>NW_020664420.1:20365575-20407945 GCF_002925995.2 Terrapene triunguis
GCATAAGCTTTCGTGGGTAAAAACCTCACTTCTTCAGATACATCTGAAGAAGTGAGGTTTTTACCCACGAAAGCTTATGCCCAAATAAATCTGTTAGTCTTTAAGGTGCCATCAGACTCCTTGTTGTTTTTGTAGATACAGACTAACACGGCTACCCCCGGATACTTGATCCATTCCAGGAGCCTTTCCAGAATTAATTTTTTTTATAGTATGTTCAATCTCTTGTGTTGAGAAATCTTTGTTGTTTATTGACATTTGTTCTGAAGTTATGGTATTAAAAGGCAAGCCTTCAACAAAATGATCAAATTTGATAGCGTCAAACTGGTTGTCCGATTTATATGAAAGCTTGACAGAATTGCTTTAAGTGATTATTTATATCTATTAGTTCAAAGATGACACTCCCATTTCCTTGTAATATAGAAGAAATATTGTTACCGGATAGTTCCATCTTAAGTCTTCTGGCAAGTATCTTCTCCATTCATAATATCTTTGTTTGGCTCTGACAAGTGTAAATTCAATTTGGCTGGATAAGCATTTATTAGGTCAATATTTGGAGCGGATTAGGGAATGTAGGAGTTTTTCACTATTTGGGTCAAGTCTTGTGCATTCTTTCCAAATCATCTATTTCTTTGGTAACTTGAGTCTCTCCTTTTGGGAAGTATACTTTAGCATCCACCCCTTGCAGTAGCTTTCAGAGCTTCTCAAAAGAGGGTCTCTCAGGCAACTGAGTCCTTATTTTCTCATATGAAGTTAGAGTTGACTGAATCAACTATGCAACAAATTTTTGTATATTTTAGTTCAGCTTCCCACCTAGAAGACTTCAATGAAGTGTAACCAGCATCCATGGTGAGTATAACTGGCATATGATATGCTAATTTTGTATAATCAATAGCTACTTCTAGGCATGCTAGAATCAGATAGAAAAGGAAAGTCAATTCTGGGAGTAAGATGAATGTACTACAGAGAAATAGGTATAGCCATGCTCCTTGGGGTGTCTCAGTCTCTATATATCTTTTAAATAAAATTCATTAATAATGAAGGTTGGCCTATTGTGTTTTCAAGCTGGGTCTTATGCAATTGGATTTGTCCAGATGTCTTTCTAGGGTAGTATTTCAATCACCTCCCTTTAATACAAGAATATCTTTTATATTATATTGGCAGTGTCTTTGAAACATTTAGAATGACCTCCACTTGGATTGTAACAGCTTCCTAGAATTAACCTTTTTGAGTCAAAACAAGGATTATCCTTCAAGAAGGATCATCTTCCCTCAGGATCAGACCAACAGTGTATAAACTAAGATGGATGTGCTTCTGCTCTTAGAATTCAATGATGAATGATTTGCTACACCTTCTTGATTCTGTTGGCATCTATTTCTGCTAGATTAATTTCCTGCAATAAAGCTACTTGGCATTTATTTTAAAATCTGAGGTGTCTCAAGATTTTTAATTATTTTGGAAGGTTTATTGAGTTCCCTCATGTTCCGGGATCATACCGTAAGAAAATTCATGGCAAGTTTTAAAGGATATATTAAGATATATAACTTTATTGTAAAGATATGTATTTCTAGTTAATATTGTTAAACCACATCTCTAAAATATGGTGTGTATTTATATACGTTAGATAACTGGTTAGTTTTCAATGAATTTATGCCTTCAATTAGGCCTCTAAGGTGTCAGGTATACAAAAGGATCTATAGTTAAACATCCAAAGAATAAATATAGTTGTATTTCAAAGTATATTTGTAACAGGGGCAGGGGAAAACACTTAAAATAAGCCAGTGTGGGCATGTTCAGATCCCTGAGGGCATCTGTTTCATTTTCTCCTCCCCTCCCATATTATCTAATAATATTCTAAACATCACTAAATGCAAACACATTTTCTAAGAACATGTATAATATATATATGCATATACATACATAGAGTCACCACATATAAATTCACAACTGATTTGGTCAATGAAATACTAATTAGGACAACTAATCTGAATAAGAAAAAATACAATATTCATATTCATAATATGTAAATGTCCTGCACAAACTGAGTAACTAGTGTTATTTAGGGTTTAGGTTATGAAGTACTTTACGTCAGGAATATTGACTGCTCCAAAGGACTTGTGGTTAACATAACATGATCTATCAGAGGAAGAACTAGTGAAGAGACTGTCTAGCAGTGCAAGTTGTGATGACTGGGGTTGGTAATACTTCCTTGAGTACATGGTGCTATATCCCCCAGCTTAGTGTTAAACTGTTACCCCATGCATTGCAGTGTTGTTTGTACTCAGCTCCAAAGTGGGTAAACTGAAGAGTTCAGCCTAACTGCTAGATTATATAGGTGATTATTATAGCATATCTACAAGGATACATAAGAAAAACTGATTTTTCAGCATGTGGAAGTATGCTCTTTATGGTGAACCATTACGTTATTGTTGGTAAAATCTGGCTGCAATGTTAAGCATCTTACAAATTTTGCAGAAGGTTTTGCAAAATCTTGTAAAGCTTGCTAAATCCATAGTGAAAGTAGATGCACATCAACTCCCATATGACATTGGTCCCCTAGGATTTGCTTTATGTCATTGAATGCAGTCCTCTTTTTGTTAAGCTCAGCTGAGAAGTCAGGACAAAAATGTTGTGCCCTTTGTACATAAGGGTTTCGGCTTTTCTGGCAGCATTCATTAACATTACTTTATCATTGAACTTCAGCAACTTGAAGATAAGTCTGGGCTTGTCAGATTCCAACTTTCTAGCATCAGGAATTCAATGAGATCTTTAAATATATGCGGGGAGGGGGAGGCAATAAGGAGTCCAATTTAAATGGGTCAGGGAGCAGCTTCTGGAGAAAGCTGATAATATTCTTATCCTCTAGACCTGCTGCAATACCCAAGATGTGAAGGTTGTTTCTTTGAGATCCGTTTTCCAAGTAATCCTGTTTTTCTTCCAATTTGT
The DNA here is from genome assembly GCF_002925995.2 of Terrapene triunguis. NCBI lineage: Eukaryota > Metazoa > Chordata > Testudines > Emydidae > Terrapene > Terrapene triunguis. The sequence goes on from NW_020664420.1 coordinate 20,368,519, forward strand.
TTAGTCTAAGTTTTAAGGAGGCAGTTTCTTCTTTAATTTTACTCATTTCAATGGCAGCCTTTTGTGGCTCATTTTCCAAGTAACCCATTCTCAATTTTACATCACATACTTCTTCAGAGAGGCCACGAATATCTTTTGAGATTGAATCCACTTGGTAAGGGGGAATTTCTTCAGTGCCATGATATCCTGAGGTAGGTTCTGCTGTGGCCTTTCTCCCCCCAGCTCTTTAGGTGATTCAGGCTTAGGTCTTTGGTTGCCTCTCATTTTTTCCACTGGAATCCATGTTCAACAGTCTGAAGTTTATCTAGGGAATTTAAACTTTTATGACAGAAACTTAGTCAAATTTGCTAGAAAAATAATAATTAAATTAATATATGGGGTGACAAGAGGTCTAGGACTAGGCAGCCATCTTTCTCACAGGAAACTTCAAGGTGAGAGTCATGTGGTATCCATGTGTAGATTTTTCAAAAAAACAAACAAAAAAACAAAACAAAACAAAACAAAACAAAAAAACACCTGATTCTAGCTGTATCAAAATTTGGCTAAAATAAAGTAGAAAATTACTGTCTTAACTGTTATATTACATTATACGTAACACAATACAAAAAGACACTACAATGCTATTTAAATGACAAAAGGGGGGAATTTATGAGTTGCCACTACATTCTTAATTAGCAAGTACTGTACAAGCCTTGCAGTGCGTCTAAAATATAGCTACTAAATGATACACAAATAAATACAAAAGTCAAATTAATGTAGTATTCTGTATTAAAGACAATAAAATAATATTTCTGTGTTGACAAAGTAATAAAATGAAAAGCTAAATATGAAAAACACTTAGATCAACTAGTTCATCTCCCTGTCAATAAAGGATTGTCTCCATGTATACGTTTTCTAGTGTTTAGTCAGTCTCCAACTACATGTGTTTTTTCCTACTTCACACAGACATGAGTGATCAATTGCATTTTTTTTTTAAACTTTCGCTGGAGGCTATGCACTTTGGCTTCTCTCTCATTCTTGCCAGGATCATGGACAATTCCTGCATCAAAAATTGTCTCAATCTCAGAAAGAAAGTTCTTTTCAGCTCCAATTAATCACAGTGTAAGTCCATATAATGGAGTCTTGATATACATAGGAGTAACATATAGTAGTGCAAATAAAACTTATGTCACTCTTCTATTTACTGTATCTATCTCTCTTAGGTATTTTAAAGAAAACTTGGCAGAATTCGATTTTTATATTTTATAATTTCAACTGATATCAATGTTTATTTTTAAGCTTGTTTTAGATCTTTACTGATTTAAATTTTCACCATTGCATGAAATTATGGGCTTTAAGATTTTTTTTTTCTTTCAGAAATTTTAATTTTCACAGTGGTGGGAAATCATGGGAGGTCTGAATTATTAATGAGAAACATTGAGATTCAAAAAGTTAAAGTTTTTAACCCTTAAAACACAAACTGTGAACAACACATGTCAAAATATGCAAAGTAAATATCCTTAAATCAAACTCTACTACGTTTTCAAGCAGCATTTTTCTTACTTTGCCTATCTGTAAATTTTAACATTGATGTAATATTTTTGGATGGCGTATGCATACAGTAAAAATCGGTTTACCGACATTTACAAATAAAAATCTAATCCTTCCAAGTCTCTTTATAAGGCGCCGTTTACTGTAGTATACGACTGCCACATGATCTTTCATGCATTTATCCCCACAACACCCTTGTGAAGCAGGATACTGCTATTATCTTCATTTTACAGAAGGGGAATTGAGATACAGAGAGGCTAAGTGATCTACCCAAGATCACACAGGAAATCTGTGGTGGACTTGAATCCAGCTCTTTCAGGTCCTAAGCTAGCAACCTAATCACTCGACCAATCTTCCTACCATTAATGTTAAAATTAAAAGTGTTAAAAATACACAGGAAGCACACACAAAGTACCTCCTAGAAGTGCACACTGTTTTAGAATACCATTCCCCTCTGTAATTATCTGATTTATTGCCTACCCGTATTTCCATATTTGGTATACAAAGTACCCCAATAAGAGACTGGATCCCAGAGTTGCCCGGCTTGCATAAACTGATAATACCTAGAAAACACAAAATGTATAATTAGTTTGTCAATCAAAGCAACAAATGCTTTAAAAAACTCTGTTCGAAATACTAATAAAAATTATAACTAAACAATTGTCTCATAGGATTATGCATAATTACTAAATCATAACTGCAGTTTTCCCTCTAGTTATCCAATCCCCAGCAACAAACCATGTGTGCTTTGCATATTCACTAGTTATTTCTCAATAATTATGGTCCCTATGCAGCTCCTTGTATTCTGACTCTGATAATTGGATAATTATTAAATTAAAATGTAATCCTGATTGCTCTGCCTCCTATACACAGAAATTTCAATTTGTTTGCAAGCAATAAGCCTGAGCTTTAGCTGTAAATTAATTTTAAATGAAGGACAGGCAATACAAAGCAAAGAAAATGAGGTTGTCAAACTTTATTTTTGTACTTGTTTCTCTGATTTCTCTTTTCCTTTCTACAAGTTAGTTATTCTGAAGACAAGTGCATTGCTATCTTATCCCAGACATTCCCTCTCAATTAATTGGTTTTTAAGTTATACTTATTGCTATTACAAATACCTTTTTATGAAGAGATGTAATAAAATGCAAGGCATGTAAATCAAACCACTACAGCACTTCTAGAGAGAAGGGGACCAGGCTAGCAAACAAGAGGGAAAAGTGGGGGGACAAAGTGGGAGAAACAGTAAGAAAGGACATATCAAAGGATTTTCTCTCCTCTCGGTTTAAAAATTTACCTTCAGCAGTATGACAAAACCTATATAGATTTTTGTAGTTTTCCTTATGTAAAATTTACATGTTTAAATATGTCAGTATTAAGAGGGCTTCACCTTTATGATGTAAAATTGCACCTTAATCTTAATGAACTCCCTGACCTTTGGCCTAACTTTACTTGCTTTAAATGTAATCTTGCCCTGTTAATGTCCATTCAAAATGCGGCTGCAAATATAATTTCCTAGCTCATCTTTTTGACCTTGTCACCCCTCTCTTTTACACATTGCCTCTGGATCTCTTTTCTCCATCATATCCAACAAACTACCAGTACTTATTTTCACTCTGAAGACCTTCACAGCCTATTCCCATGCTATCCTCCTTTTCTCATATACTATTGAGAATTTTCCTGCCTCTGCTCAACCAATGATGCCAGCCTTCATTGCCCACTTGTTAAACTTTCAAACAAGAACTTTTGTGCTTTCTTCCCTACTGCCCCTGACGCTTGGGAAGAGCTCTTGTAAACATCCACAAAGCCGTGTCCTTATCCTTCAAATCCATTCATAAAACTGTTTGTCACGATGCCTACAAAAAAAACTTGACAATGGCGAGGTAGCTAGTGAACTGTGACCACTGAACCTATCATGCTAGATTGTATTGTCTCATTGTTTCCTTGTTGTTATCCATCTGTCTGTATCCACTTGTTGTCTTTGGAGCAGCGACTGCATTCTTATTAGGTGTTTGTACAGTGCCTATGAGTTTATGGTCTATTACTGGAGCTCCCTGGTACTACCTAATACAAATAAACAATAAAAAGTTACCCTGTACAGTAACTGTGTTCTTGAAGATGTGCTCCCCTATGGGTGCTCCACTTCAGGTCTGCATGTGCCTCTTGAGCTCTTGATGGGAGATTTTCCATTAGCAGTATCCGTTCAGCCTGCACATGTGTCCTACACATCCTCATACCACACGCAAAGGCTATACAGGGCTGTAGAGGTGAACCGCCCTCAGTTCCTTCTCCATTTGAATGTCCCACCGAGAACAGTCTGAAGCACAGGGGAAGGAGGGTGGGTAGTGGAGCACCCAAAGGGTCTCACTTCAAAGAAACATGGTTACTGCACAGGATGAATACCCTCTTCTTCTTCGGGTAGTGATCCTTTGAGGCCTTCACTTCAGATGACTCTCGAGTAGTATCCCCACAGGGAGGAGGGAGCTTTGAAATGGAGTCCAGAACTGGATAGGACTGCATTACCAAGAGTTGTATCTGAACTGGAGGAATGGATCAAGGCATAGTGCTTAGGAAATATATTTACTGAAGACCACACAGTGGCCTTACACATCTCAGATACTGCAACATTCTTGAGTGATGCCAGGCATATTGCTTATGATCTGATAGAATGTGCTATAATCCTTTGGGGGAGGGTGTGAGCATCAGCTGCATCGTAACAAGTGACAATACACCCAGAGATCCACCTTGATAGTCTCTGGGCAGAGATGGTGGACTCCTTGGATTTGTTTGTGAGGGAAACAATCTAAATAACTTCCAAAATTGCTTGGTCCTATCTAGATAGAAGGCCAATGCCCATCTAACATCTAAGGTATGTAAAGACATCTCCTATTGAGACTTATGTGGTTTTGGAAAAAACACTGGTAGATGACTGAACTGGTTAAGATGAAAGTCCGATAATACCTTAGGTAAGAATTTAGGGTGTGGGCATAAAGAGACTTGTCCTTGAAGAACACTGTAAAGCCAACATAATAGCTACTAAAAGATGGCCATCTTCATGGATAAGTGAAGCAAAGAACAGGTTGCCCTTTCTTCGAATAAAGATCTTATGAGATATCTAAGTATGAGGTTGAAGTCCCAAGTTGGAGTGTGGTCCTTAACTTAGGGGTAGAGGTTCCACAAACTCTTAAAACACCATGAAGACAAGGCAACAGTGGGCAAATATAGAAAACCCTTCTATTGCAGAATGAAAAGCCAATATTGCAGCCAAGAGAACCTTAATTGAGCTAACTGATAACCCTGATTTCTTTAGGTCCAACAGGTAATCCAGGATAGCTGAGAGTGACAAGGATTCAGACACAGGTCAGTGGCGCTGGCACCAATGGCTGAATCTCTTCCACTTCTATAGGTAAGTAATTTGGGTTGACACCCTTCTACTGTTCAACAACACTTGTACTACCATAGAGCAGGTAGATTCTAACACCATGAACCACTGAGGAACCATGCCCTGAAGAAGAGGACCCCTAGGCTGGGGTGAATTAAGTGGCCTGTGTCTTGAGAGAGAAGATAAGGAATGATTGGGAGCTCGATCACCACATGCATGCATACGTGAAGCAGGTAAGGATACCAAGTTTGTCTTGGCCAGATTGGTACTATAAGGATACCCTGGATTTGTCCTGCCTGATCTTGCTCATAGCTTTCAATATTAGCAATGTTGGAGGAAGCGCATAGACTAGTCCCTTTGTCCAAGGGAGGAGAAATGTGTTTCCCAGAGAGTAATGGCCTAGATCTCCTCTTGAGCAGAACAGACAACACTTCCTGTTCCTGGAGGTAGCAAAGAGGTCCATCTCTGGAAGTCCACAACTTTGGATTATACCATAGAGAATTTGAGAGTCCAGCTCCCATTCCTAGTTCTGGAGAAATGCCTGTTGAGAGTATCAGGTGGGGTGTTCTGACCACGAGAGAGAGAGAGAGAGAGTGGAAATTTGGCTCTGATGGGCTACACACCAGTTTCACAATTTTGCAGCTTCGAGTGCACACTGTTAATACAGAATATGTAGGCCACATTGTCCATTATGATCCTGATTGATTTGCCCTGATGAGGGACAGGACATGAAGGCAACCTTCCTGAGTACCCTGAGTTCCACCAGGTTAATGTGGAGGTTTCCTGATGTGACCATCTGCCCTGAGCTGTACAGACATTGTAATTGGGCAAATGAAAGGAACACTTGCACTGACGAGTTGATTTTTCCACAAGTCTAGGGAATTCTTTACATGAAGGGGAAGCATTGTCCAAACTTGCATGTACAAACGGTCTCTGTTTGGTGAACAGATCATTCTGAGCCAGCCCTGGAAACAATGGAAGCATAGTCTTGCCATGACCAGTCATGAAGGTGTAAGCTGCCATACAACCTAAGAGCTGTAGACAATTCCTTACTTATGTTAGAGGATTCCCTGAGAATGGTCCTGACTAGATCTGAAAAAGTTATGAATCTGTCCATGGGAAGGTAGGCCCTGGCTGTCAACGAATCCAAGTACGTCCCTATGAACAGAGTTCTCTATCTGGGGGTTAATGTGGATTTTCTTACACTGAGCTAAAGACCCAGTTCCTCAAAAAAAGAAAGGACCATCTGAGTGGATGACAGTACTGCTTTGTAAAATCAGCCCTTGAACAACAAGTCATCACAGTATGGGAAGCCTAAAATCCCCTCCCGACAAACGTAAGCGATCAGAGTTCTTGGAGGGGACATAATATTTTTGTATCCACCCATTTGCAAGATGGTAGAACAGTTGCAGATGTTCCCAAACAGTTTTTGCTGGGTCCAGGAGTGCCTCATTACAGAGTAACATCACTCCAGTGGGTGTTGCTGATTGTAAAATGTCAAGCAATTTGTGCTGCAAATCCTTGATTTCCTCGAGTGGTATTTGAAGTTCATCAGCTACACTCTTTATAAGGTCTTGAACCTGCTGGAAATCATTGGTCACGGATAGTGGTGGAGGCATGATCACATCAGCTGGAGAAGATGAGATAGGAGTTTGAGGGATGGCTTCTTTATCTGCCCTAGCCTCCTTTTCCTCAAACATCTCCTTGTGTTGGGGTCCCAATTAAGGAGACGACTGAGCATCTCTAGCCTCCCAATTCATCGGAGCTGGTGGTCTGGCAAATTGCTGTTAGTATGCAGCCCAGGGATCCTGGTATGGCCACGGCGGGGGCGGCATCCAGGGTTGGTGCCACCACCTTTGGTGTTGTGCACCAAAGGTCTTCCCTATGGGTGTCAAAGAACTGGTTTCCGTATGGATGGGTATGAGAACCCCGCAGTGACATGGAAGAGACTGAAGAGAGGTCTCCCTCACCTTCTTGATATCCTCCAATGGGTATGGGTGCACCAGCAGAAAAGGGTGGAGAGCCTGGCAGTACCAGAGACCGACAGCAATCCAGACAGAGACTAGGGTATCAGTACTGAGAGGCATTCAGTATCCATGAGCAGTGGAGATTCTGGTTCATCTGCCACTGTTAAGTCTTTTGGGTATCTAAATTCCTGTGGTACCAAGTGGAGCTGATGTGGTAACATGCTTGTCAATTGAAGCAGAGAGTATCATAAATTTAAAGCGTAACAGATAGGATTCAATGATGTCTGATGCTTTGGTTTGCATGGTACCGAGGGTCCCAATTGGGGAGGTATCAATGACAGAGATGTACTTGATGGTACCAGTCTGGAGGAGTGCTTGTCCTTGCCCTCCTTGTACTTTGTAGATGGTGCTGAGGTTCTGTAAGAGCACTGTTTCCCCTTAGAACTCAGGGACTTGCCAGTACCGGAGAAGGAGTCTTTCGACTCTAAGGCACTGAACCAAGAGGTCGAGGCTTCTGATACCATGGACTTACCAGGAGGACCAAGGTTTTGGGGAGCAGCCTCCTTATGATGAGAGCCAGAGCTCCTCTTCTGGGAACCATCACTGGGGTCTCAAGAGTCTTCGGGGGGAGGGATAGCTCAGTGGTTTGAGCATTGGCCTGCTAAACCCAGGATTGAGAGTTCAATCCTTGAGAGGGCCACTTAGGGATCTGGGGCAAAATCAGTACTTAGTCCTGCTAGTGAAGGCAGGGGGCTGGACTTGATGACCTTTCAGGGTACCTTCCAGTTCTATGAGATAGGTATATCTCCATATATTATTTCCCTTTCTTAGGGGAGATCTACACCAAAATCAATTGGGTGCTGCATCTGCCTAGATACAGATGTTCAGGGAGGGTCTCCTAACCTGATTCTGAAGCAGATAAAAGGGAGCGCTTCATTAGCAGCAGCCTCAACCTGGTCTCCTGGTTCTTCCTTGCTCTAGATTTAAGGGCCAGGCAGAAGTTACACATCCGGGATATGCGTTACTGTCCCAAGCAGCAAACACATTTAGAGGGGTTGTCACTAACCTTCTGACAACAGAGGCAACTTTTGAATCCTAGAGAGCTGGGCATGCCCTGCCAGGAGAGTAAGGCTCTCCAGAGGGAGGAAGCAAAATAAAGTTAATCCTCTCATTATGTATCTACTAATTACCTAACAAACTACCACTTAATACTAAACTATAAACAGTTAGCTGAAGCATGCTCAAGGCGGACAAGCTAGGCCTCAGTCTCAGGCTGAGACGGTCGAGAAGAACTTGAGGGCAACTCACTCATGCAGTCCTATATAGCCATACACGAGAAGGCCAAATGGACACTGCTATTGGAAAATCTCCAGTTAAGGACTCAAGAGGCATTTGAAGTGAAGCACCTATGTGGACATAACTTGAAGAAGAATACACTATCAAAGGATATGTTTATCATATTGGAAAGTGGAAGCACCCTTAAGTTATCACTGTATTATAAGAACCTAACAGAGGAATTAGGCATGGAACAGCCCAACAGGACAAGTCAATGACTACCAAAAAATATGCACGGTCTGTCATAAATGCAATCTCCAATGAACAAAAATTTGGACTTCTGACCTTTTTCAATTCTTTGATGTACAAAAAAGCCTGAAGTTTATGTTTTAAAAAGGTATTTTCCATTTGAGACTGGAAGACTATGGGTGACTAGAAAACTACTGAAATGGTGACATCACAAAAGCTAAAAGTGAAAGTTAAGCAAGAGAGAAGGGAAGGGATTTTTAGACAAACTTTAAAAATTAAAGACTTGACTTCAATAACTAATTTTTTTGGATAGAAGAAAGGTTTTATCCAAACACCTTCAATACCACAGCTCACAATATGCATTTCTGACCCCTCCCAATTCTACATTCCTGATATTTATAAAGGTAAAAAACACAAGTAGGGAAAAAGTTAGCTTTTTATTTGTTTTAAAACATCTAAAGCCACCTTTATGTATGAAACCAGCAAAAGATGGCACAACCCCCTTTTTAAAATCCTTTACAAGTACACCTTAAAAACTAAATGAATTACGGGGGGAAAAAACAAAGGGGCAGAAAAAGGGACAAATAATAAAGAAAATGTCAAGGGAAGTGGCATATTCCAAGCCCACTGTTCCTTCAGTCTTCTGAAGGGCCTTTCAGGTTTTTAAGCTTAGCTTCCAGTGCATGGGTGAGGGAGGTTGTAAAAGAGGCAACCATAGAAATGGCTTGTTAGAGGTTTCTAATCAATCATCTGTCTGCATTAAGAGTTTGCACCAGTGTAGCCTCTCCAATGACTGGCTACTGATTGCTGTAATTGGGGCAAAGCCCCAATGTAGACATCACCTAAGGTTTTTGAAGGATTTGCCCCAATTACAGCAATCGGTGGCCAGTCATTGGTGAGGCTACACTGGTGCAAACTCTTAATGAAGACAAACAGTGGCATTATTTGCACTGGGTAGGGAGTAGGGCAGATCTCAAGTGTAGATAAAACTTTAGACTATGGTGATCATCAGCCCCACCCACCGAATATCAGGAAACACTGCTAAAGTAACTAGATATCGGATATGGAATTCCCAAATTGGCAACAAGAGGTGCATCTCTTGGTCAGGAATGACAATCAGAGCACACCACATAGTGGAATCCCATCTGATTTGACACATCAAAACACATTAATATCATTGCAGACAAGGTACTGATGAAGACATACAAAGTAGATTCATAGGAACAGATTCTGTACTTAAATGAGCCATTCTTTCACTCTTTAAACTCCCTTCTCAACACACAAATGGGGGGCAGGGTGGATTAAGGGGGGGGGAGAGGAAGAGAGGGAAAAAAATAAACCACTTACCTGCCCATGATCGAAACGCTGCCACTATTCCCATTTTGCTAGCTAGGAAGCGTGCTTCTCTGTCCTCTCTGTTATAAAAACAACAAATGCCAGACAGATATACCACCATTACATTAGTGTTAAACCTAGAGTGCTACTTTGTTTACTAGCCACTTCAAACAAGAGTACAATTGTTAGAGGCTTTTTGATGGGGAATGAGACACAAGGTAAAAAAATTCAGGTGTGACGTTGTGCAGCCTATATGGTTTTATAAAAACATGATAATAAGTGAATATAATGGAACTGGAATATGCTTCATGCAAAAGGCCTCTTGTAAGGTATCATTACAAAGCTTATAATCTACTGAGTGTGATCATCCTATTTGTATAAATGTACCACTCTTGTATCTAAAACTAGAAATATAAAATATAACTCTGAGGGCCTATTGTAATTATGCAAAGTGTGGGCCAATAATGGTGGTTTGGAATCTTGATGACTCCCATTAACCAGGACCATTGTCTGCTGATGGCTGTGTTTTACCTGTGAGTCTTCCTGTATATGTGTGTGCTGGCAAGTGGGCAATGAAGTCTTGCAGTGACATGTGATCATGTCACCTGAACTGGAATCCATCTTTAACCTGGTGCTTTTCCAGTGAGGAGGGTGGGGGGGGAAACCAGAGGGACAAAGGGTTCCCGCCTTATGCAAAAGATATATAAAGAGAGGGGGGAGGGGGGAAGAGCCATCATGAAGAATTCCCTAGCTGCCACCTAAGTTGGAACAAGAGCTGTACCGGGGAAAGAATTGTGCCCAGGCCTGGAAGGTGTCCAGTCTGAGGGAAAAAACTTACTGAAGCATCTCTGAGGGTGAGATTATCTGTATTTAGTTTGATTAGACAGATTTGCGGATTTTATTTTATTTTGCTTGGTAACTTACTTTGTTCTGTCTGTTACTACTTGGAACCACTTGAATCCTACCTTCTGTATTTAATAAAATCACTTTTTACTTATTCATTAACTCAGAGTATGTATTAATACCTGGGGGAGCAAACAACTGTGCATCTCTCTCTATCAGTGTTATAGAGGGCGAACAATTTATGAGTTTACCCTATATAAGCTTTATACAGGGTAAAACGGATGTATTTGGGTTTAGACCCCATTGGGAGTTGGGCATCTGAGTGCTAAAGACAAGCACACTTCTGTGAGCTGTTTTCAGGTAAACCTGCAGCTTTGGGGCAAGTAATTCAGACTCTGGGTCTGTGTTGGAGCAGACGGGAATGTCTGGCTCAGCAAGACAGGGTGCTGGAGTCCTGAGCTGGCAGGGAAAACAGGAGCAGAGGTAGTCTTGGTACATTAGGTGGCAGCTCCCAAGGGGGTTTCTGTGATTCAACCCGTCACATCAGGTTCCATATTTATAATATAAAGATTATAGAATCAGAGTCTTAATTCCATGACTTTTTTCTTGCAAAGTTAAAGAACCCAGTCTCCCTAGTGAGTTACTTTACTAGCCATGGAATGATTCTCTAATCTAAAAATGAAAAAGCCAATTATAAACAAGATTTCTTTTAATTTTAAAGATAGTGGAGGGGATAAAAAATCAGGTTTTAAAAATATTTAGAAAGTGATTCATACAGAAGTGTCATCATTATTTGTCAAATTCTTTACTATGGTTAACAATGAACTTTGATACTACTGTGATGGGTAACAACCCCTAAGATCAAACATTCAGGCCTTTTCTGTTGAAAATTTTATTTCTGAGAAGATATAAGTTCTGATTTAGACCACTACCACCATAGACCTAAATAAAATCCCACAATAATTTTATAAAGAAGTCACATAACTTTATAAGCGTTTGGATAGTAGATTTTTTTTTCAGTTGGCATAACATTTTCAGAAGGATACATCTTGACATTTTTGAACATCAAGCCAGGAGAAGTTATTGTAATAGTAAAGGTTATAAATATTCCCCAGTCAACTACACAAAGAACTATGCAGATTCACAGAATTCACAGAAAGGGATTCTTTCCCATAGATCAACCCCGGTACACAGCTGTAGCAGCATAAAATCATCATGAAGCCATTTTGCTGTCTGGGACAGAATTCCCCGAGCACACAGACTGTGTATAAGGCTGCTATGGCAACATTACGTAATCTCTTGGGAGGCCCAACATACAGGGTGCAAGGTACCTTTTGTGGATCCCACCCTTAGTGCACAGCACTGTGAATATTTTGGGCAGCACTGCCTAAAATTGTGCTAGGGCCACTCCAACCTCCAGAACAGCCCAGAATCAGGAAGGCACAAAAGGCATCATAAAGCTACTAACATCCCATCTACCATGGGCCGTCCCCCCTCTAACTTTCTGGCAGTATAACACACAATCATACCCATAGATTTTTAAAGCCACGAGGGGTCTATAGTCTGACCTACATAATGCATATTTTTAACTCTAAATAGCCTTCTTAACTGATTACAGAATTGTACCAGTTTAGTTATCTAGCAAACATTATTAAACAATTCCCAATTGAATTTTTTCCTTCAAATCAATTTTGCTGTAATTTTTCAGCTTTGGGAAATTGACATTTTAAAGTGCCAAATATGTTACATTATGGGATTGTATTCTGTTTCAACCTAACGAATGTACTCAGATTGTGATTACTGGCACATAGACAACAACTAGTTTTTAGTTGAGCAATCAATTGTTTTATGTCAAAAAGACATTGAATACTAAATTACCTGAAGTTAAGTATAATACTCGGTTAGAAAATATCTATAATTTAGAAGGGAAAATTAGATCTTGCCTATAAATTTCTTATTACACTTCTGGCCCAATATTGCTCCCTGCCCAGGAATGGAGGCAGAAAACTCTGAAGAACTTTAGTATGGTATGGGCCTAGCCTCTGTATGCAGGCAAATCTATTGGTCTGTCTCCCTGCATCAGGGACAAGGAAGTACCCCATATTTCAGAGTGCTGTGCACAGAGAGGCCATAAACTCCAAACATGGCTTACTACTGGCAGAATGAGACCTTGAGCATATATCCTCCAGGCCGAAATCCTACAGGATAATGAAGTTTTTCTCTGTTTATATATTATAGACAGAAGCTTATGGAACTATTTCTCCCGTTATCTAGTCTGATGTGATGGTCTATAATAGACCTCTACTAATACCCCCCTCTTTGCTTTATTGCTTAGAAAATGATCTAAGGACATTCCAGGTCCTGTGCTTCTGAGCTGTCAATTAATTTACATCAAAGATACCATTACCTGGTTTAGAATGTCATTTCTGCAAACTCCATCCTTCCTAAACTGAGAGTGTATGCAGAAATTTTAACATTCTATTCATGTGATTTTTACCAGGTTTCAGTAATACCAGTTTCTTCTGATGAATGAGCACTTAATAACTTTTGTTTATTTCTCAGGCTTCTAGCATTGATATACAGGCAATTAATTTTTTTCTCTTTTTGTCCCTTCATTAAGGGTTATATGCTTGAGCATTAGCACCATGTTTAGCCCCTTCACTTTTGTTGTTAGTATAATACCCTCCTGGACTAACCTAACTAGACTGTCACCCTGAAGGCTGGTTCGCCTACTACTGAAATGACATGAAAGGGGTCCAATGTTCCTTGACACCAAAACTCTCTACTTCACACCACAAGGTTTATAACTCCATTTCTAATTCATGCCTTTGATAATTTAAAGAGAACTACATTTATAGCCCATTTAGCTTTTGGTGTTTAAATTCGATGTAACTCAACAAGCTACAGTTTACACTTTTAATTTTACCTAGGTTAGCATAAAACAATTACTAATTACAGATCTTTATACTTTTTCTTTTGTGAATTATAGTATATTTAAATCTCTTAGACTGGAAAAAAATGTTCAGTTATAATACTGCAACTTTACCACAACCTGTGACACAAGAAATAGTACTAGTACTTACTTCAGCTGCCCTTCTGCTGTGTCCGGATTGTGCCTGTAGTGAAAGTCTGTGTATGGAGCTAAAATTCGCTAAAAAGATAGAAATACACAAATAAGTGTATTCTCTTGACAAATTAAAGATCTTTGTTCCTTCTCCACCCCCACCTCTCATGTCTTCAATTTATGTCCAATTTATACATTTTATGCTTTTAATTATCCATTTAAAGTTTTTAAAATAACATGTTTCACTTAAAAATGGACTTTTATAGTAGAGTACAGAATAAAATTTGAAGTGAAAAGTAAGATACTATGATTTAATTATTCATGTCACTAATTAGTAGCAAAATAACCAAAACAAGCTTTTACCCCTCCCCACTTTCAGGAAGAAATTATTAGCCTACATGGCACTGTTTCCCCACTTGTCAGAGACCGCTTTCAGTTACTAGTGAGAGTTGCAGTAAATTCTACACTGTGTTCACAAAAAGGACACATTAGTCAAGCCAGAACAAACAGCTATATCCATGAGCACGAAGTACCTGCCTAATTCTCATTTCAAAACTCAATGATGCTCAATTCTATTAACATTCATGACACAAATAGGCATCTGATTTATCAATTTATTCTTGTACAGCTAAATATATTCCTCTCCTTGTCCATAGAAGCAAAACCAGAAGGCTCATATAGTAATGTGCACTAGCACATATTTTGAAGTAAATCCAAAACCGTATTAATTTCTCTCATATACAGAGCAAACAGCTCTTTTCCTAGAAGCTGGAACAACTGATTACAGGTTTGAGACAAGCTCATTCTCAAAGCGAAGCCCTCAATTACTCTACAATAAATTACACCAGCTACTGTGGTCCACTTCCATTTTTTTCCTATTTTGAAATGGTACTGCATCTTGCATGTGACAAGTTACCCACTCTTCAGGATTTCAAAATAAATAATACAATTTAATAACATATTTAAGACTGGAAAAGAAAATGAAATTACTACCTCTAATTCAACATCTGCTCGCACATATTGTCGAGTCTTTGGATGATTAAGGAGGTGCAAAACTGTAGTTATGAGAGCCTCATTTATTCGGCTTAATTGACAATCAATCACGTTTTTCAAGATGGTACTTAGTCCACCCCGAAGAGCTACGACCTCTGGATTTTGAAGTGCTAAAATAGGAGAAAAACATGTCAATTTAACAACTCAAACTAAAGGAAAAAATTGCCTCCAATATAGTAACTGCCATACTGGATCAGAACCTTGATCCATCTAGTCCAGTACCTTGTCCCCAACAGTGACCACCCCACAGATGCTTCAGAGGAAAGTGCAAGAAACCCTACAGTAGGCAGTTGTGGGGTTATCAGTTGCCCATGAAGGTTTCATCCTAATCCCTAATAGTTAGAGACTGGATTAAATCTGAAGCAAAAAGTTTTAGCTCCCTTCCAATACTCTTTTTGTTAGAATTAACTATTTAAACCCTGGATATTCTTATCCATATAAACCGCCGAAGCCTCATTGAATCTTGCTAACTATGGCTAATACTGGAATATGTAGTGGCATTATTTATAAATTTGCAGCAAGAAATCAGAAGTACAACCCATTATATTTGAGATTAAATTATCAACTGTTTATAAACTTTTTTCCTGTGAATGCTATCAGATGGTAGTGGTCATAAAAAGCTTTTAACTAAGTCAAGTTATGTTGATGATACCACCCCCCCCCCCCATCAGCTGCTAACATTTTGCAATAATATTTCATCACTATAAATATTGGGAAAAGTCAGTCACTACACAGTGCTTCTTGACGAAGATGAATATGCTTGCTTCTGAGCACACGCACAAGAGTACATGGACATTTCACTACAGGTATAGTATTTTTGCAGTAGAATGGATTTGCATTGCAGTATAAATGTTGTATATGTGGCAAACACAGTACAGTTTCTACTTTTTTAAATCTAAAATTTAAATCTTGAAAACAACAGTTACACTTATTTCCCATCAGTTGATGTTAGCATGTAATGATCTCAATGAAACTGTTCTACACTAATTCTAGAAAGCATGGTGGATGCAACATAGGTCATATTGTCTAAATCAGGGGTCGGCAACCTTTCAGAAGTGGTGTGCCAAGTCTTCATTTATTCACTCTAATTTAAGGTTTCGCGTGCCAGTAATAATTTTAACGTTTTTAGAAGGTCTCTTTCTATAAGTCTATAATATATAACTAAACTATTGTTGTATGTAAAATAAATAAGGTTTTTAAAATGTTTAAGAAGCTTCATTTAAAATTAAATTAAAATGCAGAGCCCCCTGGACCGGTGGTCAGGACCCAGGCAGTGTGAGTGCCACTGAAAATCAGCTTGCGTGCCGCCTTTGGCATGCGTGCCATAGGTTGCCTACCCCTAAGTCTAAATGATCTTTGTGAAAACAGACTTACTTTTTGTTGTGAGCAGATTTCTAATATTACCAATTTTAAAACGTTTCATGCAAATTAAATATTACAGTTTAATATCTGATTGGAATGGATATTAACTTGAGTAATAAATGTGGGGATTAACACATTAAAAAGACATGGCCAACTTAAATACTTGCACTTTTCTCTGAAAATACTGCCACCTATTAGTATTAGACGTAACAGTCACCATTACTATAACTGAAAAGTACTTGAGAAAACATTTTGCAGCTTCATTTGCACATTTGACAGTGCCTAGTAATTTTCAGTTTCAATTATTATTGCCAGTTTGTGTGGGTCTTTTACACAGCAGCTGAGATGGGGGGAACTTTTTTTATTTTTTATTTTTAATAGCAAAGGTTAATTGTAAACACCACAAAAAATGGCAAAGAGCTCATGGCAAGGATAAAACTGTCAATTTCTTTGTTTTTTGGAGTTTTTTTTTTTTAACCTGACTAGATTTTAAATTGACTGACTTTTTTTGACAACTAAAAATATTCACTAGATTTGTGACATTTTCACAAAAAAAAAAGCCCACACTTTAATATGATTATCTGCTTTACAAATTACCTACTATAATATATTCAATTACTTGGGGAAAAAGCCTACAAAAGAAAGGATCCTTTAAAGGTTCGATGAGTTGATGCTTTGTGTTGAATTTGTTAATTGTTTCAACATTCTCACCTAGTTCACAGATAATGGCAATACAAGCTCGAACCATTCTGTCTCTCTCTTGAAGGCCATCATTTCCAACTGCTATCAACGAATTAGTAATAGAGCTAGGGAACAAGGAAGCATTCACAGTGATCATCTGCAAAAGAACAAAAACCAAAAAAGGATGAGCAATTTCTAGGTTGCCACATGCACACCCACACCCAGAATCCTGTGTATAATACGATGTAGCCAAACATATAGCCCCTTATATTACCTGCTTATATCACAAATCCTCGAAACGACTGCCTTCTGCCAGGGTCACCCAGAGGATTCAGGGGGCCTGGGGTGACCCGGCACTTCGGCGGCGGGTCCCGGGGCGGAAGGACCCCCAACTACCGAATTGCCGCCGAAGACCCGGAGCGGAAGAAGCTCCGGGGGCCTGGGCCCCACGAGACTTTTTCGGGGCCCCCGGAGCGAGTGAAGGACCCCGAAAAACTCTCGTGGGGGCCCCTGCAGGACCCAGGGCAAATTGCCCCACTTGCCCCCTCCTCTGGGCGGCCCTGCCTTCTGCTCTTGGGCTTCTTGGCTGACCATTTTGCTTTTCTGTCTTATTCCTCCCTGTTTGTATTTTAGTTTCTGCACATGGGCATTAAAAGAATGGAAGGGGAGATTGTTCCAAATGGTAAAGCAGCAAGGGAAAGAGCGATTACTAGTCTACTCAGAACTTTTGCAGGAGCCTCTGCTAAATTTTACTGACAGAGAGAGAGAGAGGGGGGGGGGGGGGATATGTACTGCAACATCTTAGGCCTTGTCTACACTACAGTTTTGTCGACAAAAGTCAGGTTTCTTTGACAAAACAGTGGAGGTGTATAAACTGCAATACTCCTACTGACAAAATGCTCCTGCTTTGCCAACAAAATAACATCACCTCGACGAGAGGCGTAGAGCTTTTTGTGGCAAAGTTATATTGATTAAGTGTCAGTGTAGACACGACGCTTGATTATATCGCTCTAAATAGCCTCCAGGAGGTGTCTCACAATGCCCATCCTGACCGCTTTGGTCAGTGGTTCAAATTCCGCTGACCTGCACCAGGTACACAGGCATCCATCCCTCCCCCTTTAAAAGGCACAGGAATTACTGAAATTCCACTTCCTGTTTGCTGGGTGTGGATAGCTCACATCGCATTTTCTCAGCTGACCATGGTGGCTCCATGCAGCAAATGCTCTGCTGCTTTGAGCACACCCGAGTTGCTGGATATGCTGGCACTGTGGGGAGAACAGGCTGCGCAGTCCCAGCTCTGCTCCAGCCATAGGAACTTTGATACCGATGGTCAGATGGCTTGTTAGATACAGACTATGAATGGGACATGCATCAGTGCCGTGTGCAGACAAAGGAGCTGAGGCAGGCATACAAGGGAGGCAACCGTTGCTCTGGTGCTGTGCCGAATACCTGATGCTTCTATCAGGAGCTGGATGCCATCCTTGGCGGTGATCCCACCTCCACGAGCCCTGGGGATACTTCAAACGGGGCTGGAGGCAGCGGGCAGTGGAGGCAGCGGGCAGTGGACTCACCCTGAGAACGAAGTCATGGACAAGGAGGCTGAGTTGGAGGACAACGTGGAGCACACGTCAGTGTTGTCCAGTGACGCAGCAAGTCAGGACCTCTTTTCCACACCAGAGGGGTCTTGCCAGGCCCAGCAGTCTGTCTCTGGTGTGCATGATGCAGGAGAGGAGAGCCCTGGTAAGTGATCTTTTTGAGTTGATGCTCCTTGGTTATATGAGGTAGAGCTGTCCTTTGCTCTGTATATTCAAGAAGTGGGTGAAAGGATAAAAATGTACAAGACTAGCTGTGTTTGAGTGTGCTCCACACTTCCTTCTGCAGCTAAACAGCACAGCAGAACAGTGTGTTAAGGCACACCAAGATTTCATGGGAATCCTAGAGAGATTTCTAGGAAACTTTCCTAGAGGTACTCGCCAAGCCTCTGCCAAAGGTTCCTTCCTCCACTTTCCCCGCACCAAATCGGCAATCATTTGTGTAGGGACCAATGTGGCACAAAGGCAAGCAGCATAGGAACTGGGTCTGAAGCCACACACATGCGGGAGATGCACCCTTGCATCCTTGTTTACCCTCAGGAATGAGATATTGGCTTCAATGACCCCTGCTGTGTAAAATGGTGACAGAATTTACAATATTGGCCCATGTCTCCTGCAGTGATCACCTTAAAAAAAAAAAAACCTAGACCCTTTGCCCCATCTTGAGCACCTAACCCCCCCTCTCTCCCCTCAGGCAGAACTCACCATCTTTGGGGTGTTTGCCGAGATGTGTGCTTGCCAAGGGACAGGGAAAAAGCAATTCATATGTTAAAAAAAAAAAAAAAAAAAAAAAAAGGTGTATTTTACTATAATGATTCAATGCTGTGAGTTAACGAACAATCATGCTTCTGGGTATTGTTTCCTGTGCTTCTGCAGATATGGCCTTCAGGGGAACCCTTACACACTAGCAGAGCACCTCCGCTAGATAATGAAGTGACGAAGGCAGAGCAAGGAGGACATGTTCTGAGAGGCGCACCAACCCTTAGAGGCTGAAAAAAAAAGACTGCAGAGAGAGAGAGGAGAGAGACCCCGAAGGAAAAATTTAAAATAGAAAAGCAGGACAGAAAGGACAATGAGGAGTGCATTTTAAAAGGCCAGGAGCAGATGATAAAAGTGATGCAGAAGCAAACACAGACGCTGAAGTCCCTAATCATTCTCCGGACAGAACACATGCATGCTAGTCCCTCCCTGCAGCTGATACAGAACTGCTTTCCATGCACTCTCCAAACTCCTCCCACACATTCTTTGCAACTTCCTGGAACATCTTGGTACCCCATTCACTCCACCCTTTCGTACAGCTTCCGAAATGATAGCTGGACACACAGCTATGAGAGCCTACACTGCCCTACACTCTTATCTCCCCTCCCACCAAGTCTTGTTGGTGTTGTTAATTGGTATTTAATAAAAACAAACTCTCTGAAAGATAACCAATCTGTCTCCTACAGATAGTGGTTACTGCTGGTAGTAATATATAGTGGCAGTCTAATCATTTGCTGACTACAGATCCCCATCAGGAATCATCACAATTTTTATGCAAGGCAGCAAGTTAAAGCATGGCAGAGTGCTTTATAGAAAAACATATTACTGATGCTCATTGTCAAAATGTTGCCTCAAAACCTCCTTGATTCGAATAGCGCCCCCGTTGTGCACCTCCAATAGCCCTGGTATCTGGCTGCTCAAATTCAGCAGCCAGGCAATCCACCTTCACGCCCCACCCGGGGGGAACTTTTTACCCTTAGCCTCACAAATATTATGGAGTGCACAGCAGGCTGCTATGACCACAGGAATATGTTGGTCATTTGTGTCTAACCTGCCATGAAGATAGCGTCAGCGTACTTTTAATCTGCCAAAGACACATTCTACAGTCATTCTGCACCTACTCAGCCTATTGTTGAAGCACTCCTTGCTGCTCTTCAGGTTTTCCATATAAGGCTTCATGAGCCATAGGAGTAAGGGATATGCTGGGTCTCCCAGGATTAGTATGGCCATTTCAACATTCCTCACTGGAATCTTCTGATCTGGAAAGAAAGTTCCTGCTTGGAGCTTTCCGTACAGGCCACTGTTACTGAAGATGCATGTGTCATGCACCTTCCTGAACCACCCCGCGTTAATGTAAGTGAAACACCCACAGTGATCCACAAGCGCCTGCAATACCATAGAGAAGTACCCCTTTCTATTGATGCAATCCATCAGAAAATAGGGAAAGAACAAGTTAAAAATTACTTAGGACCTGATGAAATGGGCATCCCAGAATACTCAAGGAGCTGACTGAGGAGATATCAGAGCCATTAGCAATTATCTTTGAGAAGTCATGGAAGACAGGAGAGATTCTAGAAGACTGGAAAAGGGCAAATATAGTGCCCATCTATAAAAAGGGAAATAAGGACAACCCAGGAAGTTACAGACCAGTCAGCTTAACTTCTGTACCTGGAAAGATAATTAGTCCTGCCACAAGTGCAGGGGACTGGACTAGATGACCTCTCGAGATCCCTTCCAGTTCTATAATTCTATGAAAATGGTCCAGGGCCAAAATTGGGATATGCGTATCATCTATCACCCCACCCCAGTTAGGGAATCCCATTGCCGCAAAACCATCCAATATTTCATGCACATTGCCAAGAGTCACAGTCCTCCTTAGCAGGATGGACTTCCCGACTCCAAACTGATTCGCAACCAACCGGTAGCAGTCTGGATTCACCGGCTTCTACACCGAGAGGGCAGCTCTCATTTTGGTGTCCTTGCACCGCAGTGCTGTGGCAAGCACTGCGCAGTTCCTGGAAGGTGGCTTTCCACATCCGAAAACTCTGCAGCCACTGTTCGTCATCCCAGACCTGCATAACAATGCAATCCCACCACTCTGCACTCATTTCCTGAGCCCAAAAGTGACGGTCCCCTGCGTGCAGCTACTCCATGAATGCCAAAAGTTATCTGGTGTTGTTTCTTTCCATGGCACACAGCAGGTCAGGCAACTCTGATTCCTGGTCAGATTGGGAGCTCATGATATACTGCATGATCATCCGCGATGTATTCCTAACAGTGACCACAACAGTAGAGAGCAGTGTAGGATCCATCCTTTCACACAGAGAAGGCATGCACACAGTAAACAGGAGCCACTGAAAAAATGCCACGAAATGCAGTCGTAACCCCATGGAATGCTGGGTTGGAAAGAACTGCATCATGGGACATTGAGCCCACACCCACGCTGCACTGCGATCCACTCTGCCTTGCCACAACTCCTAGCTGCAGAAGGTGGCAAGTAGCACAGTGGGATAGCTACCCACAGTGCACTGCTCTCACTGTCGATGCTAGAGCACCAACTGTAAACGCGCTCTGCCAACAGAAGGAGCATTGTATGAACATGCACAAGCAATGTAATTACACCAGTTTTTAACTGTCGGCTTAACTTGCGTTGACAAAACTCTGTAGTATAGACAAGGCCTTTCAAGCTACTTCCTTCCTTCAGGGCTTAGGCACTCTGCATGACAGCCACTTGACAGCTACTGAACTGCAGGAATGGGCCTCCCATCTTGCGGAGCTACTAAGGCCCATAGGAAGGGAGACTGTGTTGCAGACTGAAGTAGAAAGAGCAGCCAGCAACAGAAGGGACTACAGTACTCCTGGGGTTAGATGGAGGTGGCTGCCATGTGAAGCTCTTAAATCCTGCTTTAATGAAGCTGTTCTCCCAAACACTGCAACACAATTCAACTCTGCTATATCATCTGTGGGGCTGTGTCACAAACTTTGGGTCTGACACACTACATAAGTACACAGGGCCTTTTAAATACATATATAGTACTACATGGCAAATAGGGATAGTTAATTAAAGTTAGCTTAAGTTTGCCTAAGAAAATATCTGCTTTATGGTTTGTGGCAAGTACAGAAAAGGCCTCAATCAGCAAGTAAAAAGGTTATGAGAATAATAAGCAATATTGCTTACAGTGTGGGAAAGATGTACGGTTCAAAAGTAACTGACAACATGAAAAGCTGCAGAAATAAGACAACGGAAAACGGTCTTAAAAGAAACAAGCATAAACCCTCACACTGTTTCTCCACAACAAAAGGGCTGTGGAAAAAGGAAGGACTTGAAGAAGGAAAGTAGCAAGGATGAGCAGCTTCAAACTGAGTTTTTGCGAAAGCTTGCAAGTTAGCTGAGGTATATAAAGAGAGCTATGAATTTGAAGGTTCTTTGTCAGACTCTACCTGATCATGCTAGGGCAGGGTTTCTCAAACTGCGGGGTCGGGAGGTTGCGAGCTGTCAACTTCCACCCCAAACCCCGCTTTGCCTCCAGTATTTAGAATAGTGTTAAATATATAAAAAGTGTTTTTAAATTTATAAGGGGGAGGGGTCACACTCAGAGGCTTGCTATGTGAAAGAGGTCACCAGTAAAAAAAGTTTGAAAGCCACTGTGCTAGGGCATGTCTGAATGAGAATCATCCTTCGGTGTGGCCAGTTTGTAAGTGTACTGCTCATATGCTAATGAATACTTTGTTACTGTATTGGATATAGTGACTGCTTGTTTTCAGGCAGATAGATATGTCTACAGCAATTGTATAAATACCATTTGGCCTTTGGATTTAATAAAGTAATTTATGTCTAAATTAGTGTTGTGGTAATACCTTTCATAAATAATAAATTCCAACATTCTAGCAACCATGAAGGGACTTCCACCAACATTAATTTCAGTTGCTCTAAAACCCTAGGATAAAGAGTAGTGACTTATCCTCTGGAGCCATTATAATTTCTCTCCTAAAGTAAAAATCACCAGCAAAAGAGAAATGGAATGTACCTTGGATACCTATGTGGAAAGCTTCTTGGCAAAGCGTGGCAGAGATCCATTGAATATCACTGAAATTTTAAAGAATAAGACCAGAGGAGACCAATATTAATACTGTCTTCTTAAACAATCCCAAGGTAAAGAAAGCACAGGCAAAGGCAGCTGTGTTACAGAGATTGTAATTGGTGGCTAAGGGCATGTCTACACTACAAAAGTAGGTTTACTTAATTTAGGTCGACCTGCCATCGCAGTCAATCAGCTGTTGGTGTCCACACTACCCTCCTTCTGCTGTTGGAGTGTATCCTCACCAAGAGTGCTTGCAGTGACTGAAGTGGGGCATTGTGGAAAAATGACAGCCATGCAGGGCTTACAGCTGGAGCCCCTCCATCCACCCCAGGGTGACAGCCCCAGCTGTGAGCCCCACCCAGGCTCAATTTCATGCTGCTATTGTCTCCTCTCAGAGCAGCTGCACTCTGGGAGCTCTGTGGGGAGCCGGAAGGCCTGGCTCTCAGCACCCGGCAGCTGTGTTCAGAGTGGGGAGCCCAGGCAGCAGCCTGGCTGGGAGTGGGGGGAGCAGGGCTCCCTGCCAGGAGTGGAGAGCCTGGGTAGCAGTGCACTGGGAATGGGCAGCCGGGAGCCCAGGGGGCAGCCGGGCTCTAGTTGGAGCCCCCCACCCACCCAAGGGTGACAGCCTGAGCTGTGAGCCAGGCACATGGTTCACAGCAGGGAACCTACCAGCCTTTCTTGTCAATTTCATGGCTCCAAAATGGATGAAAGAGAGAAATCAGCTGATGAATGTGTCATTTTGGGAGATAAACAAGTGATTTTTAAGGCGAGAGAGTGAGGAGTTTAAAAAGTAGCTTTTGCACAAATGAATGCTGCAAATTTTGGAGGGAACTAAACAGTCAAGGTTTGCAGAAGTGTTAACAATGGAAACAGAAGTGTTAATGAGGATGTTCAAGTGTTAAAAGGTTGATTTAATAATGAAACTAACTTATGGCAATGCAATATAATTCCAGTACAGTCACGCCCAACGGAAACCTGGTAGTCAAATCACGCAAAGGGCTGGTCAGGTAGTGAGAGAACCCCCACTACACTTTTGCGGCAGTAGCCTTTACAGATGCTCTGAAGGAAAATGGGCTCTTTTCCCAAAGGAATGGTCTGTAAATAATCAATTGTAAATGACTGCTGCATGCAGAGAGACAATATCATTTGACTATGGATGATTTAGTCAAAAAATCACTGAAAAGGAAATAGGGATTTCTATACGGCTTGACTACTTCCAAATATACGAATGGGGACATAACCTATGTACAGTCGTGCAGAAAGATTATTAAGAGCAACATAAGGGGTGCTGATCAGCTCAAACAATAGATTGGGGACAACACCTAGTAAATTATTGCAATTTATGAGCAGATGATGCATTTAAGACCAAATGGGAAGTTTCACACAAGACCAAATGGGAAGAGACTGTCTAGGAAGGAGCACGGCAGAAAGGGATCTAGGGGTTATAGTGGACCACAAGCTAAATATGAGTCAACAGTGTGATGCTGTTGCAAAAAAAGCAACCATGATTCTGGGATGTATTAACAGGTGTGTTGTGAGCAAGACAGGAGAAGTCATTCTTTCGCTCTACTCTCCTCTGGTTAGGCCTCAGCTGGAGTAGTGTGTCCAGTTCTGGGCACCGCATTTCAAAAAAGATGTGGAGAAATTGGAAAGGGTCCAGAGAAGAGCAACAAGAATGATTAAAGGTCTTGAGAACATGACCTATGAAGGAAGGCTGAAAGAATTGGGTTTGTTTAGTTTGGAAAAGAGAAGACTGAGAGGGGACATGATAGCAGTTTAAAAGGGTGTCATAAGGAGGAGGGAGAAAACTTGTTCACTTTAGCCTCTAAGGATAGAACAAGAAGCAATGGGTTTAAACTGCAGCAAGGGAGGTCTAGGTTGGACATTAGGAAAAAGTTCCTAACTGTCAGGGTGGTTAAACACTGGAATAGATTGCCTAGGGAGGTTGTGGAATCTCCATCTCTGGAGATATTTAAGAGTAGGTTAGATAAATGTCTATCAGGGATGGTCTAGACAGTATTTGGTCCTGCCATACGGGCAGGGGACTGGACTCGATGACCTCTCGAGGTCCCTTCCAGTCCTAGAATCTATGAATCTATGAATTAAAACAGAAATACTGCCTGTCAGAAAAAGAAAAATTTAAGTGTCAATAAGCTTACTAAAAAGTCGCAGATAGCTGCAACACTGAGGAAAATAGGAGTGAAAATGGCAGTAAAACAAAACATTGCTAGGATTCAGCAATTAGCAGAGCCCAGGCCCAAAAAGTTACCTTGCCTGTAAAAACTTACCCAAAGCGTAAATATAAAAATAAAATTGCAGTTTAGAAATGTGAGCAACTTAAATGCATCATCTGCTCATAAATTGCAATTTGCAAAGGTAAAACCATTTTAGGAAAGAAGGTTCAGTGGCTCAGTTGGCAAGAGTAAGCTGAGCAAGTTTAAAGTATTTATTTGGTCTTTCATAATAAACTGCTTACAGTACAGCAATGGACCTCAGAATTTAAAAAAAATAAATTGGCTTTTAAAAAAAATTCCACTAATCATCTATCCAAAGTTGCAAAGTGGAGATGTTTTGCCAAACACAGGTATCTAGTGTCATGCAGTTTTGTTATTTAGCATTTATAAAACCATTGAGGTACCCAAAGGGTTAAAGTTCAATATCTTTTTAAATAAGGACCAGAGGACATGGTCAGAACTGTGGCATAGCCAGCCAGAACCAGGATAATGGGGAGAGATCCTTTTTCAGTAATAAAACAGCAGCTAAAAGCACTGCAGGAAAAGAATGAAAAACTAAACACAGTGCACCTCTTAAGAAACAGCAGGGGGAGGTGCACAAGAGAAGCAATGTTAGGATGATTGACCCTTAAGGTGGCTCTGAGTAATCAGTCACTTTAATAAGGGAACATGGAAACTTTTTAAGCACAAAAACAGTTACACTTCATGTGGAAATTGATATGACTAATATAATACAATAGTAAATAGAAATTAAACTATAAAAGTTATGATTAACTGTGAAGCAAATGTTATTAGGGAGTAAAAATCTATACGGTGATGTTTTGTAAGTGGAAAGGAATAACAGTATAAAAATTAAGAAATTGTTTAATAGATTGAAATGCCCCAGATGGAAGACAAATCCCACTAATGGCTTAGGGCTAAACCTATTAAGAAAATGCTGTGCAATATGTAGATGATATTCTGGTGCATACTTCTGATGGGGAAAACCATTTAAAATGTACTAGAAACCTGTTTGCAGGAGGTTTCCTTCCTGGAACTAACCCTGCATCCTGGCCAGCAAGCTCCAGAAAAACAAAAGGTTCAACTGATTTTGGAGCTGCCCTTCCCTAACACAGAAAGAGTGCTGCTATCTCACTGGGCAGGACAGGACAGGCTTTTGTCAGGATTTCTTACCTGACTACACAGCAATCGCTGCACCTCTCTACCAGCTCCTGCAGAAAACTGTAGAATGGGAATGAACACCTCCCACCGCCGCATATAAGTTAAAAGAGGCTTTAACAAAAGCTCCAGTTCTTAGCACTCCAAGTTATACAAAACCTTTTGGATTGTTTGTCACAAACAGGGACACAGCCATTTCAGCTGTGTTAATTCAGGACTATCATGACAGAGAAAAACCTATTGCTTATTCTTCCAGGATACTGAATGGAGCTGGAAAGTAGAATACCCCATGTGAAAAACATTTATCAACTGTTTGGTGAGCTCTGACACATTTTAGATATCTGATGGGATTCGGGGACACAAAACTGTACACTGCTCATACTCCTTTAAAGTATCTTTTGACACTATATCATCTCTGATTTTACCAGACTAGTCCTAGATTGACACGGTGGTCCTTGCTGCTGGAAAAGCACCAAATTGAAGTCTGTTGTCTTAAACAACCAACAGTCTTGAAGGCAAAGATGAAAATTGTGGTATTCCACGCAAGTATCCTAGAAAAAGGGCCCTCTAACGATTTTATCCCATGTGCAGTACATCATTTAAATTCTGAATGGCTTCACCCTGAGGGTCTGACAATATAGGTTGATGGGTCATCCTATCACCAAAATAGGGACCCCAGTCATAAGATGTGTGGTTTGGGCACCTTCAGTTCAGGTTGAACATGTGCAGTACAGGTGTAGTACACACTCAACCGAGTATGCTCAAGTGGCTGCTGTAGCAGAGGCATCATCACTCTGTAATAAAGGACAAGCACCGGCAGGTATAACACGTTCAGACTCTCAGTGCATCTGTGATGCTTTGACAACATATCTCCCTTGGTGGAGTATGAATTTATTTTGCAGTACAGATCAAAAGCCTTTACACTATTAAGCCATTTTGTCCTGTGTATGGGAACTAGCAAATAAATTGGGTAACTCAGTGGTATGGGTGCTTAAGGTAAAAGCTCATTCCAAACATGGGGAAGTGAGCAGGAAAAACCACGGGGTGGATGTAGCTGCTGCAAGTGGAGCTCCAGTATAGATCCCACTCATGATTATCCAGTCTGTGGTGTTACCACTTGAGCACAAGCAGAAAACATTGATTTAACATTACAAGAATCTGATCCAGAAGTATCTGCTCTTAAACAAAAAGTATTACATGGGGAGTTAAACCAGTTAAATGGTAAATTGCTCCTTGTGAGGGAAAATTTGTTGCTCACTGAAGGAGATGATTTACCTTACCTGCTCTGAATTCTACCACAGCTCCTTGAAAGGGAAATATTAAGATCTGTGCATGATGTACCAGTGGGAGCCCATCAAAATGCCGATGCCACTTATCAGTGACAGATTGAAGTGGCCGGATTATATATAAAAAAAAAGATGTTCATAAATCATGTTAATAATTGTCTTATTTGATGCTAAAAGCAATTCACCAGGGAAAACAAAATGTGGATTTATTCAGGCACAACACCTCAGGGTTCCTTGGGAAAGACTGCAGATTAACCATGCGGGGGAGTTATTGCACACAAGAGGCAGCAGACCAATATCTACTTGTAATTGTTGATGTTTTTACTAAATGGATAGAAGTCTTGCCTATTGGAGAAACCACCCGCTCCTGTTACAGGAAAACTATTAGCAGAGCATGTCTTTTCCAAGTGGGGAATGATCCAGAGACAGAGACCAGGGAACAACGTTTACAGGGAAGGTGATGAAAGATGCTTGCATTATGCTGTGAATAGAGCAAAAATTTCAAATAACTTTTCAGCCACACACTTCTGGCTTGGTGGAAAGCACAAACAGAACAGTCAAAACAACGCTAAAGAAGACTGTGTGTGAATCAGGCAAAGACTGGGATGAAATAATTGCCTATGACTCTTCTGACTTTAATGGGAACTCAAAATAAAACCAGTGTGTCTCCTTTTACTGCTATCACAGGCAGAGAAATGAGACTCCCAAAACATTTGTTCACGGTTCCTGTGCCAACCCTAATGAAGGAAGGGTTGGTCACAGAACAATGGGTAAGACAAATGGGGGGAAAATTACAATTTATGTGTCTAGTGCACAGCAGGATCATGCCAAAAATGAGGGCATACTTTAACTGACAAGCCCAAAATGTAGATTGGCAAGTAGGGGACAGAGTGCTGGTACAGTTAACCTTGGAAAAAACCATTTCCAGCACCTAAATGAGGAGGCCCCTACTATAGAATACAAAAAAGCTAGCACTGCAGTTTATCTGGCACAGTACCTTGAATTTTCCATATGTGTATGTTAGACATAAGGGGCATTATACATGTTTTGTGTTTCCTTTACATTTTAATCAAATAAGATCTCATCAATATGTACTCTTTTGAGAATCAGAGACAGTAGAAATAAGGGTGGCACAAATACCATACAATGGAGAAGAAGAAAAAAAAAAAGAAGAATGCCCCAAGGTGGAGGTAGGACCCAGTAATGGATTGGCATTATAGTCCCTTGAAGT
This sequence comes from Terrapene triunguis, assembly GCF_002925995.2. Classification (NCBI taxonomy): domain Eukaryota; kingdom Metazoa; phylum Chordata; order Testudines; family Emydidae; genus Terrapene; species Terrapene triunguis. The sequence goes on from NW_020664420.1 coordinate 20,397,599, forward strand.
GCTGTACAATGATGTTCAATTTATACATATACCTGTGTTGTTCAGCTTGATTTCATTGCATTTGCCAAAAGGATTATGTCCACCAGAGCTTGGCCAATTGTATGGCAAATGATAAAGGACTATTGTTGATAGACATGCAGAGGTAAAGGCACCCGAATCAATTCAAAAGATATGCCGACAGAGCCCTATTTGCCAGTGACTTAGCAGGGTGGTTTAGAGCCAGAGCATCAATCTGAAACCTGGACTTGGTGGACATTAAGACCCTGTGGGAACATGACTGAGCATTCCAACACAAGTTGGCTGCGGACATACTAAGCCCAATGAATGAGCAAAGCAAAGAACTCGTTAATCAAGAACTTCTGAATGTATAGAATATGCACAGTATAGTTACTTTATTTAAGGAAGTACAGCTTACAGTAAATGAAAATCAACCAAACCAGTGAGGATCATCAAAGCAGGGCAATAGCCAGGGCCATAACATATCCTGTGTATGGAGGGTATGCACTAGAGAAAAATCAAAGCCACTCACCAATACATTGCACTCTTTATCAAAACTTGGTATGGCAGAGATCATATTGATTGGGATAAGGAGCCCTATATCTCCTTTCCACAATTAACCCCCATGATATTGGACCCTTGAGAGGTTTTTTTGGTTGTTGTTGTTGTTTGGGGGGGGAGGGGGGAAGGGTGTTGTTTTTTGTTGTTTTACACCATTCAGACTATTCATACCAGTAACTGCAAAATACCAGCTCAGTCAAACCATTGTTAAATACTACGAGTAGGAGTACTAGAAGACACTGAAGCCAATAAGGTTTGAGAAGTTTGTTCTCCTCCTCAAATACTGTGGCAAGATAACAACAGGGTCTGGAAAGCCCTGGACTTCTCCTGTTGCTTGCACCTAGGGGACACCCACATGTGTAGTTATAACATTTTATAGAGTTGCCAGCATGTGGGTTCTCTCTAGGGGAGCAATCTCCAAACTTCACAGTATGGTTGAGATGCTGGGGAACTGGTGAAGTATAAGCCACTTATGCTGGGAATGGTAAATATTGCATGGTGGCTGGAAAGAATCACTTTTGGTATGGATCCAAAGATTGTTATTCTGATTGGCAAATGTTTTGTTTCCACACCAAAATTCACCATGGGGATAAATGGAAAGACCTTACATCCCATGCCCATTTTTCATACTGTAACTGAATTACAGGCTGAAGTCAAATTACAGTAGAATGCTTGAAAAGCAGTACCCAAGTTTGGGAATCCTGTTCCACCCTTGAGCTTGGAACTTAAAATTGTAAACAGGCAGGAACAGAGAATTTGGTAGTTAACTAGTCCTTCCTGGTGGAAACACGCATGCAAAGTAGGATTACATTCCTGGTGAAGATGGCCATTCAAAGCTTTGGTAGTTATCAATGTGATTGTGATAACTTATTCTGATTTTGTATTTGTCAAGTTTATTAGTTGTACAAAACGTTGCAAAATAAAAAAATCTTTGAAATGCTTAAATGTAGTAAAACCCACATGGTATGTATGGTTTTAAAGGTGGGTAATGTAGAGATAGTTAATTAAAGTTAGCTTAAGTTTACTTTAAAAAGTAGTATCTGCTTTATGGTTTGTGGGTAGTATGGAAAAGACCCCAATAAGCAAGTAAAAGAAGGTCATGAGAATAAGTAATATTGCTTACAGAGTGGGGAAGATATATGATCAAAAAGTAACTGATAAGTGAAAAGCAAAGGAAAACTGTCTTAAAAGAAACAAGCATAAACCTTCCCACTGTTCTACTGGAAAGCGGGGGTGGAGGTGTGGGGAAGAAGGCCTTAAAGGAAGGAAAGTAGCAAGGATGAACTGCTTCAAACTAGGTTTTTGCCAGAGCTAGCAAGTTAGCTGAAGTGTATAAAAAGAGCTATGAATTTGAAGGTTCTTTGTCAGACTATACCTGATCATACTGGGGGGAAGGCCAGAATGAGACGGTCATCCCTAGGTCTGGCTTATTTGTAAGTAAACTGATCGCATGCTTATCAATACTTTATTACTGTATTAGGTGTAGTGACTGCTTATTTTTAGGCTGATAGACAAGTTTATAGCAATTGTAAATACAATTTGGATTTAATAAAGGAATTTATGATTAAATTAGTGTCATGGTAATATCCTGCATAAATAATAATAATTCCAAGACTGCACCACAAGTAGACTATTCAGGACCCCTCATAACAGAAGGACATACTTTATAAAGAAGTGCAGTGATGCAACAAGAGAGTCTCAGATGACGGTCTAGCCATCACATTTAGGTAAAATGCTCAGATTAAAACAAAACAAAACCAGCTAGCAATAAAATTTAGACAATCTCAGCACAGTTCTGTTCATCTGATGTTAATTCAAAAGAGTATGGCAAGGAAGTAAGTACATATAAAGTACTCTACAGGGAGCTCTACAGGCTGTGTTTTATTTTTCCTCCTGCTCTTGAGCTTTCCCCCAGTTTTGCAATGTACTTTGACATTAAAAGGAAACTATCACTTTAATACATTCAATGAACAGCACAAATGCTAATATATTCTTGTAGATAACAGCATCTTGTTGGTTTGCGCTACTATATTAGTCAAAAAGTTAGCACATTTATTATTACTACATATATTTTCTATGGCGCCTCTCTATGTAATATCTGGGCCCTATTTACACACACACACACACACACACACACACACACACACACACACACACACTTACATGAGTTGGAATTTACGTGGACAGGATGAAGTTATCTTCCACAGAGAACCCTTAGGTGTGGAATTTCCTCTGCTGAGTATCAGGCAAATCATGAATCTGGCCAATTTTTATACAATTGTATGAGACTCATCTTTCTACTAGTCTGAGAATTTGATCTGAAGAACAAGCCCTTGCTGTGAGCTCTGAGGAAAACAGAGACCTGGTTTTGCCTCAAGATAGCTTATCTCCTTGGGACAGTACAAATTTTGTTTCTCTTCTTTGAGGAGCTTATATGTAAATATAGTGTAATGTGTTCTCAGGAGTTTGTTCTATCAAACAGATGAGTTATGTAGTGAACCAGTTCTATAAAGATACACCATCTTTAAATAGAAAACGCTCCCAATATACATCTGGGAACATCCAACAATTCTTCCATCAAAACCCCATACAGACCAGGCTTGGTATTCTTGATATTTCTAAAATTTTAAAAGGCAAACAGAACCCCTTTTCTTAACCTTTATTTGCTTTACATACATTTCAGGCCTTCTTTATGTTTCACATAAAGAAGCAAAAAAGTGAACAAGCCTAGTTTGCTTCCTTTGCAGGTCATTATTCAATGAGAAGTCACTAATGTTACATAGACAGATTTAAACATACAAAACAAGTTTATTTTTGTAAGATGTTTTTAAGAAACTACAGCTTGTCATACGATAATACTCTTACCCACAAAACAGGAAGCTCTTTAACACCGGACTTTAGAGAAAAACCCCAAATTCCTCACCCACCCACATACATACTGAGCCTTTCATTTACTATAATGGTACAAAACAACAAGAATTAATTAGCAATAGTGGGTGGGACTAATCACTTTTACAAAATCTCCCCTCCTGGTCTTGAACTGACAGGATAAATGTTATTACACTCATTTATCATGTTGGGAGAGTGCAAAGACAATCTCTTAAAATTAAGGCTGCTTTGCTTCTCGGGTTTCTTTCTGTTTTTAGAAGATGGAAAGGAAAAGTTCTTCTGTTAAATAAATCTTCTGTTAAATAATCAATTCCTAATATTTTATTACAGTAAATGTCAGCTGAACTCTGCATTTATTTTAATGCAGATATACATACATTTATGCCTCTGAAAGATCAGAGATAGATAAATGAGAGCTTCTTGGAAGCAGCCAAGAGGCGTTGTCAAGAAGAATGCCAAATGTGGAGTCTTAAAAAAAAAAAAAGCATCTCTCCTTTAAAGAGTAAGGGGTCACATTGAAATTACCTCATCTTGACCTCTGTCTGTAAGGTCTGAAATAGAATAGTCTCCTTTTTGAATTATCCAGGAGAGAGAATGATCCAGGATTCCTTTAGATATGGAGAAGTGTTTTACAAAGCTGCTCTGCAATGCTCTCTTCAGAGACCCAAAGCTGAAGACAGTTTCTACATGAGCTTCAAAGTTCCCAGTGGGAAACTGGCTGCCAGATCTGTTTGGCGATGGCAAGTATCTAGCATGAATGCCCTCCAAAGGGTAGAGGCACAAGAGAAAGAATGCTTCTGCCAAGGCCATCCATGAAGCTAAAAGCCAGGATAAAAAGGAAAGTTTATAATGATCCACAATGAAGATGTTTTTCTTTCTGTCTCCTATTCTATTCTGGATTTTATACCAATCTCATCACTGAGATATGAGTACCTTCCAGAAGCACATAAAGCAACACAATTATCATCATGATATGTGGTTCTCCCTTCCTATATTTTATTTAATTCTTAATTTTGAAGTTTTATTTTATATCTTTAGTTCTATGATTTTTTTATTGTTATTGAAGGCAAGGTTGAAGACGTGCACTTTGAACTTGGAGCAGAAAGTGGTGAATTCTTTGGTGGTTCTGAGATCCAGAGGGAACCCACTCCAGTGTCTGACTGGCTCCAGAGAAACCAAGGTCTCCTACACAAACAAGTTTTCCCCATGCAACAAACAACTTCACTGTGGAGAAGCACAGCTTTGGTCCTTGTCTTGGAGCTTTAGAAAAAATCTTTTAGGAATCCTGGACCCAAAACATTGAATACCTTGAAGAGAAGGACCGAGGCGTTGAATTTGACTATAGGATGCTAGTGTACTTCACAGAGGACAGGTCTGATATATTGTATGCTACCAAAGAGATATGTTGCAGTGTTCTTTACTAGCTGGAGTTTCTTAAGGGCTGACTTCTTCATGCCCCGGTATATTGCACTGCTGTAGTCCAGCCAGGAGGTGACCACGGTGTGTATCACTGAGGCCAGGTCATTTTCCTCCCAGGATAGGACACAGTATCCTTATCAGCCAGAGATGTTAGGAAACATTGCTCACCAATATTGCTATACGAGGGCTTAGCATCACAGAGGAATCCAGTGGCACTCAAACTAGGGACTGAATTGACTAATTGTGGTTGTGTATCTTCATCCAAAGGAGACTATATCATGGCTACACATTCCTCAAAGACATTTCCTCTGTATCCATCTTATTGAGGTTCATCTTCAACTAGCTGTCCTTCATTTGTGTCCTGATCTTGACCAAACACTGCACAAACTTGGTGACAGCTTTGTTATATGTTGTGACATAGAAGGTAAAAAGCTGTGCCTTATCTATGTCCTGTTGGCATGTAAGTCCATGATAATTCACCAGTTCTAATAGCTGCATATAGATGTTAAACAGAACTGAAGGAGAATAGTCCTTGTGTGATTATGCAAGTGTAAGTTCTAGTTGTGAAAGGAGTAGTTTTCTATCACTATCCTTTGGGTGCATTGTAGGATGGACTAAAGCAATTTGAGTGTTCCTCTGCACTCCAGTGGCATTCCTTGATCAACTATCAAATGTGGGAGAGAGGTCAAGAATTATGAGAATGGATGCCTGTCCTCCACCCATCAACAAGTGACTATTTATCAGCACTATTAATAGTGTCCATTCCAAGTATTGGTCTGAACCCAGATTGTACTTGTCTAGATTACGGAAGGTCTCCATTTAGCTGGATTGTGACTTTTGTCCATATCAGAGAATCCAGTGAAGGAAAAAGTCACTATTACCCTAAGGAACGTTTGCTTTTTTCTCATTCTTTGAGACAAAGCTGTTTTACCCAAGAACATAAGGCTTGTGTGTAAGAGCTATGAATGCCACAACTGAGATACACGTGATCAACAACAAAGGATTTCTTAAAATGGACTCTAAATTTTAATGTCACAAATATTTTCAAGCAACTACACAAACACAGGAAAAGCAGTCATTCTGAACTCAGTGTTCCTGTGGAAACCACCCTTTGGAACTGCTCCAAACCTCAACTGAGTCTTTAGGTAAACCTTCATTCTGTTTCTATGATGTTGATGCTGACTAGAGGAGTAGGAGCTGAATGCAGAACACTCAGGTCCAGTCAAAGGCACAGTACTTTATGCCAGAATAAAGACCTCATCATCTGTGACTAGTCTACAAGTGTCAAGTACTCTGGAGGGAATTACAGGTGCTAGCTACAGCCCTACATATCTCATGCATTTGAGGGCAGGACTGACCAGCATAGTAGCTAGCTCAGATTGACTAGGTCTTTTTGCAGCCCTGAGAAAGGCACCAAATAAAGCTGTGGAGTAATCCTTAGAGTCAGAGGATTCTAAAGAAAGGGGCCATCATTCTTACAGGGCAGAGACACAAGCTCCTCTATCCATGACTGTCCATCTAGAAAAGTAACATAGGAAGGCCTAAACCAGCAAACCAGACTTGCATTGTTGTTCCCAGGCTGTCTTACCCTCTGCAGAGGGCTGGGCCTCTTTAGGGTGATATCAAGAGAGCCAAAGTTCCTGCCCAATCCCTATTCAAAATAGGTGTATTCTGTGGGACTCCCTCTCCTCACTCAGGGGAAGGTTGCCAATGGCAAAAGATAAAAAAATCAAGCCATGTTTCATCTAGTACCTTTCCTTTTTTCTTTAGGGATAGCAGCCATGACAACGGCTCTTCAGCAGACAAGTCTGTTGCCAGCATAAAGTGCGATAGGGAACTGGAGGCTGTCCAAAGATGGACTGTTGATGGGACAGTTCTAGAGCCAATATGACTGACTGGCTTGGCTACTGATATAGCCAACATGAGAACATTACAGAGTTAAATTTTTACCTTTCTCACTAATCGAAGTGCTTGTGTTCTCTCTACTTCATTACTCTGCTGTATGTCAATGCACCTAAAATAAAACAAAAAAGTTAAAATAAAAAATGTGGTTTGTAGATAGGAAGACAGGTATCTTCCACTCTAACTATTAACACTTTGGTGCTACTATTCAAGAAATTGAGTGAATACTACAACACAACTTACTGTCCAGAAATTCTAGCTTTCAGAGAGCACATGGATCATGACTGGTTACAGAATTTTAGTTTGTGTTTTTTCTTCAATAATAATCTTTATTATAGATGAAGGATCACTAAAACAATTTTCTTATATACATGCATTTACATAACGCTGTGGTGAGATATAAAAGTCTTAAGAGTAGTTTTGAGATGCCTGCAAAACTGCTAGTCATTTCAGAGGAGTACCAATAACATATTTATAACATACCAGATCATCAATCTATCTCATCATATTTCCAGACAAAACAAACTACATTAAAATGGCATTAGGATTGAGAGTAACTATCCCCAAAACAAACATGGAAATTCAGAGTTACAGTTAAACTGTAAAGAAATCCAAACAATCTTGCTTCTGACTTGTAGTCATGTCATACAATTATGGTTAATTCAGAGTTCAGGATCAGATTAAACTGATTTTTAGAAACAAGTTTATTTCCACACACACACACACACACACACACACACACTTTTACTTCCTCATGATATCATTTCACATGATAACATTTTCTTTGGATTTGTATTTCTTTTGATTTGGCTGACATTCCTGTATAATATTTTTTATTTTCTTTAAAAAGGAAGTCTCCCAAAAGAAAAGAAAAAATACCAAGAATCAACATTTACAGAGAATATTAAGATAGTCATTTCCACACACACACACACACACACACACAATCAGTCAAAGATGAGGAAATGAAACAAGTTATTGTAATATAATAATCTAGGAAAATTACCTAGCTATCAAGTAATCCACTTTCAATTTTAGCACCTTTTGTAGAATACTGGAGTCTCGGATGAGATAGCGAAGGGCTCGCAACCCTGCTGCTCGCACCTCTTTTGCTTCATTCAGTAAAGCTAATCGCAAACTACAATGGAAAAAATAAGTGGAAAAACAAATTATATAGCAACTAATAGAGCTCCCCATTTGAGGGACAGACACTGTTTACTGACATGAAAATAAGTTAAAATTTAAAATGTAAAGGGAAATTTTCCTTACCTTATTAAATTTTCTTCCTTTGAGATCTATGCCAGTCCAGTCACTTGGGTAAAGCACCTCCCAGCCAGCAGATGTAGACAGTACACTGAGATTTTTGGTTTTGTCACTCCCCCCACACATACAGGTTTGAAGGCTCCCAGACTTAAGATGAATCTTTGAAAGCAGGTCATATAATAATATTTGCTAAGTGAAATATATCAGAGAACTGATACTTTGGAAAGGTAAATTTTAATAAAAAGTGGTAAGGTTAATCAATAAATCCCTAGAGTTAGAAGCAAAAGAAGTAAAATCCACAAAGATGGCATAGATGCTACTTTAAAAAAAATAGAGTTTTAAAGAAGACATGCATATTGCTAAACAAAAAGTGACCGTGAAAGACGAGGAATAAATCAAAATGACTAAATGGAAAGGTTTGAGAGGTTATTCAAACAGACTGTTACTGCCTTTCAGGAGCCGTCCTATATAGTGCCCCACACTGACAATACAATCGATTCAAGCACTCTTGGTGAGAACGTGAACTGCTGACAAGTGTAGTGTGGATACACACAAGCGATGTAATACTTGTAGCTACTGTATGCTGACATGACTTAGGTCAGATCCAAATGGTATTTCCAAGAGTTCTGAAGGAACTTATGAAGTAGCTGACCTGCTAATAAAAATATGCTCTCTCATTAAAAAAAAAAACGGTTACTCACCTTCTCGTAACTGTTGTTCTTCGAGATGTGTTGTTCATGTCCATTCCAAGCAGGTGTGTGCGCACTGCGTGCACGCCAGCCGGAAGATTTTACTATAGCAGCATCCGTAGGGTCGGCTTCGGCGCCCCCTGGAGTGGCACCTTCATGGCGCTGTATATAGGGGCCAGCTGACCCTCCACCCCCTCAGTTCCTTCTTGCCGATACTCCGACAGAGGGGTAGGAGGATGGGTATTGGAATGGACATGAACAACACATCATCTCGAAGAACAGTTACGAGAAGGTGAGTAACCGTTTTTTCTTCTTCAAGTGATTGTTCATGTCCATTCCAAGCAGTTGACTCACAAGCCCAAATCTAGGCGGTGGGGTCGGAGGTCACTGCAGACTGGAGGACTGCACGGCCAAAGGCAGCATCATCTCTGGCCTGGTGTGTGATGGCGTAGTGCGCCGTAAAGGTGTGGATTGAGGACCAGGTGGCCGCTCTACTAATTTCCTGCGTCGGGACCTGGGCCAGGAACGCAGCGGAAGAGGCCTGCACTCTTGTGGAGTGGGCCGAGATAGGCGGGGCTGGTATATTGGCCCGACTGGAGCACTCCCGGATGCAGGTTCTGATCCAAGCCGAGATTCGCTGTGACGAGACCGGGAGCCCTTTCATCCTGTCAGCCACGGCGACGAAAAGTTGGGTTGACTTCCTGAAGGATCTTGTCCTTTCGATATAGAACGCGAGAACCCTGCGAACGTCCAGGGAATGCAGCCTATGCTCCCTCGCAGAGGAATGTGGTTTCAGATAAAAGACTGGGAGAAAAATGTCTTGACCCATGTGAAATGGGGAAACCACCTTAGGCAGGAACACTGGGTGCGGCCTGAGTTGGACCTTGTCCTTGCGGAAGACGGTGTACGGGGGTTCAGATGTTAGAGCTCTAAGTTCTGACACCCTCTGGGCTGATGTGATAGCCACCAAGAACGCGACCTTATATAAAAGATATAACAGCGAGCACGAAGCCAGCGGCTCGAAGGGGGGCCCTGTGAGGACAGACAGGACCAAATTGAGGTCCCAAGCAGGGACAGGTTGACGGATGTGTGGGAACAGCCTGTCAAGACCCTTAAGGAACCGCGTAACGAGTGGGTTCGCAAACACGGAGGTTCCCCCCTCTCCCGGGTGGAGATTGCAGCAAGGTGTACTCGAACCAACGAGAGAGTCAGTCCCAGGTGTCCCAGATGCAGCAAATAGTCCAATATGAGGGGGACTGGGGTGAGCGAGGGAGCCTGGCCCCGTTGTGTGGCCCAGAGGGAGAAGCGCTTCCACTTGGCCAAGTACATGGTCCTTGTAGAGGGCTTCCTGCTACCCAGAAGGACCTGCCTGACCTGATGAGAGCATTGCAACTCCACCGGGTTTAGCCATGGAGCATCCAGGCTGTAAGGTGGAGCGACTCCAGGTTCGGGTGAAGCAGGCGACCGCGATCCTGTGTGATCAAGTCTGGGAGTAGGGGCAACCTGAGTGGCACCCGCATAGACATGTGCAGGAGAGACGTGTACCAGTGCTGGCACGGCCACGACGGCGCTATCAGGATGAGCCGAGCGTGATCTCTGCGGGCCTTGAGGATTACTCTGTGAATCA
>NW_020664420.1:20407955-20453272 GCF_002925995.2 Terrapene triunguis
AACTGAGCTCAGTGAGCTGTCAAGATCCTTCTATGCAGGGAATGACGCCAAAATCTGTCAGTGTACTGTCTCCATCTGTTGGCAGGAAGAAGTTCTAATCAAGCACATGGACTAGCAAAAAGTACCAAAGAACAAATTCTAACAATTGCATTTATTCTTGGATAAAAATCTAGCAAATATATAAGTTGTCTTTAGTTTGCTTAAATATTCCATAATAGGTTAAATTAGCAACTTTATATGACTAATTCTTAATAGCCTGGTGGTTCAAGGTTAGCCATTCACACCTTCGGAATGCACACACATTTTTGTAGAATACTTCCTGTGTCTCCAGCAAAAGAAGTGTAATCTTTAAAATAAATTAAAAACAAAAAGCAAGTCCTTTAAACAACAGGCTCCTATCTGAACACTTTAAGCAATCTGACATAGGTATTTTTGAAAATGTTAAGACTTTGACTCCTAAGTCATTTAGGTTAAGTCCTATTTTCAGAAGTGACTCAATCACTTAGTCTCCACTCCTATTGACTTTCAATTAAACTTAAGTTCAAGTCATTTTTGAAAATGGAATATAGGCACTTTTGACATTTTTACCCCATACTTAAATACAGGAAATCAAAGAAGAAAATAGCAACACCATACACTTAAGGATCCAGGCAGAACAAAAAAAGACCAATTCTTTATTCTTCTTTTTAAAGATCAGCCTCAATAATATTGGCTTCTTCAGCAGCAAGCATTAAAGCATTGCTTTACAAACGAGCATTTCTATATAAAGTTCTTTATTCCACAATGACATTTTCAAAAGATCACAAATGACACAACCAAGGCTGCCTGTTCATCTCTGAAAATTTAGTCACCTTCTATACCCATCTGATCACTGCTATGGCAGAATAAACTGCATATATAAATACATGAAGGGTGGTACTAAATAGATTATTTCAATGCCTTTTTAAAGACAGACTCTCACGCATATCCTTGAGCAAAGCATCTTCCATGAAAAGGATCATCCTCTTTGGCACATGTGCCTATGGATTTTCAGAAAATAATGTCATTCTTTCTAGAGAGGGCTTATAGATTTTTTTTTTTTTAAAATGAGTCTGCTGGGTGTGAATTTTATATCTAAAAATTTTTTATTCTTCCTTATCCATGTCCTGGACTAGCAGGACTTCCTGACTTGGAATGGTATAACAAAATGCACTAGACATGCATCTCAAGACCTATATTAAAATTTGATTTGGTAAAGAAATGATACTTAATTTGGACATTACAGTCTCCACATCACAAAGCTAGCACACAATCTGACATGAATTATAATATACTCAGAAAGAGGATAATGAGAGTGAAAAGGAGTATTAACAGAAAGGTACTCAGTAGCACTGATTGAAGCATTCAGTTCCATCTGAGAAAACTCAACATCATTTATGAAAAGAAAGTTACAACATGGTCAGTTTTTCTGAAAGAAACTGAACAAAATCCCCACAAAATTTAAGGCAATGTTTTCTGGATTTTATTTTATTTTTTATTGGACCTACTAAGTTCTCAATGTCAGAAGTTCACCTTCACTGAATGGCAAAACAATTAGGTTGACCGGAAGAGTCAGCCTCATTTTTGCTGTTTCTGTTATCCATGCTGAATCCACGGCAAGTTAGCAGTGTCTGGGCAGAAAAGTAGGGATTTAATAAATATAAACAAAAATATTTTTATTCTAGGAAATAGTGGTAAGATCGAGGCAGTTTCCTTTAGCAAGTTTGTACCACAAGTTGCCTTAGTTGCCAAGAGGATGATACAATTTTTTGCAGTAAGTCTCTCTTCAGGGAATATAGTAAACTATTATAGAAACTTACAGGTGAAATCCTGACCCCCACTTATATAAAAGGAAGTTTTGCCATTGACTTCAATAGGGCCAAAATTCCACCCCAAGAGTTTCTGCAAGCCTTTACGAGAGCTACATTTCAAAATACTCTTATTTTACTTTACATTCATTATTAATGCCGCATGAGTTCTGTGCCTTACCTAGAAATGTTGTTCTGGTTTATTATTTGCTGAGTTTCTCTTTCCTATTTCCATAAAACAGTTTTATACTTGTATGATTTTACATATTGTGTGTTATGGAATATTAAAACATTAAATAAGAACTACAAAAAAACTTGAATTGGGTTTTAAAACGACTTAAGGTTGTTTTCTTTCATTTCATTCAAAACAGCTACTTTAAACGTATATTGTTTAGAGTCCAAATATTGCTCAGAAATAATTTACAGAATACTTACCATATTATGATGTCATCATAGGTAAAACCTAATTTTTCTTCAGTGTGGCCAGTATTACAAAGAAGCTGCAAGCAAAATAAAATACTCATGTTTGATAACGCTTTAAAAATCAGATTTATTCTTTAACGCTTGAAAATCTCAAGCAATATTTTTAAAGCAATCTAGAGGATTTAGCACTTCTTCCATGAAAATTAACAGATGTGTCAATCTCAGAGTGCTTTAAAAATCTCAACCATTACTTTTATATAGAATATTTCATTCATTTAACAGTGGACATACCCAGTCCTTTTGCAAAGCTGTATAGTAACAGTGTAGCCTGAGAGTCAACAGAATTGCCTCCCATTGCTGTTTCCCCGTGTCTTCTTGAAACCCTGATCAGTTGATCCACTGCATGCACTAGTTGGGTGACTGGTCAAAAAGCCTGGAGAGGGCTAAACTGGACTACAGTCAATGCATTTTCTTTTAAAGATCTGCATTCAGAGGGTTCTTTAAGCACAGAGCAACAGATGGTCCATTTCCATGTTTTGTAACAGCAGCAAAGACTTTTCGACCAAAATTTTCAGAAGCAGCCACTGATTTTGGGTGTCCAATGTAATATTGGCTTGATATTCAGAGGTGCTGAACTACCATAGCTCTTCAAAATCAATAGCAAATGAGGCCCACTGTGTCAAGTTGAGTACCCAAAAAGGGAGGCAATCTGTAATTAGTGTCCGCTTTTGAATGGTTTGGTTTTATCCATGACTTTCCAGCAAGAGACTGAGAAGTACAGTTACCATACCATATCTGGGCCTAAAACCAAACAAAGGTGTCAAGAAAAAGGTCTAGAAAGTGCCAGTGTTCTGTCTCCACAATCTTCCTTAAAGAAGGATGACTGGAAATAAGATAATGGGTAATAACCTCAACATCTAGTTTTGGCTTCTTGAGTGGGACCTGACAATTCCTTTTAAAAAGACACTGACTCTTTGCCTTTCCACTAACAAACTCCTCTAATAATAGCCTCACCACCCTGTGATACAATTAGACTATTCAAGTACAATATAAATCCCACTCAAGATTGGAACTCAACCTTCTTCCAAGCACTTCCAGAACCTCAGCGAGTAACACTGGTTGAACAGAATAGACTTTGCATATGCCCCCTCTGTTCTGACATCAGAGGCTGATAGAATCTAAATCAGAATGATCTTACTGACATACACCAAAACCCCTCACAATGAGAAACTCAACAAGAAAGGAGTATATCAACCTCAAAATAGTGATTTTTGATATTTGCCTAAGATTCTTACTATATTTCTGCTCAGTATTCACTGTGTGTTTAGTGCCATCAATAATAATAAACAATTGCATAACAAAATGTAATATTTAAAATTTAGTATCCAATATACTTACTGTTCAGTGTACTAAGCCAAAATATTTAATGTGTGTTCTGTATTCTCCCTACCTCGGTCACCCAGACTCCTGTCATCAGTGGAGCGCAAATCATTTAGATAGGATTCTATTTTAAAAAAACAGATTTTGCTGATGATAGACTAAATTTAAATGATTTTTAGGTATACTTTCTGCAAAAAGTGTGACCCTTCTAGATTTTATGTTGTGACTCTTAGTCCTTTCAATGTTGTGGCCATTTAAATTTAAAAACACTTCACAAATACATGTAATTAGATGTAAGTACATCTTGCTTAATTAATTTTTTTCTATATTGTGAGAAAAAAAAACCCCAAACAGTTGTATGTTGAACTCCAACACAATTAAAAAGGAGCAGACAGGTTAGTAAAAACTTGATCTAGAATGGCTACATTTTGCTTCAAAACTATTCTGAAATATTTGGGATTATGTATTTGCCTTAAAAATAAGTACACACATTGTTACAAGGTAATTTCAATAAATTTAAAAATATAAAGGCCTAATTTTTCTCCTTGTTTCCAAATTGTAGTGAGCTCAACACCAGACATCTGCATGCATTAACTGGTTATGACAATGTGTCACATCCTAGTATTTATCTATTTTTGAGACACCATTAATGTTGGACTGCCTATGGCCACTTTAGCATTTCTATTGACGTCTTATGAAGTGTAAAAATTGGTTGACAAAACAGTGTGAGGAAATACTTGCTAAAAGTGGTTTTTTGTTGTATTCTAGACAAGTGAGTCAATACTTATTTAGGTACATCATTTTAGGAAAAATTATTCACGCACCCTCCCCCCAAATGTAAATATCTGTGAGACAAGAAAGTTATACTTTCATAGAACTTTCTTCAGGATCCTTAACAAGCATTTTCACTATTTGAAAAATGTGAATGATAATTTTGAAGTATGAAAAAAAATCTTTCCAAAGAGCAAAAATATTCTCTACTGACTAGATAGATTTGTTTTTTTCCTGTATAAGGCGGCATGAGAACTAGGAAACAATAATTTCAGACAACAGTAGTATTGGCAAGGTCTGAAAGCGTGCATAATTCTGCAAAGCATAAGAGAAAGCTGAGTTTTTCCAGTATCATGCACCAGGATTAAGATTACATCACTGGCCTGTAAATTACTTTAAAATGGGATTAGTTATAAATTACAAAGTAATATCTCTTTGAAGAAGGGAAGTTGGAAGACTGTCCACCATGTCAAAGTTGGTGAATCATAACAAAATAATTTAAGATACATTAGATATCTGCAAGATTCTCCTCTATAGTATATTTTTAGTGCTTTGTCCAGTCCATTCTCCAATAAAGTTCCTTTGAGAAAATAATCAAATTCAATATATTGAACTTATTCCTGAAGAAAGATAGGCTTAAACTAACCCTGACTTGCAAGGAAAAATTCATAACTTAATCTGAGTACACACATAGTTCCATAATTCTGTTTCTAGCCTAATAGTTTTAAGACTATTACTTGGAGAGCAAAAAAGAATATACAGATACAGAATTCACACTAATATAAGAGCCAGACATTAACTATAACTAGTGGGTATATACCATGTAATATGCTACAAAAGTAGCATGTAACACTGGAATTCTCTCTTCAAACCAACAGACAGTATTCTATTGTTTTTTAAAACTGGTCAAAAAAGAAACCTGGTTTGACTGCAATAGTTTCAGTTTTCCATCAGCGCAGAAGAACACATGCCTTCCAGCATTCCCAAACCCCACCAATCCTCACGGAGTTCCCTCTGTTTTTACTACTGCAATAGTGGAAGCAACTCTCCAGGGATCTGAGAACAGCTTTTTAAAGACTTCATCTCCATGGACTGTAGGAGCATCAAAACCATACTATCACAGCCTACAATACCCTGACAACATCTTCAGATCTCTTCACTGTTCTCATCAGGTCTTCTCACTTCTTCTGTAAGGTCTCCAGATAACTTCTCAGCTAAAAATACAGAAAATAATTTCCTAATATTACCTTTCCATGCAAGCCATTGTCATTAACTGGTCCATCTGCATTGCCGTTAGATTTAGTTCACTAACTCCCTGTTGCCAAGCCTATTTCATGATGTTTCCTGTACTTGTGATTTTGTCCCTTATTTCTCTTCCCTTTGATCATTTTTACCCCTTCATCTTTGACTTCACCGTATATCTCCTCCTCTCACTATTTTTCTACTTTTGTTACTCTACTTACTTCATTTCCACAACACAACTGCATTATGGAGGGGGAACAAATGGACGAGGAGAGGAGAAATTAAAACAATGGTCTAGAACAGTGGTGGGCAACCTGTGGGCCATCAGGGTAATCCACTAGCGGGCTGCGAGACAGTGTTTACATTGACCGTCCACAGGCACGGCCACCCGCAGCTCCCAGTGGCTGCGGTTCAGCCGTTACTGGCCAATGGGAGCTGAGGATGCGGCGGCCAGCCCGCATGGCTTCCCACAGTTCCCATTGGCCGGGAAGGGTGAACCACAGCCACTGGGAGCTGCAGGCAGCCATGCCTGCGGACGGTCAATGTAAAACACTGTCTCGCGGCCCAACAACGGACTACCCTGACGGGCCGCGTGCAGCCCGCAGGTTGCCCGCCACTCGTCTAGAAACAACAGACAAAATTTACTAAAAAAGCAGAACTATAACGATACCTCTATAATCAACCGAAACAACAACATAATATCAAGGTGATTTAAATTTTCTGGCCCAGTGTGGATTGGACCACACTGTACTAACTGACCATCTATGGAATAAAAGGTCTACCATACCAGAACTGATTTTGGAACTATTTCAGGAAACCTGCCATAATGGAATCTGGACAAAGTACAAATGTAAGAGATGTATCCGTGCAGGATGGATGAATGGAGTTGTAAAAAAGTGTAAGTTATCTACAACCAGAGAATGGTGTTCTTAATTTATTGTTGTGTGTTCATGGTCTAGCCATAGATTACAATCCCAGTCTGTCATCTTTAGGAATTGCATTAGATTAAAAAGCTACTTCCTATTAAACCATCACGATGGGTTCATAGTCACAATGATCTTACTGATGAAACCTTCGCCCTTCCTCTTCTCATCCCCGCCCTATCATTTTGTGTCATGTTTAAAATCAGATTTTAAGAAATTCAGTGCACGGTCTTGGTCTTTTTATTTGCCCTGTAAAGTGCCTGGCACTGTTACAAATAGTAATATTAAAAATTAGGCTTGCTATAAGGAAGGCAAGGTAAAGATCTTAATGTAAAAAAAGAGACTTAAGATGAGGAGAAAGTAAGATGGGTTGCATATGTGAAGGAGAAAAAATTAAAGGTATTTGATTTTACAAGCATTTTGTTCTCTTTCCATAAAACATAAGACTTCATTTTTGAGCACATCATCATTACTCAACAAATAAACCATTTGTAAATGTTTCTAATCTGGTTCATTAAAAGATACTGTTCACAGTGTAAACAAATACAATGACAACACTGGAAACTCAAATCTTGCAGAACATTGTCTTCAACTAAATAAAAAGATAAGTGTCTTTACAATGCCTCCCTTCTGATCCCTAATTACTTAAATGAAGAATGAAGTTCATATCTGGAATAATTTAAATGGTATGTTATTCAAAGCACATTTAAAAATATTATCTTTATGTTCATTCTTCTTCTCCCCCTTTAATCCTCCCTCAAGTTGGAATGTTGAGGAAGGAGTGATACGGGGGGGAAAGAACATGCTGTGAAAATTTCCAATAATAAAATGGATAAAACTTTAGATTTTTCATTTCAGTTCAACTATTGTTCAAATAAAAAATCATTTCTATTGAGAGAGATTTGAGCCTAACAAACATTCTTCTATCACTAACACTTAGTGAACTTCACTAATATAAGTTACAATAAAATGTAAAAATCAATAAAGATTATAAATACAAGTACAAATAATGCCTCTGCACAACAAGCATTCTTGCTGGCAGTTTCACCAAGACCAAAGACCAAGTAGGTTTGGGGAATAAGCAATTATTTTACCCTCTACGAACGGTTCTGTCTCATCAGGGTTGAAACACTGGCATGAAAATGGAGACTATTACACTGACTCATTATGTATCTTAGTGGTTTCTCAAACTTTTGTTCACAGAACATGTGTCCTTTTTGGCCCAGAGAACAGCATGAGAACCCAAGTGTAGGGAAGTTGCTAGGAGGAGATCTCTCTTCATGAATGATCAAAATGGTCCCTTCTGGCCTTGGGATCTGAAACTGATGGTAAGTCACTGTTGAATCTCTTAGGATATGTCTAAACTTCCAAAATAAAAACAAAGCCACACGCACACATGGCAGAGCTTCTCAAAGCCCATGTCAACTATGGAACTAAAAATAGTGATGTAGACATTCCTGCTCAGGCTGTGGGTGGGTGAGGTTCTGTAGCCTGCTATGTGCAGACTAGAATCAGGTCAGACTAAAATCATTATGGTCCCTTCTGGCCTTAAAAATCTATGACTCTGTACTGCTATATTAAGCCCATTGGTGTGAGCCCTGCAAGTCCAAAGTCAGTTGACCCAGGCTCTGAGACTTTCTGCTGCAAGTTTTTTTTTTTTTTTTTTTAAAACAAACACACACATTGTAGACATACTCATAGAGGGTTTAAGATTACAAGTCTTCTTAATTTGGCACCTTTCACTAACGCTAGTTTATATATTTCAAAAGCCCATAAAATAAGACTGTAGAAATTCAGTCCTTCACAAATTAACAGCTGTTTTCCAGTTATGGTCCACAGAATACTGGTGATCCATGAAGAACTTGATGATCACAAGGTTGTGGTTCCTCTATGTTTTCTGATGCTAAATTGTGTAAAAAAAATCAGCTAAAAATACATTAGTTTTCTAATATTACTTTTTCATGCAAGCAATCACTGTAGTTGCCACACGTGTTATGGAATCATAAACGAGGAGGGAGGTGCTCCACACAATCACAAATGGGAGGGGCAGATGGTCCACAAGATTCTCAGTATTAAAGCCCATATATCTATAAATATAAAAAGCATCTGGTAACTTTCGTACGTCTGTACTCCTATTATATATAATGAAGAGGTTGCAATCTAATCTGAAAGTTTTCTTATTAGTAAACGAAACCCTCTTAATTACATTAAGTTTTAGAACAAATCTACAATCTATTAATTTGCCAAATTCTTCTCATTTCACCTTGATATGCCTTAAGCACGTCAATCTATTTGTACAGAATGCTAAACTCTTAAGAACCGATACACCGATCACAAGGACTTCTGACCTTCACATTTAACAATTAACATGCACTTCATTTTATATATCTACGAGTTCAAACATTACCAGAATACAAAACTGTCCTGTACATTCCAATATTTGGCTTAGATACTCCTGTACACCTCTTACCTCGATATAACGCTGTCCTCGGAAGCCAAAAAAAAATGTGGGTTTCCCCCAAGCACTTTATACATTGAGAGTGGCCATCAGAGAGCGGGATAGCGTCCTTACACGTAGAGCAGCGCTTAAAGTCTGCTGAGCTCCGTCTCAGGCCGGTAGAGAAGGAACTGAGGAGATTGGCCACGCATGCATACTATTATCCTAGACTCACAGTGGGGGGCAGCCTCTGCGCATGCGTGGCCAGTACGAGTACTGCTGTGAAAAATCTCCGAGCGAAGGCGCAGGGACGCACCAACACCTGGAGTGGAGCACCCACAGGGACATCTCTCGAAGAAGAAAACCGCGTTATATCAAACTTGCTTTGATCCGCCGGAGTGCGCAGCCCCCCCCCCCGGAGCACTGCTTTACCGTGTTATATCAGAATTCGTGTTATATCGGGTAGCATTATATCGAGGTAGAGGTGTAGTTTACTAAAATGGAAATGGGCTAGTATAGCTTTTAAATTCCTGGAATTAATCCAAGCATACCAAGAGACTTAGTTTTAAGTTTTAACATTAATACACCTTTTCAGCCTGTCCCTCATTCTTATTTACTGGCCATAATTTAGTTCTGAAATTCACATATTTCAATACAACAGCAAATCAAAAAGAAAAATAGAACAGATTCCTGGAATGGTTAATTTAATATTAGCACAAAAATGTTATGCTAGGCCACATAGTGGCTTTTTAACCCACATATTTCAATGAAGATCTTTTCGTGCTTACTGTCACCCATGAGTTGTTCATGTTACTGGGATGAGTCATAGCAATTCTAGCACCATAGAAGCATGACTTAGAAACAGCAGCTCAAAATAGCAAAACCACAGGAGGTCCAAAGCATATATAAAATTGAATATAGTCTATTAACTGTAATGAATAGGTAATACATTAGTGAGATACTCACAGAAGAACACAGAATTAAATAATAATGAAAGGCCTTGTGACACGCCCAACGATGGCCACAGAATCTAGATTTGAACTAGTCTATTCTGAAAGTTTGTTACACAGCTGAATCTCTTTGACAGAACGTTATTGGGGGCTCTTTTCATGTTTCATCCTAGGCTTTCTGAACCACCTTGTACCACAGTAACATAGCTGTCATGCTGGGTCACGCACAGTCAGTCAATGATGAATGTAAGTGTTAACACAACAACTTGAAAAGGCAACGGCAGCAGACTAGAAGCCAATGCAAGGACCAAAGGCACACAGCCTATCCTGTTGAGCTGTCAGGTTACTATATACTGCATGAACTGAAGGTTCTGCCTTATACTTCTCCATTCTGCCCTTGCTACAGTGAATTTCAGCAAATATATGGACCACTGACGCTGGATTCTCATCCAGCAGGAAGGGGCAAAATTTCTAGTAAACTGGAAGGCAGCAACAGCTTTGACATTTCACCAGAAAGAACCCCCACAACTTTCCTAACTTGCTTACTATCTCTTTTCATTCTCTTTCAGAACAAAATGTTGCAGTCTAAGTCATTTTCCTCTCAATGTCTTACTAATTACACCCCAATTTTCAAATACATTCACCATCTCCCTTCAGTTAACACAGCAAGTTTAACAACCTTCGCCTTCAGAGAACTGCACAATCTTGCCCACATCTACATCTCTGCTCCTATTTCTTTCTACACTTTTTCACTCCATTCATTCACCTAATCCATGCGCCTTCTTCCTTTTTCACCCAAAGTTTGCAACAGCTTTCCTTGTGCAATCAGACCTCTCCACATTAAAATCCCTCCTGTGAACACGCTTCTGTTAAGCTCTAAAATGATGTTCACTGCTCGACTAACACATCCAACTCCTACTGGCACAGCACATATAATTTGCATCTGAATTAGTTCACAACATCCTTAGTACAAGGAGCATGTCATCTTTACATATAAAATTTCCAGTGTTAGT
Source organism: Terrapene triunguis (assembly GCF_002925995.2). Taxonomy (NCBI): domain Eukaryota; kingdom Metazoa; phylum Chordata; order Testudines; family Emydidae; genus Terrapene; species Terrapene triunguis. The sequence continues at coordinate 20,418,921 of NW_020664420.1, forward strand.
ACTCAAAATTAATAGTAATTATGATCTTTACAGAACAGGAGAAATGCATGGAACCAAGAAAAATGAAGTGTCTTTTCTGTTACACAAGCCTAGTGAACTGCTTCATTAAAAAGTCAGTTTAATTTTTGCCACCATCATGTGCTCTTATGAAAAAAAAATATATATCTTTCAAGCCTATTAGTAGCATTTTAATTATAATAGCAAAAATTCATAGAGCCTGCAAAACTAATTCTTCCTAATTCATACCTGCAAACTCTCATTCTCAAGAGGACTGGACTTGTAACACTTGTAATAAGCAAGCTGAAAAAAAGTCAACACCAATATTCTAAATAGCTATTGAACAAATATATTGAACTGCAGCACGTGAGTATTTTTCAAAGAACAGGCGAGTATGAAAATAAAAATAAAATCCTCAGATTTGGCAGAAATATTACTCCACTTTTACTAAACCTACATTTGGTAAAACTGAACCAAGGGATCTTTGTTCATGCAGAAGTCAGATAAATTAATTTGGACTTTTCCGGCCAGAACTCATGTCTAATGTTATGATTTCTAGCCATTCTGGAACATTTGACTGTGTTAGCTTCAGATTTATTTTCTTTAAAAAGGAATGACTTTTGAAGATAATTTAATTGCAAAAAAAAATACATCATACTTTAAAGAAAAGGTATGTATTTACATTCCAGGAATTTTCAAACAAAATCCTTTAGGATTTTGTTGGCCTAGAGTCAGCTATACTCATTACTTTATCTACTGAAGTGATGTCAGAAGGTAGGCACGGTTGTTTGATATACACGTGGTTAAGAGATCACATCACCAGTTCCCTCTGCCCTCACCTTAAAAGGAGCTTTAACTCTTAGGATATAGTCCTCACTAAACAATGGCATTTCAACCATCACATCAGCAAGTGTTACCACAGAAAAATATCTATAAATAGGATAATTTTGAAAATGTTACATTTATTTTTTCATAACATACTTAATTTTACCTAATGCTACTGACTAGCAGCCCATAAAAACATGAATGCTTATATACTGCTGGCCATCTGACTGAACATTTGCTTGCTTTCCCATTATTAAGGCTACGATTTTGTCATTGAGGTTGCGGAAGTCATGGAATCCGTGCCTTCCAAAGACCTCCATGACTTCAGCTCCGGTGGCTGGGAGCTGCAGGGTCCTGTCGCCTCTCGCAGCAACAGGGAGCTGTGAGGTACCCCCGCCGCCTGAAGCAGCAGGCCCCCAAACTCTGAGCCTTCATGGGCAGCAGAGTACCCTGGAGCCCCCCGACTGCAGCAGCGGCAAAGGGGGACCCCCACAGTCCCCTGGTTGCCACAGAGTACAGGGGGACCGCCGCAAGCCCTCAGGTGCCATGGGGAGGCCCCCCACAGCTCCCCACTGCAGCGGCAGCAGGGGGATCCCCGCAGCTCCCCACCACCGGGGAGGGGTAGGAGGACCCTGCAACTCCCTGCCATCACAAGGGTCAGGAGGACTCTGGAGCTCTGAACCCTCACAGGTGGTGGGGGCCCCGGAGCTCCCAACCACCCTGCAGCTGCCCAGCCCATTCCCATTTTATCATGGATATTTTTAGTAAAAGTCACGGACAGGTCACAAAGCAATAAAGAAACTCACGGAAGCCCGTGATCTGTTCCTGACTTTTACTAAAAATATCCATGACAAAATCTTAGCCTTACCCATTACCAAACCTAAAGAGGACCCACCCATCTTTGATTCATTTATGTGGTCACAGGAAGATCTTCAAGTTTCCAGACTTCTTGCTGGTTAATATTGAAACCTTCATGTTAAACTTTTTTTATGAATTTCCTTGGGTTTCTCCCCACCCCAATGATATTTGGGAAGGAAATTACAAGTGGTTTATATACCAGCATTTTCTCTACTTTTGCAATTGTAATCCAGTGGAAATATCCACTGGATTCCAAGTATATAATTCAGAAGCCATTTGTAGAATCCTAAACTATAAAAATTGTAAAAAAATTCATGTGAATAAATTTAATCTCATATTTGCCTACTGTGAGGTTTCTTACCCCGTTCAAGCCTAAGAGTATAATATAAATAATAAACAGCAAAAAAATCGTTCACAAATATTATAAAAACTCTTGCCAAGAGACAGAAGTTTATTTAAAAAACAAAATTTAAAAAACTGATTTACACTTGCATTTCCTATCAAACCACTCACAATGGAAAATCACCTATCCAGGTTACAAACATTACAATCTAGATCAATCTAATATCTTAACTCCGAAACATAATAATACTCCAACACACTCAGACTCCTTAGGCCATAACAAACTCCTTTTCAATACCAGCCTACAACCACCAACAGCTCATACATCTAATTCCTCAAAAAACACAGATGTAAAAATCTTACCTCTAATCAGCAAGATTAAGAAACACGCTTGTAGAATAATCTATAATGTATTTATCAAGAAAGAAATATAAAAGGTCAGAGTTAAGTTGTGCAAGTGAGAAATTTTGAGGATTTGGAGGATACATCTTAAGTGAAATCTGCCTACAAGTCTAACCTTTCCCTTTCCCATTTTACCCTCCTTTGTGCTTCCATTACTACTAATATTGGGGGATGGGCAGCCTTGCAGGTAAATTTGCCTGACAAGCACAGCTTGTCTCTCCTAGGCTATGGCTACACTGGCACTTTACAGCGCTGCAACTTTCTCGCTCAGGGGTGTGAAAAAACACACCCCTGAGCGCAAGTTACAGCGCTGTAAAGCGCCAGTGTAAACAGTGCCCCTGCGCTGGGAGCCGCACTCCCAGCGCTGTAAGCTAATCTCCTCGGGGAGATGGAGTACCTGCAGTGCTGGGAGAGCTCTCTCCCAGCACTGGCGCCGCGAGAGCTCTCTCCCAGCGCTGGCGCCGCGACCACAATCGCACTTCAAAGCGCTGCTGCGGGAGCGCTCCCGCGGCAGCGCTTTGGAGTTTTGAGTGTAGCCATGCCCCTAGCCCCCCTCCTTCCAATCTTTTTCCAACTCTTAAGGTATGTCTACACTTAAAACACTACAGCAATGCAGCTGTACCACTTCAGTATAGACACTACCTATGGCGATGGGAGGAATTCTCCCATCGGCGTAGTAATCCACCTCTCTGACAGTGGATAGCTGGGCTGATCTAAGAATTGTTCTGTCAACATAGCGCTGTCTACACTGAGTTAGGTTGGTATACTAAGTCTCTCAGGGGTTTGGGTTTTTCACACCCTTGAGAGACGTAGCTATACCAAAGTAAATTCCTAGTGTAGACCAGCTCTCAGAGAAGAAAGGAAACTAGGACAATACCATGTCTTTATCAATAGCCTGCAGTTAGAATGATAGCCTGGCGTAAAACTGTAGACAGGAATAGGGCTGGTTTGGGAGTAGAGTAGGGATGTTTATGAGAGAAGTGGTGCTGTGGAGCTGGGAAAACGGAGCAGCAGCATCATGAAAAAAGTGGTTGACAATGGAAGTACACGATGGACACTGGGAGATCTGTAAGCTCTTGATCACTAAGGCTTTGTCTACACTGGAAACTGAATGACAAAACTTCTGTCGTTCAGGGGCATGAAAAAAACCACACCCCCGAATGACAAAAGTTTTGTCTATGAAAAGCGTCAGTGTGAACAGTGTTTTGTCGGCAGGAGAGCTCTTTCCTGCTGACAAACAACAGCTACACTGCACACCTTTTAGCGGCACAGCCATGTCGCTAAAAGGTGCGTAGTGTAGACAAAGCCTAAAAAACAACTTACTTAGAACAAAGTTCAGGTTGCCTGGCGGTATCTCGTGCACCTCCAGAAAGTCAAGTTCAGCAAAACTCAAAACTTCTAAAACCAAGAAGTACAGAATTGAGGTAAAGGCCAATGTAACCTTAACTTTGACTTCTTTGAGCTACTAGTAATAATTCGCATGCACTTCAGATGCACTCACTGTGTAAGGTGTAGATGTGTTGAATTATGCAGGAATTAGATGGAGCAGCTCGGCTGAGTTCTGATTGTTATATAAGGTGATGGGGGGGGGGGCTGAAATATGACTCCACCGCCCACCTCACCGCCGTGCGTGATTAAAGGAAAGAGGTGCACGAGTACTTTCAAAGATCTAGTGTGCCTCCTTTCAGCACTGTGTTGCTTAGGTTGCATTAGAGCAGGGCTTCTTCTTGCAATGGGGCTTGCCAACAGTTAGTTAGAATATGAGTGTGGACTATGGGCTTAATGAAAAGTGAAATTTAGCGATAAGTGGTACTGCATGCATAAGGTGAAGGGGTTGTAAAATTTAAACAGATGTGAGGGTTTTTTCTGAGTAGGGCTAAGCGCTTGAGTGTAGAGGAGGTGGCAGTAGCTCCTGTTTAGTACAGCGCAAAGGCAGAGTGCAGGTATGTGTTAAGATTTTGTGGAACTGTACTTTAACTCCATTTCATGGTTTTCAGCCTTTGAGATTTGCTAAACTCAACTTTCTGGAAGAGCATGAGATAACACAGAGTTAATGTCATCCAGTGGTAATCAAGTATGTCAGTTAATTTCCTTCTTTTGTCAATTGCCCCCCCCCCCAAAGGTGGGGTAAATGTCCAGTGACTGAGACAATTTTGGCTGGGGACAGGAGAAGAGTGTTTGCAGAATGTGTCAATCTTAATAGTTTTTTCCTCACTCCAAGGGGCTTTATCTCAGAAATCCCTTGGTAAATGGGGATCACCAATCCTACCCTGCATACCACATTTCAAGATATTCTGAGAAGCCATGTGGATTTCAGAGCACTTAGAAGAGTCTAAGCTTTAAAACAGAAAGTTGATTTTAACCTTATGTGGCTGAAGATCTGCTATAATCACAGAATTGTAGAACTGGAAGGACCTCGAGAGGTCATCTAGTCCATTCCCCTGCACTCAAGGCAGGACTAAGTATTATCTAGACCATCCCAGAAAGGCGTTTGCCTAACCTGCTCTTAAAAATCTCCAATGACAGAGAGTCCACAACCTCCGTAGACAATTTATTCCAGTGCTTAACCACTCTGACAATTACAAAGCTTTTCCTAATGTCCAACCTAAACAACCGTTGCTGCAATTTAAGTCCATTGCTTCTTATCTGATCCTCAGAAGTTAAGGGGAACAATTTTTCTCCCTACGCCTTGTAACAAACTTTTAAGTACTTGAAAACTATTATGTCCCCTCTCCATCTTCTCTTCTCCACATTAAACAAACAAACTCACTTAAAAAAAAAATTCCTCCTACATCATGTTTTTTAGACCTTTAATAATTTTTATTACTCTTCTCTGGACTTTCTCCAATTTGTCCACATCTTTCATGAAACGTGGTTCCCAGAACTGGACACGATACTTCACTAGATGCCTAATCAGCACAGAGTAGAGCGGAAGAATTACTTCTCGCATCTTGCTTACAACACTCCCGCTAACACATCCCAGAATGATGTTTGCTTTTTTTGCAACAATGTTACACTGTTGACTCATATTTAGCTTGTGATCCACTAGGACCCCCGGATCCTTTTGCACAGTACTCCTTCCTGGGCAGTCATTTCCCATATTGTATGTGTGGCAACTGACTGTTCCTTCCTAAGTGGAGTACTTTGCATTTGTCCTTATTGAATTTCATCCTATTTCAGACCATTTCTCCAATTTGTCCAGATCATTTTGAATTTTAATCCTATGCTTCAAAGTACTTGCAACCTCTCCCAGCTTGGTATTGTCTGCAAACTTTAAGTACACTCTCTTTGCCATTATCTAAATAATTGATTAAGATACTGAACAGATCTGGACCCACAACTGATCCCTGCAGGACCCCACTTGATATGTCCTTCCAGCTTAACTGTGAACCACTGATGATTACTCTCTAGGAATAGTTTTCCAACCACTTATGCACCCACCTAACAGTAGCTTCATCTAGGTTGTATTTCCCTTGTTTGTTTATGAGAAGACCATGCGAGACAGTATCAAAAAGCCTTAAAGTCAAGATATACCACATCTACCGCTTTCCCCCCCATCCACAAGGCTTGTTGCCCGGTCAAAGAAAGCTATTAGGTTTGGTGGACATGATTTCTAATGAAGATTTATGCCAAACAGGATTTTTTCCCCCGTTTAATTTTAAAATTTAGAACCCAGAATTCTGGGTTCAAAACTACACTCCCTCTGTATTATCATAGTCACTAGTGCTTTGATTTGCAGTAACTGTGGTGGTTTAGCTAAAAGATGCTAAACACATACAAAAACAAAAAAAACCCCGCCTTTCGGGGCTAAACTTCAAAACTGATTGATTTAATTGTTTTCCCTGGAAGAGTTATTAAACTATTTTATTCAAAATGTTTCAGAAAATTCAGTTGTCCTCTCAACAATACTTGTTGTAAACTAATACTGGAGTCACTACCAATTTCATAATATTGACACACTATGGATCAAATGACTGATTGTCCTGCACACTTAAAGTATTATCATCATGATTTGATATAAGCCTAAATTTGCCCCCTCAGTGTTTTAGTACTTTAGTTGAGGGCAACAAATTCACCCAACATCTACAGAACTCAGAGTGTTTCTCAAATTAACTGCTTTTCGGTTGTAAATCTTTGCTTCTCTGGCCAACTGAAACACAGACTCACCCACCAGTTTTGTGCTTGAAACCTGCATTTGGAGTTCAGCTGATCAACAGATACAGTAACATGTTTTGAATGGAATTTCTTAGCCATACGTGCAAGAAAAGGGAGTGACCATTCCAATCATCTGGCATGCTCCCGCTAAATATCCTCAGTCATGAATATTTTTTGTACATATTTAAGTAACTGACAGTTTCTTATGTGGATCATCAAATGCCAGGACTCACTAAAACTCAAATTAATTTTATAATCAGTACAGTTACAATACAGGAGGAATTTAATCTAAATAAATTCTACCAAACTAGTGTCTATATTAAACACAGCATCATAATAATACTTATGCACAGAGTATTTATAAGCAACCTTAATACTGGCCATAGCTTAATTTTGAGTACTTGATTTTGCAACCTCAATAATTACTCCACTCTGTTCATAAATAATTTATGATGGCAAGATTAGAGATTTAACTATAGCAATACAATTTAAATATAACAGAAACAGTGACCAGATACTTATTCCTAGGTTTTTTCTCCCCACTAAGCAAGCTCCAACAGAGCCTGTATTGTCCATTACGATGATGGATCTAATGCATTACTGTTAGTAGAGGACCTAGAACATGTAAAAGACTATGTATTATAAACATAAGGGCAGATCAGATCAACGTATAGCCAATACCTAACCTAGAAAATTAATGCAGTCACATCACCATACTGACTTGTCAAGAGAAGGATTGAAAATTAATTACACTTTTAGATACAGATTTTGCCAACAGATAAGGGTCCACCAGTCACATTTACATCACTACTGAGTCGAACTAGAGAAAATGCCTTACAGTGATAGGCTTAGTCTTAGCTACACTGGAGAATTTACAGCACCGCAGCTAGCCACTCTAAGACATTGGCTTAGCTACTCCAGCCGCCACAAGTGATGTAAGCAAGCTCTCCCGCCGACACAGCACTGTCCATACTGGCGCTTATGTCAGTGTAATTTATGTTACACAGGGGGATGATTTATTCACCCTCCTGAGCAATGTAAATTATGCTGACATAAGCTGGAGTATAAACATAGTCTTAAAGTTTATCAAAAACAAAACGAGAGGTGACTTGATTACAATGTTCCACCTTCAGAGAGAGAAAATATCAGGTACTAAAGGCTCTTTAATCTAGCAGAGAAAGGTATAACAAAAAATTATGCATGGCTTTAGCGTCCAGCCAATCAAATTAGAAATTTGGCACATTTTCTTAACTGTGAGGGTGATTAATCATTAGAACAAACCACATATAGAATTGTTAAATTCCCAATCCCTGGGATGTCTTAAAATCACGACTGAATGCCTTCCTGGAATAAATGTTTTAGCCAAACTTAAGTTACAGGGCTCAATACAGGGTAACTGGGTGAAATGTAAGGCTTGGGATAGAGCAGCCACACTAGATGATATAATCTATGGTCCCCTTCTGGCCTTAAACTTTATGAATCTATGAATTCTCAGTTGCCTAAAGAAATAAGGATCTCCTGTGAAGAAGAATATGAAAACATACTTTGGCTACAGAATTAAGCATGTAAATACTTTTTTTGTGCTTTGTTAGATCCATTTGTGATATCCTCATGAGGATGACATGATCTTTCATAGGCCTGGTCTACACAAACCCCCCAATTCGAACTAAGGTACGCAACTTCAGCTACGTGAATAACGTAGCTGAAGTCGACGTACCTTAGTTCGAACTTACCGCGGTCCAGACGCGGCAGGCAGGCTCCCCCGTCGACTCCGCGTACTCCTCGCGCCGAGCAGGATTACCGGAGTCGACGGCGAGCACTTCTGGGTTCGATTTATCGCATCCAGACAAGACGCGATAATCGAACCCAGAAGTTCGATTGCCTGCCGCCGAACCAGCGCGTAAGTATAGACAAGCCCATAGTATAATCCACAAGTATTTATTACTCCTGGGGGCATTCTGCGCCTAAAAATTCTGCACACAATATTTTAAAATTCTGCAAATTTTATTTGTCAAAATAACACTACATAATCACACCAATTTCAATTATTTTGGTAATTTATTTCAAAAAACCTGTCAGCAAGTATGTCTATAACAATACAGAGACACACCAAAATTCCCACAGGAGTAGAGAATTAGAGAAACCCCTATGACAAGCCAGTTCCTATTTCTCTGCCCCCTTTCTCCCCTCCCTGAGCCCAGCTGCACCACCCCCCTCGCCAATACACCCAACCCCCCAAACCCCCCAGAGCCCAGTTTCAGGGACCCCCTTGCCCAGATACCCGCACCTCTCTTCCCCAGAGCCCAGCCATGGCCCCCAGCCCAGACACCCGCCCTCTTCCCCAGAGTCCAGGGATACATATACAGTATATGTTTTAAACAATTTAATATTGTACACAGCAATGAATGATTGTGAAGCTTGGTTGAGGTGGTGGAGTAAGAGGGTGGAATATTTCACAGGGAATGCCTTTCTACTAAATGATGAACTAGCACTTGGCTGAGCCCTTAAGGGTTAATATGCTGTTGTTAATGTAGCCTCACACTCTACAAGGCAGCAAGGACTGAAGCAGGAGGTAGGAAACACAACAGACGCAGGGCAGTGGCTGCAAACACTTCCCTGCAAAAAGTGAACATGGTGATGAGTCCACACTATCCAGCTAGAGCACACCACTCCCTCCTCCTGCCAGCACATGCACGGCTGCACAGGTGCTGACTTTCCAAAGTGCTGGGGGGTGCGTGCATGAGTGAGAGAGAGACGTGCATTGCCCCTTTAAGTACGCTGACCCTACTTCAAGTACGTTGCCCTTTTAAGCAGATCAGCCAGTTCAGACAGGAAGCCACAGCTTCCAGCAAGCTCCCTCCTTTCTGTCCCCGAGCCCTCCCTCCTCCGCTTTGTGGAAAGGGGGTACGGAGCGGGGGCAGGAGCAGGGGAACATCCTGATATCAGCGCGCACACACAGCCACCCACCCACCCACCAAGCAGGAAGCTCCCGGGAGCAGCTCCAAGGCAGAGGGCAGGGCAGGAGCACAGCAGTGGGGGGAGGGACAGCTGAACTGCTGCTGGGCAGCTGCCGAGCCAGGTACCTTACAGGGAATTTAGGGGAGCTGATGGGGGGGGGGGGGGAGGCTGCCCCCCTCCTCCCCCCCCTCCGTTCTAATCCCCACAAGAAGGGGCTGCGCTTCCAGAGAATCCAGCAAGCAGTGGACAAAGCAGGCAGCTGCCAAACGACCTTATAAGGGAGCATTGCGCAACTTTAAAAGAGCTTGTTCCCTAATAGATCAGCAACGTAACAATGAAACAATGTTAACCGGGACAACGTTAAGTGGGGAATTATTGTAATGCAATAAATAGCTTTTCAGGTCCTTCTAAATACATCTTTATTTTGTGCTACACCGATTATATGAATTGGCTGCACTTCTGTACAGTGTGCCAAGTACATACTTACATTAAATTTATTTCTGCAAACATGCAAAGTTTCATAATTTAAAATAATTTTTAAGCTCCTTTGGAGAAGTTACTTTGTATAAACACCTCAGTAATGGATTCCAAATTAAGTTTACTCTTGAAAAATAGGTCTTACTTTCCTTAGCATGGAAGTTTCAAACTACCTTATGTAAATCAAGCTCACTTGCTTCTGCTTCATGTACTGCTTCTAACCAACAGAAAATATGTTCTTAATGTAGAATCATTAAGGAGGAGAAATGATGGCTGTAAACTGAATGAAACAAAGTCTCTTATGGGTAAATCTAGAGTAGAAGCAACTTTTTAACCCGAAAGCTGTGTAAAGATACAAAATAGTGTGCTCTTCAGTTTAGAGACACTTTGCTCTAAACAAGAACACGCCCTCCCCCCACCCTCCCCCAAAAAAGGAACATTAACCTAAGATTCTAACAGCACTCTGGACTCATTTTAAAATGTTCCAATTTTTCCACAAAGCAAAGAGACTTTCCAAATCTGGCAGTCTGCTTTTGAATATAAAAACAGGTATCTAGAGGAAAACTTAGAAGCAATTACTGGATCAGCAACTACTGATCTAATTACTACTACTTACTAGTAACTACTAATTACTGAAACAAACAGTTGTATTTAGATTAGGTTTCTACATTCTTGGCTTAAGGTCATATGCATAAAACATATAGTATCTATCTTTTAGAAGATGTGTTGAATGTTATACTATTGATGCAGCAGAAGTAAATGAAACATTCTAGAGCATAGGACATAATTTAGGGAAAGCAAACAGAGGGAAGGCAAGATGGTGGGAACACTTCCATTTACATTAGTTTACTTAAATAAAGAATCTGGCTGAATCTGAAATGCCTGCTTAAATTAAAAACCCATTTAAATCCTGACTCCCTACTTGTATCAAATTCCACCACTGCTTCATAGAGAGTTCACAGTCATATGCATCCGAAGAAGTGGGTTGTAGCCCACGAAAGCTTATGCTCTAATAAATTTGTTAGTCTCTAAGGTGCCACAAGTACTCCTGTTCTTTTTGCATATTCAATTAGTCATATATACTCCTGTCTTTTTCTGAAATACAGCTGAACAGAGGAGAAATTTAGCCAAAAAGTAACTGTTTGATGGTATTCACAAGGAAACTGTAAAAGGAAAATATATATATATATATATATATAAACAGAAGCAAACAGGAAAAAATATTGATTCGCTGATTTGGAAATAAAGGTAAGCCTCATCTCATCCTATTCATTGTCTTTGAACATAAAATGGTAAATATGGCCAGAAGTCACCTGTTCCAGGAAGAGATAATCAAGTATTAAAATAGAAAATCATTTCTACTGTACATCTAAAATAGACCACATTTACGCCTTCATTTTTCCTTACTAAAGAAAAATAAAACCAGAAGATAGGAAAGCATAATGAATTAAAGAGTAAACATCTAGTATCTCTAAATATCCTGGGACCAACATGGCTACAATAACACTGCCTATAAATAAGAAACTGGCAGTTGGTATCTGGGTCAGTATGTTTTCTAGGGTCACATAACTGTGGCTCTGCCCAGGGTTCTAAATTCTTGGCTTGTTACTCAGCTCTGTCAGTCATATGCTGCAGACAGTCTCAAGTGTGGGGATCTATAAGATTCACCTTAGCAGTAAACTATTTCTTCAAAATATTTCACATACACACTCATATCTACGAAAAATGAAAGAACATATTAGATAAGTCAAAACTGCTTTTTGAAGAGAGAAAGTACGCACTTTGCAAAAGTAAGTCTTAGGAATACCAAATTGACACAAAAGCAGAAATATTTAGGCTATTTGCAATGGGTTGGAATTCTATAATCACTTTAAAAACTCTAATCTTTTGCAAGACACTGAAAACCTGAGTACCTAACCCCAATTATGTCATTCATCTTATTTCAAAGTTTCAAGACATTGTTTCTAGCTTCATTCAAAACAATTATATGATATTTTCAATAAATATACAATATCTCTGTAAAGAGCCAAATATTTCATATATATTTGTCAAGGGAAAAAAAGATCTGTCAGTGTACAAAACAGTGTTAGAAGTTGGTCTACTTACAGTTCTGCCACTAATAGCTCTTTCCTAATCTTCCTGCCCACTAGATTTTCACGGAATTCTGAACTAGGTGGAAGTAAACTATCTCTGTCCTTCAAGCCTGTGGGTAATAGTGTCTTCGGCTGCACAGATAACAGTATATTTGGATGCTTCGAGCCTCAAATTTTGAGACCATAATTACTGCTAGGTTTGGTAACTACAGTTCAAAGAACAGGAAAGAGACTGCACGACATGGCTACAAAGTATTGGTCCTCAGCTGCAATTATCAAGAACCACAGTTGGCATAGGAATTGGGATGTGAAGATAATAGTTCTAAAGGAAGCCAAGCTATATCCCGATGAGTTTCAGGATCGCTAGTGTCTCTATGGGAAATCTCACTTTCATGTCAAAGTTAAACAAAATTTTAAAATAAGCCTAGGAAACTGAGGTAAGGCTTCTGATCTGCCTGTAAAGCACTATACATATTTTAAAATATTAAGTATGAAATGGCCCAGCTCACATTTGTGTGCAAAAGACTCCATGATGCACAGACATCTAGGTATTACACATTAAGCATTTGCAAAAATGATTTTATGACATAAGGAATAGATTGAGGCAGTTAACAGTACAATATAAATAACATCATTAGTCCAGTGGATAGTGCACTGCACTCAGATTCAGGAGATTTGATCCAGATCCTGGCTCTGCCGCTAACCTCACTGGGTGACCTTGGGCAAGTCACCTCACCTCTCCATGCCTGTTTCCCCTCCTACTCTTTGTCATGTCCATCTAGACTGCGAGCACATCAGGTAGATTGTTTCTTATTATGCGTTTGTATAGTGCCTATATAATGGATTTATATTTGAAAGCTCAGGACAGGTCAGAAGTCCAACTCTTTTTTGATACTTGAAAAAAATGTGAAGTAGAAATCTATGCCTTTTTTCTGATTGGATCCATCATTACTGTCCCTATGTCTATCAGGGTGTGCATCAGTAACATTTTTAATGAGATGAGAGAATAGAAAAGGTTTAAAAATTCTTTTACAAGTGTGGTTGGGGCCTGGCCTTCAATCAGGAAGCCCAGATTCACAGTGCACTTCAAATGCTCTGAGCCACAAGTTGCAACAAGCCACTTTTATTACACTAAAAGAGTATGGTAGGAATTTGATGGCATCACAAGCGGTGTCAGAGAGAAGTCTGTTTTTATACTTCTTGGGAGTTTCTGAACCCTTCCATTCATCTACAACCCTTCTTTTTGGTGTAGAGGGAGTACTTGTGAGCTGTAATCACTGAAACTACAGATTCTTAATCCAGTAGATAAGAAATCAAAACCCCGTTTGAATTATTTTTATCCTTTTATTCACAAAGTTCTTTGGTGGCACCCACTCTGCCCACAGACACCAGGATTTTCTGTGATTGATGGTAGCTCTGCCAGAGGGTGAAAACAAATCTATTTTTAGGACACAAAAGAACTTCTTGTTCTTATCAAACTCAAACTCGTAAAATGTCTGTCTTTCTTGTTTATGTAGCATGTACACTTGGATAATTCTAATCTCCCAGATATTAGAGAATAGGAAAAACAGAACACTTCTGGTTTTGAATTGAGAGAATCCCACTTGATCTGGGGTAATTATAATTCTTCAATCCCCACTACAGTGTGAATCAATTCACTGGACATTATAGACCACTGGCATTAAATAGCCTCCCCTAAACTGTCCCAGATTCTTCTGAAGAGAAGGAGGAAACTCTGCTCCTCTATGAGAGAAAAGTTGCAATTGCTTATGGGATGCAGCAATAAGGGTATTTTTCTGAATTCTGATGAGCTGGAAGGGTGTTATTTGGCTCTTTTATTTTGACTTTGATAAATTAGTGTAAATTATTTCAAATAAAGAGGAAAAACTTTTGATGTGTGTGTCACGAAAAGGAGCTCTGGATGGGACAGCTGGTTCAGGACAGATTTCTGAAAAGGAAGTCTGGACAAGAATAGTTGAGAATTATCCAAAGGGGCAAAAATCTCAGTACACACTGCAGACTCTCCAAATTCTCTCTAAAGGCTAAGCCTGCATGAAGCAGGTGACAAGAGGTTCAGAGCTGACTTGGAAGAGAGATTTGTCAGTGGTACTGAGGACGATTGGCTCATTTAGCACCTTCTGTGCTTAGTACACTAGTAGATGTAACTTCATTTGTGGTATGAAGAGCTCTTGCTGTAGTGAAGGGAACTATGGGTGAAGCTGATCCGCTTGACTGCATCGACGCAGACAGCACTGATGCATAGTTCAGGCACTCAATTCAAGTTTCTACTTCGAGAATGCACACTTTAAAGACTTTGGATTGGCTTCTGGACAGGTTTCAAGGAGTCTGTTGTCCTCTATGTAGCCTAACCGCTCTGCATGAGAATGAAGCAGATTTGACAACCCACACTGTAGTTGGAACCACCGGCATGCACAGGTACAAAAAAATTGGCTGCTTTTGGAGGGGCACTTTCTGTGTCCCTGCGACTGGAGGAGCTGCCTTTCCTTCCCCTCCGCCCTCCACTCCTGCCTCCAGAGGAGCTGCCTCTCCCCGCCACGGCCCATTGGAGCTGGCTCTCCCTCCCTCCCCCACAGCCCTGGGGCCAGAGGAGCTGGCTCTCCCCTCTACGGCAGGTGGAGCTGCCCAAGGGCCAGTGGAGCTGTCTCTCCCTCCCTCCCTCCCCAGCCCCAGCCCCGAGGAGTTTGCTCTACCCGCCCCAGTAGAGTTCTGTGCCCCTGCTGATTTGGGGGGGAGGGGCTGTGCCCCTGTTTGCCCCCCCTTGTGCACGCCCCTGGTTGGAACTTAATAAAAAATAGTTGATGTACATGTAGTAATAGAATCCAGATCATTTCCTTAGCTGTGTTGATTTTACAGTGACAGGAATAAGTATTTTAGTCACTAAAGATAGCAGATATAACTCAAATATACATAATGTGAAATACAAATGTGTCATAATTCCTATTCATTTCCTTTTATCAGAGGTGTTTTTTTTTGGTATTTAATGTAGAACAACTAAGAAGTTATCTGTATAATCCTTTCCATCATAGATTTCTGAATGAAATTTCTGTCAGATTTTTCCTTCCCCAACAACACTCACTGAAACTTTCAGTCAGGAGACTATATTTTCAAGCTCATATAATCACCCCCTTAAAAGTAGGAGTTTTGAAGTACAATGAGTAAGTATGGAATCAATGTAACTGGAAAGGGATTAGCTTGATCAAAAGAGACACTAATTACATTTTTAAAAACTTTTAATTAGTCAATTTTCCATACAAAATCAGGATCTAATATACTACCAAGGCATTTATATACCGCTCATTGTTTTGGCATTTAAACACCAGTCACCTGTACTGAAGTGACAAAACTATAAATCATACCACTGTGAACCAACAGTAAATATAAGTAGGGGGAAAAAAAGGCTTCTTACCTAACCCTCTCCGTTCTAGTCTACCCAAATTCTGCTTTTGAAATATTTCTTGCTTCCTGTTAAGACGAAGCCACAACTCTTCTCTCTGAACTGCTCTACTGGCTATCCATTGCTCTGTGTATTTCTGCCTTACATTCAGGGCACGTCTTCACTACCCGCCGGATCGGTGAGTAGCAATCGATCTATTGCTGAAGTTGTGTATCTTAGGTCGACCTCTCCTCCCCGCCCCCCAATCTCCTTTCACTTTCCCCAGATCTCTGGAAACACTCCTATCTCCTTTTCCTCCCACCCCCCAAACATCTCCATTCCTTTTTCCATGCAACTCCATTCCCCTCTCAAACCTATCCCAGCTTTGCTCATGTAATTCAAATCTCCACTAAAACTCACTTCTGTCGCACAACCCATGAGTGAATTAAACAAACAAAAATGCAGCCACCAAGAGGTAAGTGAACTAATGCATGATCTTATTTGTTCTCTCTCGCCATGGTGTCACATCTAAATTCTGAATGGTAAACTCTTTGCGGTAGGGACTATTGTGAGGCTCCTAACAAACATCTGGCATAGTACAAATAAAATAATCGTTAAAGTATCTGACCACTAAACAAGCTGTACCAGTTAAGTTCTTACCTTAGTAAAATTATTCAAGTGGCCTAGTTTTCTCATATTTGAAACACCTTGTAATTTGGCCACATTTTGGAGAATCTCCCTCAAGTTATCATACGGTTCTGCAAAAGAAACAGATTATTGGTAGATACGATTCAGAAAAACAAGCATTCACCACATATTTTCGCAAACATAATAGGTACCCTGTTTATTTTTCCTGCTTTTGGTTAAGGATCTAGCCTTTTTTCTTCAAAGAGTTCTGATTTGGCTTCCGCCTAGAACCACAATATGCATATTTGAGTTCCCAGAGTAAGCAGCACAAGCCCAAGAAGCGGACACACTCCTGTTTCAAAGGAAAATTTTAGCAATACCCTGTTATTAAGCAAACTTCAGCAAATTGTAAATCTAGATATTTATATATTCTCCAACACTACAATACCTGAGTACCTCATAAATCTTAATGAATTTATCCTCAGCACCTCTGAGAGTTAGGGAAGTATTACTTCCTTTTTACAGGCTGTGAATTAAAGCACAGAGTGAGTGACTTGTTCAGTGTCACACAGGAATTTTTTGGTCAAATTAGGAAGTGAACCTGTTCTCCCAAATACTAGTGCAGTGCCTTACCCAGAGGCTATTCTTCCATGATGCCAAAAATTGTAGGCATGAATTGTTTAACAGCAGCTGTACCACATTCAATACAATATTCACCTTCATAACTTTTCTGATATTAATACCTTACATTTCCCAACCAACCACAGGCCACACCACAGCTGGAGACGGACCACTACATCCCCATCCACTAGGAAGCAGCAACAAGAAGGAGTTTGCCTGGGGATGGATCTATAGTAATCTCCAGACTCAGGGAACTGCTTTTCTAAAGCAGCCAAGACCAGCTACAATTGAGAACATGGGACATTAGCCCTTTCAAGTAATCCTATCACAGAGTGGAAAAGAATTATTAGTGAAATATTTAATGCATTTTCTACTGTCTTAATTAAACTTGCAGCTGGAAAAAAAGGACAGCAAGCACCTTCTGACCAGCCAGCTCTGTGCAAACGAGTTTGAAAATGACTGCTCTAATCACAGACAGCACTATCCCCCATAACTCCACAAACGTGTTAGTGGTCTCTGTTGTTCAAAAAGATTTACTGCAGATCACAAAATCTGAATAAATGGACAAGTCTCTACTCAAGACATACCCTGAACTGATGTAGAAGAACAGGGCACTAGCCTGCCCTACCACTAGGAGATGCAACCTTTACTCCAACAAAATTTACTCCAAACAGTCTAACTTCCAACTGAACAGTCAGTAAGCATCATCAATCAGATATCTGGTCAAACACAAAGGATAGCTTGGGGAGGGAGTGTATGGTAGAATGTTATGCATCAGGGTTAAACCAAATAAAACCCACTAAACAAACGGAGGTTGATAGAAAAATTTTCTACACATATATTTGGATACCACATCAAACGCATTTACTTTTCAGAGGATCATACAATTTAAAGATGGAAGAGAATCTGTTGGCAGGTCCATCATGATCCAAGGTCAGGATTGTGCTGTATAGTTTATTTTTCTAGCATAGGGGTCGGCAACGTTCGACACGCGGCTCGCCAGGGTAAGCACCCTAGCGGGCCGACCCAGTTTATTTACCTGCTGACGCGGCAGGTTCGGCCGATCGCGGCCCCCACTCGCCGCGGTTCGCCGTCCCGGGCCAATGGGGGCGGAAGGAAGCGGCGCGGGCCGAGGGATGTGTTGGCCCGGGACGGCGAACCACGGCCAGTGGGGGCCGCGATCGGCCGAACCTGCCGCGTCAGCAGGTAAATAAACTGGCCCGGCCCGCTAGGGTGCTTACCCTGGCGAGCCGCGTGCCGAACATTGCCAACCCCTGTTCTAGCACTTTATCCAGTTTTAGATGCTTCAAGCTGTCAAAGCCATAACAAAGGAAAATTAAAGAGAATGATGCCAGGGTATAGTTATGGTACTGCTTTCAGTTTAGGTCATAACCCCTAATTTCAGGGCTTTAACAGCCTGCTATTTGTCTTCTCTGAAAATATAATTTAGCTGACTCCTATTCTTTTGGTTTTTGCTTTTAGCATGGCATAGGTGGGAATTTCCCTAGCTCACAAAAGCTTTTGGACCTGTAGCACTCAGCTGCCAATACTTCCGAACCTTCTAAAATGTTCAGCTTCAGTTCTCTGATAAACGGGGAGCAAAGAACTCCCTAAATGATCAGACTTAAGCCGATAAAAAGTTTAAACTTTGAGAGGAAGGCAGATGGGCAAATAGGAATATAGTTATACCTTCAGAGAGGCTGAATTATAGGCAAGTACATTTCTCTTTCTCTAATGATACAATAATTCTTATTCATACAGACTGCAAATCTTGAGAGAAATCTTCCTAAACTCATTTTCCAGCTTACCGAGGGGCCAGAAAGTATCCCAAACTTTTCATGTAACTCAGAGTCCTGGATACTTTCCAAAATCCCTACCATCAAATGGGGGGGGGGGGAGAAGAGAGAGAAGAATAATCCCCCAGTTAAGATCTCATTGCAGCACAATCTTGCTGTTCTGGAGAAGGGACTCCAGTATACGATCTACAATACAAGCAGGAAATTGAAAGGACAAGAGGTCTTTTCTATTACTAAACTACAAAATTGAACAAAACAATTTGGTCCATTATAATCTGTTCATACCAGCAATATACAACTGCAGAAGGACCAGAGTGATAAAGAATTACAGAATACCACCTCAGAATACACTAGTTCAGGAGAGAAATATGAAGTAGTCAGCATGTAGGTCAAGCATCATCAACTCAAACCTTCGTTTCAATCAATAATCACAGGGAATGGATTCTAACTACTGTAGGTAAAAGAGGTATGGCTCATTTTCATATCATTACCAGAAATAAACCTGAATTAAAAAAAAAAAAAAAAAAAACACTTGTAAGATGAGAGAAATACCAGTGTGAGGGGTGGGGTAAAACAATACAGAGTGAACACAATTTAAGGAAAGTCATCTGGCTCAGCCTGGCTCTAGCCATTCTTTTCCTAAATGCAATTGAGATATATATCCTCACCCTAACCAGAGCTGAGGTTCTGTAGCTAATTGGATTCCCCTTGAATCAAAGATCCAAGATTCAGTGCAGGACTTTCTCCTTGACATCCCTGTAAATTCTTATATCATGGCAGCAGGGGGAAAGTCCAGAACTGGTGTGTGTATATATTTGCAAAATAATGGATTGAAATTTCCTATAAATAGTAGGAAAAGGTAGGAAGGTATGATTAGCAGTGTTGCCAACTCTCACGATTTTATCATGAGTCTCACAATGTTTAGTTTTCCTGAAACACTAGTTCCTGGAATCAAGTTTTCATTTAAAAAAACGGTTTTTTGTCCTCCTGGTTATGGAGAAAAGCTTGAAAATGTGACAAACACGTACACTAAAAATGCAAAATCAGAAAGCAAGAAGAATCCATATTTTACAAAATTCTCATGACTTAAGCATTTGAGGATGGAGATACCGCATTTACCCCACCAGAATCATAACACAAGTCAGATTCCATTCTCTAGCATGTTCAGGATATCATCACAGAGCTCTACTTCAGAAAGCAGCCAGTGCAGGAAAGGACCACGAGCTGTAATCACCACACTAGCACCAGTGGCACCACCTTCCCCTAGCAGATTTGGCAGCATTATCTGACCACATGTAAAAATAACGTTCCAACCACTGTTCCTGTTAAGCATATACTGGCAGAACAAACAGGAAGCATGGTAGATTTCCACAAAAATGTCAATGACTCTAAATGAGTTAAATTGATTAATGTGTACTTTCACACACATCCCTTCCAAGATGCTTGATCAGTAGTTAATAATATAACCAGTACATATATTGCGAGTATATTTACAGTAGAAACAGCAGGCTGAAGCACCAGCCAATATCACTTCTATCAGAGGATCCTACAAAAGTAGTCTAAAGCGGAACTTCCCAAACTTCCCCTTCTACACTGGAGTCTCATAACAGCCCCCCACTAACCCACTCCCAATTAGGGCAGAAAGTGACTCACCAAGAGGAGCACAGTGGTGGCATCATTTGGTTGGCTCCACCCCTGGAGGAGCCCATGGCAATGTGGCATGGAATGGACAGGGGGTCCTTGCCTTCCCTCCCCCCTGCCAGAGCCTCTCACTCCCACAGGCTCCAGAGGGTTTAAAAATACCCAGGGCTGTTGACGAGTGGGCATCCAGGCCAGGGCAGCAGCAGGAAGAGCGCTCAAGGAGTCTCCAGAAATCATGGAGGGGAGAGCAGCACGTTGCTGCCTGGGGAGGGCTGGAATGGGCCACGCTCTCCCCATCTCCTTTACCACACCTCTGCTAAAGGAGGGGTCCTGTCCTGCCCTGGACAAAGCCCTGTGAAGACCTCACTCCCTGACCCCTGATAACCTCGCTGCACCCTGCCCAGGGGGGAATGCCTCACAGTTTGAAAACAAATGGTCAATAGTGCTAAAAGTGAGGTCAAACAGAAACTTCCCTAAGGTCTTCTCTCAAGTAACTAAAACTAAAGGTCAGGAACTCCTTTCACCTCACAAAATTTCATTTAGACACACAAAATGGGTGAGGGCACATCTTTTATTGGACTACCTTGTCTCTCTAATATCCTGGGACTAACATACAACTACAATGCATACAGAAGTTCATTTAACAATTCTGATTAAAAATTATACAATTTTTTTCTTCCTCTCACTTTAAAAGGACCACAGAATTAATAAACAACCCCAGACAACCACTGTGTTATACTTGAATCACATGGAGATTACTCAAAATCTTTGGGTGCAATGCAGTTGTTTGCAAACAAGGCTTTGAGAACAGCCTTCAAAACTTGATGCTGTCCACAGAAATTAAACAGAACGTAAGGAATAATTTGACTAGAAACATTCAATGGAATCAATCTTTGGTCAGAGTTAAGTAGATAGACAAATTATTTTTTGAAAGTGAAAGTTCTTCACAAGTACTCAGAGCTTATCAAGGTGCTCATGCAAGTTTGGAAGATCGTCACAAATCAGGCTCATTAAGAAGTCAATAAACAATGTTTTATCAGTAAACAATGCAACCTGAGGCACTGCATGTGAATGAAGGCATAACCTTCGCTATCAATTTATTGAGGTAATGTCTGGAGGGAAATCAACTATTCACAAGGACAATAAGCATTCTGAATTCACACCCACATGCATGAGAAGTCCAGAATTCAGAAACTACTCCAAAAATTTGAGTTCCTTCGCTCAAGTAGGCAATGTATCCGATTTTTAAGAATTATAGGTATTGTTCTCAGACACACCATGCTGCCCTTTTCATAGATGTGAATAGATTAAGGATTATTTATTTGTACTTTGTCCCCAATCAATGATCAGAACCCCATTGTGCTAGATACTGTACATACAATTAAAAGAATCTCTGAAGACTTTACACTGAGTATATGATTCCCAGACATAAAAGATGGAATTAAAAAAAAAAAAAAAAAAAACACAAACAACATTACAGGGATGCAATCATAAATAAATAAATAAAAAGCATAAAACTCTACATTTCCTGGGTTTAAGATTATACTTAAAAGAAATCCAAATATGTTAAAAATACACAGTTAATGACCCAAACACACTTAACTCTGCCCTGCAGTGACAATGAAATAACTATAGGATTAGGATTAAGGCATCTTCATGTTTGGGGTCCCTGACTAAACTAAACTGATTTTTAAATACTGGATTTTTTTTTTTTCATATATTCCCCCCTCACGCTGAAGTGATGGAGCAGTACAAAGCTCCCAAAGATCACTGGTGAATCTGGATTCTAAATTGCAATTAATATATTAGTTTAAAGAGCTGTACTATTAAAATGGGCATTATGTGAAATAGAGGTACTTCTATTAGATAACTGGGACAAAGAAAAAGATTAATTCACCTGTTAATTTAAATCAAGGCAATTTAAATCATTGATTTTAATCAGCTTTTCCATTTGCAGGGTGGATAAAAAAAATCATTGATTTAAAAAAAATTAAAAATAGGTTTTTCCTCAAAAATCCAATTTAAAATAAAAAAAATCCGATTTAAATAAAAAAAATCCAAGCTAAAGATAGTTTTAATTAAGATACATTATAGCTCAGAGATATCTCATCATGGAATAGGGATTTTAAATTCTAATGCTATAGTATAAGACAATATATTCATGTAATGTTTAAGAAAAGTTTTGTACATGAATTCCAATAGTTCATGGATTAGGGACACAATCTTATGGGGTTCCACACGCTTCTGTATAGATTTAGGTTTTTTTCTATATACCCAATGGGACTCGGTGCTCAGTCTAGAAGACACCATCAGAGATGCTTAGTTTTGCAGTTCTCAAACTGTGGATTTGTGTCTCCAGAGGTAACATTCTTGTTAACAGCAAAAATATTTTTAAATAAAAAATAAATAAATATATAGAGGTGAGAAATAACAGACCTCAACTCTATTGTCCCTCTGCAAATTTGTGTACACAGGGTCAACCCCTTACCTCTCTCTAAAAGTGCAAAGTTTCAAAAAGTTAAATGAATAGAAGATTGTTAGGAGCGGAATAGATTTGGACAAGGAGAAGAAGTCTGGAGATAAATGTGAGAAGCAAGGGACATATGCTTTTTTGTTAAAATATTATATGTTTGCTGCTGAAGAAAAAAATCCAGAATCCATAACACTGTTGTTTTAGTTAAATGAAACAATTTAAATGTCTGTCTGGTGATGTTCTCCTCCTAATACAGCATGGCAAGAAAATCCTCCAAAATATTAATGATTAACCTGTTGAATTGGAAACAACAAGGAGTCCGGTGGCACCTTAAAGACTAACAGATTTATTTGGGCATAAGCTTTCGTGGATAAAAAACCTCACTTCTTCAGATGCATGGAGTAAAAGTTACAGATGCAGGCATTATATAATGACACATGGAGAGAAGGGAGTACCTCACAAGTGGAGAACCAGTGTTGACAGGGCCTATTCAATCAGGATGGATGTATTCCACTCCCAATAATAGATGAGGAGGTGTCAATTCCAGGAGAGGCAAAGATGCTTCTGTAATGAGCCAGCCACTCCCAGTCCCTATTCAAGCCCAAATTAATGGTGTTACATTTGCAAATGAATTTTAGTTCTGCTGTTTCTCTTTGAAGTCTGTTTCTGAAGTTTTTTTGTTCAAGAATAGTGACTTAAATCTGTTATAGAATGTCCAGGGAGATTGAAGTGTTAACCTACTGGCTTTTGTATGTTACCATTCCTGATGTCCGATTTGTGTCCATTTATTCTTTTACGTAGGGACTGTCCAGTTTGGCCAATGTAAATGGCAGAGGGGCATTGTTAACATATACAACATTAGTAGACGTGCAGATGAATGAGCCCTTGATGGTATGGCTGATGTGGTTGGGGCCTCTGATGGTGTCGCCAGAGTAGATATGGGGACAGAGTAGGTAACGAGGTTTGCTACAGGGATTGGTTCCTGGGTTGGTGTTTCTGTGGTGTGGTGTGTAGTTGCTGGTGAGTATTGCCTACAGACAACCCCCCAACATGAAGCAGAGGACTGGCCTGCCTCCCAAGGTCTGTGAGAGTGAGGGATCGTTTTCCAGGATAGGCTGTAGATCGTTGATAATGCGCTGGTGAGGTTTTAGCTGGGGGCTGTACGTGACGGCCAGTGGTGTTCTGTTATTTTCCTTGTTGGGCCTGTCCTGTAGTAGGTGATTTCTGGGTACCCGTCTGTTGAATTGGAGATAGTTCACCTCCCAATGACTTCAGAAATATCTGCTTCAATTACCTTTGGTAAATGAAATACCCAAACAATCATTCATTCTCGGATACAGCTGTAAAACTAATCTGAAAAGTTTTCAAAATAAATCATTGTTTAAAAATGTATATAGTGTATACCTTCTAGAAATGAAACCTACATCTAATTTCTGAGTTGTGAAGAATCTGTATTAAGATTATAACAACCAACAAGAATGCACCTTTATGTAGAAAACCATGATTAAATCGAGTCTTCCTGACTAGTGATTTAAATCAAATCAATCCTGTCCATTTGTACTTCAGATATTTTCTAAAAAAGGGGCACTCTCATTGGCAGTATAACCATTAAATCATGTTGATTTACAATTAAGTGGAATCTTTATACTACATTTGGTACATATATTTTTTTTTTTTTAACCTAGAAGGGTACACTATATCACATTTATTTAAGCAATTATATAACTTAATATTTTCAAATTCTTACTAATTGTGCATTTTTAGTATGTTAGAAAAATGAATATCTAACTTCTCTCTCATTATTTGTGTCAAGAGCATTAGGACGGTAACTGGAATTTAATTAAAGACATAAAACTACATATAAAATGTATTTTTTATTAAACAAAATAACCGGAGGTGTTTTGGATACATAAACATCTTTTATCAAAATATGTTTCATAGTTACAACTAAATGATTTATTAAACAGAGAGATTAATTGTACTCATTGAATTAAACTGATTATTTCAGGGCAGCCTGGGAAACTTTTCAAATACATCTAAGTAAAAGTAATGGGAGCATAAGTCCCTACTTGCTCAAGTCTCTTGAAAATGAGAGAACAGTCTCCTAAATTACTTAGGCTGCCCTTCAGACTTGTAAAAATAGTTGATTTCATCCCCTCCTCGTTTTTATTCATAGACTGGAAGAGGAAAAAAAAAAAAAAAAAAAAAGTTTTCCAGCTTTTTCAACTCCCAATTTTCCAACTTTGAATTAGTTCAAATGAAAAAATATTCTTTTTGTTGAAGAGGCTACTGCTGTCAAAAGCTGGTTTAGTACTTCAACAAATTCTGCACAGGTGCTTAGCTAACGACATCCACCGGTCCAATGGTGTAACTTTTTTTTAAAAAACATTAGCTGCTTAAATGGTTATTACAATTGGCATGACTGATGGGCATCTAATTGTCACCAATGTCATAGCTGCATCATCTTCTTTAGCAGTTAGGCATCTACCCTGGTACTCTGGGTTGAAAATATTGGCAAGAAAATGAGGAGTAAGCGCTTGATCCATCTGCTTCTTTACAGCCTGCAACAGAACTTTGTTGTTGGGTTTTTCTTTCTTCGGTGTCTCTTCAAGTTCTTTCAAAATTGCAACAGAATCAAGAATCTTTCTGCAATTTATTCAAGGCTATGCAAATATGTTTCAGTATGGTCAGGATATCTTCCACATTTCTCTTTAGTTTGATGTTGACTACTGTGGTGTGATAGTTCCATCTGTGTTGTCATGATTTTCTTCACAAATTGTCATCAGAATAAGCCAGTTCTTAATAAATAGTTCAAAAGTCAACCACTGAATTCCACTGTACACCTTGGGGGAGAATACAGGTAGTTTACCATCTGATGTATGCTTACTTGCAACGCTGCTGGTGGTACCAGTAGATGACTCAAGCTGTAGACATGATGGGCATTCATAACCTCTTATGTCTAAGATGGACCCTGAAACAAAAATGGTTAAAAAAATAAAAAGTCACTAACTCAGAGTATTACGCAATGACAGCTTTAAAAAAAAAAAGACATTGTAAATGAAAGATTCCCCCTACTGCAGATGTTTGCACCACTGTTTAAATGATATAATTTAATCTAAACCAAGTATTATAGGGAAATAAATAAATAAATCATAAGGATTATTTAAGTCTATTTAAATCCTTATCTCTAGCAACATCCCAAACAGTCTGAAAGAACAGTTAAAATTCATAAATTGCCTAATAAAACTTTACTTTTAAACAGGAAAACTTCACCTAGGATATTTGATTATACTGAGCAAAAAAAAAAAAAAAAAAAAAAAAAATCTGAAAAGTATAGCCATAAGAGCAAAAATGGTAATTGATAAATACCCCACAAACATACCAATTATATTTTGAACAAACATTTTTAAATTCATAAGTAATCCACCCAAAACACAAATATGACAATAATCTAAGCTATCATTTATCATAGTAAAACACAGTAGGCAGTCCATAATAATGCAAAAATAATTTTACTAACCAGTTGACCCAAACTGTTCAGAGATGCACTTCATCTTCAAAGTCACTGCCTTCTGAAGAGCATTTTTCATAATGTTGTTTCATTCTGACAGCCAAGTCTTGCATCTCTTTGTTGCACTGTTTACATTTGGCATATGTTCCTTTTTACTTAGAGGTACAGGTATTTTCTTGAAAATATTCCCTACAGAATCTTTTTAGGACCTGCGGGCATGGCAGTTTTCCTCCCCCCCCCAGTCTCCAGGTGTTAAAATCAACACTAGAGGCTGCTCTCTGAAGAATGTTGTCCTTCCTTCTCATAGTATCCTGATTTGACACCAGTGCTGCTCCTTTCTGGTTGCACACACTGCTCCTTCTCTCCTTGTTACATAATTCCCCCGCCAAACCCAACCATTACCCCCAGAAAGACACAACAAAAACACTAACAATACAAGGCTTCTGCTTGTGTAACCCACATACCTTTTGCACTGCAGTATTTTATTTGCTTATAGGCCATTGAGATATTAATGCATTCCTGTTTGTTTATATCGCTGTGTACTCATGCAAAGAGACAGACACTTCAAGAAAGCATCCAGAAGCAAGGGCTGATAGTTACTGGCAGACCACTGGTCTTCCATGAGTTGGAGAGTAAATTTCCATGGTGGGTGGAGACCTAATTTGAGAACTAAGAAAATCAGAGCTCAGGTACGAAAAAGCTATAAAATAGGAGTATGAGACCACGCAGGTAGGTTCAATGAATAATCCTGATGAAAAAAACATGAAAGTGTCTCCTGGTGTCTGAGGTATGTCCCAACTTTGTGATGACTTTGCCAGTCTCGGGTATCCAGTAGCACAGCCCCTGGGCCCCCCACAAGTTTAAGTCCTTAATACAGTACATGACCTATTGTGCCATATTTTTAAAGCATGATCTCAAAAGTTACCTTTATCCCTTGATTCATTCTTTATATAGAAAAAGCAGCCTTTAACACAAAGATTTTGATAGAGGCTCAGCCATGGACTCAGCATATTTATTTTTTGTTTTAAGAGATTGTAATAAATATGGGCCTTAACATATTTTGTATTATTTTCAGATTTAATTTTAAACAGGTTTATTTTTAAAAAGAAAAAAATTAAACAGCAAAATAAAAAAACTCCAATTTAAATAAAATCCAATTTTTATCAATGTTTTTGGAAAAAAATTATGTTTATCCACTCTAATTAATTTGAACAGAGAATGAATTTACTTGTAAATTCATTTTTCACTCAAAGAATAAGTGCTGTAAATTTGATGATGCTGTATTTTTCACATAAGAGATTGAATCTCCATTTTAAATGCAAAATGGAACTCAGTGCCCCAGCAATGAGAGAGTGGGCAGCTATAGAGAAAGGGGAGCACAAGTTAATAGAGAAAATTCCATGCATCTTATCTGCATGAAAGAATAAAAAGCACCACAACCATGGTTGCTATTTTAGAAAAGTGAAGACTGAGAGGATAAACCTGTTTAAAATGAAGTTTCTTGCACGCACACACAAAAATAAGAGCCTACACAAGAAATTGTTTATAAAATTACCAAGCAACACATGATAGCGTGCACTGAATACCAGCTAAAACTGGTCTTCAAACACATTAATAGTTAAAACTCATACATTCTTGTAGATTAATACAGATTTGACACAGTAAAATGCAACACATACTTCAGAGTCAGTACAATCTGGTAAGTAAATATCTGTACTTGACAGTTTACCAGCTACAGTCTATGGTAGGTCTTGAAAACTCTACTTGCCCAAGGGAAGAGGGAATATCTTTCAGGCAAGGCAAACACGACAGACTAAAGCCTGAGATTTCTGCAGAATTTAAGCATTTTTTTAAAACTGGTTTCTAGGCCTTTTGGTTGTAAAGATAACCTTCTAAATGTGAAGCATGTCTAAAACAATTCTATCTTCCTGTGTCTGAAGTCAGACAAATCCAGTAACTGCAGTTGCTCATAACCAATAACAAAAACAAGACTGATTAGTTTCAATCTTGCTATTCCTAATCCTTCAGGCAAGGCCAGCTCCAGCATTTCTGCCGGCCCAAGCAAAAAAAAAAAAAAAAATCGGCGGCGGCAGTTCAACAGCAGGTCCTTCGCTCCTAGAGGGAGTGAGGGACCTGACGCCCCCGAATTGCCGCAGGTGCCGCCCCTCTCCCTTGGCCGCCCCAAGCACCTGCTTGTTAAGCTGGTGCCTGGAGCCAGCCCTGCCTTCAGGATAGCAAGGAAACTATTGATAACCATGTTCATTTCATCCTGCTACTGATGCTTGGGAAAGCTATGAACAGAGGCAGAAGCAAGAACTGGACTTGTATAGGAGCAAGTTTAACCCCCCCCCCCCCCCAAAACGGAAGTTGACTAGGAGAAACGTCTCCGTTTCACAGCAGACAGACGATTCTGGAAGCAGGGAAGAAAAGTGATTAAAAATGCCCTCTACATCAGCTACACGGGAATAAAGTTTCAAGTTCATAACCTGCCTATAAACTAGAGACTGATACAAAATTTGGAGCACCCAAGTAAGGCCCAGGGACAATTGCAGATGTCCCAGCAACGGAAGGTGGTGGAAACAGTACTGCCTCAGCCCCTCCCTTGTGGGCCTCCCCTGCTCTCATCTTTTATATCTAACTCTGACTAGCAGGCTTAAGTCTTCCTGTCAATAGGTATCCAAGTAAAGTTTTGCAAATCTTGGTCTACTCTATAAATATACATTTAGAAGAGATAAATCACTCCTGCATGAGACTTTGTAAATTTAAAAATAAGTTGTAAAACTTACTGGGCATAGATAACTAAAATCTATATGAAAAATATACCATGATATGCAGTAGCCAATTTACAATATAACAATTATGGTCATTTTTGTCTTTTAAAATACCCAATCTCTTGCCAGATTACTTTCTTCCTTTTTATTTTGTTTTAAAACTTAAGTTACATGTGTATAGAAGGCATCCTAAGCTAGTCTTTTCTTTTCCTTTAAGTGTTCTCAGGTTGGGGCCTTGTATGCCAAATTAATAGGAAGTCCAGAGATTTTTTTTTTTTTTTTAAAAAGTTAAATTATAAACTCCTAAAAAAAACAAAAAAAAACAAAAAAAAAACAGATTTTATAATGGAAATGCTGACACAACTTTATATCAACAGTATTTACCTTGAACAGAAGTATAGAGCAAAGCCAGAAGACTAGTTGTACATGTGATCTCAGGCTGCCATGTAGTTAACACTCAAAATACTTTTACATTTTGGAGAACAGAAAGGGGAAATTGAATCAAGGCCATTCCTGGGCAGGTAAAGGACATCCCTAATGGCTGAAACAAATGCTAAACTTCAGGAATGCTGCTTTGAGAATGAAACTCTTAGTGCTGATGGAGGATTTTTTTTTTCTTTGTTTAGAAATTAACAGAGTTTTCTTCTGAACAGGTAAATGCTCTCAACTTAAATGACTCTTACTAATAACTTAAAAGGTGGTAACTTTACCTCTGAAGATGACTCAATCACTATCCCAAAACCAGAAATAAGCCCTACCATATGCTATGTCATATGACGAATTCTCAGCATCAGCAGTAGGTGATGGAGCACACAGCCAGTCTGCTCTTAATGTGCTGTAGGGGTACTTTTACCAAGGCCCTCTGCAGCTGGTAATGGCCAGAGAACCAGAGCACCTCCAAAATCCTGCATTAATGGAGGCATGTGAGATACAAACCAGAAACTACCCAGATGCAAATAATCGCTGTCCATAGAGGGAGAAGCAACTGGGTCAAGAAAACCCCTAGATTGTGGTGGACCTACTGCATACTAGCACCACCTCCTCAAGTGCACTCAAAGAAATGGACTGCCTGGGCTCTGATTCATCCTGCTGCAGACAAGACAGGCCCGGTTTCTCCTTGGTTCAACACTGAAGCATCATCAGACACAGGAAGAATTGTGACTGTCCAGTCCCATTTCTGCCTCCTAAACTTGTCTCCCCTTTCAGAGAAGTAGGGAAAACAATTTCCTGCTTTGATAGGAGTTGGGACAGATGATAGGGGAAGAGAAGACAGATCCAATTGGCACTTCCTCCTCCTCTCCTCTCTCCACACCAATGGAACTTCAAAACAGTTACCCACAGCATCAAGGAGAAGTAAAGGCTACTGATTTCACTGGAGAAGAATAGAAGAAACTGAAGTCCAGGTGACCTGTTTGGAGAAATAACTAACCCTTTATAAAGTATATTTTAAAGTCATGTGTTAATTAGTTCTCTTGGGATATTCTTTCTGACTTACTCCATTTAAAGTTTATTAGCATTGCTTTCCTGGACCTAATGCTGCAAACTCTTACTCCCAATGCAAACACTTATGTATGTGCATAACTCTACAGACATAAGCAGTCCTATTGCGGTAATGGGACTGCTCATTTAAGTAAAGTTATGCACATGCTGGTGTTTTTGCAGGATCAGACCCATTGGTTGGACCCATTTAAACAGGCACCTTTGTTATAGTAGAGGCTTTGTACTGCTCAGAATTTGTATTATAAACCTCCACTTTAACATACATATAAACTTCCTGAAAACTCCTCTTTAAAATTGCCTGTATCTAGTCTTGGCCCAGGGGTTGGTTTCTTTCCCCCTCTGCCCCCAACACACCCTTTTGGAGCCGGGCAGGGAAAGCAGAGGAGTTTTAAGAAAATCCTTTCAGCTATTTGAGATGCAAGAAATATTTTGTCTATTGTAAAAAAAAAATAATAATAATTATACAAAGGTCTCTGCTGGACCTGTTTTATTCGCAAAATTAAAAAAAAAAAAACTAATAATTAAGTTTCATAACTAAAACCTACATAGGAATTTTAACAAAGAACACTTACTTTATATTTAGATTCCAATGCAGAAAGAGCTACTATATTGAAATATTAACCAATGGTTCTCTAGTCTCAAAAATCAATAGGTGCTACTTCAGTTCACAACCAATGCAATTCTGTATCAGTGGAGGTTAAATACATCTAATGGCAGTGTGGATGCATCCCACTTCCAATTTAACTAAACCAGTGCAAGTAGTCCTCTCCACTGTTTACACACGTGAGGTGACCTGTCTGGTGTGCTATCTACACTGAACTGTTCTGCAGTCCTCTGGGACATAATTATAAGACTATTCAAATATTGCTGGCAAAAGCATGAGGTCCAATTTATAAGCCACTTTTACGGTACAAATCAGGGTGGATTTTCTTAAATATTACATGAATATATTGTCTCATACTATAGAATTAATAACCCCTATTCCATGATGAGATAGTTTTAATTAAGATACATTATAGCTCAAAGATATCTTTAGATAGATTTTTTTGAGGAAAAAACCTGATTCAAATAAAAAAAACCAATATTTTTCCCTTTTTTTTTTTTAAATCATTGATTTTTATCCACCCTGATACAAATACTGCTTATGCATGAGAATCCAAACTTTTTTGTGTTTTCATCACTATGACTTGTATCTGCCTGGTCCCACACAGAGGCCAGTGACTTCATTGCTCTGTGGGATGAAGAGCATGTGCAGTTCTAATTGTCAAATAACTGCTGAAGTGACATGACTTACCAGCAGCTACATAAGCAGATGGCTAAGTGTACCTACTCCAAAGACAAGAGGAGTGCTGGAAAAAGGGTAAAGGAACTTAGACAAGACAACAGACATGTGAAGGACCACAGCAGTACTGTTAGGATCACTCATAAGGTCTTCCCCTTTTATAATGAACTTGAAAAGAGCTTCTCCAAAACTCCATCCCTTGGCCTGTGGGTGGACAATGCTGATATTGAAGAGGAGATCCACAGCCATGACAAGAATGAGGAGACTGGCCCATCCCTATCCAAGAACCAGGACCTGTTCAAAACCCAGGTTGACATGCAGGTCATGCCAGGGACTCTGGTGGACACAATGGAAGCACCAGACCGGGCTTTGTGGAACTTTCTTCCAGGTATGACTGGCTGTCACCACTAGTGCTTATAAACAGTCAGATATAGCTACAGGTAAAAAATGTCAATTCCTTTTTCTCATCTTCATAGCTCCACCATCCCATACAACCACTATTCCTCCTAGACCTTCCTATTTGCAGATACGTGACCATCCCCCCCCCCCCCATCTGTCACCCTTTCTCTGTCTCTAACTTCCCTAGCCACTGCTTTCCTTCTTTCATTACCAAAATACTCAAAATCCACAACCAAACATGTCACAAAAGGGTTGATAAACAGCAAGCAAAAAAATTAAACCGCTACAGTAATACAAATAAGTAATATGCCACCATTAAAACATGTAAACACAGTATTACAAAAAAAAAAAGGCATTTTTATTGAGTGTTCAAAGTATGAGCAATTGAGCCAAGGCATTTACATCATACTTTATCTGCCAGCACCTACAATCCACAGTAATTTGATGGCATTTTCCCATTTGCATTAAACACCATGCTAGTGCAGCATTACAAGCAAAGTTATTTACGGTATTAAATAGGCATCTTTGGCTAAACAGCATGTATTCAGTACAGTACAAGGCACTTTCTTACTAAATTATGGTGCATGAGGTAAAAGAAAAGGTATTCAGTGATTTATAGGAATTAAAGCCTCAAGACATTTAAGCTTATGTCTCACAGGGTTAAAAACCAGTTAATTTTAAGGTGAACTTTTCTCACATCATCTGGCATTGTTTCAGAGAACATTTGGTACGGGGCACTCTCATTTGGCATGAATATTACAAAGCAAAGATGATGTGCAAGGAAATCCTGTAAAATTAGTAATCCCTTTTTTCAGTAACAACTCTGGGATCATCCAGCTAACCAGCAAGACAACACATCTATCAGGCTTGCCTCTACCCTCATGAACAATGCCTTCATCGCTTTTGGGAATATGCGCTCAAGATAATATTCTCCAGGGTTAGGACTTTCAATGACATAATCAGTTATTAAATAATCACCTTTTCAATAGAATGGGCCCACCTATTCCTCATCATCCCCAAATCCAGAAATAAGGAGAAAAGCTGCTTACCATCTCTGTGTTTGTCAGACATTGTCTTTCTGAGACTATTAAGTTGACATAGCTACCTTATTTTCTATAATTACAAACTAAGGTCTGTCCCTTTGTATAGCATCTGCCCTCAATAGGCTATGGCACAGAGGACTTCTGACAGTCACTGAGAAACTTGCTAACCTAAGGAAGGGGGGGAGAGGGGAGAAGAGGAATAAAAAGGAAGACATGGTTATTTTACCTATACCAGAGGACTAGAAAGCCAGTAGGGTAGACAAAGGGAGTGAAATTCTTGAAAGTTCCTGCATCAAAAGAGAAAAGGACAGGAAGATACAATAGCAGATAACTGAACTGATGAGGAAACACCAAGTTGCTTGAGGGCATAAATACCAAAGTAAACTGCAGCTCACCTCCTGAACAGTCATTTCCTGACAAATACCTTGCACTGAAGCAAACAGAGAACACAGAGTGCTGGGGAGGCCCTTTCACCCACTTCCCCTCAAAACAAGGGCCTCCATCCACCAATCTACACCACAGGACAGCAGTAAACAACTTTTTAAAAATGCTATACACAACTGTATAACACGTCTACCCATACACAGTTAAGGATTCCCTGTTGCAATCTTGCAAACACAAGTTGAATTTTTGAATATTTTGGCATCATAGATAGGGTTACCATCTGTCCGTATTTCCCCGGACATGTCCAGCTTTTGCGTCTCTAAATAGCCGTCCGGGAGGAATTGGTAACAAGGTTAAAATGTCCGGGGTTTTTTCCTCCCTCCCTCCCTTCCATGCAGAGTGCGGCTGATGATTGGGCGGCTGGGCCGACTGACCCACTCCCATTGGCCTCCAGCAACCAGAGCCCTCCCCTACTCCCCCTCCCTCTGTCTGCAGCCCTGTGTAACACACAAACCGACCCACCGGGCAGCGTGTTTTGCCTACACGTGGAGCCAGAATGGTAAGGGAAGTCCGGGGGGGGCAGTCAGGGAGCGGGGGAGTGTTGGATGGGTCCCCGGCCTCCACCTGCCACCCCCCCTCCGCGCGTTGTCCCCCCCCCGCCTGCCTCTCCCTTACCTGCTTGTACTGCCAGAGGCAGCAGCAACTGCTATTTGCTGCCCCCACGTCCTAGCGTCCCCCATCCACTAATGGGAAGACAGGCTGCCCTTACCCTGCCCTTCCACCCTAGCCCTGAGCCTCTCCAA
>NW_020664420.1:20453672-20479747 GCF_002925995.2 Terrapene triunguis
ACGGTTATAGGTCTACAATAAGACCATACAAGATGTATTATGTAGACAAGTTAATATGGGAAATGCTGCAATTCCCTTTGTCCTCCATTCTCCCCAAATATTAATTTTGTTGTATCTTTGTGTGTGGTCATTGTATGGAGAGACTGTATGAATGTGCATGTATATGTTTTCCCCAATTTAAGAGAGTCTGTGGTGAAGACAGCCTAGGTTGTTTTACTGATTTTTGTTTGCTTGTCTTACTTTTAACTATATGTATTGGGGTGAGAATTGACTGTGAGGAAGATAAAAAGAAAGGGGAGAAAGGGTTTCCATCAGCCACTTCTATGCCCACTTTCTTAAACGGTTTTGCACACGGGAAAAGAAGCTAGAGCTCCCACAGTCACTTTGTTCTTATTTGTTGTCTCATGTTGCAGATGGAAGACAGCTAGTTCGCGAGGTCATGGCAATGAAGAATTAGCTGGGCAAGGGAGTTGGTAAATAGAAGCATCTTCAAATCCATTTTAATTTTATTTACAACCAATAAATAAGTGTTGATCCTAGGCCCTATGCACCATTGAGATCATTAAAAGCACAATGTCACAGATTAGAGTTAGCAGCTTCTGCTCCCCCCTAAACCAGAAAATAAGAAAGTCGTCCAGATGTGAAAATCAAAGCGAAACACTACTCTGAATCACTCATAATCAACAGCCATTACTGCGCTCCTTTCTTCCCCATAATCTTGAGGAAAGAGATTGGCTTTGAAGTATGCTCAAGTACAACAAATTCAGGCTATTACAAACTAGACAAATAGGGTAAGAAGAATTACAAGATGATGGTTCCTCAAGGAAAATGTCCTCTTTTATAAGAATGGGGTTCTAGTGCCACTTGACTACAGCTGTGGCTAGGGTAGATAAAAATTTAGGATTTTTTTTTTTTAAATAATTTAAAAACCCAATTTAAGCAGAAAAATAACAGGACTTTTTAATTCAATTAAATTTGAAATTGACAACCTATGTTAACGCCTACATTTTAATCTATTAAAATCATTTAAACAAACAAATATTATGCAGTACATATTTGCTGACAAGTTTTAAAGAAAGTCAAAGCATTGTTGGAAGTCACTGGCTAAAACCTGGAACAAGAGTTTGTTGAGGTGCTAACTCAGATTTTGACAGCAGTAGCCTCTTCTGCAGGTGAACAGAGAATATTTTCTTCATTGTGGTTTACTCAACTACTTCAGTTCAATTACTAGTTCATTCAGAGCTGTGAAACCAATAGGGGGTTGAAAAAGTAGGAAAGCTTGTTTTCCTCTTCCAATCTATGAATTAAAAGTAAATGTGCAAGGGTGAGATCTATTGGCTCAAAAACCTTGAAGGACATGGTGACCAGAAATAATCAGTTCAGTTCACTAACTATAGAGAATAATACTTGCTTAGTTTTAAATGCAAAATAATGTTTTGATAAGAAAAAAAAACCCAGCATATTAAAAAGTTTATATATAGAGTACATGTAAGACTGTTATATAAAACAATTAAAATGCTGTTTTGTGCATTTTTAATTGAATTTGAAGTTATCTAAATACCACTTGACACAAGTCAAACAAAAAACTGATCTAGTAAATAAGAAATGCATCATCCACCATTCTGTAACTAATGAAAAATATAAAAATTAAGAATCTGAATAAATATAAACTGCTTATATAAATACATATAGATATAAGATATCCTCCTATTTTGCATAAAGGAGCACCAAATTTAGTGTAAAAGTTATATGTAGTTGCAAATGAATATGCTTTAATGGTTACCAACTAATGAGATTCAAACTTTCTTTAGGAAAATAACTAAAAAGTACAAATGCAAAATAATTAAAAAACAATTATTTAAATTAAGGTTTCCTGCGTACTGATTTTAATCAGTCCACCTCACTGTGATAGTATGGGAGGTGGTCATCTCAGACAGGTCCCAATTATTTAAGGTTTTATAACTCTGGGTGGAGAAGTGTTGGCTTTGAAACTAAAAGCATGTCTACACTTGCCATTTAAAGCGGAAAAAGTCCCCTTTTTGCGCAAAAACCGTGGGAGCGCCTACACTTGCCAATGACTTTTTGCGGTGAAACTCAGAAGTTTCACCACAGAAAGAAAACCACCTCCACAAGAGTCATACAGCTCTTACCGGTGATGCTTTTGCGGTGATGTGCAAGTGAAGACACATTCGTCCTATTTACATAGCTTTTAGCCTCTGCAGGATATCCCAAAGTGCCTAGGTGACCACTCTGGCCAGCAGCTCTGCTGCTTGGTAAACAGACATCCACCCCAAACCCTGTAAAGCCCCAGTAACTTTGAAACTCCTCTTCCTGTTTTCTTGGCAAGTGCTCACTTATCTAGCCAGGTGACAATGCCTGCTCCACGGAGCAAACGATCCCCTGCTTGGAGCAATGCTGAGCTACTGGAGCTGATCAGTGTTTGGGGAGAGAAGGCTGTGCAGGGCCCCAGGATGCCCCGCGATCACCCCCCCCCTTCCCACAACACCCATCATCAAAATGGAGAGAGCTGTACTGTGGGATAGCTGCCCTCAGTGCTCTGCTCTCATCAGCGATAGAAGTGCTGCAAATGTAAACACACTCTGATGCCGGTTGAAGTGAGTGAGTACACAAACCAGCGCTTTTCTTTCACCGCTTCACTATCGCGTTGAAACTGACAGCACAAAAACTCCGCAAGTGTAGACATAGCCTAAGAAGCAGCCAATGCAGATCACAGAGCACAGGTGTCATATGTCGCCAAGTGAAACACATCACATTATAAGAGAGCTGCCACATTCTCCCAACAAACTCAGTTTCCATTCCAGGTAGATTTAGGTATAGCTCCAAGCAGAGTGCCTTGTGACAGTCTAATCCTGATGTAACTAAGGTATACGTTACGGTAGACTATTAATAGTTTTAATGAATAAGCCTTGAGGATGGTAGAAAGTGCTTTGGTTTTAGGCTTCTTCTGCAATTCCCTTTGGCATCTCTTGTAAAATATGCAAAATTTCAATGTGGTTTTACCCTGAATGTCAAAAAAAAAAAAAAAAGCGCTCCCACAAGCTGACCACATTGCAGATCATACAATGCAGCAATTGGATTCGAAGCAAGAATTAATTCATGGAAGTCCTATGGTTTTTATTATACAGGAGGTAAGACTAGATGACCACAACGATCCCTTCTGGCCTTAAACTCTATGGGCTTGATTTGGGTATTTCGAATACTGTGTTGGGTGTTCCAACCATTATCTCCCATTTCAATACAGGTGCTATTCTACATCTAGATTAGCTATCTAGTTTGGAATTTAATCCCTATTGACTTTTATGATCATATGAATGAGGTCAGCATTTAATGTGACCTCCCTTTCCAATCAGGGTTCCATGTAACTCACAAAATGCTATTATCAAAACTATTAGAAAGGATTCTTAAATTCTCAGACCCCTTCTCACATTCTAGCTGTTTCTTCTGCCTGGAGGCCACCAAGGTTCAGGACTGAGCTCTGACAGGGTGGAGTTGGCAGTGGCCAGGACACCCCGTGAAGTACAAAACAATGATTGAGGTCAACATCTGTTACTTGTTCTTAGCCAGAAACAGAAGAGAAACTGGTCACCTGAACTCTTTCAGGGGGGTATGCAGTAAATTAACATAGTATGCCTCACTCAACCCTTCTGGCAAGTGTTAATTTTACCAGGAGAGAGGTACGAGGACTGAGGTAAACTCACTGAGGAAGGTGGCTCATTACTGCATCCAGATACAAGAGGAGTGGAGCTAGGATGAGCATTCCTGACGTAGGACCATCCAAGCCTCTGGCTGGATGTAAGCTTTATGTTCTTTGTTAACATAAGCCAAAATCCAAAGAGAGAGTTTTTTTGACTTGCACAACATGGGGACTTTGGGAGGAGGTTGGGTAAAAATCCTGATCATAAAGTGCATTAATATGACTTATTATTTGTTGTGCAGTAGCTCTCAAGAGCCCCCGGTCAGATTGGAACCATATTGCATTAGGCAGTGTAAAACCATAATAAAAGAAAATCTCTTGCATTTTGGGAATGCTAGGAAGCTCTTACATAGCATCTCAGCAATGGACAGTGCCCAGAAGATATGCACAGAAAGCTACACCAGCTTCACGTGAAGCAACGCACTCTGGGATGTCTTATCACACAGATAGCTGGGAGGAAGGAAGATGAGCCAAAGTGATGACAGACATGGTTGGGGACCTTGCCTGCTTTATGAACACTGGTTCAAAGCTAGTTACTCCAAGACAACGAGGTGCCAGCCTAGGCCTCTTGCAGGGGCAAAGCACAGTTAACTGCCATGTCTTTAACCATATGTTTGAGAGCCATTTTACCCAAATAACTGTAAGTTAAAACTTGTTCTAAACAGGTTGTTACGGATTAAATGTATTATAAATAATGAGACCCCCTTGGAAATAGAAATGAATAATGATTTGTTTTTCTTAATCAGATATTTCAGGTTATTTCAACAGGTTTTTTTTTTAAATATTTAGCTCTCTCTGAATGATAAAAAAGTTGTTTTTTTAAAAAAAGACTATTGAAACACTATTTTAAACAGTTAAATTATGATGTCTTGTGGCAAATATAGATACATCCTTCAAAATAAAAGAGTGAACCAAAAATATATTTTAAAAACTTATTTCTGATTGAAAATATCACTAAGTATACACTAATGCATTGTTTAGTGGGTCATGAGATTAGGAGTTCAGAGTTCTATAACCAGCTGTGCTAACATCTTTCCGGGACATCCTTGTTGATTATTTAGCCTCTCTATGCCTTAGTTTTCCTTTTAGTAGATTGGGGAAAAAAATACATGCTAGACATAGTGCATGTAAAAGCACTGTTTTCCCAGATGAAGACACATGGTTGGTGATACTAAGGGCTAGTCTACATTAGAATTGACACAGCGGCACAGCTGCATCAGTGGAGATGAGCCGTTGTAGCGCTGGTATTGAAGACACTCTATGCGGATGGGAAAGAACTCTCCCATCTGCATAACAAATCCACCTCTGCGAGCAGTCGTAGCTATGTCGTTGGGAGAAGCTCTCCCACTGACATAGCGCTGTATTCGCCAGCACTTAGGTCGGTGTAACTTACGTCACAAGAGCAATGGCTTTTTCACACCCGAGTGACATAAGTTATGCTGACATAAGTGCTAGTGTGTATCTTCTGTCTTATTGCTATTAAGTTTGGGGAACAAAAAGGATCATACTTCTGTGCTGGGAACTTGCCATCAAGTTTGGTAGGACTCTGGGCTGGTTTACTAAGTTTGAAATCGAAGCTTGGTTGGTGACTGCCTGTAGTAAGGTGCCCAGCAGTTAGAACTGCTCTACACTTAAAAATTAGATCTACCTATCTACTTTGCTCAGAGCTGTGGAAAAATTTCATATCATGAGCTCTGTAGTTAGGTTGATCTAGCCATTGTAGACACATAGAGGTCAACAGAAGAATTCTAGCACAGCTCTGAAGTGAAAATAGTGCAGATTTTCTGAACAGGTCAGTGATTGAAGGCAGCTGAGTTAGAGGGGGCGAGTAACACATTCCAGCTGGGGGAGGGACCCAGGCTTTAAAAAAAGCATTCAGGCTCCCAGGATATAGCTACACTGTATTTTAAAACCCATAGCAGCAAGCCTCATAGCCCTGATCTACAGACTCAGGATAACACTATGACACTAAAAACAGCTGTGCAGATGTTGAGGCTCAGGCTGGAACTCGGGCTTTGATGCCTGAGGATGAGGGGAGGGTTTCAGACCCTGAGCTGCAATATTTACACAGCTGTTAAACCATAATGTGATCCCGAGTCTGCAGACCCAGGCTCAGCCCTGGTCTACACGACAAACTTTGGTATAACTATGTCCCTCAGGAGTGTGGAAAATCCATACCCCATAGCAACACAGATATATCAACCTAACCCCCAGCGTAGACAATGCTACGTAAACAGGAGGCTTCTCTCGTCGACATAGCTACTGCCTCTTGGGGAGGTGGAGTACCTATTCCAACAGGAGAAGTTCTCCCATCGGCGTAGGCAGTGTCTTCACTAAATGCTACATCGGCACCGCTGCAGAGCTGCAAGCATAGACAAGCCCTTTGACTCGCTGCTCCGGGTTATAAAATTGTATAAATATACCCCTAGTGGCTGGTAAGATGAAAGCAGCAGGGAGACAGAGGCTATGTCCACACAGGGATAAAGAAAACCTGTGGCACGGCTGTGGCTGGCCCAGATCAGCTGACTTGGGCTTGCGTAGCTCAGGGGCTGAAAAAAATCACTGAAAAAAGACGTTCGGGCTCAGACTGGAGCATGAGCTCCAGGAACCCTCCACCCTTGCAAGGTCCCAGAGCTCAGGCTCCAGTCTGAGCCCAGACATCTACATAGCGAGTTTTCAGTCCCCCAGCCCGAGCCCCGCAAGTCAGCTGAGCCAGACCAACCGTGACCATGCCTCAGGTCTTATCTGTATGTAGACATACTCTAAGGGAATTAGGCAAGGATTTCCATCCCCCTCACCCCCCTCTTAACTTGCAGGTACTCTACAAGGAAGAACTCACACTGGGAGGAAAATGGTACATCGTCAGCCCCACTGCTAGCTCTTCCTCAGCCTGCACATGTGGGGGTCCTAGCCAAACAAGGCATCCTGACCCTGGAGGCTTCTATCCAGGTCCTGGTTTTGACTTGCATAGAATGCAGTTGCATGTTCCTACCAAGAAAAGTCAGGCAGGGGGAACCACCCAGCATGAGAGGCGTCTGTTGGTGGAGTTACTCAAGAAGCAGGTACGAGGGCTACAGGAGGAGGTAGGTCATCTATGTCACATCTGGGAGCGACATTGATGGAATGCATACAGAAATGCCCAGGTTGGTGGATGCTAGCCAATTAAAGAAGACTATAGCAGCAGCAGAGA
Organism: Terrapene triunguis; assembly: GCF_002925995.2. Classification (NCBI taxonomy): domain Eukaryota; kingdom Metazoa; phylum Chordata; order Testudines; family Emydidae; genus Terrapene; species Terrapene triunguis. The sequence continues at coordinate 20,460,578 of NW_020664420.1, forward strand.
AGGAAGCAGAACTAGCTGCTCTACTGGGGGGCGACTGGCAGCTGGCCATCTCAGGCAGTAGATAGTGCTCCATCCCCCACCCAAGACCACATCCAGGTCAAGAACTGGTATGCTGTATTGGCAACAAGAGGAGAGAATAAGACCCTAATGACTGAGGAAGAGGAGCCACCTGCCCTTAAGGCTGGGAGACTCACAGCCACCACACCCAGGAGGAGATATAGGGTGATGGTGACCAGGGACTCGCTTCTGAGGAGGACAGAGACATCCATCTGCTGATCTTATGGCCCAGGGTCCTACCTGGAATCTGCACCTAAGACATCATAGAAAGGTTGCAGAGACTCAGCTGTCCCACTGACCGCTACCCCACACTGCTCATCCATGTGGGCATTAATGATATTGACAGGTATAATCCTGAGCAGATCTGCAGTGACTCCAGGGCTCTGGGAGTGAAGGTGAAGGAGTCAGGGGGGCTGGTGGTGTTCTCAGCCATCCTCCTGGATCAAGGTAAGGGCCCCTGCTGGGACACATATATCCTAGAGATGAATGCCTGGTTGCACAGATGGTGTTGATGGGCAGGCTTTGGCTTCCTTAACCATAGGATGTTGTTCCAGGGAAGAGAACTGCTGGGAAGAGATGGAGTTCCCCATGACAAAGTGGAAGAGCATCTTTGGTCACTGACTTGCCAACCTAGCGAGGAGGGCTTTAAACTATGGGCTTGTCTACACAAACTGCTGCAGCAGCACAGCTGCGCCACTGCAGTGGTTCAGTGAAGACACTACCTACAATGACGGGAGAGGTTCTCCCATTGGCATAGGTAATCCTTCTCCCTGAGAAGCTACTCTGTGGGTTAGGATCGTTTAACTGCTTCACTTAGCGTGTGGATTTTTCACACCTCTGAGTGACATAGTTATACTGACCTGATTTCCTAGTGTAGACCTGTCCTAAGTAAAAAGGAGGTAGGGATCAGAGGGCTAGATGTTGGGGGTTGGAGGGAATGGAAAATTACAATACGGTCACAGGAACAAGAATGAAAATGGTGGGGAAAGTCTGCCAATTTCTTAGATGTCGATATACAAATGCAAGCAGTATGGGGAACAAACAGGAAAAACTGGAAGTATTAGTACATAAGCTACATTATGAATTATGACACCATTGAGACTTGGTGAGTTACATCTCATGTCTGGAATTATTGTATAGAGGGATATAACTTGTTCACAAAGGAAAGGCGGGGGGGGAGGTAGGAGGTGTTGCATCACACAGGCACCAACTTTTCAATGTGCCGGGGAGTACTCGACCCCTGGCTCTGCCCAGGCCCCATCCCCACTCCACCCCTTCCTCCAAGGCCTGCCCCACCTCTTCCCACCCCATTCCACCCCTCCCCCAGCATTCCACGCCCTCGCTACGCCCTCCCAAAGCCTCCTGCATGCCACAAAACAGCTGACTGCGGCAGGCGGAAGGCTTGGGGAGGGAGGGGGAGGCACTGATCAGTGGGGCCTGCAGGCGGGCAGCAAACACTGGGGGGTAGGCAGGGTGCTGCCGATGGGTGCTGAGCACCCACCATTTTTTCCCCCATGGGTGCTCCAACCCCAGAGCATCCACGGAGTCGGCGCCTATGGTACATCATACTAATGTTCTGAGGTCCAGAAGGAAGTGAGGCAGAGCAGCTGAAAGTCTCTGGGTAAAGATAAAAGGGAAAACATAGGGATGAAATCATGGTAGCAGTCTACTACAGACCACCAAATCAGGAGGAGGTGGAGGATGAGACTTTAGAACAAATAGAAATATCCAACACACTAAGCCTGGTAGTAATGGGGGACTAACTACCCCGATATCTGTTAGAAAAGTAATTCAGCAAAACACAAGATGTCCAATAAGTTCTTGGAATGAATTGGGGATATCTTTTTGTTTCAGAAAGTGGAGGAAGTAACCAGGGGGGCAGCCATTTTAGACTTCATTATGACTAAGAGAGTAATTGGTTGTGAAACTGAAGGTTGAAGGCAATTTGGCATCAACAATCTAAGGAAAGCAATTTTAAGGAAAAGAAGGAATGAGCAGCAGAACAAGGACAATGGACTTGAAAACAAACAAACAAAAAATACAGACTTTAACAAACTTAGAATTGGTAAGTAAGGTCCCATGGGAAGAAAATCTAGGGGGAAAGGGAGAGTATGCAGAGCCAAAAATCAGAAAGGCTAGCAATAAGAAGTTCTATAAATGCATTAGGAAAAGGAGAAAGATGAAGCAAAGTGTAGGTCCACTACTTAGTGGGGAAGGAGAGCTCATAACGGATGACATCCAGAAAGTTGAGGTGTTTAATGCTTATTTTACTTCAGCCTTCACTAAAAAGATTAATTGTGACCAGATATTTAAAAGAAAACAACAAGGGGAAGGAAATTACAGGTTACAGAATATTTAAATAAGGTGGATGTATCCAAGTCAGCAAGGCCTGATTAATTCATCCTAGGTACTTAAACTAGCCGCAGCAATATTGGAATCATTAGCGATTATATTCAAGAGGATAGGTGACGTACCAGATGACTGGAGAAGGGCAAACATAGTACCTATTTTTAGAAAGGGGAACAAAGATGACCTGGGAAACTATAGACTATCCAGCCTAACTTTGATATCTGGAAAGACTCTGGAACAAATGATCAAACGAACAGTTTGTAAGCACCTAGAGGACAACAGAATTATAAGGAATAGCCAACATGGATTTGTCAAGAACAAATCATGCCAAACCAACCTAATTTCCTTCTTTGACAAGGTTACTGACCTAGTGGACAGGGGAGGAAGGGTTTCTAGACAGGATAACTTAATTTTATTAATGCTCTGACATGGTCCTACATGACAGTCTCGTTAGCAAACTAGAAAAATGTTGTCTAGATGAAATTTCTATAAAGCGGTTGCATAACTGGTTGAAAGACCATACTCAAAGAGTAGTTATCAATGGTTCATTGTCAAACTGGGAGGACATATCTAGTGGGGTCCCAGAGAGATCAGTCTAGGTCTGGAACTATATAATTTTTTTCATTAATGACTAGGACAAAGCATGCTTACAAAAATCAGCAGATGCCCCTGAGTTAAGAGGGACTGCAAAAACTTTGAAGGCCCAGGATTAGAATTCAAAATGACCTTGATAAAGTGGAGAACTGGTCTGAAATCAAAAGATGAAATTAAATAAAGATAAGTGCAAAGTACTGTACTTAAAAAGGAAAAAATGCACAACTACAAAATGGGAAATAACTGGCTAAATCTGGAGGTTATAGTGGATCACAAATTGACTATAAGCTAACAATGTGATGCAGTTGCAAAAAAGGCTAACATCATTCTGGAGTGCATTAACAGGAGTTGTACATCTAAGACAATGGAGGTAATTTTCCCACTCTATTTGGCACTGGTAAGGCCTCAGCTGGAGTACTGTATCCAGTGTCCACTTTAGCAAAGCTGTGGACAAACTGGAGAGAGTCCAGGGGAGAACAACAAATATGATAAAAGGTTTAGAAACCCAATCTATGAGGACAGGTTAAAAAATTGAGCATTTATAGTTTTAAGAAAAGGAGACAGAGGGGACACCTGGTAAGGGTCTTCAAACATGTTAAGGGCTGTTATAAAGAGGGCAGTGATCAACTGTTCTCCATATCCTCTGAAGAGAGGACAAGAATTGATCAGCGTAGTTTAGAGGAAGAGAGACTCAGGAAAAACTTTCTAGCTATAAGGATAGTTAATCACTGGGAATACGTTTCCAAGGGAGGTTCTGGAATTCCCATCATGGAAGGTTTAAGAATAGGTTAGGCCAACACCAGTCATGGATGGTCTAGATACACTTGGTCCTGCCTCATGGGCTGGACTAGATAACCTTTCAAGGTTCCTTCCAGCCCTACATTTCTATGATTCTATGAAGGGCCTACAGAAGAGTCAAATACTGTTGCATTTTTAGTGCAAGAAAACATCTTTGACAAGGAGCACAGAATGGTTTTCACAGTGGTCTGACACGATGCTGCAATCATAGAACTGAAACACCTCCAGAAATAAAAATTGCCAAAGCACAAGGCATTTTCCCCCATTAGATTAGTATCAGATATTCAGTTGCACACACAGCCAGAATGCCTCACTGTTCCAATGGCCCAGAATGGAAAGTGGCAGCCTCAGCTCATTGCCAAATAGGATTGCTAACTGACTTGGATCTTGTCTGTGAATCTTACTAGTCAATATGAATGAATCAGTTAAAATTCTATTACTACAGTTCCCTTGGATATGTTGTATTAATTTTGCGCCAGGTTGTTTCACATCCTCAGCCAATGGCAACTTCATATTGGGTTTTCAGTATACATTTTGTTTGAAGTGCATTACAAGAATTAACAGAGGTGTTAAGATCAAATGTACTGAAATCAATTAGATTTTGTATGCTCTCTCTATTAAGGGCATGTACAACATGTGAAACCTGAATGTACAAAGTCACAAAGAGTTTCTGGCCATACAAAGCAACCATGCAAGTGTTTCACTTTATACACAAGTAGCCACACCGACTTCAGCAGTACCAATCATGAATGTGTTTGCAGCATTGGGAACTTAGTGGCTCATTTTGTTCTTACCCAGTTCAGTTTTAAGACCACCACAGTAGCAATCTACATTATATGTGCGGTAGCCAGCATTAAAAACAAAATACCACAAAACCGCTTTAATTTTTTATTAGACAGGTGCAAAAAAGTATGAGAAACTTTGTTTTTCCAGAACTAAAAAAAATAATTGATCTTGGTGACATTTTATTTTGTAAGTAAGTTATGTATGGCCTGAGACATGGTATGTCAAATTCCAGCCTAAAGGTAAGTAGAACTGCTTTATTACTAACTTCTCAAAACAGGGCTCAAAGCAAAAATTACCCCTTTTTTTTTTTTTTAAACTCTGTAAACCTGGAGCTACTCTGTTTCTCTTATACAATTACACATGAAATGGAAAACCTCATAGCCGTTGCTATAATTCCTGAAATATTTTTCTAACCAGTATCCTATTTCCATTATAGTGCACAGTCTATTTTGACCCTCTGCTTCCATCACTTCCCCACCACTCTACCTCCTTGTGAACATGCAGCTATTCACAGCATCAACATTAAGATCTTCTGAAGCAAAACATTTATATTACAGGCATCAACTCAACGCAACCAAGTTTATATACAAAATGCAACCCTCATTCTCTTCCACAGATCAAGAATTTTAGATAAGAACATTTCTGCCTTTAAACTTGGGGGGAAATATCAATGCTGCCAGCAGGGCAATTTGTTTTCCAACAGTCAGAGAAAAACCCAAAAAACAGATAAAAATATACACTAGTCCTCAACAATGGAAGTTTAACGATGTGTTAGCTAGGCAGTGGTTTTGTATTTGCCTGGCACATGGCTTATTGATGTTACTCCTGGGGGAATTCTGCACCACTGCGTGTGCGCAGAATTAATGTCCCCCACTTTCTTTGCACCCCTGCACAAAAATGACTTTCTGGCAGGGAAGCTGCAAGAGCAGTCACACACCACTCCCTAGCTGCCTAGGTACGTCGTTTCAGGCATCCGGAGCAGACAGCGGAGCGGTAAATCACAGCAGGGCTGGGGATGCCCCAGCCAGTGGCTCCTACCCTGAGCCAGGATCAGCTGCTAGTCCCAGCTGGGCTGGAGGGAGCAGGAGAGGACAAGACTTCCTCTTCCCCTGCAAAGAGTGGCTGGGGCTGTGTCAGACCCACCCCAGAAACCTTCCCCAGCTGCAGGAAGCTCAGCATCCTCCCCTGCTTCCTGCCCCCATCATTCCTCAGCTGCAGGGGGAGGGGTCACTGTACAGGGAGCTGCTCCCCCATCCACCCAACCCCCCGGCATCCGGACCTCTCATACCCAAACACCCCCGCCAAGCCTCACCCATACACCCAAACTCCCTCAGCCCTCCATACCTGAACCTCACCCCATTGAACCTCAACCCCTGCATCTGGAGCCCCCTGCACCCAGAAGCCCTGCCTCTGGACTCCCACCCCTGCACCCAGACCCCCCCCCACTGGGCTACCTGCACTCAAACCCCCACCCTGATGAGTCCTACCCCCCTGCACCACCCTGAGTCCCCACATCCTGACCCCCACACCACTGACCCCCAATTAGCTTCACCCAGATCTCCCCCCACCAAGCCCCACTCCCCCAGCACCCAGTCCCCCCTGCTGAGACCCCCACACCCAGACCCCTCCGCTGAGCCCCAACCACTTTCACCTGGAGCCCCTGCAGAGTCCCGTTGCCCCTGCACCTGGAACCCCCCCGAGCCTCTGTGCAGCTAGATCCCACACACACCTAGACCCCCACTGAGCTGCCTGTACCCAGATTGTCCCACACAGAATCCTCTCACCCCACACCTGGATCCCCCCACACTTGCATCCTGCCTGGTTGAGCCTGCCTGCCCCACACATGGTGTGCCTGGCACAGAGGGGCAGGGCCTCAGCGCATTTCTGGGGTAGGCCCAGGCCTTGTGCTGTGTCAGGGTCGGGTGCAGCCTCATCACTGAGTATGGGGTGGGGGTTGAGGAGGCTGCAGGATGATCTCCCACCTTTGTGCAGCCAGTGGCCTGTGCTCCCCACTGCCATGCTGGAGCCTATTTATTAATAGACAAATAAAACTTGCAGGATTTTAAAATATTGTGCGCAGAATTTTTAATTTTTTTGGCTCAGAATGCCTTCAGGAGTATTAATATGTAGCAAGTGTCTTTGTAGCATCCTAATATTTTGCCACAGAAAAGAACGTATGTTTATCAAGAGCCAGTCAGTAAACTTTGAAACAAATTAACACATACAGTAATTACGAGATGAAGTGTTTTTTTAAGCTATAACATGGTGACAGGAAGTCCAGAATAAATATGTCTTAAGTAGGGTGTCAAACGATAAAAAAAAAATTAACTGCAATTAATCACAAGATTAAAAATATTGTCACAATTAATCACAATTTTAATCGCACTGTTTAATAATAATCCAATACCATTTATTTAAATATTTTTGTGGGGGAGCGCACTGTCTCTTTAAGCAGAGTATTCAGGAGCCTGAACACGTTTTCAGCCAGCAGCAGCTGCTATTGGTAGCACTCACTCCCGCGCCAGCAGCAGACAGGTTCCCCCTTTCCCCGACCCCAGCTCAGCAGTGACTGGGAACATGGACGGGGCCCTCTCCCCAGCTCTGCGCAGCAGACAGGAAGCAGGCTCCTGGTCTGCAGCAGCTTGGCCAGGGATGGCTCCATGAGGCGCAGGGGGAGAGGAGACAGGAGCAGCAGTAGAGCAGGGTGGCAAGAGGATGGGCACCCATGCCCCAGAAGCACGCAGCAGCACCCTGGTGTGTGATTAATGCTCATTAAAAAAAAAACACATTAATGTGTTCTGAGATAATCACATGCGAAACTGCAATTGACAGCCCTAATTATTTTTTATTAGAAATATTTGCATTTTAAAAAAGAAAATCTTCAAGTAGAAGCATGAAGGGGCATAAAAATGTTTAGCATATCTGGCACATAATTACCTTGCAACTCTGGCTACAACCGTGCCAAGAGAACGCCTGTTCTCACTTTCAGGTGATGTTGTAAATAAAAAGCTGGCAGCATTATCTCCCATAAATGTAAACAAACTTGTTTGTCTTAGCAATTGGCTGAACAAGTAGCAGGACTGAGTGGACTTGTAGGCTCCAAAGTTTTATATTATTTTGTTTTTGAGTGCAGTTAAGTAAAAATAAAAATTAAAACAAAAATATTCTATATTTGTAAATTGCACCTTCACGATAAAGAGATTGAACCACAGTACTTATCTAAGGTGAATTGAAAAATACTATTTCTTTTATTTTTACAGTGCAAATATTTGGAATCAAAAATAAAGTGAGCACTGTTCACTTTGTGTTCTGTGTTGTAATTGAAATCAACATTTGAAAATGTAAAAAAAACAAAAATATTTATAATAAATTTAAATTGTTATTCTATTATTGTTTAACACTGTGATTAATTTTCTTAATCTAGTTAGTTTGTTTTGCATTAATCACTTGAGTTAACTATAATTGACAGCCCTTGTCTTAAGCACTGCAACTGATCATACTAGAACAAACCAGGTACATATGGGAAGAGATGGCTATACGATCTATCACAGCCACAAAATCATTCATTAGAAAATGCTGAAGCGATTCCAAGCACAACCTGATATACAACACTGCCAAAATGAGGTGGATCTGCAGGTTGATTTAGGGTGAGATTTGGGCTGGAGGGAGTAATGAGGGAGCCTCTGGAAAGACAACTGGAGTTTAGAGTACTGGCTAAATTAATAGAACTGTCCAACCCGCAAAAGATGTAAACAGCCCCATCTGCAGCCAGCAAATAATTACCCTGAAGAAAGGCCTCTAAAAAACAACTACAGAGGAAGGAGGTAAACGTACATCTACCAATAACCCATCGGGTCCCGTCCGTCCGTCCCCCCCGTCCCCCACCCCCGACACAAACAGAGGTGGGGGAGGAGAGCTCCACATACCTAGCAATACCCCCACCCCAGACCTCACCCCTTCACTGCAACAGCTGTGCAGACTGTAAGACTGAAAATAGCATCCCTATGTGACTGCAGTTTGGTTACACACTGAAGCACAAACTGATCCCCTGACTAGAAGTCTAGCGCCCCCCGCCCCCGACAGTACCAACCAGGACAGCGGACTAGCCGGAGCTCTGCTCTCACCTGGGACGCCATCACTATGGCAAGGCCCCTCCTTCCCACAGAGCAGTCACCTCCCATGGCTTTGGCGGACCCCCGGGACGCACCCAAGCCCCTCGCCCAGGGGAGGGGAGGGGCGGGACATGCCTCCCCCGGCCCCAGCCCCTGGCCCCGCCTTAGAGGCAGGGTTTCACCCACCTCCCATGGGGTAGGGATGGAGCTGGACTCCTAGGGCACCAGCGATCCCCCAGCCCGGCCTCCCCAGGGCCCGGCCCGACCCAGCCCACCCCCGGCACGGGGCGCCCCCCGGCCCCGCTTACCTCGGCTGAGATCAAGCGGGACATTCTCCTCGCCGCTGTCATTCCGACCTGTGTGGGGGGGAGAAGCGGAGAGCCCGTTAGCCTGGGCGGGGAGGGAGTGACGGGGCCAGGGGAGCAGCAGCGGCGCCTCCCGCCGGGCCTAGCCGGGCTCCTTACCTCGGATGCGGAGGTGCCTCAGCGAGCGGGCGCGGAGGCTCACCGCCATGTTTACGGCCCCGCAGTCACAACACCGGAAACCTCGCCCTCTCTCGCGAGGAGACCGAGCCGCCGCCGACTCCCGCGGCCCCCGCCGGCCTGTCGCGAGGGGGCGCGGGAACGCGCGGCGGCGAGGAGCGGGGTGGGCGGTGGGGCCTGGCGCCGTTGAATGACCCCGGCGTGCCACAGGGGCCCTGGCTGAACTCCCCCTCCGCTCCCCTCCCCTCCCCCGCCTTTAGAGAGGAGGCGGGCAGGACACCCACACATCGCCCCGCCCCGCCCCGGCTAGGGGGCTTTCCCTCAGCCCCCTCCAGGGGGCGTTTCCCTCCATTCGCTGCCCCCTTTTCCCACCAGGGCAGGGGGGGGTCTCTTCACACTCTGCACATTGGCACCATTTACCCGTGAGGGCAGCCGCCTTCAGTGATGTGGGCTTCCCTGGCCCCCCAGCTTTGCCAGCAGGGTTGGGGGCCTCTTTGTAGCGCCTAGCTCGTTCCCAAACCTTTGTGTGCTGTCTGCTCCCCTCCCTCCTCCAGCCACTTCAGTCTTTCACAACATTGCAACCCCCCAGCATTCAAAAATCCTGAGATTTGACTTAAAATTGTGAGGGTTTTTTTATATAAATGTTGGGGGGGGGGGTGTTAAGTGCTTTCTGGGGTGATTTGTCTACTGGGTACACTTGAAACACATGTTCATGCTCCTCTGCAACCATGAGGGCTGGCAGCTTTTTTTCCTTTTTCTTTCTTTTTTTAAATTGGGAGCTGGAATTCTCACTGAATTCCAGGAGCTAGGGCTTTAAAAACACCTACTGTCCCCAGCCTCACAACAAAAATCACAACAATTGGTAAAAGTCAGTGTTGCCAACAAGTCACTAGACTGGATTGCTGCTGTTTAAAATACTTTCGCAGCCTTGTAACTTTAACAGACTTCTCCGGCAGCTTTACCTCTGACCTGCTAAGTGGTGAAAATGAAAGTGTTGATGAAAAGGCCCCAAATGGCAGATTCAAAGAAACAGTTTATAAAACTCCAGATGGCCCCTGTCTACTTACCCTGTTGTGCTGCCTTCAATCCAATTCTACACCTTTGTAGAATATGTGGCAAAATGCCTTCTTTTCCGGAGAGCTTGCAGTGCTGGAAGCTAACTTCCTACATAACTGTTCAGCCACCCCATCTAAAGATGTTGCTTGAGTTTGTCAAGTGACATTACTTTTTTGACTCCCATCACAAAAACTCCAGACCTTCTATACCCCCATGCCTGCCCTATTCAGGCAAAAGCCTAAATAAGTAGAAGTGCTTTACAGCATGCGCTGAAGGTCAGGAAACTCTGCTTCTGAAGGATCACAGATGAAGCAAGTTCTCAGTGAATGGCTCTAACGTAAGAACACCAATGTCCTGATATTTCAATCTCTGCTACCTTGAATGTCACAAGTAGGGTTGCCAGTTTTGGTTGGATGTATTCCTGACGGTTTCATCACATGACATGAACTTTAATTAAAGATTAATATTTAATTCCTAGAGATTCCAGGACAATCCTGGAGGGTTGACAACCCTGGTCTCAAGTGATCTTAATTGCTGTGATCACTAATGGAAAGAAAGCCACACAGCCAGGATAGAAAATCATATGGAGCTGTATGGATCAAGGTGAACACCTTGAATTGCATCTGCAAGCAAATAAGAAGTTAGGACAGTGGCTCTCAAACTTTTTTACTGGTGACCCCTTTCACAATAGCAAGCCTCTGAGTGCGACCCCCCCCCTTATAAATTAAAAACACTTTTTAATATATTTAACACTATTATAAATGCTGGCAGCAAAGCAGGATTTGGGGTGGATGTTGACAGCTCGTGAGCCCCCATGTAATCACCTCGCAACTCCCTAAGGGTTCCCAACCCCCAGTTTCAGAACCCGTGAGTTAGGATAATAACTTTGTGCCCTGCAGCTGATACTACTAACTAAGCAGATTACCAGCCATTGTCCTCTCTCTGAAGTCTACCCAGCACCCCTGGGACAACTGGAAGGCTAGAGGCATCCTGTATTCTGAACTTTGGGAAATTATGGCTATACTTCAATAGCAGGAGAGTCAATATCCATCCTCTCACCGTGCTTCTTCTCATCCTAGCCCTTTTTCCCACTGTACACCTAGAAATCAAAAGAGGCGATCATCCAGGTTTAACAAAATGTAGACAAGGTGCATATCAATAGCATTGCCACACAAAACTTTTCATAATTTACCCTGGTGACAATGCAACTTTGGAGAACCCTAAAATAGAGAGCTCTTGGGTCAATAGACAATGTTCCAATACCTCCCTTTGAGATCATACATAGAAGAATGAAATCACTCAAGCAATCTCATCTACCCCAGGCAGTGTCTGCCAATGATTCAACAGAGCCTTGGTGTCCATACTAAAGCCACTTAAGATTTATTTCAATCTCCGGAGTCCATCAATCTCTATCAGTGGACATGACTTGTTCCTGTGAATTTTTATTTTTTTAATTGACTAATCTCATCCAACAGCAGGCCCTGATCCAAAGCTTATTGAAGTCAATGAATGCTCACATGGATTTCAGTAGGCTTTGGGTGGGGCCCATAGGGCCTGGAAAGATTTAATTTAATTTCATATATAAATTATGTGGGACCAAGCTATAAACTGCATTTGTAAGTGATTTTTCTACCACTTTTGCAGGGAGTATAGCAAGATAATGCAGTTATTAAAAGAATAATGTCAAGCAGTTTACATCCACAATTTCACTTACCTTAACATTATAATCTGGTAGAAAATATCCTCTATATTTTAAACATTTGACTTTTAAATCCACCTATTTGTGAAAAATAGCTGTTTATTATACAGAAGAAGAGTTTACAAGACTTAGCACACAAGCCACGACATTAAGCTATGAACACATACATTTAAAATAATAGCATGAGTCTCCTCAGGTGAGCTCTGCACTTCTCAAAGTGCAGTTTTACTCTGAAAAGTGTCTATATAAAAATGGCACCTTTTTACTCAATAGATCATCATCCTTTCTGTATTTTTTTTAATCAGATCTTCAACCAGTACTGGCATCTCCTCCTGCTAACTTTAGTGACTAAAATGAGTTTTGACTACTGTTTGCAGCATGGCCACCCGGGGGGGGGGGGGGCGCAAGTGGGGCAATTTGCCCTGGGCCCCAGAGGGGCCCTGCAAGACCTGGCCGAGAATCCCTTTCCTCACCCAGCGGCAGTCCGGGTCTTCGGCGGCGGGGGGCCCTTCAGTGCTGCCGAAGACGCGGCGCGACTGAAGGACCCCCCGCCACCGAAATGTCGCTGCCGCCGCAGACTCAGAGCACCACCCGGTGAGTACAAGCTCCCCCGCTTTGCCCCAGGCCCCCTGAATCCTCTGGGCTGCCCTGGTTTGCAGAGCAAACATAGCAAAAATCAAATGAGCAACAGGTTGTATTCTACTCACACATCATCAACAGAATTATTTACTGAATTTCAGTCAATTACACACCTGTGCAAATCAATTGAAGGCAACAAATGGCACAAATGTAACTGAAGGCCTAATTTAACTTTCAGTACCTTTATTGTAATTGTATAGGATAGGAAGAACCTCAGAACAACTCTCACAGCCCAAGCTGAGCTTGCTGGACTAGCAGATCTTTAAAAAAAAATCCTTTTGCTTGTAAACTGAGCACTGATATGAAAATCGTCTTGTCTTTACAGGGATTCTGGCAAGCATGTTTGATACAAAAAATATGACTATACCATTAAAATTGACTTCCATCTTCTTTGTTAACTTTTAAAAATTAACTTAATTCTTCTGTAAACCATGGGATTGAGAGCTCTGGATATCAAAGTCTGATCTATCCATAGAACCGGGGCAATGTAGTTCTCACTTACTCATACAGCTTTGTCAATATACCTCACACTTTAGCCTGTAAATGTGAGAGAAGGCGTCAGGGTTACAGTGTCAATTGCACCTTAGACTCTTAGTCCCTCTTGAGTGCACTGTGTACCCCTGAGAGAACTACATTATAACACCTCACTATAGATCGAATGATACAGTACAACCACTCTTAAACTGGCTCTCTTGGCTGCAGCCCCTTGATTTTCAACCATATTAACAACATAGGCCCAACTTGATTTTCGCACCTGTTTTCCTCCAGGAGCCTGTGACAGTATAACTTTGCAGTTACACAGAAATGGCATCTTGAAAACAACGCATTATTTATTCACTCCTCAAAGCTATAAAACACATAGAGCAAAGAGTAAAACCAATAAAAGGCCCACACACATGGGTCTTTTTTATATCTTTGATCCTAGGTTCAGCCTGAGGAAGGGGATAATCTACTCTAGCCTGGATGAAGCCAAACAGGGAATATTCCTCCTTAGTTCCCCCCACCTTTGTTTCTTCAAGGAGCTTTATCTTTGCCATTGTTTTGGTTCTTGTTAGGGCTGTCAAGTGATTAAAAAAATTAATTGCGATTAATCACGCTGTTAATAATAGAATACCATTTATTTCAATATTTTTGGATGTTTTTACATTTTCAAATATGTTGGTTTCAATTACAACACAGAATACAAAGTGTACAGTGCTCACTTTATATTTATATTTATTTTTATTACAAATATTTGCACTGTAAAAAACAAAAAAATAGTATTTTTTAATTCACATAATACAAATACTGTAGTGCAATCTCTTTATCATGAAAGTTGAACTTACAAATGTAGACTTCAGTATAAAAAATAACTGCATTAAAAAAAACACAATGTAAAACTTTAGAGCCTACATGTCCACTCAGTCCTACTTCAGCCAATCACTCAGACTAACAAGTTTAGTTACAATTTGCAGGAGATAATGTTGCCCGCTTCTTGTTTACAATGTCACTGAAAGTGAGAAAAGACGTTCGCACAGCGCTGTTTGTTGCCGGTGTCGCAAGATGTGCTAAAGATTCATATGTCCCTTCAGGCTTCAACCATCATTCCAGAGGCCATGCATCCATACTGATGATGGGTTCTGCTTGATAACAATCCAAAGCAAAGCGAACTGACGCATGTTCATTTTCATCATCTGAGTCAGATGCCACCAGCAGAACGTAGATTTTCGGAGTCAGATGCCACCAGCAGAAGGTAGGTTTGGGTTCTGTAAGCTTCACACCTTGTCCCTCTCAGATTTTGGATAACACTTCTGATTCTTAAATCTTGAGTCGAGAGTGCTGTACCTATTTTTAGAAATCTCACATTGGTACCTTCTTTGCATTTTGTCAAATCTGCTGTGAAAGTGTTCTTAAAACGAACATGTGCTTGGTCATTATCCGAGACTGCTATAACATGAAATATATGGCAGAATGTGGGTAAAACAGAGCAGGAGACATACAGTTCTCCCCCAAAGAGTTCAGTCACAAATTTAATTAACGTATTTTTTTTAATGAGCATCATTAGCATGGAAGCATGACCTCTGGAATGGTGGTTGAAGCACGAAGGGGCATACAAATGTTTAGCATATCAGGCACATAAATACCTTGCAACGCCGGCTACAAAAGTGCCATGCGAATGCCTGTTCTCACTTTCAGGTGACATTGTTAATAAGAAGCGGGCAGCATTATCTCCCGTAATTGTAAACAAACTTGTTTGTCTTAGCGATTGGCTGAATAAGAAATAGGACTGTGTGGACTTATAGGCTCTAAAGTTTTACATTGTTTTGTTTTTGAGTACACTTATGTAACAAAAAAAAATCTATATTTGTAAGTTATTCTTTCACTATAAAGAGATTGCCCTACAGTATTTGTATGAGGTGAATTGAAAAATACTATTTTTTATCATTTTACAGTGTAAATATTTGTAATAAAAAATAATAATATAAAGTGAGCACTTTGTATTCTGTGTTGTAAAAGAAATCAATATATTTGAAATTGTAGAAAAACATCCAAAATATTTAATAAATTTCAATTAGTGTTCTATTGTTTAACAGTGCGGATAATTTTTTTAAGTTAATCACATGAGTTAACTGCGATTCATTGACAGCCCTAGTTCTTGTGGGTTCCCCCTTTATAGCCTCCTTTGATTTAACTGGTGGCCTACAGGCACATTAATATCAAACAGATAACCAGAGGGATATATGCTATTTATAAAAAATACTACACATAACTTCCTCACTCTCCAAATATGGTAATTTCTATTTCCGTATCCAGCCAATCCTGGGCCTTTCTGAAAATGGCAAAAAAAGAGTGCAGTTGTGATAATGGTTTCATGATATGGAATTGTGTTCACTAGGAAATGTACCAGGATTAATTCATTTCACACAGGCCACTAAAATGCCATGTAATGGCATTTAGTCACTACTAACCTCTGGTCTGTATTTGAACCCAGGTGTGCTGAAACTCTGGGTGCTGGGGGTTGGTAACAACCAAATACAGGGTTTTTGCTTTCAGCACTCCCATTATAAATATTGTTCCAGCACCCTTGTTTGAACCTGTGAGCTACAAATTATAAACTATTAATCCCATTACCAGTGCCATACAGGCACTCACTCACTTGTGTTAAAAAGAACTCCACCACTATTCTCCCAAAAAATAGGGCTAGTTACAAAAGAGTAACTTTTTAACTGTCAGATAATGTTTTGCTTTGTCATTGCAGTACAAGTCAGTCAGTCAGCAGAGGGAACACAGTTTAACCAATGAACTCCACTCTGCTAACAAAACCAGAAATCGCCTATGATGATGACACACAAAGCAGTGTCATAACCAATGGGAGCCATATTTATTTCCGCTCCATCAAAGACAAGGGGAAAATCAATGTTTGCGAAATAAAAAAAAGGTTGAGGTTTTATTTTTAAGCTTCAGTTATTACAAAGAGAGTAAATGATGAAAAGTACAGTAGCTTTAACTTCCACTTGGATATTTGCCAAATCTCCACAGAAGCATGCTACAGAATGAGTCTGCTTCCCAATCCAGTGACTTGTGAAGCTCATGCCCTGCAAAGAGCAGCCTTCTCAGGATTGGGAACAGCACTACTTGGATCCTTTTGTACTGCCTGCTCTCCTCTTGTTTAACAGCTAATGCAGAAGAAAAAAATGATGACATTGATCTGAGGGCTCGTGCACATGAGAAAGCTTTAGCTGTTAAACAAGTATAATTATACCAATATAGTTAAACTGCTATCATTATGCAGGTGTAACGCTCCACGTGGACACTCTTATTCCAGAATAAGATTGGTGCTTTTTTGTGTGTGTTTAGTTTAAACCCCTTTCAAAGAGACATGCCTCAGATTCAGCAAAACAGCATGACCTAATTGGATGTGATATCAAAGCAGCACTTTCAAAGTTTGTCATTCTTTAAAATAGGAACAATATACAGTCCTTACTGATTGCAACCAGGTAAAATATAAGTATTCCTTTACTGTCTAGTTATGGAGAAAAAATAATTTTAAAAATGCACATAACCATGCAGTATAAAATATAAAAACAGCTTAAAGCTTTTCAAGTGATACAACAGGTCTTGCTAACTTACTGTGTGGTTTGGTTAACTGTTGCTTAATGCATTCATGCATTTATCAGTCCATTTATGTAAAGTTATTCATGGCATTCTGTATCACATAAGCTCTGAAAAGCTGCAGATATTGAGTCTGCCCGTGGTTGACATATTAATAATGGAAATTTGCTCTGAGGCCAAAGACTTTAAGAAACAAAACTATTATATGGCTTGAGATTTAAAGTGTTGCCACAGAGAGGAGGATGTATATAAATGGGGCTCTTCACTGACCCAAATTGGAAATCACCTGATTCAAACTTTAGTGACTGCAGAGACAATTTTCTTTTAAATTTTGAGTCTATTTTTCTGAAAGCTGCAGTCACAACTGCAGAAGCCTTTGATTATGTGCTTGGGTAGTGACTGGCAAAATGCTAACAACATATTTATACCAATTTTCTTTTACATTCATATAACTGTATGGAAATGGATGAACTCCCTGAGTTTGCTTACTGGACTCAACATACAACATGAGAACAACCTTCATACAGTGAGTACAAAATGGCTTATTGTGACCATCCACTCTAGTAATGAAAGGGGTAGAAAAAAGTAATGGGATGCAAAAGAAAACACCTGATACTTTGTATTGTTTTTCAGCTGGCCCCAGTGAGACATATGGTTATGGCTTTCTTACACCTTATACCTTCTAGCTAGGGGTAGGCAACCTATGGCACATGTGCCGAAGGCAGCACGCGAGCTGATTTTCAGTGGCATTCACACTGCCAAGTTCCTGGCCACTGGTCCGGGGGGCTCTGCATTTTAATTTAATTTTAAATGAAGCTTCTTAAACATTTTTAAAACCTTATTTACTTTACATACAACAATGATTTAGTTATATATTATAGACTTATAGAAAGAGACCTTCTAAAAACGTTAAAATGTATTACTGGTACGCGAAACCTTAAATTAGAGTGAATAAATGAAGACTCGGCACACCACTTCTGAAAGGTTGCCGACCCCTGCCTTATAGCCTCCCCGTTTGAACTCTGAAGGAAGTTCCCCACGTGATAGTGAGAGAAGTAAAGTGCATTTGGCCTAATTTCAGATTCTGTTGGATAAATGGAATGAAACTCAAAATAGTAGAATCATAGTCCTCTTTAGTGGTTGCTGAATCATGGAGCCTCTGCTGCTGTCACCCACTGAGTTAAGAATCTTGCACAAAAAGAGTCTTTAAACAGCACAGCCATAAAAAATATGAATGTGCAGGGGCCAGGGACACAGGAGCAGGTGAGCAGTGAAGAGGGATCAAGAAAGCAAGGGACAAAGAAGCAGAAGAGCAGGGGACAGAGCATCATGGTCAAAGAATCAGGGGACAGTGGAACAATTAATAGTGATAGAAATTAGGAGAGCAAAGGATAGAGACAGGGAGAAGAATTGGACAGAGAAGCCTACAGCATGGGGCAGCGCCCCTGGCAGGGAGGGAAAGGAGTATGGTGCCAAAGAGATAGCACCTCTTCAAATCAACACAGAAACAGGAGACTGCAAAAGACTTGGAAATAGTGTCCAAAGTAGAAGAGCGAGCTGGGGAGAGTGTCCAAAGTGGTGCCTGGAGAGCTGGCAGAACAGGGAGCTAGGGAATGTGGCCCTTCCATCAGGAAGAAAAGGAGACAGGACTCTCAGTTTGTGTGTGCATATTTTGGAAATAGTTCACACTTAAAATGCATGCATACAAATGGCAGAAGCAAGGAGCTTTTCCTGCTAAGAGTTTGAAAATCAGAAGTCAAGCCAAAAAAGACTTAGAAAAAAAAGCCAGGTTGAGGGTTTTTTTTTTATTGGCTCATAATGCTCGTGCTTACCGAGTTGGCAATATTGCTGCTCTCAGGCTGTTGCTTTATCTAAGGGACATTGTAAATGTCCTATTCAAACAGCAGCAAAATCCCCCAAAACAAACAACCCCTATGTTGATATCAGGGCCCGGGGAATGTAGATAATACAATTTTAGGATTTTCCCCTATTTTTTGTTGCATTCAAGAATATCCTGTAAATTCTAAGATTTTGTTTTAATACAATTGTTTTATAAGGTTGCAGCCACCCAAGCATAAATAGATATGCTATGCAACTGGTATGCATAAAACTGACCCCAATTCAGTGAAAAACTTACGCATGTGATTACCTTATATTTAACATTGAAGTCATTTGGACACCCAAAATTAGTGAACACTTTTAACAATCTTGGCCTTCCTCTGTCTATACCTCCTTTCCTCATCTCAGAAATAGGGATTATAATATTTTCCTATCTACCAAGAGAATTGTGAGATAAATTAATTAATATTCATGAGTATCTCAGATTTTATTGTGATGAGAGCCATAGAGAAACCCAGAGGAAATAAATAATTCTGTATTCAGTGCAGGGTTTGGAAAGTGTGCGGTAAATAAATCAGGGGCCACTAATTGAATGATGAGGATTGAACAGTTCCCTTAGTTGTTATACCAATAAAATAAAAACCAGCAGGATCTTATTAAGAGGGAT
>NW_020664420.1:20479757-20581315 GCF_002925995.2 Terrapene triunguis
ACTTTTGGGGTGTGTGCTAATTTATTTGAGACTCCCGGCCCTTTAATCACGGGGGGGGGGTTCTGTCCTAGGAGCCGTTGAATGAAGTGAAAGTCACTTAACAGCTTATAGTGTTTGTTTACATTGTATTAATTACTTTAAGAACAAAGTTAGTTAACTTGTTTGTAAGTTTTACATAGTAGTAAAGTATCTTTCACAGGATAGATATAATCAATGGTTTCTACAGACAGTAGCTTACAAGTTTTAACAGAAGACCCAAGAGATTTTTGTACTTGGTGAAACTGTTGGATTTTAAAGTGTGGGGGACAAATTATGAGGGGGTCACTGTCTCTTGGGGGAATCACTGTTAGTACCTTCTTTAATATCCCTACATAGTTTCAATTTATGCACTGAATGAGGCAGGGATTCTGTGGAAAAAAATCGTATGTCATGTAATGCACAATTAAAGACAATAAGACATCCACAAGAGGGCAGAATTAAAAGTTGCACAGACAAGCTTAATTTGGGCGTTTCCTAACTTTAATGATTTTCTTGTAAGGCAGAGTTCTTGTGGCATAGGTTGGAGCTATGATGTACATGTATTAGGGGTTGGATTAGGTTACTATAGAAAGGGCACACCCTTCTCCTGGCTCGATCAGCTCCTTCAGAATCTACATTTTCATTTACAATTTTTTTAAAGCTTGTACCTCTTTGATTGCAAATATATCCATCTGAACATGAACAGACACAGTGCTCAAATGTGCAAACAGACTGAAGCTATAGCTCCCAAGAGTAAATTTGCCTCATCTCCACCAAAGGCCCTAAAAGCACTCGGCTCTATGGGATTGGTGGTAGGAAGGGTTGTGCAAGAGGACTCCCCATAGAGATGTGGTTTATTAATATAGTGTGGGGAATAGCCAAAGGAGCTGCAGTTATGTGGATTGAAAAATAACCCCCCTCTTCAGGAATGCACAGAGAATCAGTTGCTACTATACAATCCATAGCCTGTAGTAAAAGCAGATAAATGGCTCCAAAACCACTGAGTTGGAAGGAGAATTCCTTTTCTCTTAGCACTACTTGATACTCAGCTTTTTCACTGGACATGGCACAGGGAGCAACATTTGCTCCTAAGATAGATGCAAGCAGACTGACCCTATTTGACACAACTGGGTGTTAACGCTGAAATTTAATTACCTCCTTTTTAATGTCAACTTTGTTAACTATTTCACGGTTGAATACTTTAGCAGACATATCCAGCTACTCCAGGATTGTGGATGGAGTTTGAGATTATGAGGGTAGGAATGTGAACAGACTACCAGCACCTTTTGCCTTCCCTTGGGAAGTTTTAAAGATGGCAGAATAGACTACATAAGAAAAAAGACCAAGATACAATCTTTATTATGCTGTTCCATACTTTATGTTTTTCAATAATATAGACATAGACTTTTCTATCTGAAAGTTTTCCTGCTTACATTTCACATTTTAAAAAGTCATTACTAACAAAGTAATGTCACATCTGTAGTAGCATGCTGTCACATCAATCGTAACATTGACTTACATATAGTCTGCTGCTCAGTGGCAATTTTGGCCGAAGGCAGTGCACCCACATTTCTCATTGGAAGTGCACACTTTCATTTAGAGAAAGAAAAAAGATTGTATCCAGAGAATGGTAAAATAAAAATAAGTTACTTCAGTGATTTGCTAGTATATTATGACACTTCTAATCAGTCTGAACGGGCCATGTTACATTATGATCTATAAAGTTATATACTATCTACATCTGTTATATTATGGTTATGAGAGATATTAAAATTATTTGGAAACTGGAAGAAATATTCAAAATGTATTGTTAAAAGCCTCACTACTCACAAAGGGTGAAATTCACACCTGTACAGGGGGACAACAAGAGGCTTATGTACCACTCAAGTCCAACTTAAGTCCTTGTACTTGTCCTCTACACGGGGTAAATTGTACACAATGATTGGGGTCTGATTCCATTCTCACTGAAGTCATGTCATTAACTGTAAAAGGAACAAGTCTGGGCATTTACATAGGAAATCAAACTTTTTTGTGAGTAATTAATGGTGGCTAGGTATGAAAATATTTTTCCACTAGCT
Organism: Terrapene triunguis; assembly: GCF_002925995.2. Taxonomy (NCBI): domain Eukaryota; kingdom Metazoa; phylum Chordata; order Testudines; family Emydidae; genus Terrapene; species Terrapene triunguis. The sequence continues at coordinate 20,481,854 of NW_020664420.1, forward strand.
GGCAGGTAGCCCTATATTTCAGTGTCTGAATTCCAGCTGAGCCTTCTGTCACATCCCTATTTTGATACACTGTCTTCAGTGCCTTTGAAAAATAAAACAGACTGCAGCTGCTAAATAGTTGAAAACTTCATGGTACTTAAGAGAGGCCAGATTTCAAATTTGGATGCCAACAGTGGTGCTTAAATGCCTAAAATAGGTATTTGTGTGCCTATGTACTGACGTGAACATAAAGATGCAGAACTGGAGGCTCTAATTGAGTGCAAAACTTCAAAACTGGCTCCAGAGTATAAAAATCTGTGATTTTTAAAGATTGTTTAGACTATGGCTTACAGGTGGTTATGTGATATTAAATCATGTTTGCTACTAAACATCATTCAAATTTGTTCTATTTAATTTTATACTTGATATCCTTCTATGCCTTGTCTACAGAGGAGATTTATTATGGATAATAACTGCTGTAGCTGTCCTAGTCCAAGCCCTAGGGTGAAATCCTGGCTCTACTGAAATCAGTGGCAAATCTCCCACTGAGCCAAGATTTCACCTTGGTGTATGCAGGCTTAACTACTATAAGCAGTAACTTTTATTTACTTTGGTTTCAAGCAGGGGTAAGCTGCACTATTGCAAGTCATAGTTTATAGCAGTTTTGCCTGTCTTCATTAGGGCTTTGCACTAATCCAACTACACTGGTGTTAGCTGGTTACTGATGGCCGAAATTCCCAATGTAGACAAGACCTGAGAAGCTACAAATAAAATCTCATTTTCTAAACATTTTGTTCTTCTATGTTTGGGATTCATTGTTAATATTATTGTATTTTCTCAATTGATCCTGATACTAATAAGTGCAAAGTAATACTAATCATTATTACATACTTATTTTACTATAAAGACTTGCTTATTTGTATAATAGCATCATCAATGAAGCTGGCAGTTTTAGAAATAGGTTTTGTTAATTAAGTTGTGCTCCTTCATTTAGCTGACTCTAGTGTAAGAAAGCAATATTTAAAAGAAAAATCTCAGCATCAAAATGTTGCAATTTGAGACTATGTATCTATATTAAATGAAGAGGCTATTTCCCATCAGATTACACAATTATAAGAAGTAGATTTTCATGCCTAAACTACAATAATGACTTGGCAATTTCCCTTTAAACTAAACAGAGAGTAAAACCTTAGGATAAACATCCTGAAAATCTGCTGAATAACAATGATGTGCTATATAGTTAAGGAGACCCTTCCATGGCTAGTATCTCAGAGTGTTGTACATAAGACACATAAAAAAACCCCGATAAATTATGTTTATTATTGTGTAATTATTATGTATTCAAAAATAACACATGAAACATTTAATGATCATTTTAGAGAACTACAGTCTATTACTGGTACAGTATAAAACTTTAGCAGTGGAGGCACATGGCCATGTTTATCACATTAACCCTGATTATTAAAATTGGAATATTGGGTCAAGGATATATTGGCTTCTTTGCCACCCACTTCTATTTCCTGCTTTCCCAACAATGATGCCTACCATTGGTGGTTACATTTCTTTTCATGATGCTGTCCTCCACAAAGTGGGCAGTCCATGCCATCAGGGCCTACTGGCCCACATATCCTTCGTAGCAGTGAATTGGCATCTCTGGGTGAGGTTGCCTGAGGAATTGTTTTTATATGGACCAGTGGACTGTGGCAGAGGCAGAAAGGACACATTTGATGAAAACTTTAATTTCAGTTCAGATTACCCAAATATTAGTTGTGCTGATACATGACAAAGAGAAAGTGCCATTCAAAGCAATAAATCCAAAAGATCTAATGTTCGACACAGGTTAACCAAAATTTGGTACATGCAGAAGGGTAATCACTGATGATAGCCATAGCTTGTGACTAATCAGCTTTGATGATGTTTTATGCCAACTGGAAATCCAGAGGAGATATTACCCCCAATGAAGCTCACACTTTACCACTATTCAAGATTAATCATTATCATAGATGCAACCTGAATGGGAAAGAAAATGCAAAAATATTAGTATTGTATAATAATTTACTACTACATAGATTTAAAAAAGTGATTCATTTCAGCTACATTACATGTAACAATTACTATATTGTTTGAAATGTGCAACATACCATCAGCAATATCATCGTAGATATCTCCATCACTGTGAATTTAGGAAGAGAAAAATATATTTTATCTTAAAAAAACTCATATAGTATATATTATCATTTGCAAGTAGATACAAAATCAGGTAGCATGGTCTAGACCCATATCAAGTAATTAAACATGGTTAAGGAAATACTGTATTTATACATAGACTTCAGATATTTCTATATTTGGAAGGATCATTCTGAAATCAACACAGGTGGAGAGGACAACATACTCAAGGAACTTAAGAATAGACATGGATAACATTTTTTAGAAAATGGCTTTTTTCAAACACAATAATGTAAGAAAAAATTATGACTTTAAAAAAATCATCATTTTTGTGGCTACTTTTACAAAATGTTCATTTAAAATGAAATGGTCATTGATTTTTATTTTATTTTTTTAACCAATAAATGAAAACAGTAGTAGAGGGAATCATCATATCCTTAACTTTCTCAAAAGATGCTCAGCAATATAATAACGGGACTGGAGAAAGTAAATGCTAGACAACACATTTAGCTAATGTCCATCTACAAATAGTACATACTCTCCAAAGAGTATATTTTCAAAACAAGTTATTTACTTATGCACTTATTTATGTAATTGAATAGTCCCATTGGCTTTAACGGGACAACTCACATGTTTAAAGTTAAGTGCATGTATAAGTGTGTGCAGGGTTGAGGCCTAAATCTGTCATCTAATTTGGTGTTTAAGGGCCTGATCCACACCCCACTGAAGTCAATGGAAAGACTCCCATTTACTTTTATGGGCTTTGGATCAGACCCTAAATGCTGAACCCAGTGCAATAGACTGCGTATTGGAAGCAGAAATACTGAGCCAAATTCTGCTTTGGGTTACACCTGTGCAGCCCCAGTGGAATTATACAGAAGAAAACTAGAGGAGAAATTGGTCTAATATATTTAAACATTTGAAATTGCCATCATTTTAATTAATGTGCAGTTAAATAATGGTTATTATAATATTCAAATTATGGATTAAGACGTGTTTTGTGTAATTTTTCAGTGCCGAGTCCTGAATTTTTCAATGCTCAGTCAATAATACAGGAGTGGTTCCGTAGATAATTTCAAACACAAATGTGGGAAGCATAAGCTTCATAACCAATCTAGCAATAAACTCATACAATAAAATATTTTATTTTCACTTTTAGTTGTACAATGAGTAGTTAACAGCAAAACTGAATATGTTATGACAAGTTTCCAGAAGATCATTTAGTACTTACTTCTCCACTAAACTGCGTCTTGGGACATAGCCATCTGTAAAATTAAATATACATATATATATATATTTAATTTCAATTTCAATTTATGTTATATTTCTTGTGTTCCCCAGAGAAGGGCATTTTTTAATACATAAAATAGAAATGTACTGTATATACCCACGGTACAGTAAAAAGGAAGAGGTTGTAATTATGGAGAATTTACACACATGATACTGAAATCAATTTAAAGTGATTAATTCATCATTAATTATTATTATTATGAGAAGTAGCAGTAGTAGTAGTATATTATGGTGGCACCTAGAGGTCACAATCAGAGATCAGGGATCCATTGTGCTATGCACCGTACAGGCACATAAGCTGTAATTTTTCATGTCATTGTAATGAATTTCCATTGCTCAGACACCTAGTGTTATTTAGCAGATGTGTGAAATAATGTCAGATTGCACAAGTTTTAACAGTATTTACAAAATGTGTCTTGTAACCAAATAACATTTTCTTTTACCAGATGTTTCAAAAAGACTGAATACCTGCAGGCTCGGGCTGCAAAACTACCCGTCAATCCACAAAAGGTGACTCAGACTCATCAGTAGGTATACTTAGAGCCAGACTGTGACACCCATACTCCCACTCACAAGAGTAGCCTCATTAAAGTAATTTAATGGTGTTTAATAGAAGCTTACCTAATAATTAAGAGATATCTGTACAGTACAGTGTAAAACTACATGATTAAATGAGGCTCCTTTTCTTGATTGCGTCAATAACCTGAATTTAGTCTCAGTATTCATTAATTTTTATAGGGCTGTCAAGCGATTAAATTAATCGTGATTAATCAAGCTGTTAACCAATAATAGAATACCATTTATTTAAATATTTTTGGATGTTTTCTACATTTTCAAATATATTGATTTCAATTACAACACAGAATGCAAAGTGTACAGTGCTCACTTTATATTTATTTTTGATTACAAATATTTGCACAGTAAAAAACAAAAGAAATAGTATTTTTCAATTCTCCTAATACAAGTACTGTAGTGCAATCACTTTATCATGAAAGTTGAACTTGCAAATGTAGAATTATGTACAAAAAATAATGCATTCAAAAACAAAACATTGTAAAACTTTAGAACGTACAAGTCCACTCAGTCCTATTTCTTGTTCAGCCAATCACTCAGACAAACAAGTTTGTTTACATTTGCAGGAGATAATGCTGCCTGCTTCTTGTTTACAATGTCACCTGAAAGTGAGAATAGGCATTTAACCCGGCACTGTTGTAGCCGGTGTCGCAAGATATTTACATGCCAGATGTGCTAAAGATTCCTATGTCCCTTCATGCTTCATCCATCATTCCAAAGGACGTGCCCATGCTGATGACAGATTCTGCTCGATAATGATCCAAAGCAGTGCGGACTAATGCATGTTCATTTTCATCATCTGAGTCAGATGCCACCAGCAGAAAATTGATTTTCTTTTTTGGTGGTTCGAGTTCTGTAGTTTCTGCATTGGAGTGTTACGCTTTTAAGACTTGTGAAAGCATACTCCATAACTCGTCCCTCTCAGATCTTGGAAGGTACTTCAGATTCTTAAACCTTGGTTGAGTGCTATCTTTAGAAATTTCACATCAGTATCTTCTTTGTGTTTTGTCAAATCTACTGTGAGTGTTCTTAAAATGAACAACATGTGATGGATTATCATCTGAGACTGCTATAACATAAAATATATGGCAGAGCCGGAGACATACAATTCTCCCCCAAGGAGTTCAGTCACAAATTTAATTAACGCATTATTTTTTTAACAAGTGTCATCAGCATAGAAGCTTGTCCTCTGGAATGGTAGCCAAAGAGTGAAGGGTCATATGAATGTTTAGCATATCTGGTACGTAAATACCTTGTAATGCCAGCTACAAAAGTGCCATGCAAATGCCTGTTCTCACTTTCAGGTGACATTGTATCTCCTGTAAATGTAAAGAAACTTGTTTGTTTTAGCGATTGGCTGAACAAGAAGTAGGACTGAGTGGACTTGCAGGCTCTAAAGTTTTACATTGTTTTGTTTTTGAGTGCAGTTATCTAACAAAAAAATCTATATTTGTAAGTTGCACTTTCATGATAAAGAAATTGCACTACAGTATTTGTGTGAGGTGAATTGAAAAATACCATTTCTTTTGTTTACCATTTTACAGTGCAAATATTTGTAATAAAATAATATAAAGTTATTGAAATCAATATATTTGAAAATGTAGAGCAACATCCAAAAATATTTAATAAATTTCAATTGGTAGTCTATTGTTTAATAGTGTGATTAAAACTATGGTTAATTGCAATTAATTTTTTGACAGCCCTACTCGACAGCCCTAATTTTTTATTTTCAAAGTATTGTTAAGACAAATTGGTTTATATATATATACAGAGAGATGGACACACTCATATTGTGGTGCATGATAACAGAAACTACTGTGACTGCTGTACTGGACCAGAAAATAAAAATGGCACTTTTAAAAATGTATTTGTCAGGCCTAAGTAACAGAAATGTGGCTTGTTACTGGGACAAAAATATTCTTGGAGTTGTGTGGAAAAGTTAATTTATTGGGTGACTATAATTGTTTGAACTTTGTTAATAGACAAGATCAATAAAAAACTCAAAATATAAGAATATAAAATAAATTGAGAAGAGCTTTTCATCAATGAATAAAAATAACATTTTCTTCCGTTACTGCTGGATCAAGAGACAACTATACACAGGATATTTTAATCCCTTTGAAAAAATGTCTTGCTGACTTTGGTAAAAAATATCTGGTATTCTAATTCTTATATAATGCTAATCCCTATAGTATCTGAGCACTATTGGAGGATCAGTTATGAAGGAGAAATTCCCAAGATTCCCAATTCATTACAGTCCTTGGGGAGAGTCAGTCCATAATTATTTTGTCTAATTTGGTTTAGATTACCCCTACACTACAGTATCTGATGACTCAAATCCAATTAGAAGAGATGTCACCTTGACTGCATACAAGACACAAGGAGGCAAACTCATTTCAAAACCTGTTCAGATGGCAGACTTTATGGATCCCTAAAATACACAGAATTTTAGTGTAAAGTTTTAGAACTCTTATAATAACATAAAATCTAGCAGAATTGTCACTGTGCCTTTAAATTAATACCAAACTTAAGTCTTCTCTGCATATACTACTGTTGATCTACAAAAAGGTAGTTCTTGTTATAAGTTTTCTCTTCTGCAGCAACTTGCAAACAAAGGTATCAAAGAGTTGCTAGCGTTACTAGAGAAACTCTCTATCCTCCATTTTGTATGACTAATCTCTATTCTGAATAAGCAGGAGTCACTCCACTCTGAAATGGAAGCTGCAGATCATGAGCATGCTTGTTACAAAAATCAGCTAAGTCGGTCAAATTTGGACCATGCCCAGTTAATGCAGAATAAAACGAGGTATGGCCACAAAGTAAATGGCCTAGAACATGAGCAGTGGGGTCAGGTGAGGTAATCATGGCTATGAAGTAGAAACAAAATGAGTGAGCATGTGCAAAATGAGATAATATATGGCGATGAGCATGTACAGTCTGAAGATGAGATAATGTGTGTTAGTAAGTATGCTCAATAGGGGTTAAGAATAGCACTATAAAAAAACTCTGATAAAACAGTATATAAGGCAGGAAGTTAAGACACTTGAGGGAGAAAGAGATTGGAGAGCAGGCAAAGAGGTCAGTCAGGAGCCAGTGAGAAGAGCTGCTGGAAAGGAGCAAGAAGAAAGATCCAAGGGCTTACCAAGCAAACAGAAGAGTTGCTGAGAAGATCGAAGAGTTCCACAGAGAGAGAGAGAGTTTAGAATCCTGAGAACAACACAGCTGAGAAAAGCCACTTCAGTAGCAAGTAGCAGCAACATTTGTAACAATGCAGCAGAATCACCGGACAGTAAGCTTGTTATTTTAAACTATTGTTTAGCATAAGTATAGTATACTTAGTATGAGTGAATGTTTGAATGAATTGTTGTTAATTATAATTTTCTTATGTAAAACTTATATTTTAAGTTAAGAATTGTTGTCAGTGATCTATTGCAGACTGATCACCTGTAATAGAGCGCATTGCTTAGAATCATTTAAACTGTATGCTATTGTGGTTTAAATGCTCTTTAACTTGCAATAAGGGATTTGTAGCTTATTTAGGATTTTAGATTACATTATAGTAGGGATTATTACTTACATTAATAAAAAGATACTTTGTTTTGGAAAATATACAACTTGTGTCAATCACTTTAGCGGAAGGTTACATCTGTGTCCTTCAAGTGTTTCCTTAGCTACCCTGGATACCCAAACTCCAGGAAGAGCAGATTAAGGGGGCAATAGGCAAGTTATTCTGGGGGCACCCAAAAGCCTAAATTTGGGGGTAACACTAGCAATAGAGATTGATACCATAATTTGGGAGTTGCTGGCAGAAAAGAGAACCTATAACAAGATCTGCTTACATGTAGATCAACAATAGTACATGTAGAGAAGGCAAAAGTTTGGTACTAATTTAAAGGTTCCTTTTTAGGGAGACTGTATCTTGGGAACCCATTGCTCAAATGAACCCAAATTTGAACCACTAACCCCATCTTGCACGTCCATGAGTGCAATCCAAGTAAACAAGTGGATTTTAGAGCACTTAGAATAGTCATTCTTTAAATATTAAGTGACTTTCAACCTTAACTATAGCAGAGTTGCCATTTTGCTATAGTGAAGAAATTTTGTCAATGCAAAATCAAATCTTAGAGAACCAGATACATCTACAGCTATTGTTGAACTAGGAATAGAGACACTCAATGGAAGAATCTTTTAAAAAGTAATTAGTCAAATTATGAAATAACAGAGAATTAGTATTTTTATTTCATGGGAAGTTTAAATGTTAAGGACTACATTCTCAGGTCTGGCCAAGACTCAAAGGAAGGCAAAGATGGCTTTCCAACACATTTGAATTGCCTTGATCTTGGGGCTGGCAGGGGAGGTGGTCTGACCCAGCACAACTTAGAGCTCGGAGCTGCTCTAAATTGTGCTGAGGTGGCCATGAGAGTAAAGAAACATTCAGCAATATTGAATCTATAGTCTGAAACCTCTCAATCAGGGATGTCAACTACCCAGTGTCTGGTAAGGATCCAGCCCCGCTGATGTATTTGTGTGGCCAACAAGCCATATTCAAATTCTGTAGAATTACAGCTTCTGTTAAAAAAGGAAGTTTGAAGCTTTCATTGTTGTAAAGAAAACCTTCCAAATGTGAACCAAGTGTAGTTGACAGGGTGATGTCTTCTGAGTCTGCAGACAACCTGAAAGAATAGCTCTGAGTAGTGCATACTCATCAAGCTGTATTCTACCCTTGATTTTTGTGCAAATCACCCATTGATATCAGTGGGAGCCCTGCAGTAGAATGAAGGAAACATGTAGTCTTAAATGTATACCCTAATTAAAATGGAATTCAACATGTTGAACAAGTTTGGCACTGCTATGTTAGATACTCCCACCTCCCCCTTTATTTTTCAATTACAACTCAAACAGCAAATATTACAAAGGCAGCAATTCAAGATCTGATCTTACTGCTCTCCTGGGGCCTTTGAAACCAGAGTTCCTGTAATTCATTTCATGTTAGCATGCTTCCCTCTTAAATTAGGGAAAATATCACCAATTACCATAATTCCCAAGGGGAAATGAGCTTCTCTCTGGCATATACCACTCTGCTTGCCTGTCTCATGTTACTGTAATGTAAATTTTGCTATTAGCAGACTTAGTAGAACAAATTATTGATTTTCTGTGTCACAGCCACAATACATAAATCATGTAACATTGTTTAGAGAGAATTTATATCTAGAGTCAGAGTTGAAAATTCCTTTAAAGACAATCTACATTAATATAATAAAGTAATTATTTGGATGCTATTCAGATTTCTGAGATCTGCTTTAGCCTCAATTTCTTACTGTTAATAGTTAAATGAATACAATCACATTTAAAAATAATCTTCTTTAATTAAATAATTATGTCCAAAGCTAACAGCTACAGGTTAGTGACACAGTTCTAAACTAATTATCAAATGACAGCTTCTTGGTAAAGAAGTTAGCAACCAAATTATCAGTTCTTTTGTTTAATCTGGGTTCCTAAAGCTTCTGAACTAAAGTTAGAAAAGGAATGCTTTGAAAAAGGCACATGGAATCTTGTTGTCATTAATATGACTCATTTTCCTACACCTTTAATATTTGATTAAAGATGTATTAGGTAAAATATTTATGCTTTAATCTTGCCTGTATTAATATAATGAGAGTCATGAAGAGTGGTTATTTAAATAACCTCTACCATAACTTATTCATTCACGTATTTAACTACAGCTGTCTTGCTAATGATCTGAAGGACCCAAACTTGCACATTTTTACTCACATGACTGACTAAATGAAACTGACTCCAATTACAAGCAGATCTATCTATTTAGAATTTTACCATTTCTCTTTCCTCAGTTTTCATTACTAGGGATGTCACTGGCATAAAAACAGGAGTTCTTTTAAAGACTTTGTCTGCTCTTGACTCTAGCTGAGTAGGGACTAAGGGCTTGTGAACACTACAAAATTAAGACAACTTAAGTCGATGCACAGCCACCACGGTAATTGAAGCAGTGGTTCACAACCACACTGGCTCCTTCTTTTGGTAGTGCGTGTCCTCACTAGGAGCACTTCCAACTGCTGATGTGGGGTATTGTGGGACACCAGCACCTGGAGTACGGCAGCCCTGGGCCTGACAGCCTCATCTGTCAGCCCCACATGGTGCTCACAGCTGGCCCCCCCGCCACTGACAGCAGGCTCATAACCATTCCCTCTGCCGTCCCAGCACTAACAGTCCAAGCTGTCAGCCAAGCACAGGACTCATCCAGGGCCTGATCGACAGCTTGGGCTGTCAGCGCTGGGGAGGGGTGGAGGGCTTCAGCTGTCAGACCCACTTGGGCTGACAGCCAACAACGGAGGTAAGAAATGCAGTGTCTACATGGACGCTGTGTCTCCCTAACTACATTGACATAAGCACTACACCTCTCATGGAGGTGGAGTTATTATATTGGTGTAGCGGGCCACTAACTTCAGCGGAAGCAGCATTGTAGTGTAGAACCTGACATAATTGGGTCGATGTAAGCTGCCTTGCATTGACCAACTCGGTAGTGTAGACCAAGTCTAACATTTTGCAGGACTGGCCCAACAACCTGCTGACATCTCATGGAGAACTTTGAGAAATATTCCATTTAAAAACCATTCTGTCTGTCTCATTTCTGTTTTTTAATCTTCCTTTTTTTATTAGGCACATTTGCAAGAGAGCAGAATTGCTGTTTCTCAAATAGTTCATTGGCTCCTGCAACTTTTCCCCCACTTGAAGTCACAGGGTGCAATACTGTACTCAGATGTAGCAATGCAACCCATAGTACCCAATAAATGGTTGTGCTACTATTGCTGGAGGCTGGACTCATGATGTAGGAGCTAGGATTTCCTGCAGATCTCTGGTCTCTGAGTCTGTTTGACATTGCTCCCGCCTATACTGCATTTCTTTATTCGTGGGGAAATGTGGCCCAAAAGCTACATATCAAAACGTGCTGGGTTTTAAAACTACGTTGTTTCCTTTTGTGTAGTTTACATGATATGTGAATGTAGGTGCCTGTGGGTAAAACTCTGCTCTCATTTATCTGGTAAAAATGGATTCTTATTTGCACCAAGGGCTCTTTACAACATTGTGGCAGTATAAAGGGACCTTAAAGTGGACATAAATTACTTTTACAAACACTTTAAGGTCCCTTTAGGCTGCCAATTTGAAACAAAGTCTACTGAAGTGAATGGAAAGTCTGCCATGGACTTTGAATCTGGCCCAGAGAGCAGGGTTAATGAAAATGTGATCCATAGAGTTCTTCTAATAACTTCAATGTGGTTATTCTACATTTATACCAGATAACTGAGAGAAGTATCTGTCCCTATAATTGTCACTCCTTGTGCACCAAGATGAGAATATGTATTGATCTATGTAGGTATGTAGGTAGGTAGTATATAAGTAAGTATGTAGGTACAGTAGCATTTGAGCAAGTTAAAAATTAAATGGAGGAAATCGGTGTGCAAAGAGAAAAAGTGACAAGAAAAGTCCTTAACTGCTGAGTTTTGCTACCATGGATTTCACAGATGTTTTACTGTAGTATATTTGTTATAATTTTATTTTCGTTGTGAGAAATACCAACTTTATTGCTTTAGAATTCTTGTCAGTATTGGCTATATTTAAGGGTAAGATTTTGTCATGGATATTTTTAGTAAAAATCACGGACAGGTCACGGGCAATAAAGAAAAATTCATGGAAGCCCATGGTCTGTCCGTGACTTTTACTAAAAATATCCATGACAAAATGGGGAGCTTAGGTGTGGGGTCCCCACATTGCCTGGAGAAGCTGGGCAACTGCGGGGTCCTGCTCTGAACTCTGGGGGTTTCCACTGCCTGTGGGGGCTCGGAGCTGCAGGGTCCCCCACCGCCTGTGGTGGTTTGGAGGTCTGGGGTCTTCCTGCCGCCCATGGAGGCTGTGAGCTCCAGGATCCCCCTGCCACCTGTGGAGGCCAGGATCTCCAGGGTCCCCCCGCTGCCCATGGCGGCCAGGAGCTCTGGGATACCCCCCGCTGTCCACGGTGACTCGGAGCTCCAGTCAGGACTGCGGCCCCGCCATCTGCAGCAGCCTGGAGCTTAGAGGTTCCCCGCTGCCCAGGGCAGCCAGGAGCTGGGGGTCCCCCTGCCAGCTGTGGTAGTTGGGAGCTATGGGATTCCCTCCTGGGCAGCTCCTGGCCGCTGGGTCAAATTCACAGAAGTCGCTGGAAGTCATGGATTCCGTGACTTCCGCAACCTTCGTGAAAAAATCATAACCTTAGCTATATTCAAATTTGATTTCATAAAATCTTTTTGACCCTATAGGTGTGCATGTATCATAATGCCCTTAGCTGGGGTGAATTCACTAACAAGGAAATTATAAAAATCAAGTTGAATTTTCAAATGTCTAGAAAATTAGCATAGTCTTAAAATCTGCATTTGAGATTCACAACTGAATCCCATCTAGCATAATCATGTAATATTAGAAGAAGTGATTGGATCACAGTATGTGCTACTTTACATCCTCTGCAATTCCACGAAGTTAATAGAATTGACACAGAATTTGGACTGTTCTACCCACTGCCTTAAAGCATAATTATTCTTTAAAAGGCATGACGCTATTCCCACTAAAATCAATGACAAAAGTGCAATAGACTTCAATGCACTAGGTTCTGGCCTTACAGCCACTTATTAATGTGGAAGTTGACAGGGATTTGTTCAGGGGTTTTCAGTGAAGGTGCTTTTGTTTGTTTGTTTTCACTCCTTTGTGCACAGCAGAGTAGCAGCTTCTGTCATTATTCAAACAATCAAAGGGTTTGAAGAAATCCATAGGTAAAACTGACACCACAAACTATTTTCTGTTTTGTTGTTGATGATCTATTTAGAAAAACGCTACAATGAAAGTCACCCATTGGGGAAGGGCCCAGGCCAGGGGCCTGTCCACATTTGGAAAACCCACATGCAGCCATGCCGGGGAGCCTTCCACACCTCCATGTGTCCTGGGGAGAAGACTGCTCCCAGTTAGAACAGGCTGGTACATGGAGAACAGAGTGGACATGCCAGAAGAAAGGTCCATGCTTATGTAGATCCAGTGACCAGTAATCCCCACATAAGAGATATGAAAGGGTAAAAGTCACTGTTTTAGCCCATGGCATGGGCTGGGAGAGTAGATGAGGAGGGCAGCTGGAAAAGCAGTGTTGTATACCTGCAGCCTATTCATCCATCTTTTTATATACAACATGGATTTCTACTGATTTGGGAATTTTATAAAGTAGGGTAATTAAATATCTCTGGAGGATTCAAAACCATCAATACATGGGCCAAATTTACATAAGGGACATACCAGCTTCTGCCAGACAGACAGACAGAAGAAGCCAAGACATTTTTCCAGGATGTCTGGCTGCAGCTGCTTTATGAACCCCTAACAACAGACAGCACTGGCCAGGGAGGACATGTGATTAAGAGCTGCTGAGTGGAGAACTCCCTGGTGGGGCTCACATAGAGCCTGCTGCAAGGATTAAACCTACCTGCCTCACAACAGAAATCCAGCATGAGGGCAAGTGGAACCACCATCACTAGTCCTCGTATAGGTGAATTGTAGGAGAACTAACACTGGAGGTGCAGGGAGGGTGAATTTGGCCCCTACTGCTTCATTAAATTCTATCTGAAATTTTAGTTGTACTCTATATGACAAATGGAGAGATCTGAGTAGCAGACAAAACCTGTTAATCTTGGGAAATGCAAACTAATATTTAATTTAATAATAATGCTGCCTTTCTCTCACCCTGATCTGTCTTGTCTATTTAGCTGGTAAGCCTTTTAGGACAAGCATAGTCTCTTATCATGCATTTGTGTAGGCACTACTATAAGTAATAACAAAATAATAACAACAAATAATCTATATGCTGTCAGCCATACAGCAAACAGAAAAAGCGATCATCAGTCAATGCTTGATCATAACAAGGTTGTGGTTCTTTTAGTTTCATGAGTGATGTTATGCAGTAAATTATTATTCTCTACTTGCCAGTTTGTTCCACAATATGTGTCATGTTGTACCATGTGTTATATAACTTACATTTTCCTTCTTCATTCCTACACAGGACCTTGGCATCATCTATGATTTGTATAACTTCAACTAACTCCCCTGGTTTCACTTGTAAGTCTTTTGCTCCCCATTTTTTAGATGGCAGATCTGTGATAATCGTAGTGGAATAAAGAACTCTAATTTCACCTTCAAACTGCAAAAACAAAATAAAGAGATGCAAGATGCAAACATTACACAAGCTTTATAGTCTCTTATACATTATGTTACAGTCTCTTAACACTTATGGTCTGGTTTTCAGAAACTTAGGCAAGTAATTGTGTGCGCTGTTATGGTATCTATATTTCTGACTGCACATCTCTTACACCTCTTTATTCCATGCAGAACATAGGGCTTTCCATCTTTGCTGATCTCCTGCTGCTGCAGTCTTAGCTTCTTCCCATATTATTTTGATGGCTTTTGGTTCTGCTTCTGTTGTGTGTTTCTGTGTTATTCTTGGGGTACGTCTACACTTACCGTAGGGTCCGGCGGCAGGCATCCGATGTTCTGGGATCGATTTATCGCGTCTGGTCATTGCTTGTTGCCCTGACTCTGTTCCAGTCCTATGTCTATCTTGTTATATTATTCAGGTCTTTCCTCCACGTATGTCCTAGACATCTCCATTTTCGTTCCATAATTTCCTGTCCTATCGGTTTCTGTTTTGTCCTCCAGAGTTCTTCATTTGTGTTTTTTTACTGGCCATCTGATATTGAGGATTTGTCTAAGGCAGCTGTTTATGAAAACTTAGAGTTTAGATTGTAAGGTCTTAATAAGTCTCCAAGTTTCAGTGCCATATATTAATATTGACTTGACAATGGTGTTAAATATTTGAAATTTAATCTGGAGGGCAAAATTTATGTTTCTCCAGATCAACTTTAGCATTACAAAGGCATGTCTGTCTTTTGATATTCTGACTTTAATGTCTGTTCTACCTGTGACATTTACAATGCTGCCAAAATATGTGAAATATTGGATTTTTTTATGTCAGTCCCAGAAAAGGTTATTGGTGTTTCTTGTTGTGGGTTAATTCTCATGGTTTTAGTTTTCTTGGTGCTGATTTTTAATCCCACTAATTGTGCATAGGCCTAGTCGCCTGGATCATTTGATTTTGGCTTGCAGGTCTCTGAGTATGGGATAGCAAATTGATGTCATCTGCAAAGCCATTTGCATATGTAAGTACCCAATTTGCTGATACAAATAAAGAATGCAACTGCATGTCAAAGTGTTTGAAAGTCAGCCCTTGGTGTGAATGAATGGGATACCGTATATTTTATCCAAGTCAGTCAAAAAATCACAAATGACAAACTCTTATTGACATGAGGTGTACCTAACAAAATCACTTCTTTCCCAATAGGCTACTCCTTTCCCACAATTATTCAACTGCCTTTGAATAATTGTACTCATTTCTAAATTTTTGTAGGGAAATTTTTGTGTTAGCGAAGGTTAATGAACTGGCATAGGTGGAGAGTGAAATCATCTTTCATCAAACAAACAGGTACAGCACAGGCAGTGGCAATGCAGACTTCCCCCACTGTTTTCCAATATGCTCCAGCTCAGAGCTGGATGAATCACTCTAAAAATCCGAGCACAGATCGTTCAGTCCTTGGCCACTGTGTTGAGACTGTCAAGAAAAGCACCAATTTTATTCAGTTTGTATCCATGTCCCAAGTGTGTAAAATACTGGCAAACATTATTTTATGGTTTATAGCTAATGTAATGCTGATTTTTTTTAAAGGCTCCAGAGGCAATCCTGGCAATTACAGGCCAGAAAATCTAACTTCAGTACCAGGCAAATTGGTTGAAATTATAGTAAAGAACAGAATTATCAGACATATAGATGAACACAATATGTTGGGGAAGAGTCAACACGGCTTTTGTAAAGGAAAATCATGCCTCATCAATCTGTAGAATTCTTTGATGGATCAACAAACATGTGGACAAGGGTGATCCCGTGGATACAGTGTACTTGGACTTTCAGAAAGCCTTTGACAAGGTCCCTCACCAAAGGCTCTTAAGCAAAGTAAGCAGACATGGGATAAGAGGGAAGGTCCTCTCATGGATCAGTAACTGATTAAAAGATAGGAAGGCCAAAAGTAAGAATGGGTTCAAAAAAGGATTAGATAAATTCGTGGAGGATAGGCCCATCAATGGCTATTAGCCAAGATGGTCAATGAGGCAACTCTGTGCTCTGGGTGTCCCTAAAGCTCTGACTGCCAGAAGCTGGGACTGGACGACAGGGGGTGGATCATTCGATAACTGCCCTGTTCTATTCATTCCCTCTGAAGCATCTGGCACTGGCCGCTGTCGGAAGACAGGATTCAGGGCTAGATGGACCATTGGTCTGACCCAGTATAGCCATTCTTGTGCTTTTATTGTGTAAGAGGAACGATCTTTATTACTTTGCAGCATACCTGCATCATATAGTTTTTGAGATTGATTAAATAAGAACATAAGACTGGCCATACTGGGTCAGACCAAAGGTCCATCCAGCCCAGTATCCTGTCTACTAACAGTGACCAATGCCAGGTGTCCCAGAGGGAGTGGACCTAACAGGTAATGATCAAGTGATCTTTCTCCTGCCATCCATCTCCCTCTGACAAACAGAGGCTAGGGACACCATTCCTTACCCATCCTGGCTAATAGCCATTAATGGACTTAACCTCCATGAATGTATCTAGCTCTCTTTTAATGCCTACATCCTATTTCAGTTATTAATTGCAGCAGCTGTTTAATGTTTTGCGTACCACAAAGCAAAAAAATATGCTTTAATTAAAATGATACAATAAATGATGAGTCTGTGTGAATTGTACTGTTATTACTAATTCGTGCCTACTGTGGTAGTGTCAGACATAAGGCAGAAGCCCTCACAATGTAAATTAATCTTGTACCAATTACTATACTTCTAAGGTCCTGAGCGTTGGCCTAAGTTGCCATTGATTTCAGATGGCAGCAGGACAGGTCTAAGCAACATTGAAAATTGCTGCCCTTATCCAGTAGGTCTGAACATAAACAAGTCTACATCATTGCACTAACCTTTGTTCCTAAACTGTCATTTGAAAGAGCTAGAGTTGCCACAGGAACACACAACTAAAAGATATATAGATTTTATGTTAATATAACATCTGCAGTTTAATTTAACTTTACCAAAAAGGGTGTCAGATGGATGAAAGCCAAAGTCTGAAGCAGGTCAATTCCCTGACTGAAGAGTTGGCTACAGAATCTCCTGAGTTCTAATCTGAGTTTTTACATTGATTTGGACAAGTCACTTACGATTTCTAGGGTGCTGAGCACCCATAACCCCTGATTAATTCAGGAAAACTGAGGATCTCAGCACCTCTGAATTCACCTCTCTGGGTCAGTTCCATCATCTATAGAAGTGGGGATGGTAATATTTTGCTACTTCAAAAGGTGCTTGTGAGGATCAACTATCTAACTTTGCTCAGCTCTCTGAAGATGTAAATTGTCAATTATTACAAGCACTCACTGACTCTGTGTAACTCAAAACTGCTTTGATTTTATTTCTTTTTATTTCATTGTTAATCAAGTATTGACTTAACTGAGATAAGCCTTGTCCTTGAAAACCTTTGTTCATGCAGAATATACTTGCTTGCTGTAGTAATCCCATTGAAATTGATGGGATTTCTTATGTAAAGCTTTGCAAGATCAATATTTAGGGGGAGAAATCAATGCTGATGATTGGAATTATTAAAGCTATGTTTAAAATATTGAGTGAAGTACAGTAAATATTATTCCATTTAAGCTGATCACGTGATCTCCAAAAATGAGTACTTTACCTTTCAGTGGCAGAAGAAGTCAATGGATAATTTAAAAATTTGAGAATAAATTATGCAAGTATTTTCATTTTTAGATTGTATTCAAATAAGACTTACTTTAAACTTTTTTCTGAACTCTTTCTCCTCTTTTTCCATCTTTTTAAGCTTTCGTGTGTCTTTCTCATCTGATTTACCCCTTCCCAGGCTCAGAGATTTCATAATTAATGATGATCTAAGACACCAGATTAGAGACAAAACACAGTTAGTAACATGTGATAGGATGTGATACACTTTCAGACACTTCAGTAAACTTGCATTTACACTTCATTTGTCTTTGATCGATTTCTTTTACACCTACTGTGCTAATATGGATAATCATTACACACTAAGAGTTGGATTTTCAAAAGCATAAAAAAGTAGGGATATTTTCTTTTCTATGTTTATTAGGTGTATGTGAGTTCTGACTGTTATTTATCTACTACCCACACAAAATAAGAAAACGATTCAAAAGATACCTCTCACCTACATACTATAGATTAGATAAATGACACACCATTTTAGAACCCTATGCAGGATGTGGTTTTCTGGGGAACATGTATGCTTGGTGCAACAGGCTGAGTAATCTGGATGACTGTTCCATTGTGGAGCTGCCTGGATAGTTTTAGCCTCTCACAGAGTAGCAGCCTTAAGCCTATGTGACCACACACAGGGCCGGCTCCAGGCACCAGCAGAGGAAGCATGTGCCTGGGGTGGCACATGCTAAGGGGTGGCATTCCGTCCATTCTTGGGGCGGAACAGTCCAGGGGGGGTTTTTTTTGCTTCGGAAGTTCGGGTGGCAGTCCGAGCGGCTTTTTGTTTTGTTTTGCAAAAATGGTAGAGCCAGCCCTGACCACACATTGCCTCACTATTCCAGGGAATCTACACCACACAAATATACACCAGGTCCACCTAGAGTGCCATTGTTATTTCCGTGTTTGTGATGCTGTCAGACTGTCTGTGGCAGAGACTGAATTCCTTTGCCACCCTCCATCCCTCCACTTCTGGAAAGCTGAGCTTTGACTCCACCTCCTGTCTTTCTGATCTTTCTAGGGCTGGAAACCACAGAACGTTTCACACAGGTAGGCTGCTGAAATAGCCTGGAAATGGTGGGTCAGGTCCTTCCTTTGTATGTGGATGTTGTTAGTGTTCTGTGTCTTTGTCACCTCCAGACTGGGTTAATGAGGTGCTTTCTACTGGGGCTATACTGAAGACTATCATGAAAAGTCAGCAAGGGCAGAGTATGACACCCTGTTTAGTTACTGGTCCTCTCAGCAAACGGCGTAATACATCTTTGATCCAGGTGTATAATATATCAAAATACATAAAATTAGTGTAATACATCTCTGCCCTGACTGCCAGTTCATCTCCAGGTACAAAACCAGGTGTTAATGTAACGCATACGGTAAGTCTCTAAATGGCTTGGGTCCTGGATATATTAGGGATGTAACCTTAGAGGTTTTTAAGGCCCAGCTTGATAAAGCCCTGGCTGGGACGATTTAGTTGGGGTTGGTCCTGCTTTGAGCAGGGAGTTGGACTAGATGACCTCCTGAGGTCTCTTCCAACCCTAATATTCTATGATTCTATGATTTCCTTCTCTCTTCACATGATACTGGAGCAGCTGAGATCAAACATAGCGCTCAAGGTGTCAGTCCCTAGGTTTAAATAGAAAGACTAACGGCAGGGCATTTACAGCAGGAAGTCCTTGCCTCTGGAATTCATTTCTCCCTTTGGGCCAACAGAGCCTGAATTTGTTGAAATTCAGGGCATGTTGCAAAGCCTATTTACTCTAGCAGCCTAATTTCATTATTGTTTTAACTGCAAATGCAGGATTTGAACTTTTAACTTACAGTGCCAACACCCAGGCAATGAAAACTACAGTACCTGGCAACAGCAAACAAGATACACAAGCTGAGTAATGTAACCATTTGCCATAGCAAATACTTTGAAAATGTGTCATAGCATATATAATCTTTTCCCACAAGTATAGCTTTTATTTTCACTTACCCAATTTCTATTGGTGGAGGAGGGAATTCGGATGATTCTACATCATCATAAACATCATTGTCTCCTGCATCTGAAACAGCAGGGTTCAAAACAATGAAAGATTAGTATGCAGTCCTTGGGTAGTGGATACAGTCCCAGGCTGTAACAAAATGTATGTTAAAGAGGACAATAAATTGCAGCATGAAGTGTATCCATATATTTTATAGTTAACAGGCAGCTTTTCATTGTGGATTGTCTCACATGCAGGACAAATTTACACTAAAATCAGCCAGTCTTTTCAGAATAAAACTATTAATAATAAACAATGGGTATTCACTGATATTTTAATCTTTTTAAGATTAAACAAGTTTTAGCACATGTTGGTTAATGCAGTGGCCTTTAATCTTCAATTTAATTACGTCATTTCCCACTGTGCTGC
This sequence comes from Terrapene triunguis, assembly GCF_002925995.2. Classification (NCBI taxonomy): domain Eukaryota; kingdom Metazoa; phylum Chordata; order Testudines; family Emydidae; genus Terrapene; species Terrapene triunguis. The sequence continues at coordinate 20,502,161 of NW_020664420.1, forward strand.
CTCAAAGTATGCATTTTGGGCTTGATTTTCATTCACACTAAGGCCATTTTACACCACTCTGGTAATATAAAGATGCCTTTTACTGGACATGAATCAAATTTATGTTATCTTCCGGACTACTTTATACTTTACACTGCTAGAGCAGTGGGAAGAGGCCATAGCATAAGTGAGAATCAGGCCCCAAAATTATACTTTGAAGCTGGCCTTATATGTTTGCAGAAAGGCATTAGTTGTTGATCAACACATCAAGTCAGTCAGTGCCTAAAAAAAGTGATTACAGGAAATGTAGGCTTAAGTTTTGGTTCTAGGCAGCAGCAGCAGCAAGAATCTTAAGAATTTGCTGAATATTCCATAGCTGGGTTGATATTTACCAGTGTTTGTGGCCTTAACAAGAGAGTGCATTATTTAAAAAAAAAACACAAAAAACTGTTCATCACTTCTGTATAATTGCACATTTTTAAAACTATGCATTCAATATTTCTTTCTAACTACAACTATTTATACTGTATGATGAATGAAATAAGACATGCGGAAGAGAAAAAATGTTCTCTTTAACCTCTGAAGATAGGACAAGAAGCAATGGGCTTAAATTGCAGCATGGGCGGTTTAGGTTGGACATTACAAAAAACACTGGAATAAATTGCCTAGGGAGGTTGCAGAATCTGCATCATTGGAGAATTTTAAGAGCAGGTTAGACAAACACCTGTCAGGGATGGTCTAGGTAATACTTAGTCCTGCCTTGAGTGCAGGGGACTGGACTAAATGACCTCTCGAGGTCCCTTCCAGTCCTACACTTCAATGATTCTATGATTCATAAGCAAAAAATCATGACACTGTATTAAAGGTGCACTGCCTTTTACAGACCCAACATTACATTTGTAGGTGAGCTGAGGTATTTCAAAATTTAATCAATGGGAAATCCTGATTCTTATTTTTGATAATTTTTTTTCTGTGAATAGCATAATTCAGGACAATATATGTAGCAGTGTTGGTGTTAACTACATGATGCTGCAAGAATTAATATAAAAATAAAACAGTGAAAAACATTGGGTTATTGCTTACCTTTCCCAAACATCTTTATTGGAGGATTCATGCTGAAAAAAATGCAATCTTCATTAAATAATTATAATCAAATGAACAGACTTTCTCCTAATTTAAACCCCTGATAGCCAATTCACAACACTGGTGCTGCACATTACCTATTGTTAAATTTGTGCCACTCCGCCAACACTAGAAATGGTCATGTGGTTTTTACCAGTATAACAGGTAAACATGTTCAGAACTGGTGTTCAGAACTGGTCTACTCTATTTCTACTCTATTTCTCCAGCACTGGTAACATTGGAGGAGATGCACCAGTCTTATGACAACTGTGGGAGATAACCCAGAAACTGTAATTGTTGACAAAGCCAATGGGAGTAGGATTGGACCAAATAAAGGGGTTCTGCTGTGATTTTTTTTAATGTTTCTCCATATTTCATAGTCTTCTTTTAGATAGAGAGCATGTGATTTGTGGCTTCACTGAGTATTTGAAATCAGAAATTGTGGAGAACTGGAGAGGTTTTTTTTAATAGGAGGAGGATCCGGTAAGAGGAGGAGACCATTTTTGCCATTCTTCTGTTTTGCATATTATCCATATTTTGGGCTCATAGGGCCAGATTCACTAGTATACAGCAGCTGGTTAGTGCCATGCTGGCGATGCAAATAAAAGTATCTTCTGCTGAGTTTATAATAAAGTTGTATCACCAGAAAGGCACAAAGTAGCTGGGATGTTCTGATGAATAAAGCCCTCTGTTTTTCACAGCAAAAATAATATTTTAATTTAGTGATTGAATATGGGTAAATAAAAACATTTTGTTAACACAGAATGCTTATATTATACAACTGAAAATATGTTCTCTAGACAGTTCTAAGACAATCTTATAGGATGATTTCATGTTATAGGCTTGCATAAATCAATTAGTAGGCATTTTGGACCCAGTTCAGCAGACCATCCCTATTTCAAAGGACTTAAGCACATGCTTCACTTTAAGCACACGCTGAAGTCCCATTAAAATCAATGTTTTACTGAATAGAGAAGAATTAAAGAATGAGTGTACATGCTGTGCTGGATTGGGACATCTATTCTCTTTGAATCTGAAATCAAATGTATGCGCTTCACACATTCCGTCATTAATAAAGATAGCATAGCATGGGAAAGGACATGCTGCAGTAGGTAATGGAGAGCAATATTATTTCAAAATCTGTTTATATGTGTGCAGTTTGATTCGTGACTGATTAAGTTGCTATGAGAACATGTTAGTAGCACATGATCAACAGTATGTTAGCATTAGTTGTAGTGCACTATGTTTTCATGGCAGACTCTTACGAGGAACCTCCATTATCTTCTGCCTCATTGACTTTGGTTGTTTTCTCTCGTACACTTTTCTTTTTGTCATCTTTTCCCTTTAACATCTTCAAAAGTCCCCAAGACCGGGAGTCATTCTTATCTTCATCCTGTGATATAGACCTTTGGAGTATGCATGCAGTTATCACAATGCAGAATGGGACATTCTCTCTCAAAAAGGCCATTTTCAGCTCTTGGTTGATGCACGTAATTCTCGTTAGTGAGAACTAGGGGCATGCCATGAAGTGAGAATAGACACCTGTTAACTTATTTTCTAAAATGTTAGTACTTAATAAATATAGAATTAAAAATGCTATTAGAACAACAGCCATACAAAAACCAGTGGCTAACTAAGGCCCGGATCCTGGAAATACATAACCACATGCCTAACTCTTGCATAGTCTTATGCAGCTCAATAAGACTAGACATATGAGTATAGTTAGGCATGTGCTGTAAGATCAGGGTCTAAGGCCCCAATCCTGTGATTGGCTCAGTGCAGTTGCAAAGGTCTGCTTGAGAGGGGTTGGTTGCAGACTGAGGCCTATATAGCACAAACACACAAGATCGGACATACTGCAGTGTACTTACAGCAAAGTAGAAAGTGTTAAGTACAACTCTGCATTGCACTGGAAGCCTTCCCAACAGTGCAGTGTAATGTATAGGAGAGGGAAGGTGGAAGGAGCCAGAAAGTATCCCCTGTTTTAGGCATTTATAGTGAGTAACATCCTGGACTGGAAGAAAATGATCCAGCTCTTTTAGGACATTCACATTTAATGTTTGTATGTCATTTAGCAAGCTAGCATCTGTACTTTTCTTCCCTTTCCTCTAAGGATTATTCTGTCCAGTTGGGTTTTGGATGCAGCTTCTTTTGCTGCCTTTATTAATCCATTCCACACATTAATTATCTTATTGTTTAAAAAAAATCTTTCCAGAAGTACCATAGAGTTCAGGTCTTATCTTCAGTTCATGCCTTCTTGTTTTTTAATCTGTTCACTGCTGGAATAGTTTGGTGGCATTCAAGCTCTGTGTGTCTTTTTGAAGTCAGTGGAACCATTCATGTTTACACCAACTGAAGAGCTAGCCAAATACTTGTTAATTATTATCCCAAATTTAAAATGTTAAAATAAAAAGCTATGGGACTGAGTTCAAATGGGTAACAATCATAAATGATATAAACACTTACCTAGCATTAACATCTTCGTCATCAATTCCATCATAAATTTCTTCATCGGGGACAGGAGGTGGGAACATCACTTTAATAGATCGAAAAGTGAAATAATCCATGAATACTCCGATTCTGTTACAGTGGGATATTAACCAGTGGTTTGCTATAGGCTGCTACTTCTCTAAGGCACTTGTAATGTTAAATGTACTGGGCTACGTCCTCAGCTGGTGTAAATTAGCAGAGCTCCTTTTGTCAATGAAGCGCTTCTGATTTATATCAACTTGAGACTGGCCCGTAGTATGTAAATAAAATAATGCCAATAATAATAAGTTGAACATTGAAAACAAATAAGTAATTGATGAAAACTGGAGAGCTATTATCCTTTTGACCAACTCAGTAACAGGGTTTGTAACTTTTTAATTTTATTTTTGTGTGTGACTTTAGTACAGGTGAAAGGTGCCAGATGAACATAAAGGTGCCAGACCAACATTCTATTCATGTACAGAAGATGTGAATCAGAGGCAGTAGCAATGCAAGCTTCCGCATATTGCCCCTCCCCCCCCCGTGCCTCAATCCTGATCTATGGGCACCACCTGATGGAATGAAAGGGTAGTTCAGTCTCCCTGTCCCGTCAATCTCTGGCCTCTCTGCTCAGACTGTCAACTGAGAACAATACTTAGTTGGGTGGGATCTTCCTTCTGCGTTGCTGAGCGGTGCGGGGGGATGACAGTTTCCATTCTTGACAAGTACCCTCAACTAAGCTGAGAGGATGATGATCAGAGTCTAGGCCTATAAAATATGACTGGAACCAGACTTCCCCCTTAGCTCTGCCAGTGAACCATAATTTTGACTGCCAGTATACCTAGCTATTTCAGTGTTTGGTTTCTTTTGAGCAGAAACTCTCAGTCATACTGAAATTTTGCCATTTTACATGATGTTTTGATGGTGTAGACTAGTGTCTGCAATCATCCTCAATCTCATAGAATCATAGAATATTAGGGTTGAAAGAGACCTCAGGAGGTCATCTAGTCCAATCCCCTGCTCAAAGCAGGACCAACACCAACTAAATCATCCCAACCAGGGCTTTGTCAAGCCTGAACTTAAAAACCTCTAAGGATGGAGATTCTACCACCTCCCTAGGTCACCCATTCCAGTGCTTCACCACCCTCCTAGTGAAATAGTGTTTCCTAAATCCAACCTAGACCTCCCCCACTGCAACTTGAGACCATTGCTCCTTGTTCTGTCATCTGCCACCACTGAGAACAGCCTAGTTCCATCCTCTTTGGAACCCCCTTCAGGTAGTTGAAGGCTGCTATCAAATCCCACCTCACTCTTCTGCAGACTAAATAACCCCAGTTCCCTCAGCCTCTCCTCGTAAGTCATGTGCCCCAGCCTCCTAATCATTTTCGTTGCCCTCCACTGGACTCTTCCATTTTGTCCACATCCCTTCTGTAGTGGGGGGACCAAAACTGGATGCAATACTCCAGGTGTGGCCTCACCATTGTTGAATAGAGGGGAATAATCACTTCCCTCGATCTGCTGGCAATGCTTCTATTAATACAGCCCAATATGCCGTTGGCCTTCTTGGCAACAAGGGCACACTGCTGACTCATATCCTGCTTCGGTCTTCTGTAATCCCCGGGTCCTTTTCTGCAGAACTGCTGCTTAGCCAATTGGTCCCCAGCCTGTAGCGGTGCATGGGATTCTTTCTTCCTAAGTGCAGGATTCTGCACTTGACCTTGTTGAATCTCATCAGATTTCTTTTGGCCCAATCCTCCAATTTGTCTAGGTCACTCTGGACCTTATCCCTACCATCCAGCATATCTACCTCTTCCCCCAGCTTAGTGTCATCTGCGAACTTGCTGAGGGTGCAATTAATCGCATCATCCAGATCATTAATAAAGATGTTGAACAAAACAGGCCCCCGGACCGTGATTATGATCATACTTCAGATTCACTGTATCCCGAGTTGAAACTTCTGATTCATCCAAGTTTCCACAGGTGAAAGGCAACTGCATTAAACCATTGCGCCTCATAGTTTACCACTTGCTAAATAATATTTGCATACTTGTGGGTAATTACCCCCTTATCTGGAAACCACAAAGGTCTGCATCTGTAGGTAAGTACTAAATAAAACACACACACAAAAAAATAGATGTAACAAAAATAAAACTCACCTCCAGTTCCACTTCTACCACCACTTTGGCTGGAAGAACAAAAGTTAAAGAACTTTTCATTCATTGTAAAAAGAAAACAACAAACACCCACACTTTTTCTTGACATATGCTCTAAATGTAGTATACTTTAATACACATGGATCCATCCAAATACTACAACCCAATCCTACATCTAGATGCTCAGATGGGCACTCAGGAAAGTAAATGTCCATTTTGCGTGCCTAAATACTGACCTTCTAAATGCCCCAATGTACCAATTCTTTCTCTCTCTCTGTCTTTCTTCACCACACTCATCACTATGATACATGAGTGCCCATTAGGCACCCAAAATCAGAAACTGGTTTCTCTCTCACTGATGCGCAAGGGAGCTCCTCATCCAATTCACGAATGAATAGGCTCTTATATGAAGAGAGATGAACCCTAAATGATTTGAATATGTCAAATATTTTCTGTTAACCTAGTATTTTACTCCAAAAATTGCTGTCCCTACCCCCTTCCTCTGGAATAGTTCATCCCAAAGAAAGAGGCACCCAAGATTATTATAAAGTAGCATTCCAGAAGAAATATGGGACAATTATCTATAGCCCTGTGTTTAATGTAAAAACAAACAAGGGGACTCGATCTTGGGAAAAAAGTTAGGACCCAAATTCTCTGTGTATATAAACTAGTACAGATTCACTAAAGACAATAGAGCTGTGCCAATTTACTTGAGCAGAAAATTTGCTCCTTGTTCTTTAAAACATTGTTAGCAATTTCCAACAAAGCATCATTTTCATTTGATTTCAGAAAGAAGTGCTACTATTTATTTATATTTGTAGGTATTTCTATGGCACTCATCACTATATTTAATTGTAGATGTACTTTATGTTCCTGTTGACATCAGTGAGACTATTAATGGACTAATGTATTTCTTATTGTAAGTAAGGGTGGCATAACCTAACCCCAAAACTTTAGTCCAATGTATATATAGATAAGATTCCATCCCCGATCATGCCATTTTCATAAGACATAAAGGAAAATAAATGAAATTATGACAATACACCTTAACTAGGTCTGATCAAGTGATGCCTTAATTTTCTAAATTTCATGTTCCTAGAGTATTCCAAGTGCTATATAAATTGGTATGAGCCCATTTTTCTAACTGTGATTCAATGCAATCAATAGCAGGGTTATAGCAAGTTAAGCATTCCTACTTTCAAATCAAAACCATACATAATTTTTTTTCTTTAAAATGCCTTATGCCATCAAATTTCAGTATATCATGAACTTCAGCAGTCTTAGGCTTTTATTAAACATTGGAGTCATTACCAATGACACATTACCAGTTACAATAAGTTTTCGTCAACAAGTTTTTTATTATGGGGATCTTATGTTGGTCTCAAAACATATTGGTGCATGTGTCAGATATTTTGATATATGCAGGATAATTCAAGCTCATGAACTGAATACAAGGCTATAAATCACTAGAGATGATAAAAATGCCAGAATATAGCTTGAAGGGTTTAATGAATTACAGGACTCTAAAAGCAAGTTCCAGCCCTTTATTCACTGTACAGCCTTTTACTGTTATTAGTATTACACAAAAGTATAAGGGATCATACTTAAACCCACATATATAGTCTACTATTTTCTGAATAATCCAGTTTAATAAATAAATATGCATCCATCCTGATTGGCTGTTGCAAACATAGCACATCTAAATTCCTTGAATTGAAATGAATGACTGTAATGTCCATCATGAAAAGGAGAGGTCTAAAAATACTTTTGCAGTGAGGTACCTAATGTTGGAATTGACTCTGACCTGGACTAGTGAGTGTAGCTTGATTCGTCGGTATGGCTAAACTGTGCTTGGCGTAATCCAATGTGCAGCAGAGGAAGGTAGCTTTAAGCAACCTCTCTGCTCCCAGCTCCAGGGAAGCACTAGTTGCTCATTTTGTCCCCTCTTAAAATAGGGAGAAAATACTATCCTGACAGCAGTTATTTTATGTCCAGCTGCCCAGAGCACTCAGGGGATGTTTTGGCAGCCGAGGAAAAGCTGTGTGCAGCCGCAACCCAGCCACCCCCCCTTTATCCCAGCCACACCTGTATGTCAAGAAATGGGGAATATCCTAGATACTAATAGGATGGCTGCATGACACTGGAGGATTCTCCTCCACAAGGGAAATCCTCCACAGCCTGGATATGGCATTTGTTGAGGCTGGGAGGTTAACTATATTATCCACTGATCCCTCCCGAGGTCTATGCCAGTCATGCCTCCAAACATCCCTCCATATTCATGTAAAGAGACACAGAGGGCCCAAGGCTCATGGGCTGAGGGAATGCATGGGGGTGAGGAGTACACCTGTGCAGCTGCAATGCTTCCTTTGCTTTTAGGGCCTTTCGTACCTGTGGACTAGAAAGGGCAGCATGCGATTTTAAGAGAAGGAGAGAACTGTGTTGTTTGTTCTGTGATCTGTTTTGTGCTTCATCTATGGGAGTCCTGCATTTCATCTCATTGTCTTCTATGGAGTTCTGCTAGTATTTTCTACACTTCCACTGTTATCATACTCCATTATGCATAAATGCTTCTAGATGCTGGATTCCTTCTTTCATTCTTACTTCTCTCACTACTTCATTCTTTTTAGGCCAGTTACATTTTTCTTATATGATTAACTGTTTTTCATTTGCTACAAGAGTCTGTTTTATATTTGCAAAAATTTGAGCAGTGTCATAAATTGTGGTAAATAGAGAACAGCCACTCTACTCACAGCCTAGCATGCATCTCATTGGGCCAAATCCTGAAGTACTTGTGAAGTCAGTGGAAGTTTTGCCTAAAAAAAGGCAGTGTAACTACTGAAAAAGAATTTACAGATTTAATCCAGAGTTTGCAGTTCAGAGTCATTTTCTTCTCACAGAGAATGTAATTAGCTAAATGAGATAGGATTTTGTCTTCTTTCATATATCTCAACTCTTTGCGGGAGATCTGACAGTAAGTTTTACGTCACCCAGTATTGTTTTGATTGTATTGACAGTCTGATGTTCTGAACCTAGAGCTGAAATGAATTATGAAATGATTTGGATGCCTGATTAAACAACCAAGATGGCTTCTGAAGCTGAAAATATTGACTAAGACAGGCATATTGAACGGATTGGCTTAGATATTGTAACTTAAAGTTACAGACTGCCTGGAAGGAAGTCCCACAATGCCTCCAACTCATACAGTGGGAATCATTAAACAAGCAGCATTTAATGTGCCATGGTAGTGAACTTCACCATGGAATTTGTAGTATTTCCCATTCTAAGTACAGGAAATATTATGGTAAAACTCAAATGCCTCAGACCAGCATATGCTGGTTTTTTAATTACGCTCACTGTAATTTCAGGTATTTTAAAATCTGATGTTTTGTGTCAGCAAGAATATATTCTTTTTCAAAGTAAAAAATGCTTTGTTCCTGTGTTGTAGTTTTCCTCATTTCGGTTGGTTGGGTTAATCTATCAAATTGGATTAAATCAACTTCCTTGAGTGGATTCACACGTACCTGCTGATACTGTCCTGCTCTCCAACATCATCATAAACTTCTTGGTCATTGTCTACACGTCTCAGGGAAGCACTCATGGAAGGTCTTTGTTTTCTTTTTAAAGAATCATAGTCAATCTCCACCATGGTTGTTTTAATGTATCCATCTAAAACAATGAAAACTTATGATCAAGCAGCAACAATTTTCATTTTAAAACTCAACAGCTAAGGAAGGACTTTAATAGAAGGCTGAGAACTCAAATGATTCCAGTTGTATTGTGTGGCTGAATAACTCTATAGAAATTTCTGAATCTAAGCATGTTGGGCCTTAATTTCCTCCACTTACACTGTGCAAATCAGGTGTAACTTCATTGAATTCAATGGATTTAGACACACTTGGGTCATAGGAGAATCAGGCCCCTTGTCTTGGAAACATAGCCCCCATTATAAAGATGAGTTAACACTACATAATCACTACAGTGATATCCACTAGAGACCATGGGTCGTATGCTCAACTGTAGCAGAGGAGTGTGCAGTGCAGCTGGTGGGGAGTGGGGCAAGTGGCAAAGTTGCTTTAAGACACCTTTTCTCAGTTAATCCTGGGGTTACTGTGCAAATGGCCAGTCCTCCAGCCTAACTTAAAGCAGTCTATGGTCCAAACAGGCTGATAGATAGAGCACAAAGATGCAGGGACGTTATAGCCACACTCCTTATGCTGTGAGCTCATAGAGAAGTACATAGAAGTCACTATGCCGGCCCTTTACCACTGCAGATTCAGCCTACATGGGAGTGATTCTCTTGCTACCTGGGTATCATGGCTGGAGGAGCAGTACAAAGCATCTGAGGATTGGAACCTCCACCTTTATCACTTGCACTTGACTTTACTGTGTAGATGTCCCTGGCAAATTTCTATAATAATAAGATGGATTTAAACACTGTATCTGCTAAGCGATAAAATGATAGGCATGCTGACTACACCGACTGTATTTGACAATAAGCATGAATATGTTCTTTCAAAACTGAGAAAAGCACATAGGAATGAGCCCTGAAAACCCTTCCTCCTCTCCTGCTGCAGCAGCCCAAATTTCTGATGCATTTTCCCTCTAACCTACATCTGAATTCCACATGAAAATTAAATAACTGGAGGGCGGGGGAATGATGGAAACTTGGAAAGTAAATCACAAACAAAGTCATTGTTGCTTATTTCAAGTGAATAATTATAAATACTGTTTTTTATACCATTTGATACTCTCATTCCCTTTTCAAGCCCTCCCCTCTCTTATCAGTTTGTATGCTTTTAAGTAGGCAGATAAGATTCAGGTTGAAACATTGATGAACTACGCTGAGTTGTACCTTTAACCTTCACCCATGGGAAGGCTGGTACAACTTCTGCTTTTGCTGAAATAAAATCAGTTTATGACAAGCCAAAATAAGTGAAACTAATTGGCTTGTGACAACTCCTCTACAGAGATTTTTTTCTGTGTGTATAAAACCTCCCAAATAGAACATATTTTTAAAAATGAGAGGTTCTTTTAAAGTATAAATTAGCATGCCCATTCTCATAAAGCACTTATGCCCTGATCCAGCAAAGCATTTAAACATGCGAGTAGTCCCACAAAAGTCAATGGGACTACTAATGTTCTTGAAGTTAAGCCTGTGTTTAAATGCTTTGCTGGATCAAGACCCTAATGCCCATGTCTCTGTAAATTAGAGACCAGATCCTCAGTTGGTGTAAATGAGCATAGTTCCACTTATTTCACTGATTTACACCAGCTGATGATCTGGCCCTAGCTGCATATGTGTGTGTGGGGCTGGGGCTGGGGCTAAGGGTAGGGATGGGAAAAAGAAAAGATACATTTTAGATTTCAAAACAACTTTTGATTTTAGGAATCAATATTCAGATAAAAAGTTGGAATGTTCCCATTTTTTCTTGAGACTGGTAGGAAGTTCTAAAGGCTACTTTTCTTCTTACTTACACCAGTCTTATATCTGTGTAACTCCAGTGACTGTAAATGAGGGGAAATTTGGGCCCTTTAGTCTTTTGAATGCAACATTTTATCTAATCTAAGCTCTCTCTTTTTTTTGACTGCTCTTAAAATACTTCCACAGAGTCAAGCTCCAGTGCTGACTCTAAGGCAGACACACTGAGCCACATCCTCAGTGGGTGTAAACTGGTGTAGCTCCAGTGAGGATCTGGCCCATTGTCCTTAGCTAATCCTAGAATCTCTAAGTTTGACACTCTATTGTACATAAGTTTACTGTACGAGCTGTACCCCACGTCAGATGAGCACAGCAGGATGAGCTTTGGCAGTTTGTGCTATATGTCCTTGCCCATGTTGGCTGGGGACCCAGCCTAGCTAATATTACTCTCCCATGTAATGCTGTACGTACTCAGGCAGTCAGTGTTTGACAGGGCAAACATTCAGGGGTAAAGTGGAGAATCAGAACGTACAATATCCTTTTGTTGTCCTGCCCAGCCACTTTCCTTCAGGGTTTTCTGTAATACGGATGATTTCAATATTATCACCCTGTTTCACAGTCAGCTCATTCTTCCCTCCCTTGTAGTCCATGCAAGCTCGTGCCTGATGAAGGACTTGAATGGGTCCGGATAACTGCACAGAAAAAGCAATAAGAGAAGTCACACACACATACAAACATGCAGAGGATGTGCTGATTGCTTTGACAAAAAATCAAATGAAATACAAAACAATAATAATTTGTTTTCAGTACCACCCACATGAGCACTTTGCGAACAAACACAAAGGCACAGGCCCTGCTCCGAACAGCTTACACTTTAAAGACAAACTAAAAAGCAAAGGGTGTAGGGGAGGGGTACAGCATATAATTAAAGCAGTTGAGGTACTAATTGGCCACATCTTGGTAATACAATGTATTAATAACATAGGGCTAGATTATGTAATCCTTGTTCACATAGGTGAACATTTATTAACTCACAGGAGCAGTTCCATGTACTTCAGTAGGACTGTTCATATGAGTAAGTGCTGACCAGCACATAATGATCTTTTTTTCAAGATATGCTGTACAGATGATCCCCAAGTATCCAGAAGCTGGCCACAATCAGCCAGTTTCTTGAATTCAGGCATCATGAAAGAAGTGGCGTGTAGGACAGATTTGATTGTGGATTGGGTAGTGGCCATGTGGAGCAGTGCAGGAAGGGTGTTCTGTGCATAAGGGGCAACAAAAGAGAAGATATCTGTTTAGATGAACACACCAACGTGTTTGTTTGCATGTTTGCATTTATGGATAATGATACATTTTAGCCTCCATGATAGGATGGGCTATAGCCTAAAAACACTGAGCATGTTAATGCATATACTTCAGCCAAGGATTCGGTGTGAGAAAGGGATTTGGGGGCAGATCCCTGAAAAACACACAAGTAGATACATTGCTATTGTGTCCACTATTTACTATCCAAAGTGCCAAATCTTCTCAGCCTTTCCACAGTGGTGGGATGCCCTAGACACAGAAGAATCACTGTGGTTTCTTTGGTTTCTCTGCAGGGACATGGCAGGGGGTTGTGGGCAGGAAACAAGGATGGTGGAGAATGACTAGTGGGTTTGCAGACTGCATGGGTCCGCTGGTTACAAACTATGTGTAAAGGGCTTTGGGGCACAATGAACTGGGCTCACTAATACACACCATGGGCTTTAGTAGTGGCTGTGGCTCAGGTGCCTCATTCCCAACCTCTGTATTGAGCTAGGAGATTTCATACTTCTGTCCCAAGTGTTGCTCCTCCATGCAAAGGTCATTTACAGGTTCAATCCTGGAAGGTGCTCCAGCCCAGTTAAGCAAAGCATGTGTTTAACTTTAAGCATGTGAACACTGTGGACCTAATTCTCCTTTTCACTAAGGCCCCTCTATGCTACCTTAGCAGTGTAAAGGGGCTGTAAACTGTAAAGTACAGTTATATATATGTTAAGGCCCTTTTACACTACCAATGGACGTACAGGAGACTTTGTGGAAATGAGAATCAGGCCCTGTAAGCACTGAAATACTTGTGACTTCAATGGGAAATTTCACATGCTTAAATTCAAGTGTGTGTTTAAGTTCTTTCGGTGCCAGCTGGATCGAGGATCGAGCCCTTCCTGAGGCTTAGTCCAGGGGACAAACAAACAAGCTGGCATCACCATGCAGCTTTGCAGCCAAATTATGTCCTTGCACTGTAATGTATGTTTTAAACTGTACAAGGCTAAATAATGCCTGATGCACTTCTCTGTGTAGCCTGCTAGAAAGGGACCTTACTTTGAACCTCTTTCTGATTTCTTGCTCTTTCTTTTCTTTTTCCCTTTGTTCTTTCTTCTCTTGTTCCAATCTTTTCTTTTCTTCCTTCTCTCTCTTCTTTTCTTGTTCTTTTGATGTGGCTCTGAACAATGAAAACAGATTATTTCACAGGTAAGGGGATGAATGTAGAAGCGAGTGGGCAGAAGTGGGTAGGCCCTCACTAGAGCTTTCTCTTCCAAGATCAGCAAGAGCAGCTAGGAGGAGACTTCTCCTAATAAGAGCATGAAAACACTTTCTGAACCCTATGGTGGTTGGTCCTGCATGGATGAGCTACATATGGGAGAGGGTATTTAGAGACCCTTTCCCTACAAGGCATGTGCACAGGATGCAACCATAATTTAGCTGGCTATGCTGGAAAGGCCCAAAGTGACAGTAACCCCAGAGGGTATGTCTACACTGTAATTAGACACCCGTGGCTGGCCCATGGGGTTTGGGCTAAGGGGCTGCTTAATTGCAGTGTAGACATTCAGGTTCAGGCTGCAGCCCAAGCTTTGGGACTTTCCCACATCGCAGGGTCCTAGAACTCAGGTTCCAGCCTGAGCCTGAGACTGAACGTCTACACCACAATTAAACAGCCCCTTAGCCTGAGCTCCAGGAACCCGTATCAGCTGGCACAGGCCACCCACGGCTTTTTAATTGCAGTGTAGGACATGTCTGAGAGGCATGGCCCTGCTCCTGCATGCTGGACAGCACCAGCAGGTGAGCCCTGGGGTGGAATAGAGAGGACTGGCTATAGCGTTGGAATGTGTAGCAAGACTTGTTACTTCCCAGCACCCTGAAAGCATTGTCCCTAATGATGTTCTTCCCCACTGCACAGCAATGAGTCTCACAGGTATAACGTAGCCCCCGTTTTTTGTGTGCTTCTGTTGAACTGACTTGAACGGGCCCAGAGGTTGAACTACTGCATTACCCTCCGTATAACTCAAATGCACCTCATTTTGAGAGCCATCACTCATTTCAGTCTCAACATCACCTATGTTCCATGCATACTTTGTGTCCCCTTCACTTTTATTGTTGAAAATCATTTTGCCTTAGAAATAAAGAATCATAAAACTACCCAAAAGACAAGCCTTCCACAGTGCTTTAGCTTTCCTGCATGAGATATTTTTGTGTGTCCCTCATTTTGGGTCTCTGTCACAGGTTGCTTCCCACATGTGGGCCTTAGGAGGTTGTGAGGTAGGCTGGTGGTCCCTTCTGATGAGGGGCACTGCAGCAGTTCAGTGGGAGGGAAGCTTGCATTTCTGCTGTCTGTACTGTCCCTGCTCTGTGGACACATAGGGGGTTTCAGATCCGTGGAGATGTCAATCCAACAGTTTCATGAGCTCTATTAAAATTCACTTTGAGAACAACAACATTAACAAAATAATTCAACTAGTATTGGGGTGGTGGTGTTATATTTTGTTCCCATTTCAGGCAGTAACTCTGTGCAGCAGCTCAGCCATGTTCCAAAGAGCTGAAGAGCACACTCTTTTACTACCCAATTCAAAATAGTCACAGGACTTCATTTGAGGAAGCATCTCTACCCGCATGCTACATCTAGTTCTAGGAGGGAGTTAACCTGTAAACTGATATGCTTTCTTTAGGGAAGATGATTAAGGTGGATGGAGCCCAAGATTGCAGTGCAGTCAAGCTTCTGGGCCAGATGAAGTATATTTCCTAGCATATTTCGTAGTGATCTGTTTCTTCATTCAGTAACAAAGACACAACGGATTATAGGTGTATAAGTTAGATTTGATACCTGATGTCATTGATATCTTCATACGTCTCTCCATCACTCTCTTGACCCTATACGAAAAATTAATCATGATTCAGTTTCCAATGGCCCAAATACACTGGAGTTCAATTTTATAGCTAGATACAAACAGACATACATTAAAGCAGAAAAATAATTAATTGAAAATGCATTTAATCTTTCCATGCCCAAATTACTAAATTCAGGGGTGGCCAACCTGTGGCTCCGGAGCCACATGCGGCTCTTCAGAAGTTAATATGCGGGTTCTTGTATAGGCACCGACTCCTGTGCTGGAGCTACAGGCGCCAACTTTCCAATGTGCCGGGGGGTGCTCACTGCTCACCCCCTGGCTCTGCCATAGGCCCTGCCCCCACTCCACCCCTTCCCACCCCTTCCCCGAGCCTGCCATGCCCTCGCTCCTCCCCCTTGGAGCCTCCTGCACGCCATGAAACAGCTGATCGGGAGGTGCAGGAAGGGAGGAGGAGAGGCTGCCGATGGGCGGGAGGTGCTAGGAGCGGGGGGTAGGGGTGGAGCTGATGGGGGGCTGCTGACATATTACTGTGGCTCTTTGGCAATGTACACTGGTAAATTCTGGCTCCTTCTCAGGCTCAGGTTGGCCACCCCTGTACTAAATTGTTCAAATACGTATTTCTTCTGTTCTGACCTTGGTTGTTATTATCTATCTATATCTATATTTATAAAAAATATAAAATATATAAAAAAAAACAGCCTCCTTCCCATCACACACACACACATTGATTGTTTATTCTGAAGTGAGTCTCTGTGCTGTAACTTTGGTTACACTGCATCTGAAAGATGGCATGGCTTGAAAGGGACCAGAGTTAAAAACTAATTATGGGAGATGATGCATTGAGGGGGGCAAATCTATTGAAGGTATTGGAATAGGGCTCAGATTAGAGTTCTGTTCCTGACTCTGCCAGAGACTTATTGTGTAACCTTGGGCAAGCCACTGAGGCCCTGATTCAGTGAGGTACTTAATCACATGCCTAATTTTAAGCACATGAGTAGTCCCACTGAAATCAACAGGGATACTCACGTGCTTAAAATTAGGCACGTGATTGAGTACCTTGATGAAATAGGCCTATATCTCTGGAAAGTTTCAGTGAAACTGAAATGTCAGTGGAAAGTGGAAATGGAAGATTTTGTGAACTTTTTGGCTTCTGGCCAGCTTTATAATTAGTCCCACTTTTGTTCTGGATTCAGCTACTTTCATTGTTGCCCTCTACAGTTCTCCAATTTATCAGCAATATACTGGATCTATTCTGCAACAAACTGGCTTTTCTAATGCAGTGATGTATTGGAAAGAATATGTTTTCAGTGTGTTATAAAGGATAATACTTACCCCATCTGTATTTCCATGACCTGAATGACCAAAAATAAAAATAAACAGACTATTATTTTCTTTTGTAGAGAAAGTGCCTCATGCTGGTGCTAACTATATGGGCACATACACAGCTGTACCTTAACTAGTGCCAAATATAGATTTATAATGAATCTTATCTGTTTTAATGAGGATAAGAATGGAAACTAATTGGGATGAACTGAGCTTCCTACTGTGGTACTTTCTAAACTTCTAGCAGTATCTGATTTAAGGACTTTCACTTCATCTGCCATAGTGTGTATTGTATCACATACACCCCAAACCAGAATGTTCACTTTAAAGCTTCCTCAGAGACAACAGTGTCCTTGCCTATCATATCAGTTTACAAAAATCCAACCACTTACAAGCAAGGAAGTGAATAGATAAGAACGAAAAACCGTACACTGGTCACATAGGGCTAGTGCACCACCAGCCCTCCACAGCCATGGCAGGGAGTATGGAGGCATAAGGGCTGTATTCTCCTGTGCATGCTAGCTATAGTATGGCCTGCAGCATAGGAAGAGAAGGCTAGGCAGAGCTGCTGATATTCCCAGGCTGTGCAAGTGGGTAGCAGGCTTCATCTCCACCCCACTACATGCTGTGCTGGCCAGAATACTGAGTGAGGTCCACTGCGGCTGGTATAGCCCTGGCACAGTTTACTTTCTCCCTAGGGGAGACCAGGAGAGAGAGTCATAATCTGCTTCTTGGGCTACTCCTGTACAATACAACTATGTGCTGGCCCTTGCTCAGGGCAGATGGCAAAGTGACGCTCATACCTAACAAGCAAATTACTTTTATCCAGTATAAAAGCAATGCATTTTCATGAGAACACAACAACTCTGAAAAAAGAGTATTCATTCCAGATCAGCGTTGAAAGTTATTAGGCTCAGCAAATCTTCCAAGCCAAAGTTACGCGGGTGCTAAAACAAGGCTTTCTAAGAGAAAGTGCCTGCCATGTTGATTGTGGAGTGGTTAATGCTGTTATAGAATGTACACCACTCCAAAATATGACTTGCAGTTCAATAACACCATAAATATTTATGCCAGTCACTTATATTATAAATACAACTTAATTCTTAAATGGTTGCTATTAGTTAAAATGTATTCTTACCATCTGAACCAAATTCAACATCATCGTAACTTTGTTCATTGTCTGGACTTCTGTGAATATGAAAAGAAAATGTGAAATCTGAGAAGATAGTTCCTATAATTACACCTTCGTTTAGCTTTGCTCTGCTGCACGTGCCAAATATTTGGGACATTGACTGGATAGTCTGTTCACTTTCAGCCCTAAACAATACAGAGTTTAAATCTGTGTTTAAGTACAGTTGAGATTCCCATAATGGATTAAGCATGACTCTGGTTTTTAGACGGTGGCATCTTGACTCTGAACATAAAAACAGAAAATAAATGAGCCAAAGGCACTCATATACAAGTGTGGTATAAACACAGTAATTTGGCAGACCGACAGACAGACAGAATAGTCAGAAATCTGTTTGGGGGTTTGGAACACTAATAATCTCTGCAGATGCATAAACATAGCAACATATATTTGCATGTTATATAGGTCCTTACAGGCAAAGAGAAGAAGCTTGAATCTTAAGCAGACAGGACGGAGAATGTACAGGAATGCTTTTTATAGAGGCTGTGGGACCTGCTGTGGTTTAGCTGCTCTCTGGCCACTAGATGGAGCACTTAATGTAGTTCATACTCAGTAATATATTTGTTTGAGTTCACGAGAATTTTCTATCTGAAAATGTTTCTCAAGTTCAAGAACAGCAGCCTCTTTAGACTGTGTGCTTTCACATCATCAGTAGCAACATACAGTGTGCTGTGTGGTAAGACAGAAACCTCTTATGTCTGATAGATGCTCTATGTGTGCAATAAGTTGTTTACCGCAAAATTGCTTATTCTGAATACTGAACCTGCTTCCATTTTCCTTTTCACTTTAGAAACACATGCCTTTAACCCTTTGGCTGCCAGCAGGTCCCGACTTGGCAAGCCAAATTTGAGAAGAGCATGAAAATAGCACCACAATGGGTAATAGAGGCTCCGAAATTTAAAACTATGAGCCAAGTTCCTCTCTCACGTGTGCAGTCTCACTGACTCTCCCCAGCCCTTTTGCCTGGTATGCACTGACTGGTGGCCATTGACTTCTCTGTCTCTTCCCTCCTCTGCCATGGACCCAGAGTGCTGGAGTAAGGTTCTCAGTTGCTGCTGCTGGCTGGACTACTTACTCCCTACACATAAGGGAGAGGACAGAGCACCTGCCCTTATACTTTTGTGATACAGGACATGGAAGAGTTTTCTCCCACCATCACCTGCAGAGTGGGAGGGAGGGATTTGATAGTATATTTCCAGGGGCTGGCAGCAATCAGCTGAGCTGAAGGTCCCAATACAAGTTCCATTATAGTCCATGTAAAGACTTTCAGTCACTTTAATAGCAGACTCAATGTGGCGTGAGAGCTTGGGTCTCCAGGCACCTGGGAGCTGGCCTTAAACTGCCACTGCCTGAGCATGTTGGTCTCCCATGATAGACATGAACTGGAAAGTAAAAGCAAAATATAAGCAAAACAGATTTCATGTTCACTTACGAGGGATCAGAGCTGGGTTTGATGTTTCTTGGAGGTAGGCTGGGAACTGGTGGTGCTTGTGTTGATGGGTGAGAAGCTGAAGGAGGAGGAGGAGGTGGTGTCTGTGTAGCAGAATGGGGGGGTGGAAGTAGAGGTGAGGAGAGCACTGAGTGGGACATCTGTTTAACAACTTCTTTGTTAGAGCCTAAAACCAACAAAACAAAGACAATTTATCTAGTTAACAACTCAAGATGATCCAAAGACAAAACATTGCTTGTTCAGATAAACTCTAGATATAACATATTAATAGGAAACATACCCAGAAATTAACATGTTATTTAAAGATCATAGATGTGCATGGTGCCTTATAATACATATATAGACAGATATTATTTGTATTATCACAGCATCTAGGAGTCTCAGCCATGGACCACATTGTGCTAGGCACTGTACAAACCAGAACAAAAAGATGGGCCCTGCTTCAAACAATTTACAATCTAAGTGTAAGATAAGAGACAACAGATAGATACAGTGTGATGCTCTGTACCTCGCGGGAACATCCTACACCCCCATGTTCATCTTTATAAAATGATTGTGTGGTATCCAATGCAAAGTTTGTCATGTTGGGTGTTCTCCGAAAGCTCATGATGCACTGAGAATGGTTGTTATAGTGATGTTAAAGTAATTGTTACAGTAATGTTATAGGTTATAATTTCATATATATAGTTATGAGGCTGAAAATGTATCCTCATGGATTAAAGCAAACCCAGGCAAAAGCTCTCCAAGAACAGAGAGGCAGTTCACACCTCATCAGGGCATGTATGGAACAAACCCAGCCCAACCTCACAGGAACAAAGGACACTGGCCTAGGCACCAACAAAAGAATCTGTAGACTCTCGAGGGTGTCACCCCCCTTCCTTTGGTCAGTTTGGAACTGTGATGAGGTAATGCTCACCTAACCCTGAAGTGGGGAGGCAATACCAAGAGGGAAGAAAGGACATGATAGAAGGGAGAGACATTTGCCATGTTCTCTCTCTCTTCCACCTACAGCTATAGACACCACCACCACCAAGCGACTGAAGCACTGACCAAAGGGGAGAGCCTGGCTGAAGAGCAACCAGACAGCCTGTGGTGAGAAGCATCTAAGTTTGTAAGGGCATTGAAAGTGTTAAGATCAGCTTAGAATGGGTTTTACTTTTATTTTATTTGACCAAATCTGACTTGTTACGTTTTGACTTATAATCACTTAAAATCGATCTTTAAAGTTAATAAATCTGTTTGTTTATTCTACCTGAAGCAGTGCATTTGGTCTGAAGTGTGTCAGAGGCTCCCCTTGGGATAACAAGCCTGATACATATCAATTTCTTTGTTAAACTGATGAACTCACATAAGCTTGCAGTGTCCAGCGAGCATAACTGGACACTGCAAGATGGAGGTTCCTAGGTTTGTGTGTGGGACTGAAGATATTGGCAGTGTCATTCAGTTGCACAATCCAAGGAGTAGCTTACGTGCTAGAGGCTGTGTGTGAACAGCCCAGGAGTGGGGGTTCTCACAGCAGAGCAGGGTAAGGCTGGCTCCCAGAGTTGAGGATTGGAGTGACCTACCAGATCACTGGTCCAGATACCACCAGAGGGGAACGTCACAGTGGCACAGCAAGCCGGGTGTATGTACGGCTTGTTACTCCAAGTGAAGTTCACACTTTAAGCACTGATATTTATTATTTTAAGTGAGTCTTAAGTGGCTAAGAACAATCAGGAGGAGGTCACAGTTTTGTTATTTTCTGTTTGTTTATTTCAGTTGAGGGAAGTAAGCACAAGAAAGCAGAAAAATGACTACCAGTGAGGCAGCTACAAAACTAGAGCTGTCCAGACTGGAAGCTGTAGAGAAGGAAAAGGACCGAGAGTTTCAAATGTGGCAGGCAGAAATGAGGCTCAAAGAAGAGGAGGCCGCACACAGAAGGGCTATGGAAGAAAAAGAAAAAGAGAGAGAAGAAAGAGAAAGAGTAAGAGAGCTGGAAGAACGAGAGAGAGCAAAAACACCAGCTGGACCTGCTAGAGAAGCAGAACCAGAACCCCCAACGACTCCCATCACTCCAAAAATCCACAAATGGGAACACTTATGTCCTGCATACAGTGAAGAGGATGATATTGCTGAATATCTGACTACCTTCGAACGGCTGTGTGTAATACATGAAATCCCTGATGATAAGAGAGTTCCTACCCTGACTGTGAAATTTACTGGTAAATCTTGAAATGTATTCAATGGAATGCCTGTTGAAGATGCTTTAGACCAGGGGTAGGCAACCTATGGCATGCGTACCAAAGGTGGCACATGAGCTGATTTTCAGTGACACTCATACTGCCCAGGTCCCGGCCACCGGTCCGGGGGACTCTGCATTTTAATTTAATTTTAAATTAAGCTTCTTAAACATTTCAAAAACCTTATTTACTTTACATACAATAATAGTTTAGTTATATATTACAGACTTATAGAAAGAGACGTTCTAAAAACGTTAAAATATATTACCGGCACGCAAAACCTTAAATTAGAGTTAATAAATGAAGATTTGGCACACCACTTCTGAAAGGTTGCCGACCCCTGCTTTATACAATTGTAAATTTAAAGATACTGTTTTGCGAAGTTTTCAGATTATCCCTGAAACATATTGAGTTAAATTTAGGAATCTTAAGAAGGATATTGGTATGAGTAATGGGGAATATGTAAACAAAATGAAAGATTTGTTGGGAAAATGGGTGAGGGGTAAAGAGTTGGGAAGTTTTGAGGGAATGTTGGATCTTATTGCTCAAGAGCATTTCCTAAGCTTATGTAAGGCTGATGTAAAGCAGTGTCTATGGGACAAAGATGTAAAGTCTGTGGATGAGATGGCTTTTTTAGCTGATGCCTTCAAACAGAATCAGGCATCTATTGAGGGCAGGCCACAGAAAGAGGGGTTTAAAACTGGTGGGAAGGGAGGATCTCATTTTGCTGCATCACTGTTCTGCTTCTCTAGCAGGTCCAGCTGGTATTTTTGCTCTCTCTCTTTCTTCCAGCTCTCTTACTCTTTCTCTTTCTTCTCTCTCTTTTTCTTTTTCTTCCATAGCCCTGGGAAGAAAGAAGGGGTTTGGGAGCCTAAACATTCTCTTACCCAAAAAATTCCTCTAACCCTCATCCCAAATCTCCTGTAAAAGCAGAAGAGCCCAAAAGGTGCTATCAATGTAATTCCACTGATCACCCGAGGAATAAATGCCCTGTGCTAGGAGGAAGCAGGCAACCAATAGCTCACGTTAGTTCTGCAGTCCTCAACACAGAAACCCCCCAAGCAATTGAAACCTATCATATTGGTTCTGTGAGGTTAGCCTCTGCAGAACCAAATATGGAGCATGTTAAGGCTGTCCAAATTAATGGCAGGGAGTACTTGGGGCAGAGGGATACAGGGGCCCAGATCTCTCTGGTTAAACAGAGTGTGGTCCCAAAGGCCAGTATGTTGCCTGGCCAAATGGCAGAGATCATGGGGGTGGGCGAAAGCAGATTCCTTGTACCACTAGCTAAAATCCATGTGGTCTGGGAAGGTTTGGAAAATGTTTTGACTGTGGGGGTAATGGAACACCTCCTATTCAACCTGCTCCTTGGTAATAATTTTTTCCGTGTAGCTCAGGTTAAAGTATTTGCCTGCAGCAGGAGGGAGTTTTATGCTGGGACCCCCGAGGGAAAGGGTGAGGTCTCAGGAACTGCTGAGAGAATGGGAGAGAGTCGTCTTGATTCTTCTGCAGCAGGGAGAAACAACATGCTTCCAGGTGGGAGGGTGGTTGAGACCAATTCCTGCACTGCAGCTGGAGGCAACACCACATCAGGAAAGGATGGGGGTGTAATGCCTGCCAGGGAGAGAATTGTTCAGGTTGTTAGCTGCCAGCAGGTTGCAGCTGAACCAGAGTCAAAACCGGCTCTAGGGAGCATAGACCAATGTGTCCCAGAGGAGAGCCCCCAAAAAGGGGCAGGGGATCTCAGAAACCACTGAAAGGTGGGTGAGGATTCCTGTGACTCTGTAACACAGGGAAGCAATGTGCTTCCATGTACCGGGGGAGGGGACTGAGACTAGCTCCTTTCCAGCAGAAGGCAACATGCCCTCAGGAGCAGGGGCAGGAGAGGTGTTGTCAGTGATTAAAGAAACTGTCCCAGTTGTTAGCTGGCAGAGTTCTGCAAGTGAACAAGAAATAGAACCCTTCCCAGGGAGCACAGAGAAATGTATCTTAGGAGGGGGCCCAGAGGAGGAAACTGGGGAAGGAATAGTGGGGGTACAGGAATGTCTCCTCTCTAGTCAGTTGGAGCAGGATGCCCAGGACACTAGGAGGATGGCTCGGTCAGCATCTGTGCACCCAGACACTCAGCCTGTGACCCAAGTTTTGAGAAGGAACTGTGTAACTGACCTCCTGGAGGGGAGCAGTCACACAGCTGACTTCTCAGGGACAGAGAAAGGGGTGGGGGAGGGTACCCCAATCCAGGTCCCAATTTTTCAGGATGCTATTTCTGATAAGTTTTTGGAAAGTAACTGTGTCTCTTTAAATCAAGATGCAGCTCCAATGCCTGCAATAACAGAGGAGTTGGGACCAAGAAGTTTCCAGGTGGTAGTTTGTCAGAATACAAATGACCCAACTGACAGAGAAGGGGGTGTTTTCCCCCAGACTGGTAAAACATAAAGAGCAGTTATGGGAAAGCTGCTGGGAAAAGGAGAATCTGATCAAAAGGTAAACACACATAGGAGGGGGAAAACACAGGGTAACCCCAAAAGGGGAGTTGGATTTTCTGCATATGTACAGTCCTGGGGTTGGGAGACCGCTCCCCAAAGGGCCAGCCAATGTGCAGGATACCCCTGAACACCTATTGTGCCAGACCTCGAGGCACCAAAATTCCAAAAACATGATTAAATTAAGAGCCCACACAAAGAGAAAGACTGGAAGGAAAGAAAAGACGGTGACTGATTAAATGGGAGAGAGTCAAAGGACACCATGGGTAATGAACAAACTAACCTCAAACTACACTATCTAAATAGAGGGCATGGTATCATAAAGATACTTGTAAACACCCATCTGTGATAAAAAATTGGAATTAATGTTAAGTTTTGGGGATAAGAATTATGACACAGATGTTAAACCTTATGATAATGCTACTTTTGAATTATACCTGTAAACAGCTTTAAAGCTTATCACAGCAGAGAAACCATAAAAAACCTGGTTTGCTGTGTGTGAATGAGGAAACTGAGGCACGCTGCCTCATGGCCTTAATGGCTGGATGCCAAGAGAACTATAACACAAACTGTCTTCGAGCTAGTCAGTGACTAAGGGTATGTCTACACTACAGGATTAATCCGAATTTAGATAATTCGAATTTGGGAAACAGGTTGTATAAATTCGATTGTGCGCGGCCACACTAAGCACATTAATTTGGTTTTTAACCACATTAATTCGGTGGTGTGCGGCCACACTACCCCATTACTTTAACCACAGTAATTCGGTGGTGTGCGGCCACACTAACCCTAATTCGAATTAACAAAATCGATTTAGGCACTACTCCGCTCGTCGAGGTGGAGTACAGAAATCGATTTTAAGTGCCCTTTAATTCGAATTAACTGGCTCTGTAGTGTGGACGGGTGAAGGGTTAATTCGGATTAACGCAGCTAAATCCGAATTAAAGTCGTAGTGTAGACCAGGCCTAACCCTCTTGCAGTAAACTAAGAGGGGAAGTGTGACTCTCTGTACCTTGGGGGAACACCCTATAACCCCATAGATTCATAGATTCATAGATTCTAGGACTGGAAGGGACCTCGAGAGGTCATCGAGTCCAGTCCCCTGCCCGCATGGCAGGACCAAATACTGTCTAGACCAACCCCGATAGACATTTATCTAACCTACTCTTAAATATCTCCAGAGATGGAGATTCCACAACCTCCCTAGGCAATTTATTCCAGTCTTTAACCACCCTGACAGTTAGGAACTTTTTCCTAATGTCCAACCTAGACCTCCCTTGCTGCAGTTTAAGCCCATTGCTTCTTGTTCTATCCTCAGAGGCTAAGGTGAACAAGTTTTCTCCCTCCTCCTTATGACACCCTTTTAGATACCTGAAAACTGCTATCATGTCCCCTCTCAGTCTTCTCTTTTCCAAACTAAACAAACCCAATTCTTTCAGCCTTCCTTCATAGGTCATGTTCTCAAGACCTTTAATCATTCTTGTTGCTCTTCTCTGGACCCTTTCCAATTTCTCCACATCTTTCTTGAAATGCGATGCCCAGAACTGGACACAATACTCCAGCTGAGGCCTAACCAGAGCAGAGTAGAGCGGAAGAATGACTTCTCGTGTCTTGCTCACAACACACCTGTTAATACATCCCAGAATCACGTTTGCTTTTTTTGCAACAGCATCACACTGTTGACTCATATTTAGCTTGTGGTCCACTATAACCCCTAGATCCCTTTCTGCCGTACTCCTTCCTAGACAGTCTCTTCCCATTTTGTATGTGTGAAACTGATTTTTTCTTCCTAAGTGGAGCACTTTGCATTTGTCTTTGTTAAATTTCATCCTGTTTAACTCAGACCATTTCTCCAATTTGTCCAGATCATTTTGAATTATGACCCTGTCCTCCAAAGCAGTTGCAATCCCTCCCAGTTTGGTATCATCCGCAAACTTAATAATCGTACTTTCTATACCAATATCTAAGTCGTTAATGAAGATATTGAACAGAGCCGGTCCCAAAACAGACCCCTGCGGAACCCCACTCGTTATGCCTTTCCAGCAGGATTGGGAACCATTAATAACAACTCTCTGAGTACGGTTATCCAGCCAGTTATGCACCCACCTTATAGTAGCCCCATCTAAATTGTATTTGCCTAGTTTGTCGATAAGAATATCATGCGAGACCGTATCAAATGCCTTACTAAAGTCTAGGTATACCACATCCACAGCTTCTCCCTTATCCACAAGACTCGTTATCCTATCGAAGAAAGCTATCAGATTGGTTTGACATGATTTGTTCTTTACAAATCCATGCTGGCTGTTCCCTATCACCTTACCACCTTCCAAGTGTTTGCAGATGATTTCCTTAATTACTTGCTCCATTATCTTCCCTGGCACAGAAGTTAAACTAACTGGTCTGTAGTTTCCTGGGTTGTTTTTATTTCCCTTTTTATAGATGGGCACTATATTCGCCCTTTTCCAGTCTTCTGGAATCTCTCCCGTCTCCCATGATTTTCCAAAGATAATAGCTAGAGGCTCAGATACCTCCTCTATTAGCTCCTTGAGTATTCTAGGATGCATTTCATCAGGCCCTGGTGACTTGCAGGCATCTAACTTTTCTAAGTGATTTTTAACTTGTTCTTTTTTTATTTTATCTGCTAAACCTACCCCCTTCCCATTAGCATTCACTAGGTTAGGCATTCCTTCAGATTTCTCGGTGAAGACCGAAACAAAGAAGTCATTAAGCATCTCTGCCATTTCCAAGTTTCCTGTTACTGTTTCTCCCTCTTCACTAAGCAGTGGGCCTACCCTGTCTTTGGTCTTCCTCTTGGTTCTAATGTATTGATAAAAAGTCTTCTTGTTCCCCTTTATTCCCTTAGCTAGTTTGAGCTCATTTTGTGCCTTTGCCTTTCTAATCTTGCCCCTGCATTCCTGTGTTGTTTGCCTATATTCATCCTTTGTAATCTGTCCTAGTTTCCATTTTTTATATGACTCCTTTTTATTTTTTAGATCATGCAAGATCTTGTGGTTAAGCCAAGGTGGTCTTTTGCCACATTTTCTATCTTTCCTAACCAGCGGAATAGCTTGCTTTT
The DNA here is from genome assembly GCF_002925995.2 of Terrapene triunguis. Taxonomy (NCBI): domain Eukaryota; kingdom Metazoa; phylum Chordata; order Testudines; family Emydidae; genus Terrapene; species Terrapene triunguis. Next base: position 20,529,188 of record NW_020664420.1, read on the forward strand.
GGGCCCTTAATAGTGTCCCTTTGAAAAACTGCCAACTCTCCTCAGTTGTTTTTCCCCTCAGTCTTGATTCCCATGGGACCTTACCTATCAGCTCTCTGAGCTTACCAAAATCCGCCTTCCTGAAATCCATTGTCTCTATTTTGCTGTTCTCCCTTCTACCCTTCCTTAGAATTGCAAACTCTATGATTTCATGATCACTTTCACCCAAGCTGCCTTCTACTTTCAAATTCTCAACGAGTTCCTCCCTATTTGTTAAAATCAAGTCCAGAACAGCTTCCCCCCTAGTAGCTTTTTCAACCTTCTGAAATAAAAAGTTGTCTGCAATGCAGTCCAAGAATTTGTTGGATAGTCTGTGCCCCGCTGTGTTATTTTCCCAACATATATCCGGATAGTTGAAGTCCCCCATCACCACCAAATCTTGGGCTTTGGATGATTTTGTTAGTTGTTTAAAAAAAGCCTCATCCACCTCTTCCACCTGGTTAGGTGGCCTGTAGTAGACTCCTAGCATGACATCACCCTTGTTTTTTACCCCTTTTAGCCTAACCCAGAGACTCTCAACACTTCCGTCTCCTATGTCCATCTCTACCTCAGTCCAAGTGTGTACATTTTTAATATATAAGGCAACACCTCCTCCCTTTTTCCCCCGTCTATCCTTCCTGAGCAAGCTGTATCCATCCACACCAACATTCCAATCATGTGTATTATCCCACCAAGTTTCAGTGATGCCAACAATGTTCATCTTTATAAAATGATTGTGTGGTATCCAATGCAAACTTTGTCATGTTGGGTGTCTTCGGAAGACTCATGATGCACTGAGCATGGTTGTTATAGTGATGTTATAGTAATTGTTACAGTAATGTTATAGGTTATAATTTCATATATATAGTTATGAGGCTGAAAATGTATTCTCCTGGCTTAAAGCAAGCCCAGGCAAAAACTCTCCAAGAACAGAGAGGCAGTTCACACCTCATCAGGGCATGTATGGGACAAACCCAGCCCAACCTCACAGGAACAAAGGACTCTGGCTTAGGCAGCAACAAAAGAATCTGTAGACTCTCGAGGGTGTCACCCCCTTCCTTTGGTCAGTTTGGAACTGTGATGAGGTAATGCTCACCTGAATCTGAAGGGCAGGGAGGGCAAAGCCAAGGGGGAAGAAAGAACATGATAGAAGGGAGAGAGATTTGCCATGCTCTCTCTCAATTCCACCTACATTTACAGACACCACACCAAGCAACTGAAGCACTGATCAAAGGGGAGAGCCTGGCTGAAGAGTAACCAGCCAGCCTGTGGTGAGAAGCATCTAAGTTTGTAAGGGCATTGAAAGTGTTAAGATCAGCTTAGAATGTGTTTTGCTTTTATTTCATTTGACCAAATCTGACTTGTTATGTTTTGACTTATAATAACTTAAAATCTATCTTTATAGTTAATAAATCTGTTTGTTTATGCTACCTGAAGCAGTGCATTTGGTTTGAAGTGTGTCAGAGGCTCCCCTTGGGATAACAAGCCTGATACATATCAATTTCTTTGTTAAATTGATGAACTCATAAGCTTGCAGTGTCCAGCGAGCATAACTGGACACTGCAAGATGGAGGTTCTTAGGGTTGTGTGTGGGACTGAAGATATTGGCTACTGTCATTCGGATGCATAATCCAAGGAGTAGCTTACTTGCAAGAGGCTGTGCATGAACAGCCCAGGAGTGGGGGTTCTCACAGCAGAGCAAGGCAAGGCTGGTTCCCAGAGTCAAGGATTGGGGTGACCTAGCAGATCACCGGTCCAGATACCACCAGAGGGGAACGTCACATACAACAGTGGGGATATTACAAGGAAACAATTAGGCAATACTGTTCAGCATGATAGGCTGTAGTATCAGCACATCAGCCAACATTAAATAATTCTAATAGGTGATGCTGATAGTGAAGCCCAAAATTAACACTGCTATTTTTTTTTCCATTTTAAGACCCTGTTTTCAGTTGCGTATAACTTTGCCAAACTTTAAACATGGGTTGAAATTTCCCATGCTAGGCATCTGCCTCACACTGAATTTTTTAAAGGGTTTTAGCAACAATGGTTCATCTGTATCTGTGAATGAAATTAGGGAAAATACATTGTTTTGTTCATGATAAGAAAATCTTACAGTTGTTTCATTGAGAAGCTCTGCCACTGTCATTCATTGGAGCAGGGACTTCCAATTTGGAAGCGGTGTGTGTGTGTGTGTGTGTGTTGCTCTGGTGTTACGGATCTATTCTTTGCTGTCCCTGTGAAAATCCACCTAAATCTGGCCAAGTTATAAACCTCTGAATAATCCCAGTTCACACATGCTAACAGTCGTGATCTGAAGACATCAAGAGATGGAGAATTCACCACTTCCCTTGGTAGTTTGTTCCAATGGTTAATTACCCTTACAGTTAAAAAACTTTGATTAATTTCTAATCTGAATTTGTCTGGCTCCAGCTTCCAGTCATTGGTTCTTGTTATGCTTTTCTCTGCTACATTAGAGAGCTTTTCAGTACCCAATGTTTTCTCCCTGTGCTTCATTGATATTGTGTAGTGCTAGTTTTTTAATCGGAATGTCATGTAGTATTAAACCAAACTCCTTACAATAGTCTAAGTATATTACAACTATGCAATTACCTTTGTCAACCAAACTTGTAATCTCATCAGTGAATGAATCAGTTTTGTTTGACAAGACCTATTTTCAATAGAATCACATTAACTGGCATTAATTATAGCCTTATCCTTTAGTTCTTTATTAATTGAATCCCATATCAGCTTTTTCATTATTTTACCCTGTGCAACCTTAATTCTGCCCTCTTGTGCAGTCTTTAATTACACAATCACATTCCCCTCCCACCAGTTGTTTATTGACTTCTATTGGACCTATGTGCTCAGCATAGAGTAAGAGCTGTAAAATCTGGCTCTTCGTGATTTGTACTAGCACACTGTTGGCACTTAACGTATACTAAGTAATCACATTTATACTCAAAATGTTTCCTTTTTCTTTTCTTTCTGTAGGCCTCATTATCTCCTGTCTTGCACCTTGTGTACTCATCCACACTTGTGCAAACTGAAACCAATGTGGGTGCAAAATACTTCCATTCTAGTATTGAAATTAATGGGACTATTTGTGTAGGAAAATACCACTCAGTGGAAATAATGCTGGCAGAATCAGGTCCACAGTGATTGCAGATTAAGCCATAATGATGTTTCAATACTGCTTCTTTTCTGTTTTAATTGGATGTTTTGAATTAACCTAAGTTCCATATTTGTCTGTTTCTGCAAGTCTTAATACACAGCACGGAAAGTTTAATACACAGCATGGAAAGGAGCTATATTAGTGATGGAACTGGAGTCAGCTGGGAATGCTCAGGTAAAACAGAAAGAGAAGCAATAATGAAATATCATTGTGGTTGCACATGTAAATCAACACCATTCAAAGACCTGGTGAATCATTATCATTGTGCACTAGCCTCAACCACTGGCACACCAAATGACTCCTTCCTCTCCTTTGCAGATCTCTTTGGCTTTCAGACATCCTGCACCGGATCCTAGGGTGACCAGACAGCAAATGTGAAAAATCAGGACGGGGGTAGGGGGTAATAGGAGCCTATATAAGAAAAAGACCCCAAAATCGGGACTGTCCCTATAAAATCGGGACATCTGGTCACCCTACCGGACCCAGACAGAAGGGTGGAAAGCCGAGCACTGATGGCAGAAAATGAAAGCTGAATCAGACAGGATGACTAACAAATTCCTCAAAGCCTGTGCTGAGGCTGTGTGACAGGTCAAGAGAACCTTCCTTTTAGCCTCCATTGAAGCTGCAAATCCCACTCCAAGGAGCTGGCCAGGGTGTAAATTGCTTCAGCAATCCTGAGTACCTACAACCTAGATCAGAGCTAAGTACCAAGCGCAGCAAAGAAGATTTTCGTTTACATTATGAACCTCTGCTTTTCAGGTATAAATCATGGCTGAAGGTGGTTTCAAAAAGTCATAGCCTGCTAGACTGTTTTCCATAAACACTGTGGCTATTTTTCACAACAATTGCATAAAACTCATCCGTTTGAACACTTTTAGTTACAGGACACCTCCTGGGGGAATTCTGCTCCACTGTGCGGCGCAGAATTTTGTAGAAATTAATGATGTGTGCGCAGAATTTCCTTTTCCTCACAGAAATGGGCTGCAGTGCTGCTAGCTGCCAATAGGGGCCACTGGATCTGGCAGAGCCCAGCTCGCACATAGAAGACTCTGCTGGGGGCAGGGAGAGGACGCTAGAGGGTTCCTGACAGCTGCAGTTCCCAGCATGCCCTGGGGGAAGGAGGCAGCAGTGCACAGGAAACTCCGTGCAAGCCTGGGACCGAGCATCAGGCTGTTTCTCCCTCTGGTTCCTTGGGCTCTGGAGGGGAGAGAGGGGAGGGTGTCTGGGCTGAGGGCCACGGCTGGGCTCTGTGGGGGGAGAGGAGTGGGTATCTGGCCTGGTGGGGGTGTGGCTGGGGTCTGTGGAGGAGGGGTTCAGGTGTAATGGCTGGGGGGGGGGGCCCGTGGGTGGGGCCTGGGGGGGGGAATGGGTTGTGGGTGTCTGGCTCTCCAGCTGGACTCTGGGGTGGGAAAAGGGGCAGAAAAACAGCAACTGGGTTGTCATAGGGGTTTCTTTAACTCTCTACTCCTCAGGGAATTTTTGTGTGTGTCTGTATTGTTACAGACATACTTGCTGACAGGTATTTTGAAATACATTACCAAAATAATTGAAACTGGCGTGATTATGTAGTGTTATTTTGACAAATAAAATTTGCAGAATTTTAAAATATTGTGTGCAGAATTATACATTTTTTGGTACAGGATGCCCCCAGGAGTACTGTATCTTCCATGGGGTAGATTTTGCCTGGCCCTTATTCCATGTTTACATAGGGAGTGCTTGCACAGAGAGGCCAAGCAGAACTGCAGCCCCCTGTGTAAGAATAGCCACTGCAGTCAGTGGTCATTGACCTTCTGTAACCCCTGATCCATATCAGGTGATGGGGACTAGTAAATAAAAACTAGTCTTTTACCAGCATGTGTATGACACCTTATTACTGTGCACTCTGGGGAATGTAGGGGATGTTCTATCCCTGTTCCTCCACAGATGATCCAGGGCACCTCTAAGGGCAGAGAGGAAACAGGACCATGGGTCAGCCCATTATACACCAGCCACTGCACCTGGCCTGCCATACCGAGTGATAGTTTCCTGCACCCCACACAGTGATGTAGGAGAAGCGGCACAGCCTAAATGACACAATCAAGTTCTATGCAGTATTGTTGTAGCCATCTCGGTCCCAGGATATTAGAGTGACAAGGTGGGTGAGGTAATATCTATTATTGGACCAACTTCTGTTGGTGAGAGAGACAAGCTTTCAAGCTCATCAACAGAAGCAAGCTCCCCCCAGACCAGGAAACACCAAAGCAGCACCAGACCCTGCCAGAACAAAGGCAAAATCTGAAGACATATCTCCACTGCTACAATGATCAACAACTCCCATCCAACACACCTTTCAAGATCCATGGGTTCTACACGTGCCTATCACGCCATGTGGTGTACCTTATCCAGTGCACCAAATGCCCTAATAACAACTGTGTGGGTGAAACTAATCATTATACTCTCAAATGAACTCACACAGGAAAATTATAAAAGACAGACACATGTCACCTGTGGGAGAACACTTTTCACAGAGCGATCACTCTATATCTGACCTATCAGTCCTCATCCTCAAAGGAAACCTGTACAACACTTCAAAAAGATGAGCCTGGGAGCTTAAATTCATAACTTTGCTAGACATGAAAAATCATGGTCTTAATAAAGACACTGGATATATGGATTATTACAACAATCTGTAACCCACTAACTCCCTTTTTTGTCTTATGCCTACAGGGGTGTTAATGGGCCACTTCACCTTGAATGGTCCTGCCTATTATGTACTAACTACTCATTACACTCATTGAATCTATTTCCCCATGTTAAGTATCCTCACACCTTCTTGTCAACTGTCTAAAATGGGCCATCTTGATTATCACTACAAATGTTTTTTTTCTCCTGCTGATAATACCTCATCTTAATTAATTAGCCTCTTACAGTTGGTATGGCTACTTCCACCTTTTCATGTTCTCTGTATGTATATATATTTCTTACTATATATTCCATTCTATGCATCTGATGAAGTGGGCTCTGGCCCAGGAACACTTATGCTCAAATAAATTTGTTAGCCTCTAAGGTGCCACAAGTACTCCTGTTCTTTTTGCAGATACAGACTAACACAGCTGCTACTCTGAAACCTAACTACTTATGCTAAACTATCAGTTCTATCTTGTAGTTAGCTGTGAAGCTCTTAGTACCTTTCCCAGATCTGAAGAAGAGCTTTGTGTAGCTTGACAGCTTGTCTTTCTCAGCAATAGAAGTTGGTCCAATGAAAGATATTGCCTCACCACCTTGTCTCTCTAACAATCAAGTCCAGCATTTTATCCCTACTTTACTGATTTCAGAAGCCTCCTCATTAGTTGCACTAATCTCATCCTAATTTCCAACATCTTTCTGTTCTCCCTACAGTTCTAGAAAAAGTGTTCCTTCATTTTGCACACACCACAATGGAGACCCCCATGGACACCCCGATCAAACATTCACTTGACCTTCCTCACGAGGCCTGATCCTGTGAGATGTGGAACACTCCTGATCAGTACTGAATGCTTTCTACTTTCACTGGTGTAAAGAACAGATGAAGATGATCAGCACCTCCCATCAGGCACCAACCAACTCACAGCAGAACTGGTTGATTTCAAAATTTGAGAAGGTGGGGACAATTGTTATGACATGTTCTCAAAAAACATTTTCCTTCCCCCCCCCCAGCCATTTATACTGCTGGTCAAAAGGTATTGTATTTTGAAATTACATTTTTTTTAAGAAGAGGAAACATTTTCAAACAGCTTTACTGCAGAGGCAACACGTAGGGGGGGTTGCAGGGTCAAATGCCCCCTCCCCAGATTGGCCTGCCGGGGGAGGGGAGGAAGAGGGGCTCTGTCCTCCTCTCCCTGCCCCTCCCCATCAGCGTGTTCTACTGCTTCTGCCTGAGAGAGACTGGCTCGGAGGCAGCAGCGACCTACACCCTGCCTGGGCTTGGCTGCTGGGGACAGAGGCCAAGCATGCGGGGCACAAGGGCGGGCTCCGGCTCGCTGGGCCTCTGTTCTTGGCAGCCAAACCCGGGCAGGGAGCGGACTGCCGCTGCCGCCCAGCCAGTTCTCTCAGGCAGAAGTAGCTCCATCCCACTCTTCGTCCAGTTGTCAGGGAGAGCAGCTGAAGTGCAGGAGGGAGGCTCAGGGAGAGAAAGACAGAGTCCCCGCTCTCCACAGGTAACGTGGAGTGGGAAGAGCGTGGTGTCCCTAGGCTGGGCACAGGGCGGGGTGGGAGTCCCTGGGCAGAGGAGACACGTGGGGCAGTCACGTGTCCTCCCCTTTAGATTGTGCCCCCCCAGTATGGGGAGGCATGAGTCGTCTATGCCTAGTGCACAGTGAAATGTCTCCATCCACTGTTTCTTCAGCCTCACTTTTGATCCTTCCAGAGACACAAATGCTGTAGTCAAACTCTTTCATTTCCTCAAATCCACACACAAGAAGTGTATTATCCAGAAATACATGGAGAGAGCTAGAGACTACAGTCATGAGAACAAGAGAAAAAGATAGACAGATGCACAGAAGCTGGATGTCACCAACTTGTTGATGAGGTAGCAAAGAAATACAGGTTGGAAAATGAGTGGTAGTTGAATGAATTTCCCGTGTTCATGCACCTCCTTTTTTCAACAATGGAGAAACACATTTCACTGTTTTTTGTTTTTTTTTGGCAGAGACAGTACATTCAATCTCACTGATTCTAATTTTGTGAATTTCAATCATCATTACAAAATATTTGCTGTCTTAAAATTGTGCATACTTTCACAGATTTTTAAAAATATTTTTTATTAAATTTTGCAAATTTCTTGAGATTTTTCAGTTTTAGTCGGAAACATTTGAAAAAGCAAAAGCAATCACATTTAGCCACTTCTGTCTGAGAGCCTGGGGAGGTTTATTGGTTTTAAAAAGAGCTTGCTTGCAGCTCTGGCTGTAAAACAAAGAAGCAGCAACAGTGCTTGTTACAGCCGAGCACCCACTTCCTACTTTATTTATGTTTTGCAGAAAACTGTTCTCAGCTCAGCTTCCCTATCTTGCATGCTACTTTAGCAACAGACCAATTAGTCTAGGTTTCCCACTAATCTTATTTTAGAGTTGCCCAAAATAAACAACTATGTTCATAGCATTATTGAAACTGGAATCTTTTTAATAAGTATCACACTGCTATAATTTATGCTACTGTGATAGAGGCACAAAGACGCTAATTATTGCAGACACTGGGAATGCCTACTAAAGTGAAGTTTACAAAAAGTTTTAGTTATGGCCACCTGTTTTTGCATGCTCATGACTTTTCAAAAAAATTTCTTTCTGTGCAGAAATTTTACATGTGAGGGCCTTGATCCTGCATTGAGAACTGTGTAGCACAATCCCTCCCCTCCCTTCTTCTTTGACACACTGTTCTCCCCCATATCCCTCCCCACCCTGCACAACCCCTGATGCAACTCCTCCCTACCTCGCCGCCTCTTACTCCAGTTAGGTGATGGAGCTGCCTCTGCCTGCTTTGTAGCAAGAGAAATTGCCCCTATCTCAGGGAATTCTCCAATACAAATCTCCAGCTGCTCTAAGTTGACTTTGTGCCGTGTAAGGGTCGCAAAAGAAACATGGCAAACTGGAGAATCTGGCTCTCAGTTTTTAAGCAGAACTTCACACTGGTGACACAATCTAACGCACGGTTATTAAAATATTTGGCTCCCACTTAATGCCTTAATTTTCAAAACACTGTACAAACATTTATTAATCCCCATTCCTGTTTTTGAACTGTGGTAACAGAGACACAGAGTGTTTAAGGGCAATGTGCTCAAACTTAAGTACTTAAGTTCAGCACCTAAATCCATAATTAGAGCCAGAGATCCTTAAGAAAATAAAAACAAAACCCCACCATCTTCAGCACATGCATAAGTTTACTAACCCAAGTAAACCTACAGACTTCAATGGGACTATTCTGGTGAATAAAGTTATTCAATGTGTGTTTACAGGACCAAGCCCTTTGGCATCTAAATAAGCAGCTAGATATTAAGAAGTGTTAAAGATATGCAGCACTCACTGATGACAGTGAAGTTGCTTCAAATTTACACTGATGCAACTGAGAGCAGAAATCTGGCCCCTTCTATGGAGGTATCAGAGATTTAATTAACGCCAAACTGTCAGACAAAACTCCCGATTGTTTGAAAGAAATCCTTAATAACTGATATTGAAGTGTTTACAAATATTAGCCAATTACTTTTCATGCTATAAGGGTTTATTTCTATCATTTTTGTCAACAAAAATAATCCTAATTAAAATTATTCAGACATAGAATATGTATATTCTAATAAGATGCTGATAATTTAAAATAAATCATTAATAAACCATTGATTCAGTTCAGAAAGGGCAGGGAAAGGAAAAGGGGTGTGTGTGTGTGGGGGGGGGGGAAGATTTATTAGAAAGGGCACAAATTCATCTAAACATGACAATTTGGTGTCTCCTCTGTTTCCCAAATCAGCAAATTGGAGGCGCTTTGGATGAAACACCCATCATTCAATTTTTAAAACATTCAGATCTTTTTATATGGCATGTAATAGTAACAACCGTTTATAGAAGACAAGAGGTATTTTAATTAAAAATTAATTATAGGGTTATATCCATTTGTGAGCTATGCAAAGCTTCACTCAGACAAGTAGTCCCACACGAAACACAGCTTTGCATTCAAATGGTGCTTCTTTGCATATTTTCCATTCAAGAGCAGCACACAAGGTGCATCATTGTTCCAAAAAGTGTCACTTTACAGTATGTAGGTTTGGTCAAAAACGAGAAATAGTCACAAATTTTCAACTTACAAAAATAATATTGTAGAATAGAACCTTTTCTAATTTTATTTTATTTTGGCTGCTGTTACATTTATTTAGTAATTAAGGCCAGGGATTTCAAAAGTGACTAGTGATTTTTCATGTTGAAATTTTTAGGTGCCCAGTGTGCAATACCTTAAAGGGTCCTGATTATCCGAGTGTGGGTTCTCAGCACATTTTGAAAATCAGGCCCTTTTAAGGTAACCCCCATGGGAGCCTGGTCTGCATAACTGAGGACAGAAACTATCCCCAATTGATTTTCTGTTTATTATTTCCATGTAAATGTACACTCCCCAGAATATGCCAGAAGAATGTATGCACGGGGCTTTTATTTATATTTGGAACTGCTTTTTCTGTGGTAATTTTTTGCTGGGGTTTTTGTATTTTATGCCCTTGAGCTGGACAGTCAATACAAATAAAATAATGAGCATTATTTGTCTGGCAAACTGTGGGCACACGTATGGCCCAGTGTAAATAAGAAATAATAATAGTAACACTGAATATCTGGAGACTCTCAGAAGAAATCATGGAAACATGGACAGCAATCAGGGCTACCCCTGCGGCTCTGACCTGACCCTTCTAGGAGGGCAAGAGAGCATCTGGGCCCCTACTAATAAAGACTGAGAATGGTAATCTATCGCTCACCCTAAAACATACAGTAGGACAACCAGTACTAAAGCAACCGTCGCTCGACGCTAGAGACCTTGCAAACTACTGTCTGAATTTGACAGTTGAGCAGTTTGCAAAAAACAGTCTCTGCCACCACCTGTGAGTGGCCAGTGTAACAGACCCCCTGAGTCAGGCTTCAGGACAGAGAATGGCACAAAGTCAGCATTTCTTGCCCTGGCGGAAGACCTCCTCATGACCATAGACAAGAGATGTGCATCCAGACCTCTCCTGCAGGACCTCTCTGTGGCATTTGATACCACTGATCAGCAATACTCCTGTTGCAGGGATGAACAGAAATGCCCAGAAATGCTCAGTTCCTTCCTCTGAGGGTACTTATGGGCAATTGTTCCTCCACCTCCAGAGACCGCACCAACTCACTCCCACGACCTGATCCTCTCCCCCACATCATTCAACATCTATATGGAGCCACTGAGAGAGCTGGCGAGACAACACAGGCTGAAGTGCCAGCAGTATGCAGTCCACTCCCAGCTTTATAAATGTAAACCATTTTGTCATCCTGCTTTCGTGGCTTCTCATTGCTTAGCTGACAACAGACCAGCAGGAAGATAAGCAGGCCTAAACTAAACCCAGGCAAGACTGAGACAATGCTGGTAGGAAGAGATATATGTTAAGCAATTGCCTTCTCTATGAAGGATATCTGCTCTCAAATTGCTGAGTTGCTCAGCAGCCTTTGGGTCCTTTTTCACTCCTTGATGCTATTGGATGGCCAAATAGTTATGACAGCAAAACACTTTCACTTACATTTGCAACTCGCCAGAGGTTTGCACCTCAATTTATTTAACACCGAGCAGGCCACGCTGATGCATTCACAATCTCCAGGGTTAGTCACAGTTTCATGTCTAAGAATGAAACTAGACACCCTGAAAAAGCTTCAATTTCTACAAAATGCAGTAATCTGTCCATTCAGCAGTATGGATCACAGTGAATCTGTCATCTGAGTGCTCCAGTCTTTGCACTGGCTCCCCAGTGAATTCTGAGTCCAGTGCAAGGTCTGTCCTGATATTTAAAGACCTCCATGGGATTGCTTGGAAATACCTGAAAGATCACATCTCCCCCTTGTGCATGACTGCCTGTTGTATTTGGATTAAGGATTATTCCACTGGAACAATGGATTGATCAATCATTGGGGAGGCTTGTGACTGTGGGAGACAGAGCTTTCACAGGAAATGGATATATGCTGTGGAACAAACTCTTGCAAGAGACAAGAATGACTATGGACTTTATTACTTTTAGAACTAAATGCAAAACTCATTTCTTCAATTTAGTTTTCCTTCAACAAGTTCTTCACACATGCATGCAGACACCTGCACACTCCAAAAGCCACTCATTCACTCTGATACAGCCACCCCCCAACTAAAATTAACAAAAGCCATAAACTAATCAAGCTGGTTCTCCTACAGAGAAAAGAAAAGGAGATGTGATTATTTGTATTGTTAATACTCAGGGATACTCAGGAAATGCAGTGAGTCAGGCCACAAAAGCACATAGAGAGATAAATAGGTGAACAACCAGATAGATGCGTAGGAATCAGACCCACACCATAACAGAGGATGTTCAAGTAGAAAGGACATTTTTCTTTATTGGAAAAGTTGCCAAGAAAGAATTCAAAATTAACCTGAACCCAAAAGGAGCTGCAAGTGCTCAGCAGCTCTAAAAAAATCACTTACTTAGGTACCTAACTTTCTTCTTTTTATGTGGCATCTCCATTACTGGAGATTTGCAACCTAGGCAGCCCATTCCGTATGATCCACTGCTAAGCTGTTTTCAGAGGAATAGCCCTTTTCATCAACCCGATGCCCAGATAAGATCTTTTTTTTGGCCTCATGTTCTTCAGCCATCAACTTTTCCTTTCAGTGCCTGTAAATATGCTTGATTGCCAATTGAACCCCTTAAAATGTGCCTTGCAAATTGAAACTTTCCTTTCATAAGATCTAGGACTAGCATTTGCTGAGTTGCAGTCATCTCCAATACTTTTTAACTGGGTACGCAGTCTGCCCATGATATTTTCAGACTTCTTCTATACCACCATATTTTGAAGGATTGTAATTTCTTTATTATGCATTGTTTGAATGTCCGTTTTTCACAGCTGTAATTTAACACAGGCCAAATGTAAGTTTTTAAGAGTCAGAATTTAGTTTTCAGACTTATGTCTCCTCTCATCGGAAGTTTATTCTTCCAGAATGTCTCTTTGCTCTTGCTGTTCTGCTGCTGACTTTGGTGTCCGATCTTCCATTTTCTGTAATGATGCTTCCTAAGTAGCAATAATTTCTCACTTGGTGTACAGCTGTGTCATACACTGGAATTCTCCTAACTTTAGGCATCAAAATATGAACATGCTGTCCCTAGTGTTATATAGTAATTTCATATATAAATTTTGTACATCTTGTGTAGGTTTTTATGTATGCAATACATTGGATTGTTTATTAAACACTATTTTAAAAGTATAAAGTGTATAGAAATATAGCCCCCAGTTCTTCAAGGTGCTTCAGCAAATGTCAAACTTTAAGTGTAGTCACATTAACTTCAATTGGGGCCAAAATGTCTTATCTAATATAATAAACAGTAAGAAAAAGTTTTATTCATTACAGTGAAAACATGTATGCATTGTCTATATGAATAAGTTGAATATCTTCTACCTACTGGCTCTATATTGGGGTTGTGCACTCCTTTGGGGCTTGAGATAATATTAGCCACTGAATGATAAATTTTCACAATTTTGTGTCTGTTTGTATGCACAAAGAGTGTAGGCCCAACATTTGTGAACACAGAATTAGAGGCGTGTTTGAAGCCAGCTGAAAATTAGGTCATTACAGTACAGTACACATATTGGTATAATTGTACTAATAACCAAAGTCTTGCTTAAGAAAAGTTTTGTGTCTGTGGTATTTTTCCATTGCTGAAGAAAGAAGAAGAAATATTGCTGTCATAGGCACACAGTCTGATGTGAGATTTTGGGTTTCACATCACAGGCTATTGCTTTAACTGGTTACAAAATAGATTTTCAGAAAAAGATGTACTTAGAGTTTAAAAACTGAGCACGCTCAATTCTTCTCACGCTCTATCAACTGGCTTAAAATTGTGTTAATATTAATGGCATTCATATTATTTTCTTGTGGAAGGGCACCAATAATGCAGTAGTTTATGACACTGGTGGCAGATTTAGATTTTGAACATGGGTAGCTGTGGGATGAGCGTTATTTCCCATGGGCCCAGGCCAAAAGATTCCAGGAAATAATAAGTACAGTTTTAAAACGGAAAGAAAAAACATGCCTTTTGATAAGCCCTTGGTTTTACTGTAGTTTTCTCTCTAATACAGTGTCCTCTTATCTCCCTTTTGTGAATCCTTACTGACCTTTCAGAATTAAATCATATGGTTCTTATAATTTCATTATTTCCCCTTTTTGACTAGTGTTTTCAATACTGTCCCTAATGTAAATGTAATCCAATCCCAACCCCACCATCTGTGCTGATCTACTCAAAGCCAGCACAGGCTCCATTTGTTAGTATACATATGGGCTGATTCAGCAAAACTCAGGCTAAACTCCATCATACAAGTCCAGCCCTACTCAGCAAAATACTTAAGCATGGGTTTAACTTTAATTTGCTATAACATTCATAGAAAACAAACACCAAAGAGGCACTAACACAACTGAAACAAACACAGGTGAAGTAAATTCATTTCAAAATTCAAATAGGTACTTGTAGTATTTTTATTTTATAATATTTGTTCAGCTCTGCTGAACAGCACTGACAGCTATATTTACACTATTTATATTGGGTCTAATCCTGAAGTCCTAACTCAGGAAAAATTCAAATTGATTTAATGTAAGTTTCCGTAACCAGGACTGCAGGACTGAGCCCTAAAACCTACAGATAAATTGTAACCTCATATCTCAATAATATTGTAATAAGTTAGGACTCATTTTTATAACCCATATCTTGGGCTTTGTTTCTCAATGACCAACTCGTATGGAAGGGAAGGGTGTCCCTATATTTGATAGTAAAGGAAGAACAAGAGTATGGAGATATTCCTGGGAAGATCCTCAGCTGGTGTGAATTGCCAATTGATGGCGTTACAATTCACACCAGTTGAGGACTCCCCTTCAGTATATTTTTATGGATAATTTTTCTCTCTCATCTTAAAAAAACATTCCCCCCCCAAAATATTGCAGAGCACATAGCAAAGGACGTAATTGGTAGATTGCATGTGTATAAATACAGATTTGCAACATTTTTGCATTGTAGCAATCTTTGTGGTATTTTTGCTTCCTCTTAAATATTTACAACAGTGGCATACAGTATCTTACACAACCTTCTGATGGGAAATACTGGAATTTCCTTTCTTCCAGTAGATATTCTTTCTGTGCAGTGAAGTCGTTTTAAAAATAGATCAATCTCCTGTCTGTCTTCCTGATCGCCCTGTCTAATTGGGAGTTTTTATCTCAAAGCTGTAATGATTCTGCTTACTAAGCACTGCAGGACAGATCCTTAGCTGGTATAAATTGGAGTCACACTCCTGATTTCAGTGGAGTTTTGCCAGCTTACACAAGTGGAAGAGCTGGCTGTCCATGAATCTTTAAA
This sequence comes from Terrapene triunguis, assembly GCF_002925995.2. Taxonomy (NCBI): domain Eukaryota; kingdom Metazoa; phylum Chordata; order Testudines; family Emydidae; genus Terrapene; species Terrapene triunguis. The sequence continues at coordinate 20,544,466 of NW_020664420.1, forward strand.
CATCTAGGCAATCTCCTTGATTCAAAAGGCAGCAGTCAGACAGAGCGGATACACAGGGTAAAATCCGGTGACCCACGAAGTCCACAGCAAACCTCCTGTTTACTTCAGGGGGCCAGGATTTCATCAGTAATATTAAGCAAAGACACACTCTGTCCTCTCTCATGGAGACTTTCTTCCTTAATCTAAAATAAAAAAAATCTCTCAGACTGAAAGCATATGGCTGCTCTCTTAACTATGTGATCTATCATCACCGTGAATTGAGTTCCTACTCTGGAATGAAGCAGAAAGGATTTGGAGAAAGTAGTAGTTTAGTTGGTCCGCAACACAAATATTTGGCTTATGAAAGTTGCCCGGAGCACTTACGCTGCAATTGTGGAAGAAGTCAACACTATCTCTAACAAACCTTGAAACAGACATTATATTGATCCGGTGCTGTCAAACACCAATTTGGGACCAGATCCTCAGATGGTGTAAGTTACTGTAGCTCCACTGAATTCAACAGAGCTAACAACAATTTACATCAGCTGTGAATCTGGCTCTATCTTGAATGAATCTAAATGTACTTGTGTGACCACGATAGTTCTGATATCAGAGATGCCCCTAACCAGTACTTCCAGGATTTCATTCTCCACCAAATTTATCCCGAGACACAGGCCTCATCACTTTAATATTTCCATTTTAAGCACCAGGTACATTAACGTTGTTGTGCTTTTAAGTGGCAATATAATCATGGTTAGAGAGGTTTGGAACTAAAAAGTTATGAGTTTGAGACCCTTCACCCAAATTCCAACTCAGGCAATCATAAATTGATGATTTCAGGCACCTCAAGACGACCAATCTCCTCCTCCAATAATACTGTATATACTGTATATAATATAATACATATATACTGTATATAATACTCCAAGTAATACTGAAAACTTTATATGGACTGATTTTCTCAGAAAGTAACTAAGTGATGGCATAGCTGTGAGAAAAAGTCCACCCCTTTCTATTCTAATTGCTTAAGGAACTAAAGCTTTCCATTGCACCAGATACACTGTATCCCATCGCACACTTTACATTATGATGGTTTTCATGGTAATTTTATAACATGACTTTGAAATGAGTCATCTTTTGCCAGGAGCTTTAAAATCTGATTCTCCTGGTCCTTAGAGATATACAATGTTATAGTCCAATACACATTTGGAAGCAGAAGCCTTTGGGCTCTTTCATTCACTAACATAGCTCACAACTTGCTTTTCACTAGGAGTCACACATAATAACGAAGGGACAAATTCTTCGAGTTAAACCACTGTAAATCAAAAGTAACTCAGCTGATTGAAGTAACAGCAGTACATACATAGACATGTGGACAAATATTAGATTTATTATTACATCTGTGAGGCAAAAATTTCAGCTCAAATCTTAATTTTCACTTCTACGCTTTAGATTTATGGACACTAAATAAATAAATAAATAAATAATGATGATGATGTACATAAAATCATGGAATCTAAAGATGGAAAAGACCTTCAGATCACTTAGGTCAAATCCCTGCCAGTGTCAACTGGCCCAATCAGTCATGTATATTTCATGAATATTTTAAAATTTATGGCAGGATATTTTATCTATCTGAAATGACAAGGTAACCAAGATTGAGGCAGTCTGTAACACTTGTTGCTACAGCACTGTTGGTCTGAGAACTCTTTCAGCCAAGACTTTGTGGCATGTTGCATGACAGATGTGGTCTCTTCCATTAGATACTAAAAACAAAACTATGGTGCAGCTTAGTCTCTGGTACAATGCATGGGTTTTGTTTTTGTTTTTTTGTTTTTTTGAGCTTGAATTGTTTTAGAAACTGATATTTCTGTCTCAAGTTAAACTTCTTTTTCTTACCATATATTTTTGTTATACTTATACCTATGCTGGTATATATATATATCTTTTCCCATTCTAGCAGTGAGGTAACAAAAACAAAAACCTACCAACCAAGCAAACAAACCCTCCCTGCAGTAATCCCTTAGGTCCTGATCCTGCAAACATACATGCACATGAATAAGTTTATACCATTGCATAGTTCCATTGAATTCAGTTCATGAAATTGATTCACATTTTCATAATTACCTGATCATTATCTGAATACTCACAAATAATGAATCACTTGAAGAAAAACAGGGCACCTAACTTGGTGCTTCTATGTATAAAAATATTCACAAATCAGCTTTTAAGACGTTTGACCAACTCTAATATGTTCTATTTTTTTAAACAAAGTTGCTATTTTAATAGTGACCTATTTTAAATTCACTAAAATGAAAAAAAAACCTTACAACTTTGCAAGTCACTGTTTTGTCTTGCACATCAATCAGAACTGCATTCCCTTTGCTCCAATGTACTGCGCATCAGACAGTTAAGATTGTCATATTATTTGATTATCTTATTTGATTGTTAATTATTTAATCTGCCAATCTGTGATTTGGGCAAAGGACTTCACCTCTCTGTGCCTTCCTCCCCTCCCCTTTCCACTGTTTGTCTGTTGTATCCATTTAGGGTTTGTCCACACAGTAGCTGAGGGGTGTAATTCCGAGCTTGGGTAGATGTACACATGCTAGCACTGCTAAAGCTAGCATGTTAAAAAAAACAGTGTGCCATGACAGCATAGGTGGTGACAGCATGTGCTAGCCCCCCGACTGTGCACCCAGGGAGTCAGGGGGGACTGTTCTTGGGCGACTAGCCTGAGCTGCCACAGCCACACTGCTATTTTCATTATGTTAGCTCAAGCAGAGATAACACGTCTGTCGACCCGAGCTGGGAATCTCACCACCCAGTTGATGTGTAGACATACCCTTAGACCGTAAGTTCTTCAGGGCAGGGACTGTCTCTTGCTAATATCGCTGTCTCAATACTGACTGGGCCTATAACAAAAATATTCATGATTATGATTATTGCTGCTTGTTCGTTATTGATTCCCACTTGCAGTTAAATACAGTGATTACACCAACTTTTGTAACATTCCCTTTATCCCTCTTTTCTTCTCAGGTAATTTGCTTCAGAAAACGTCATCTCTGTGAAGTAATTTTTCTTTACATTAAAAGGAGAAATAGGAGAGGTACCTAAAATGCCCTCCCTCCCAACTGATTCATACCCATTGCCTTTCAGTTCTGCAACTAACGTTCAAAAGCACAAATGCTCTTCATTCACAGGGTAGAGAAAAGGAAGGTCTTTGAAGTATTTAGGATCTTATCCTGCAACTGATTTCACGTGGGTGGACATCTCTACCCGCATGAAGCCACAGGTGCAGGACTTCCTCTGTGAAATCAGTTGCAGGGTTGGAGACTTAGGCTGTCAATTGTTTGGGGGGAAAGGACCGTGTTTTTACTTGTTTTTGTGAAGTCCTTGCATACTTTTGGACACTCACTAATAATTATTGTTATTATTATTATCATCTGAATATGGAAAGCCAATAGAGTGCCTATGATCTAGGACTGAACTGATAATAGACTGCACTGTATTTCACTCTAAGTGGGAATGGCATTAGTGGATAATACCACAGTGGTTTGCCAGCAAGTTTGCTTGTTTTCTGTTTACTCAGCACCCAGAATCACAGAAGTAAACCCCAGAGCAAAAAGGTGCCAATGGGATGCAGAAAGTAAAAATGATGACACTGTTGCAAAGCTACTATCCCAAGCAGTCCAACAGACATGAATGATCTGTTTACTTGAAAACTAATTTTTCCAGGAGTTATTTTAATTTAAGCTACCTAAGAACTCACCTATCCATCCTCAAGTACAAGGTATATTGAGCAACCTACAAGGATATTAGTGGTACCTATTGGAAGCCAATAATTTTGCTTCGACATAGTTTTATTACTATTATTATTACAGCATATTTGAGGCACTTGACAGCACTAGTACAATCACATGGGCTCTTCACCAAAGAGTCTACAAATGAAGTCCCTGATCATGCTGTGCATGGCTGAACCTTTGCAGCCACGTGGAGCCAAGTGCAGGATCAAAGCTCAAATCATTTGTTAAACATTAGATTTCTAGCCCCTGTGATTGCAGAGGAAAGCTTGAAAACATGACCTGAGAGCACCCTAACAGCGCAGAAAACAGAGACAAATATGATGAACCTAATATTTATTATTATTCTTTTTAAATCCCTTGATCTTTTTGTGGCCTGATTCCTAATTTTTTTGTTAACACTGGTTAGCAATTCTGCTGTTGTTTTTGATTTATCTCTGTGAGTGCATTTCACAGTTTATAGTGTCACTAACTTAAAATGTGTTCGCTACACTGTCACACAGATGAACATTTAGCCCATGCAATGAATTAATGAAAACACTTACAGTTACACAGGAAAACCAGAATGTAGCTACTGATAAGACTGTGCACTTTAATTAGCCAAGCTTCAGTCACTAACTCAGTACTGAAGGAATTAATAGCTGGATATAATGTTGCACCCATACTCCGTGTTCATAACATGGCTTTTATCATCAGTGTGACTCATCTCACCACTCTGAACTCTTTTCTCTACAGAATCTTCAGCTGGGCATAACATTTTGTTTATGTCCATCCAGCAGTAGGTAAAAACTAATAGCCAAACAAGCATGCAATGCAGTGTTCTAAATATGAAAGTAACAAAGGCAATGGGGCTTGTAGACAGTGTCTACAATGGGCCTTTTTGCACCAGCATAATTACATTGATGTAGCTGCACCAGTGCAAATCACTAGTTTAAAAGGGACCTACAAAAAAGTGGCTTAACCACCTCACACAGACCTTTACCTGTTTGTGAAATGAGTTGAGGTTTTCAGCCAAAGAATGCTGGAGAAATTCAAAGTATTATTGTAATTATTAATCTGTGTGACGTAACCCATAAGCTCACTGTGCCAGTATTACTAACAACAAGCATTCAAAAATCATAAGACAAGCCCAGAAAGATCAATGAGATTGAATTAAAATGTCATATTAAAAATAATGATAATAATTTTGGTGTTTTTTTATTTATCTTCCTAAGCCCTCAGAGTATACTTGGGTCAAGTTTTGCAGCTTTTCTCTTCAACCAGGAGGGAGGGAAACTTTCTTTTTTAAAAACGAAAGCTGAGATTCTCCCTAATCACTTGACTCCAGGAGCTCTGGTTTAAATAGAAACACCAATTATTGCAAGGTTTGCAATAAATTGTGAGAGTTGACAACACTGAGATGCACTGGATTAGTTCAGAGAAAGTGCTTACAGTCACTATATAGAAAGATACCTTAAACCAACAGTTTCAAACCTGGGTGACTTCCGTGGAAACTAAGGGTGTTCAACATGTTTGAAAATCTGACAACTTCTGCTTAGGGGAGCTAATATGGATTTGGGAGCCTAACTTTTAGGTACTCATATTTTGAATGTTTGGCCTTAGTGGGTGACATATTTTCCAGAGTCTCAGAAAATCCAATCTGCAGCAATGGCAGGCACACCTATTTCGGTATGCAAAACCAGCAACTGTATGTGAAAAAGAGCAACTTATATGCACTTGCCCAGGTGCTGCAACTGCACCAGTGAGAGGGAAGGGGTCTATCCATGCAGAGCTCCTTGCACAACCAGGGCCAACATTACTTATTTTGCACAAGCCAATGATTGCATGCACACAACTCTGTATTTCAGACAGTGACAGGCAGGTACTCACAAATACTGCAGGCACGTTTGCAGAGGCCCTATGTATAAAGCTGTCTCAGTATTTATATATAAGTGATCACAAGCCTTGAAATTCAGATCGGTACTACAACTGCCACAAAGTTCAGAGGCTCTTGCTTCTTCATAAAAAAGTGAGCCAGATCCTTAGCTGATGTAAATCAGCATAGCTCCATTGAAGCCAGTAGTGACACAATGATTTACACTAGCGGATGATCTAGCCCAGAAGCTGTTTGCGAAATCTGGATTCAGATCTGGATCTGAATTTCAAACAGTTCCAAATTTACAGGACACTCTAAATGAGGATTCTGAGGTTTTGCTTAAGGCCCATCTTTATAGATACATTTTAAAAAGGCGCTCTCAGATTCTCACATTGACCTTAAGTAACCACACAAACCTTTGGGCATTTAAAATGACAAACCACAGTGTATCGAATACATGTAGCTATTTAGCTACCGATCTCCACCAGGAAATTGCTTTGTGAAAAAGGACATTTTACATCAACGCCTCATTTTAAAGAAACAGAAAATAAAAGTCTCATAGAAGAAATACTTGAAATATTTGATTCAAGTTATAACCCCATCTAAGCAATTTTCAGAAACAAATACACCAATTAAAGAAGATGCCCCTTCTCCACTGGGTAATAGTTGGAAGAATCAAATGATTTTTATTTTGCAACTATTTTTCTCTTGCTTTCAGTAGGTTTTGCCCTGGGCAGGGGACAACACTTGCAAATGAAAGGCTTAAGTTGGATTGTCATGATGCACAGGCTTTACACTATCCCTGAATATTGTGGGAAATTTCACCCTGAATGAATTAAGTAGTAAATCAATAAATAAAATAAGATAAAAAAGGACTCACTGTCTCTTGCACTATTTTTTCGGAATCTTTCCAGGTCCACAGTTGGGGGTCTGCTGGGCTTTTGGGGAGGCTGGCCCAATTTAAATAATGGAGTTAATGCTTTGCGCTTGGGAGTTGCAGAATTCTGGTCTCCCTCTTCTCTCGCGTGGAAGCTGCCCGATGGTCCTCCTGCAGCAAGCTTGGCAGGTGGCTGGCGGAATTTAGAAGGAGTTGGACCAGAATCTTCCTGATTAATTTTACTGAGGAAAATATTCTTGGCGACCCCCGACCTATTATCTTCAGTCTTTTCCTCAACATTTTTTAGAACCTGTCCTGGGGTGCTCCGATTACCAATAGATTTCAGAGTCACAGTAGGAAAATGACCACCTGGGGAATCGGTTCCATTACTGCTATTTTCTGCTGTTTCCTTTGGTAATTTAAATGAATGTATTTTTGGTCTGGGGCCTAGAGATCCTGAAGATCCCTTAGTCAGAAAAGCATGTCTGTTGGAAATATCTTCGTGGTGGGAGACATCAGGATTTAGAGAAGGTTTTTGCCCAAGGGGTGGTTTAGAGAAAGGAGGCTTGGGGTCATTTTCTTGTGATGCAGCAATGAACTTTTCTTTAACCCCAGCTAGTTTGGGGAATGCTGGTTTTGGCTCACTCTCTTGTGCTGCAGAATTAAAATTCGGTTTAGGTCCTGGCGGCTTTATGTCATTCTCCTGGGCAGTAGAGCTAAGGAACTTGTTTACAGGAGGTTTTGGAAACACAGGCTTGGGTTCTTCTTTTGACAGTTCAGTGGCTTTAGGACCCAGATATTTAGTGACTCCAGCTTTGGCATCAGCTTCTCTGTTAGCTGCATTAACCGGAGACCCGAACTTGTGTGCCACAGGGTTATGTTTTAGATAGGGAGGTTTTGGATCCCTTTCTGGTTTATCTTCAATAGAAGGTTTTGCTCCAAATGACGGTTTAGGAGATGCAGACTTGTGAAAGGTACTGGGACCTGAAGGAGGACTGGTAAATTTCTCAAGTGCAGCTTTCCTTGCCTGTAGTCCTGAAGATGAAGGTTGTCCTGGGATTTTGAAGGGTTGATTGCTAACCGGAACGTCCTCTGATGGGTTGTTACCAGTGTTAAATTTCGCCATGAGGGACTTCACATCTGCCTTGCCATTCTACAACCAGAAAGAACAAAAAAAAAAAAAAGAAAAAAAAGAAAAGAAAGAAAGAGCAGCAAGTGAGAAGTTTTAGTTGCAATGTTCACATATACTGTACTTTAAAGGGTTTCCTGGTCTGAGGCTTGCAGCACTACTGATTGGTTGGGGAGATATTGTAACATATCTTCCTGTATGGCTAAAGAAGTTGAGTGTTTTGTTATATCTTTGCCGTGGTTAAACATTTTTTCAAAGTTTTCAGTTCAGACATTTCTTTTGCCGACTGGTTCTGTAGCTAGTGTGTTGTTACTGTAATTTCTGTTCTTCTTTTCTTTTTATTTGCAGAAACTGGAAGTGCCACATTATACATAAACCTCTCTTTAATTTTGTAAATAATATCGCTAAATAAAAATTAGGCTCATCAGTCAAATTAAGCTGGTTTGGGGCCCAGATAATATACATAGTGTTATTTTGCCAACTATTTTGTGTTAACTGGAACTCTCTGGGATTTTGTTTTTTCAGTTTTCCTTCCCCCTCCTTTTTACTCCCCTCCCCTCCCCTTTCTCTATTTTTTCTTTTCCATTTTGCCACTGAAAAAGGGGGGGAGGGCTGAGGTGGGGAGGAAACTGAGGGACAAAATGGGGGGGGAGGAGTTGAAATACTGTAAACCCAAAACTGGATTTTTTTTCTCCCACTTTCTTGGGAAAAAAATAGAAAGAAAAAGCAAAACAAACCCCCATGCACACCAAAAACATTTTGTTTTGATGAACATTTCCGATTATTAAAAAGCCCAGGTTTTGTTTATTTATTTTATCAACTCTACTCAGCACCTTGCAGGATCAAGCCCCAAATGTGAACTGAGAGCAAATGCATGACACACATAGGCCATACTATACTGAAGGTTCTATGTAATTCTATGTAAAAAAGGGGAAGCAATGAGTGAACTGCCTTCTCTCACACCCCATCTCCTACTCCAGATCCTGGCATTGAGGGTAAGATTCAGTCTCTGAGAAGTCTATATCAAGGATACCCTTGGAAAGAATGGCTCATGAGAGACTTCTCCTAAACATACTTGCTACAGCAAATATGGGGGTGTATGCTACCAGATGTGCAGATTATTTTAAATGGGAACTGTTTTGTCTGTGCATTTGGTTATCACCATTTATTAGCCTAAAAGTTAAAGTGCAGAGGGGGTGATGTGTGAGTTGTCTGCAAACAAAGGAATATCACTGCACAGTATAATACAGCATAACTTCCGTACCTAGGCAAAGGGCTGAACAAAACTCAGAATTTTAAAAGGAGATAGAAGAGTTACCTATATGCAGTTTGTTCTCTGACCCTCAATAATGCTGGGCAGAAGAGCAGTTTCCTTTAGAGTTCACACTGTGCTAGTTAGATTAATTCTGATAATAAATTAACTTACATGCACAACACACACTGAATCAGGGTTATCCACTGCTTTTGCCTGCCGTGTTATTGCAATGAATTACATGAACTGTTTCTGAATCATTCTAGTTACGTATTTCTGGATTTAGTTTTTCTGCATTTCTCCCCCATCCTTTTAATGGCATCAAACATTTAGTCATTCCACACAGTATACTGTACTGTGCAGTCACTTCAATAATACAGAAAGTGAATTAATGTGGGTGTTGTTTAAGAATATAGATAGACAAACTTCAGCCTTAAAGCACCCCATTGTTATCTCTGTCCAGCTCTCTTGCTTATGCAGGAAAGGGAGGAAGTTCACATTCACTAGAGATACTATCAGATTTAAACTAACTACTACGGACATGCATGTGCACACATACACAAAAGCCTACCAGACTAAAAGCTTCAATGGGCACTGATTTGCTCAATGGGAAGAGAAAATTAATGTCAGAGCGACAAATAGAACCCAGGAGTTCTGGCTCCCAGGTCTCTGCCCTGACTACACATTTTAATATTGCCCTACTTATGTCACAATATACATATTTTAAAAACTTTGCAATAGAATCCTAGCAATCAGAGATGTTCAAAACCTCTCCTTCAGTGTGTTTGAACCCTTCTGGAACATATTCCTTCCATCCACTGCTTAGTAGTTTGGTCAGTTCACACATGTTCATTTAAATTGATCCCTATACTCATACTGTGTTAAATGACAGTAATGTGAAGCTCACAGATACGAGCCATTCACAGAATCTTACCATAGCTCTTACAGGTGTTGGAAATCTGGCTGCTAATAAAGAAGCTTTTCCTGTCGAAATCTGAGGTTTTGATGAAATAACATTTCTGGAGCATCTTTTATTAAAAAGACAAACCATATGGGGAAAAAAATCTAAATCCTACCAAACTGAGGCTGAGATGAATTGTTCAAATAAACTCCTTGTAAATCAAAGATAAGAACGTAAGAACGGCTGTACTGGGTCAGACCAATGGTCCATCTAGCTCAGTATTCTGTATTCGGACAATGGCCAATGCCAGGTGCTTCAGAGGGAAGAAACAATACTTCTGCCTTCCATAGGACACCTTCAGTGGAAGGATGTTTTCAATGGAAGGATAACAGTATTTGCCATATTCCATCTGATTTAAATTATACAGATTATTTTTGTTTGCATTATTCATGGTAATTTGTTCTCCCATTAGTTGGGCACAGTGCTTTGCTAATTCCCTTTGTGAGTCTTCTGGGTCTTTGCAATAGGCAGAACTTACTACATTTATATATGCTTTCAAAATGTAATAAATCATTTACCTAACAGAATCATAGGACTGGAAGGGACCTTGAGAGGTCATCTAGTCCAGTCCCATGCACTCATGGCAGGACTAAGTATTATCTAGACCATTTCTGACACGTGTTTGTCTAACCTGCTCTTTAAAATTTCCAATGATGGAGATTCCACAACCTCCCTAGGCGATTTATTCCAGTGCTTAACCACCCTAACAGTTAGGAAGTGTTTCCTAAAGTCCCACCTAAACCTCTCTTTCTGCAATTTAAGCCCATTGCTTCTTGTCCTAGCCTCAGAGGTTCAGAAGAACAATTTTTCTCCCTCCTTGTAACAACCTTTTATGTACTTGAAAACTGTTATCATGTTCCCTCTCAGTCTTCTCTTTTCCAGACTAAACAAACCCATTTTTTTCAATCTTCTCTCATAGGTCATGTTTTCTAGACCTTTAATAATTTTTTTTGCTCTTCTCTGTCCACATCTTTCCTGAAATGTGGCACCCAGAACTGGACACAATACTCCAGTTGAGGCCTAATCAGCGTGGAGTAGAGCAGAAGAATTACTTCTCGTGTCTTGCTTACAACACTGCTGCTAATACATCCCAGAATGATATTTGCTTTTTTTTGCAACAGTGTTACACTGTTGACTCATATTTAGCTTATGGTCCACTATGACCTCCAGATCCCTTTCCGTAGTACTTCTTTCTAGGCAGTCATTTCCCATTTTCTATGTGTGCAACTGAATGGTCCTTGATAAGGGGAGTACTTTGCGTTTGTCCTTATTTCATCCTATTTACTTCAGACCATTTCTCCAGTTTGTCCAGATCATTTTGAATTTTAATCCTATCCTCTAAAGCACTTGCAACCCCTCCCAGCTTGGTATTATCTGCAAACTTTATAAGTATACTCTCTATACCATTATCTAAATCATTGATGAAGATATTGAATAGAACCGGACCCAGAACTGATCCCTGTAGGACCCCACTTGTTATGCCCTTCCAGCATGACTGTGAACCACTGATAACTGGTCCCTGGGAATGGTTTTCCAACCAGTTTTGCACCCACCTTATAGTAACTCCATCTACCTTGCATTTCACTAGTTTGTTTATGAGAAGGTCATGTGAGACAGTATCAAAAGCTTTACTAAAGTCAAGATATACCACCTCTACCGCTTTCCCCCATCAAAGGCTTGTTATTCTGTCAAAGAAAGCTATCAGGTTGGTTTGACATGATATGTTCTTGACAAATCCATGCTGACTGTTACTTATCACCTTATTATCTTCTAGATGTTTGCAAATTGATTGCTTAATTATTTGCTTCATTATCTTTCCAGGTACAGTTAACATAGTTAACATATGGCTACAGTAATATTTTCACTATGGGTTCATCCAAAGCCCATTGGAATCAGAGAGTCTTTTCATGGATTTCACTGAGCTTTAGATCAAATTCAACATCTTCATTACCTCATGTATCATGTTTTTTTCTCACAATTATCAAAGCTAAAAGAACCCAAACCAGCAAATCAGATTCAGTATCCAATACATCTAGAACAAATAAACGTAATAGAATAGTACATGTTTGCTCTGTGGGAAACCAGAGCTTTCCCTTTATATATGCATTAGAAAATTAGGTACTCAGCTGTGTCCTCATTCCAACTCTGAAACACAATGCCTATCAATTGAAAAATGGAAGGGAATATCCTGAAAGCCTTTCAATAATTTAGCTAAATACTCTATGGGCCTGTGAAGTGCTGAGCTCCTCCCCTAAGGTGTGGAGTGCCCCTGCCTCCTGCTGAATTCATTAGAGGTTGGGGGAATTCGGCACCTTGCATAATTGGTCCTTCCATCTGTAAACTCTACCCTGGAGTTCCATTGTGCTTTGAACAGACAACCACTCTTACCCTCTTCATACATGAATACAAGCTCTTCAAAGAGAAAAGAGTGGTGACTGAGCATATGCAGCAAGAAGGCACAATTAGCCATGTGTCCTTTCTTACTTGCTTTTAGTAGTCAGGGTAACAGAACAAGAATCTTTTCCTTTTTGATTTTTTATTGTGATTTCAAGTTGTGGAGGCCTTGCTTGTTATTCCTACTTGGGCTGTCAAGCGATTAAAAAAATTAATCATGATTAATCACGCGATTAATCGTGCTGTTAAACAACAATAGAATACCTTTTATTTTAAATATTTTTGGATGTTTACTACATTTTCAAATATATTAGTTTCAATTACAACACAGAATACAAAGTGTACAGTGCTCACTTTATATTTATTTTTTATTACAAATATTTGCGCTGTAAAAAAGAATTTTTTTTTCAATTTGCCTCATACAAGTACTGTAGTGCAATCTCTTTACCATGAAAGTTGAACTTACAAATGTAGAATTATGTAAAAAAAACAATTGCATTCAAAAATAAAACAATGTAAAACTTTAGAGCCTACAAGTCCACTCAGCCCTACTTCTTGGTCAGCCAATCACTCAGACAAACAAGGTTGGTTACATTTGCAGGAGATAATGCTGCCTGCTTCTTGTTTACAATGTCACCTGAAAGTGAGAACAGGCATTCGCATGGCACTATTAGAGCCAGTGTCGCAAAATATTACATGCCAGATGTGCTAAAGATTCCTATGACCCTTCATGCTTGTTAAAAAAATAATGTGTCAATTAAATTTCTGACTGTACTCCTTGAGGGGGGAATTGTATGTCTCCTGCTCTGTTTTACCCTCATTCTGCATATATTTCATGTTATAGCAGTTTCAGATGATGATCTAGCACATGTTCATTTTAAGAACACTTTCACAGCAGATTTGACAAAATGCAAAGAAGATACCGATGTGAAATTTCTAAAAATAGCTACAGCACTCAACCCAAGGTTTAAGAATCTGAAGTGCCGTCCAAAATCTGAGAAGGACGAGGTGTGGAGCATGCTTTTAGAAGTCTTAAAAGAGCAACATTCTGATGCGGAAACTACAGAATCCAAACCACCAAAAAAAGAAAATCAGCCTTCTGCTGGTGGCATCTGACTCAGATGATGAAAATGAACATGCGTCGGTCCACACTGCTTTGGATCGTTATCAAGCAGAACCCATCATCAGCATGGATGCATGTCCTCTGGAATGGTGGTTGAAGCATGAAAGGGCATATGAATCTTTAGCGCATCTGGCACGTAAATATCTTGCAATGCCAGCTACAACAGTGCCGTGCAAATGCCTGTTTTCATTTTCAGGTGACATTGTAAATAAGAAGCAGGCAGCAGTATCTCCCGTCAATGTAAACAAACTTGTTTGTCTTAGTGATTGGCAGAATAAGAAGTAGGACTGAGTGGCCTTGAGGCTCTAAAGTTTTACACTGTATTGTTTTCGAGTGCAGTTATGTAACCAAAAAAAAATCTGCCTTTGTAAGTTACACTTTCACAATAAAGAGATTGCACTTCAGTACGTGTATGAGGTGAATTGAAAAATACTATTTCTTTTATCATTTTTAAAGTGCATATATTTGTAATAAAAGTAATATAAAGTGAGCACTGTGCACTTTGTATTCTGTGTTGTAATTGAAATCAATATTGAAAATGTAGAAAAACATCCAAAAATATTTAATAAATTTCAATTGGTATTCTATTGTTATAAGTGCGATTAATCACGATTAATTTTTTTAATCGTGATTAATTTTTTTGAGTTAATCTCATGAGTTAACTGTGGTTAATTAACAGCCCTAATTACTACCTTGAGGGCCAAATTCTGGCCCCTTGTGCAGTCCTTGACTGGCCAGGTGGTGCACTGGAATCTCTATGGATAGATTCAGTTTGAATAAATACCCAGATGTTTGGGTGCCTCGTATTCAAACCTGTTGGAGTAGACGGTCTCATGTGACCAGAGTTTAGGCTACTGTCTGCACTTCCTGTTTACAATCTAGCAGGAAATACAATGAGAAGTATTTTGGCCTTTCAGCCTCCACTCCCAGTCAGAAACAGTAAAATAATGAGGGGGAAAAACATACCAATGGTTTTCTAACTTCAGAAAAGATTTGGTGTTAATGTGCTGAGAGTAGGTGGCACCTGTGATTTTATCCAGACTAGATGGTCCAATCCTAGTTGCATTTCTCACATAGCCCTGTCTCTGGTTCCCACGGTCTTGATGCTGCAAGGAGCTTTGCATGGGCAAAACGCTATTCCAGGACAGACTCCTATTGTCTTCAACAGGGCTCCACACCAGCTTTGGGGCCCACTTGCATGGAGTGCCTTATATGATCAGGGCTTAATTTAATCTTGGTGTAAGCAGGTGCAACTCACTATTAAATTTAGCGTAAGTGTGCCACGTTACATGAGGCCAGAATACAGCCCAAATGCAACAAAGCTAACGGGCCCAATTCCAATCTCATTGAAATTATTAGGAACTGTGCAATTGTACTTAAGTGGGAGCATGGTTTGGCCATCAGAAATGATTTGTGCTCCATGTACACATCAACACACACTTTCCACTCTCTTTAATGCAAAGAGATCATTTCACTTTAACTTCCTCTTGTGGGTGTTCTTTTTCAAGCAAACAGCAGCACTGGATCAATCAACAAAGGAACAAAGTAATTTTGCTCCGAGCAAACAAGCACACACATGGGCATAACCCCTTCCCTCAAGAGAGATAACAATCTTTACATAAAGCATAAGAAACACCCGGTTCTCATGAAAAATACATACAAACCTGACTTGTAAAGGCAAAGCCATATCCTCATTCTAGATACATTTTCCACCTGTGACAGCTTTTCTTCCTCCTGCCATGTCTCTGTAACAGCTGGGGGAAGTTAGGGGCCATAATCAGAGTTTCTAAGAAAATCGAAACTCTGCAAAGGAATGAGGTCTGGTTGAGTTTGCAGAAGGCTTCATCAGTTGGATTTATGAGAAAACAATAATGGCATCAATTCTAGGAGAAAAGCCATATACTCCAGCATGTTTCCTTACTTAATGAAAGACCTGCATCAGCTGCTAGCCACTGAGGGAAGTGAGATCTCACGCAAGGACAGGTCAAATAAGGAACTGGATAGTAACAGTCCAGGAAGACTGGCATTGAAAGTGATAGAAAAATATAGATCTGAAAATTATTTTGCAAAATACAGGTCTGATCCTGGGAGGTCCTGGTGTCTTTTGCCTCCATTGAAATCAAAGGGAGTGGAGAATGTTCAGTCACTTGCTGAATGTGCCAGTACTTTTTAGGATGGCCGAGTGACCGTTTTCTTCTCCTGGCTATCACTCGCCCAACGTAGGGGCTGCAAGATTGCTACCATGCAGTGTTCTCCTTTCAGAGGAAATAACTGTCATGTCTCTTTCCTTTCCCTTTGGCGCTGTTGTAATGACTGGGCTCTAGTGGGCCTACCCAAATTGTAAACTCAGCTGTTGGAGATTGGGAGAAAGTCCATAAAATGTTGCAATAACCTGTAATAATAAATGTTGATGGAAAAGGTACAAAAGGACAGATTTCACCCATTCAAAAAGGGCTACTGATACAATCTAAGGACTGTGTTAAGATCATGATTGGTAAACAAGATTGGAATAAAAAATTAATGGAGCAAAATTAATGTGTTGGAAATAATGCCTAATTGGTGAACAACATAATGAGAGGATGGGCTATTCCAACCACCAATCTGCTCCTTTGGGGTTCTCAGAGAAGCAGACTCTAGGGATCAGAGTGGAATAGACTTGTGAGGGATTCCTTGGGGATAGCCCAACAGACCTCTGTTTTGCCCCATAGACTCTGTCCTCCATCGGTGAGCCTCAAACATCAGTATGTCTAGATCAGCATGTGGCTGAGGATGCCAGACCATCACCTCTGTACCAGTGAGGACTCCAGCCTGACACATGAGAGACCCTGCTCTGTCTTTCCTTTTCTCTTGTGTTCCTTTTTGTTGCTACCATCTGCTTCCAGTCCTCTTTCACTATCTTTTGACTTTTCATCTGATTCACTGTGGCATGGCACCAGCATGACTGGATTAAATGGCCCATCCAGTTTGCCCAGACTCAGAAGGACCAGTGAAGGACAGGGACCTGACCAGGTCAGCCAGTCTCTTCACCTCAGCTTCAATCCATATCTGTCCCTCTTACCCTCTTTACCTCTGTCATCCACCTCCTTCCCTTCCCTTCCCTTTTCTTTCCATTTAGCCGATTCTCTCCTAGGTAACACCCTTCTCACAAACACACACACACACACACACACAAAAAGTGGAACTAACATGCCATTGGTTATCATCATATTGTTCACTCTGCTTGTGCATTATATCCCTTCTCTCATCCTGTGTCTGTCTTGTCTATTTGGATTGTAAATGGGTTCCCATTCTTGGTTGGCCCTTACACACTACACTAATAAACTTGATTATTAATAAAATAATAAAAATAGATGACATCCCAGACCAAGGAAATGAGCCAGGGTCAAGAGCAACAACTGTCATGGCCGACCTGCCAGCCTACAACGTCCATCCATCACTGAACAGCAAGCTTGTATCCTAAGAACATCAACGAAAGCTGTATTCCGCCCCCCTCCATCTCTTCTTTTTTGTGCCTGCCAGTTTTGTCAAAAGCAGGAAGAGTAACTACTATTTACAGCTGCCAACTCAAAATTCAACAGCTTTCTTCTCCATTTAGAAGGATCAGCTGACAAAATAGGAGTCCCTAACTGATCTCTCTCTCTCGCTCTCTTTCAAAAAGTGGTTTTGATTAAGTTTGTTTTACAGAACCACTCGATTTCCAAAAGCTTTTTAAAAAATTCTTTTTCTCTCTCATGTATCCTAATCAATAATTTTTTTCAAACTTTGGCATGAATTTTCTAGTGTGTTTGCCATGGGACTAAGCAGGTCGAAATCTCTGTACTCAAAACCCCAAATTATATTTGACTGGTTATTATTGTAGTGATAGGGCTTGTTAACCCCTTGGACTTTCTGAGGCCATCTATTCCATCAGAATTAACACAACAACTCTGTCTTCCCAAGCACTGAAAGCTATGGACCCCCACCATTACTTTCAAAGGATTTTATGCTAGCAAGCAAGATCCTATGTAGTTTCCAGGAGATTTAGTTCAAGTTTTGGTCCTACGAATAAAAATGGCATTATTATGAATAATAAATCATCACAAAGTTGCTTTCTTGGCCAATTAGAAACAGGGTAGATACTCAAGCTGATACCATTCCAGGCTACCATAAAACAAGCAAACAACTAAAAACAACCACAATACACAACACACACAAGAAAAAACAACCAAACACAAAGAATGCTTAAGAAAATGCTAGGAAAGAAATCACTGGTCACAACCATAACATACCACTTGGGGTCACTATTTCAGTTAATCTTCAAGTTTTAAGGTTTTTTAGAATCAGGGTGACTTTTAGTAAAGTCAGGAAATTACACAATGTGCATTTTTCAGAGAGAGACGGGGCAATTTTGTGGCTCTTAAGTCTTGTGGTAGGTCTGCATTGAGGTCTGTAAACAATGTATCATATTGTGCCATGATCTATTCTGTTCTCCATCTAGCTCAATTAACGCTTCCAAGAATAAGAGATTTTATTGAGGCATCGAATGTGCCTTTCTTCTTCTGGAACTCTGTACAGTCATTTATAAAATAAACATACATGACATTTACCTGCATTCCGCTCTCCAATAATTTGGCAAAGACAGAAAAACTATCAGTCTTCGTTCTCTCACAGTGCAGCAAAATCACAGGTTCACCTTCATTGTGGCCTTGCTACCTCTGTCTGTGAGCTCAGGAATCCATGCACAGAAGTGCTGAACCTGGCAGAGGGTTGCAGAATAAAACCTACTGTGGATTCCATTAGCTCAACATTGCAATCAGCAAAGAAACCCTTTCTTTCTAATACTTACAGGATATTGGGCAAGAAGTGTAGGAGAAAAGGAACTAAAATGTGTTTATTCAGACTTCTGCTGCTGCCATCAGCAATATTCTCCATGTGATAGCCGAAAGAAAGTGAGTGGCAGTTATATATTTAGCTGAGGGATCAGAACCAGAGCTGCACCCCAGGAAGTCAGTGTGCATTTTACAGGATCTGGCCCTTCCCGAGCCATGATTAATGAAACACAGGAGGGATTTTTTTTGTCTTTTCTTTCTTTCTTTAGCTTTTGTTTTAAAAGGTTAATTTTTAAAACTACGTGTTATACACGTGCATGCAGCTCTGTGGCACTGGGAGTATTTTATAAGTCAAAAAGTAGGTAAATAGAATAAAGAGGGACAAATTGGTATGGATAAAATCATGTTCCCCATGAACCTTAATCCAGCACTTGAACTGAACGAACTTGGGTTCTGATCCTGCAATCTGATCCACACAGGGTGACTCTGACCCCCACATACAGCCCCCACGGAAGCCAGGTGGGATCTGAGACCAAATTGTGAAATAAGGGCCTTAAACATTTGGATTTGGGCTGCACCACCAGCATTGTACCTACGCAGCTCTCCACGTCTTTTCTGGATAAGTTAATGCTGACCCTGCAAGCATTAACTTAGCTGAGTTCCCACTCCACAGGCTGCAAACACCCCTGATGGGAGTGGTTCCAGGGGGACTAGAATCAGTGGATCGGGATCTCCCTGGCTCCTGTCAAGAGACTATGGCGAGGGGAAGCCAAAAGCCAACAGAGAAGCACAAAGACCTCCTTGGGCTTCAGGAAATCTACTGGATTTGCAGACCAAACCCTCAGCTTATTCTGTGTGGAGTAAACGCCTGAGAAAATGATACTGGGGAAATTTCACTAAGATAGTTCCCTTGAGTTTCTAATTCTCATACATGGGTAATCCACAAGTAAAGAACAATCTGTCACAAACCCCACATCAGTATTTCCAGTGCATCTTGTCTTCTCTCTTTCTGCCTTTTAAATCCTAAAGCCTTAAAATAGCAAAGATCCAACACTGGCTGAGCACATGAGCTAGTATTAAGGCTAGAATCCTACTTTTGACGTCTCCGACTCAAGGAATATTTCCAACACACCACTGAACAGCACACTAACCCACAGAAACCTTCCTACCAACGCTACAAAAAGAAGGATTCTGCGTGGACTCCTCCTGAAGATCGAATCAACAGACTGGACTTCTACATAGAGTGCTTCCGCCAACGTGCACGGGCTGAAATTGTGGAAAAGCAGCATCACTTGCCCCATAACCTCAGCCGTGCAGAACACAGTGCCATCCAGAGCCTCAGAAACAACTCTGACATCATAATCAAAAAGGCTGACAAAGGAGGTGCTGTAGTCATCATGAACAGGTCGGAATATGAATGAGAGGCTGCTAGGCAACTCTCTGACACTACATTCTACAGGCCATTACCCTCTGATCCCACTGAGGATTACCAAAAGAAACTACACCATCTGCTCAAGAAACTCCCTGAAGAAGCACACGAACAAATCTACACAGACACACCCCTAGAGCCCCGACCAGGGGTATTCTATCTGCTACCCAAGATCCATAAACCTGGGAATCCTGGGCACCCCATCATCTCAGGCATTGGCACCCTGACAGCAGGAAGGGTAACCAGAAGTCACCTACTATAGGACAGGCCCAACAAGGAAAGTAACAGAATGTCACGAGCCATCACCTACAGCCCCCAACTAAAACCTCTCCAGCACATCATCAAGGATCTACAACCTATCCTGAAGGACGATCCCTCACTCGCACAGACCTTGGGAGACAAGTCAGTCCTCGCTTACAGACAGCCCCTCAACCTGAAGCAAATACTCACCAACAACTACACACCACACAACAAAAACACTAATCCAGGAACCAAACTCTGCAACAAACCCTGGTGCCAACTCTGTCCACATATCTATTCAAGGGACAGCATCATAGGACGTAACCACATCAGCCACATGATCAGGGGCTCGTTCACCTGCACATCCACCAATGTGATATATGCCATCGTGTGCCAGCAATGCCCCTCTGCCATGTACATTGGCCAAACCAGACAGTCTCTATGCAAAAAAATAAATGGACACAAATCTGACATCAAGAATTATAACATTAAAAAACCAGTAGGAGAACACTTCAATCTCCCTGACACTCAATAACAGACTTAAAAGTGGGAATTCTTCAACAACAAAAATTCAAAAACAGAGTCCAGTGAGAAACTGCAGAACTGGAATTAATTTGCAAACTGGCCACCATCAAATTGGGCCTGAATAAAGACTGGGAGTGGATGGGGCACTACAAAAACTAATTTCCCCCTGCTGATACTCACACCTTATTGTCAACTGTTTGAAATGGGCCACCTTGATTACATTGGCCTCATTAGCACTACAAAAGTGATTTTTCCTCCCTTGGTATTCACCCCTTCATGTCAACTGTTGAGAATAGCCCTCTTCTACCTTAACTGAATTGGCTCATTAGCACTGACCCCCCACTTGGTAAGGCAACTTCCATCTTTTCATATGCCGTGTATTTATACCTCCATACTGTATTTTCCACTCCATGCATCTGATGAAGTGGGTTTTAGCCCACGAAAGCTTATGCCCAAATACATTTGTTGTCTCTAAGGTGCCACAAGGACTCCTCCTTGTTTTTATTAAGACTAAGCTATTTGCCACTAGAGGGCCATGTTATCTCTGGGTGTGTGTGTGTGTGTGTGTGTGTGAAAACAACCACCACCAGTTGGGTGACACAGATGATTTTTGTGACCTAGTTGCAGGAATAGACTAAATAAAGAGATGGATTAGGGAGATGGATTATGATAAAAAGGTCCTCTGTACACTTGAATTATCAAAATATCCAGTTTGGGACAAGACCTACAGGATAAAGAGGATCTAAAGCATGAATGTTCATCCCCATCTTCTTTCCTTTAACTTAATTGAATTATATGTGCTGTTCATTATCCTTTTTAGTACACACTAGATTTCATTTATACAATTCATGTTGTTGGTGAGAATGAGCAGTCAGCACTAAATGCTAAGGAGGATTACACTCATTGGCTGTTGACAGTCTAGTTTTTGATCTGCATGCCTGTTTGAGAGCTAAAACAGCAGCATTATTTTGTTACTGGTAAACATTGCTGCCAGAGTTTGCATACAGTATCGGCACTAAGCAAATCATGGAATGATCAAAGAAAGAGCTGCTCTTTGCAACTCTGATAAGACTGTTTTTGGTTTTCATCTTTTTCATAGAATGCAGGAGAGTAAAATTGGCCCTCATTGCTATAATGCTGTTGAGAGTATACCTTATAACCAAACAATGCCATTCAGTCGGAATCACAGTCTATACAGTGAACTTGCTGTGAAGTTGCCCACGTTCAATGTTTGCTACAGATCACTAGATTATCTATAGTCAAAAATGGTGTTCAAATGCTTCAGGGAGCCATTTTACAACTGTCACAGCCTTTCAGTTCTTGTGGCTTTCCACTCAGTTCTCTGGTGTCACTGTGGCATTTACTAGTGAGTGATTTTGGGTGTAAGGCACTTTTAGCAGGCATGTGAGACCTGCAACTTTGAAAAGGGTCTAGAGATCTTTTTTCCTTTGCTTTCCAGCACTCTCAGCAGTGCAAGGAAACTTCTCCACAACCAAAATACCAACACAAAATGATTCAGGCTTCCAGTAAAACAGACATATCCCTCCAAACACAGTAATGCCTGCTTGTGCCATCCTGACCTCTGTATATAGATTGGCTCATTTGTGTGCCTGCCTGTTACACAATGACAAGTTGATTTAGTGCACCACATACTGACTTCCAATCCCCAGTGTAATGGTTTGTTAATATTCCTGTACACATCAGTCACCTGTACAACATGAGGTATATTCTGTGTTTCCAAGCATTTATTCAGTTGATCACCTTCCTGTACCTTGGGAAAAAAGTTTTTTTGAAAGAAAAATAAACAAGTCAGAAGTAACAATGCAAAAAAAAAACATGAAAAATAGTAAATTCCCTTACAGAGCTTCCATAGGATGAGTGGTGGCCTGGCCTTTTTATGTACCCTTTCTTTTGCTCACATCAAATGTCAAAGACAATTGTCCCCTGCTCTTATTGTATTTTGAAGGTTGGACATTCTCAGTAGAGGGAATTCCTTTAGCTTTGGAATTCACTCCTAACAGAGCCCCCTCAGAGTCAAGATCTTGTCACTTTTAGGGCAGGATGGAGCACAAATCTCCTTGCTCCTGCTTATTCCTAACAGTTGGTGACATCTGGTCTCCTGGCTGGTTATCCCTTAAACTTGGTCCCTCATCAAGTGGGTAGTAGTTGAGAGGGGGCAAGGAGGGGGAGCACTGTGCCTTAATTTGGGAAGTGTTGCACTTTACGTAACCAGTATCATGAAGCTATGGTGATGGACACCTGTAAGTAATCAATAAATAACCAGCAGGAGAATGCATAAAGTGTCTAAGCAAGAGCAAAGTCCCCTTAGTACAGTTGTCTCCAGAAGTTCTCTTGCTCTTTCTGACCACTATGGCAGTACTTCTCCCTCCTAGTTCTAGGCTAGGGACCAAAGATGAGATGTCAGGTACCCTGTCAGGCAGCCAAGTAGCTCCTGCCTGCCCTCTGAGATTTAATGCCATTTGTGGAATTAGTGCTTCCAAAAGTTTGAATGTCTATAAATTACAGTACAAAGATGGTGAGTTAACATACCAGCAACAACCAGCGCTGTTACGCTGCTCCTGGAAGGCAAGAATTCTGGGAATGATTTCTCATCTATCCCCATTTTCCCAGGACAGGTAATGGCTCAGATATCCCAATATCAATCCTATTAGGGAATCATTTTAGGAAATACCTAAATCTTCAGTGCGTACTTGCAGCTTTGGAGTACAGACAAGCTTCTCCTTGTGCTTACCAGCACAATACAAAAGGAGAACAAGGCATTTCCTTCAGCAATCATGCACCTTATCTTTGCCTCCACAGACGGGAATAGATTTCCTGAACAACATGCTATTAAAGCTCCATTCGGCTGCCATTTTAAAGTGCTTTGAGTAGTGTAGTTCTGACCAAAGTTTTAATGGATAATTAGCACATTAAATTATTATGGAAGAACTGGGCAAAGCTCTGATGACTACAAGTAGAACTGGGCCATAGGTATTGTATTGTTATGAGCGGGGTTAAACCTTGTTATGGGTTAAGTTAAAACCTTGTTGACACTGATATATGAGCATGCCCTTTATTTAATATTGCTGTAAGAAACAGTACTTAAGAGACCACACCTAAAAAAAGGTCTAATAGGCCTGGTCTATACTAACGAAGTAAGTCGATCTAAGTTATGCTAGTTAAATTACGTAAGTTATGTATCTTCAGTTGACCTAGTTTAGATCGACTTCCAGCAGTGTCTACACTGCGCTATGTCAATACATCCTGGTGATGAGCTGCACTGACAAAGTTCTGGGATTTGAGAATGTGGGTTGGTACCATATCTTCAGGACAGGGTGTTGGCCTTGCCATTTTTGGATCTGGGGCAGTATGTGATAATGAAATTGCATTGTGAGAAAAACAAGGTCCATCAATGCTGCTGTT
Organism: Terrapene triunguis; assembly: GCF_002925995.2. NCBI lineage: Eukaryota > Metazoa > Chordata > Testudines > Emydidae > Terrapene > Terrapene triunguis. Next base: position 20,568,264 of record NW_020664420.1, read on the forward strand.
GTTTTACGGCCTTTGCCCTACATAGCTATTCCAGATTTTTATGATCAGTGAGTACCTGCACCAGGTAGCCAGCTCTTTCCAGGTACAGCCACCATTCTGCAAAGGCAGTTTTTATCACAGGAGTTCCTTATCAAGTATTTCATAGTTTAGTTCTGTGTGAGTGAGTTTCCTTGCATAATAAGCACATGGTGTAACACTGGCTTGGGACCAAGTCTCTGGGAGAGGACAGCCCCAATTGCCATACAGGAGTCATCAGCTTCTACAGTGAAGGCTTGTGTGACATCTGGATGAGCCAATATGGGTGCTGTAGTAGAGGCAAATTTCAAGTTTCAGGAGGCCAATGGAATTGGGTATTTTTCCAGTGAAGAATGGTGAGGGACTCGATTTGTTTTCAAAAATGTAGGATAAATCATCAATAAAAATTATCGAACCCCAGGAAGCATTGCAGGTCGCGTACCATGTGGGGAATCGGCCAGTCTTGAATGGCTCAGGCCTTGCATGGGTTCACCTTTCTGGGGATAAGATGAAGCCCAAGAACTCCAGGAGGTCTGATCAGAGGCACACTTCTCGAGCTTGGCGAAAAGACCATGCTGCCATAAGTGTTCCAGGACCACCCGGATGGGAGCAGTATGCTGTTCGCGGTACTCAGAGAAGATCAATATGTTGTCCAGGTAGACTAGACTACTACATAGTGGTCCAAGATATCTTGGAACAAGTCATTCATAAAATGTTGGAAGGTAGCCAGGGAGGTGGTCAACCAGAAGGGCATTACAAGATATTCTTAATGGGCCATAGCGGGTTTGGAAGGCAGTTTTCCACTCGTCCCCTTCTCTAATTTGTACAAGGTTGTATGCAGCCCTCAGGTCCAATTTAGTGACTATATGGGCAGCTACAACACAATCTAGCAACTCAGGAATCAGGGGTAGCAGATAACGATTCCTGATAGTTATCTGATTCAGTGCACGGTCTGAGTCTGAGACTGCCATCTTTCTTCATGACAAAAAGAGTGGTGTGCCAGCTGATGAGGTCGACTTGCAGATTACCGGGAGAACCTTGCCTGAGGGTATTTCTCGGAGCACAGTCAGTCCACGTTCTGACATGGTGTAAATTCCAAATGGTATTTTTGCACCTGGCTGCAGCTCTGTTGTAGTCCTCATGCAGAGGGAGAGTTTCCGCAGTCTTCTTTTCAAAAATATCAGTGTAGTCTTGGTCTTTTGAGGCGAGTTCAGATGTGGCTTCAGTGGAAGGTTCTGCCTGGATAGCCACCCCATCTGGGCCTCTCAAGTTTCGGATGCTGGGACAGGAGCTACTGTTTCCCAACAGTGCTGCTGACAAAACTCTGATAGAAAACAGACTTCCTGTGCTTGCCACCAAATGAGTGGGTTATGGAGAGCCAGCCAGGAAACAGTGAGGATAGGGGAAAGTGTGGAGAATGGATCATTGTAATGTTTCTTGGTGCCTCTGAATCACAGCCTCCAAGAGGGCTCTTTCCTCTGTCACTGGAGCAGAAGACACAGGGGAACCACTGATCCCCAGTTTGAGAACACCTGGCATAGAGGGTGTCGGGAACCCTCAGGGGGTTGTGAGGTTATTACACGGGGGTCGCAAACTATCAGCCTCCACCCCAAAACCTGCTTTGCATCCAGCATTTATAATGGTGTTAAATATATAAAAAAGTGTTTTTAATTTATAAGGGGGGCCGCACTCAGAGGCTTGCTATTTGAAAGGGGTCACCAGTACAAAAGTTTGAGAACTACTGCTCTATAAGGTCAGGAGTGACCTTGTGTTGCAGGGGAATCTACAGGATCCGGGCTACTGCTGCATCTATGAAGCAGTCTGCTGCACCTGAGTCGATGAAGGCTAGTAGGATGGGATTTTGCAGGGGTGCCCCAGGTATGTGCCCTGCCCCCGTCAGAGCTTCCTTAGAGCAGCCTCTGCCATTTGGGTTTGGTGTGGATCATTGAATAGTACTGACATGGCTGGGAGGAAGACCTCCCAGGTCAATAGGGCTGGGCTGCCACACACCAAGGAGGGAGAGGCATAGTCCCCAGCCAGCAGGCTGATGACACTGGTTTATAGAAGTCCAGAATCGCTAGTGATTACCATCAAACCATTCCGGCAGTGGAACAGGGCTGTTCGAGCCGTGTCTGGAGAGCGGTGTTTTCCAGAGGCAAACAAGTGACTTGCTTCTGCAAGAGCTGGTTCTCTGAGGTTAGCTGGATGACCTAAGTCTGCAAGGGTTGCTGTCTGCCTGAAGGCAGGCAGCCCACTTGAGCAAAGGGTTACCCAGGTCCATTCTGATGGTACCAGGCCCACTCCTGTGGCCTAAGCGGTCCATGCAAGGTGTCATGACCAGGATGTGGGTGATCTGACCTAGTGGCTGCAGTAGGAGTTAGGAGTCAGGCTGGGTCAGGTTACCAGCAGATCAGAGTCAGAGAGGCCAGAGGGAAAACTGGGAGTCAGGTGTCAGGAGGCAGCCAGGGTCAGGTTACCAGGAGGTCAGAGTCCAAGACAGGGCAGAGGGCAAACTGAGAATCAGGTGTCAGGAGGCAGGCAGGGTCAAGTTACCAGGAAATCTGCAGCAGACTCTAGGAGCAGGTATTGCAGGGGAAGCAGTCCTGAGCGGGGAGAACTCAGTTGTATAGACAGCTTCTTGTTCCTGTGCTGAGATTAAATAGAGGCCGGGAACCAATTAGGAGCCCCAGGGTTCCATCAATCACAAAACAGGACTGGCTCCTCTGTTAGAGTTCATGCTATGCTAGGCGCTGTAAGCAAGTCAGGAGGTGGCAGGTTAAGAGCCCTGTGGACCTGTGGCCCCTGCCAGACCTGAAGCACAGCTGAAGCTAGCCTGGGTCATGTGACTTGGGCTCAGGCTGCAGGGCTAAATATTGCTGTGTAGATTCTTAGGCTAGAACTCCAATCTGTAGCCCAGCGAGCCTGAGTCAGTTGACCCAGGCCAGCAGTGGGTGTTTAATGGGTACATCTATACTTCCAAAAAACCCCTGTGGCCATGAGTCTCAGAACCTGGGTCAACTGATTCAGGTCTGCAGGGCTTATGTTACAGTGTAGATGTTCCTGCTCTGGCTAGAGCCCAGACTCTGAAACCCAGTGAGGGGGTCTCGGGGCCTGTGCTAGTTATTTTCTGTTATTTCTGCTAAGTCAGTTGACCCAGGCTCTGAGACTTGCTGTGGTGGAATTTTTTGGGAAGTGTAGATGCATCTTACGCCCGCAACCCCACAATGAAGTGTGCATGGACAGTGTGCAGTGTCTGCACAGCAAAGCATAGGCGTCAACTCCAGGGCGGGGGCTTGGGGCGGAGCGGGGGTTTGAGCATGCCTGGGGCCCAAAGAAAGCCAGTGCCTGTGCAGCACAGGGGTCTGCCCGGGCATATCCCATGGCAGGAACCGGATCAGACTCTAAGAGTCATTCTAGCACTTAAGCTTTCTATATTTTAATCACTCTTGCTTTTTAAAAGTATCAGTTATTTTATCTTAAGCCCTAAAAGGTGACATAGGCCACATATGGAACATATGGAACCTACCATTGCTACAAGTGACTCTTTAGACTACTGCAGCTGAAAGATTAGAGAGAAATGCACATTTTCTGTAATTTTTTTCTTGCAGTTTATTTACTTTGACCCAGATCCACAAAAGGACTTAGGCACCTAACACCCCACTGTAGGGGCCTACATCCAAAATGTAGGTGCCGCTGAGATCTTCAAAACCCATGCTTGGCTGCCACCAAACCCTGTAGGCATCTAAAATCCCTCAGCACCTACATTTGTGCCCTAAAAATCCCCTAGCTGCCTCAGTTTCTGGGCGTGCATGCCGGAGGCCTCCCTCTAGGCATCCAGATGCCAATCACGTGCCCAACCCTCAGTGGGATCCTCAAACCAAGGGAAGATGGGCGTTCCCCTGCCGATCTGGCCTGCAGGCCTGATCCAGAACGTATGCTCAAAGCACACCTATCAGATTGGCTCCAGACAAAATTTGGCCAGAGACAAGGAATCCTTTATAACTTTTAGCCTAGTGGCTAGCGCACTTAGCTGAGATGTGGGAGACCTGCTTTCAATTCCCCCCCCCCCACCTGCCTGATGGGGAGAAAGGATCTGAATGGGGGGTCTCTCCGCTGAATGCCCTAGTCACTGAGGTCCAGGATATTCTGATGTGGGTCATTCTCAATCTCTCCTGTTGAAGCATTTCCACTTTGGCTAAATAATTCAGCAGTTGTTAGAACCAGGGCAATGGAGTGGACCCTGGCTCTCCCAGGCAAATGCCCTAGCTACCAGGCTATAGAGTCATTCTCATTCTCTCTCTCTGACTCCAATGGGCTATTCTGATCCAGAGCTCACTGGATTTAATGGGGGTCTTTCCATCAACCTCAGTGAACTTCAGACCAGGCCCTTTGTGCACACTCAATTTCTCTGTTTTGTGGCTGTCCACTGATCTTCCCCAGGCCATACAAGACTGTCTTTACTGGCAGCAGTGAAGCTGAAACTGATGAGGCAGCAGGCCGGAGTCTGGACAGAGAGAGGTGGAGGTGGAGATGGGGATGGGTGGGGGTGGAGAGAAAGTATGCCCCGAATGTGTTTGTGTCCTTGGGCCCACCCAAGAGATCATCTACAGAAGCAGAAAACCTTTTTTAAAATTCAGGCTCTACTGTTTAAACTGTGGTCAGAAACCTGAACTGAAAACCCCAGCGTTTCCAAAACTGCAAGCTGGCAGTGTCCCTATCTCTTTACTTGAAGCCCTTGTGCAGCTTTTCCTAGGATAGCATAATTACTTCCGTTCATGATGGACATGTGTCGCTGGCAGGACATTAAAAATACACAGCATGTGCCTTCAGCACAGCTGCCACGTCTTGTGCAGTGCCATGTGTGACAATTTAATGCAAATTATTTAATGAGATCATTTGCATATTTGCACATAATTTGCAACCATAATATTCAGTTGTATGGTCAGCAAACTGTGCCCCAAGCAATGCAGAGGAGAGGACATGGAGCGTCATGAAGCTTGGCCGCTTCAACTGTGGGAGATGACTGGAAGGTATCTGGGGTTGCTAGAGGTGGCTGAGGGTAGCTGGATGCTGGGACGAGGTGTCGGGGAGGTAGCTGATGACTGTCCAGGGAGTGGCAGGGTGGGTAGGTGGTGGCATCTGAGGTGACGAAGGTGGCTGAAGCTCAGTGGGTGCATGTGGGATCAGTGGTACTGGAGCATGCAGTTGCTGAGGAAGGTGGGTGTGTGCTAGTTGCCTGGAGCTGCTGTTGAGACCTTGCCTTCCTGATTCTGCTGGTCCTGTTGCCTCCTGAAGCCTCTACTGCCACTGCCTCTGTCTGATTGCTCTGAATGGCTAGATCCAGCAGGGGGAGCATCTACAGAGGAGGCATTGGGCTATCTGCTCAGTGGGTGCCACAGTGGCCTCTGGTGGTAGAAAGGCAAAAACAAAGGCCTGCAGCCTTCCCACAGCAAAACTGGGTGGTTGAGGATCCAGCCCAGTGGTAGAAACATCTGACAGGAAGGCCAGTGAGATGAGGGAGGGTCATGTACCGGGCATGTGTGGCCTTCACATGAATGCAAATATTTTCCATACTAACTTTTGTTTATTTAGATTAATTTTAGAAACTGTTTGGTCAGGAATAACCTCACACAAGCAGAAGAGACGTGGGGGAACTATAAATGGGGATTATCAAATTTCCCTGGCCAAGGAGAAGTTGCTTCAATTTTGTCTCTGCTGCTATGCACTTCCTTAATGTCCCTGCACTCAAACCAGGAATTTTTCACATTGACTTGTTACCGCTCAGCATCTCCAAACAGCTGACTTCTCAGTGAGGAGGGAGAAGGGGAAAGGAAAGAGGAACTGATAGAATTAGCAAACACAGTGGACTTCCCCTTCTCATCTATAATGTATCCTCCCCCCTTTTTGCCTGAAAAGAAAAATGTGCAAGAATTTGCAAATCTGTTGCCAGAAATTATGCAAATGATGTTTTGTAAGACGAGGGCCTGACTTAAAGGGTCTTGGTGATTTCCCGCTCATAACTTTGCACCCTTCTTTGCTACCATACTATATCTTACACCTGTAATAGCCTCTGAATCCAAATTTGCTAACTGCCCTTTCTGTGTCCTTCAAAAAATGCCACATGACGCCCTTGTCCTGTGAAGTATTCAAGCTCCAGGAAGCATTCTATCCTCTATGTTTGTTCTTTTGTGTATCTTAGCATTTGTCTCACCTGTGAGAAGTTATCTGCACTGTTCACACAAGTACGAGGCATCTCTGCTCACTTTGGCTAAACAGAAATGTGTCCCTTTGCAAAATTAAACACTGACAAATAAGAGAGCACAACACTGTATGATTTCTAGAGCTGATATAGGGCAATTTGTTCAGCAGAGTGATGTAAGCTTCGTTATGATTGCATCATCCATGACTTCTAGGAATAACATGATGCATTCATATCATGTATGACGCAATACCAGCTTCAGATTGCATCATTCATTGTTTTGCCTAAAAAGCAAGTACTGTCCAAACCCAGTCATAGATTTATTCATAGATCCAGTCAAAGATGTATTTTAGTCATTTCTGGTTTAAATTGAGATCCCTTCCCTTTATAACTCACTTATCCTCCGCCATTTCCAAGTTAAGGGTCGTATATACTGACCCAATAGCATATCTTGAAAACTAGAGCCAATCAACAATTTTAAGCATCATTTTAGTTCTCAGTGACCCAGAATTAGTAAAGTTTGACTACATTTATTTCAGAAGCATTTTGGCTGTAGAGCAGTGAAATATGTTTCTATGGAGTCCAGCTAATATGCTCCTGCTCCATCCCAGAAGTACATTTAACAAAAATGTTATTTAAAAGACTATTTAAAAGCTGTAGCGTTTCAGTGTAGACACTTACTACAGTGACAGGAGAGGTTCTCCCATTACTGTAGTAAATCCACCTCCCTGAGAGGTGGTAGCTAGGGCGACCTAGCACTGTCTACAGGGGTGGGGGGGGAGGGGCTTAGGTAAGTCTAACTACGTCCCTTAAGGGGGGAGATTTTTCACACCCCTGAGAGATGTAGCTATGTCAATGTAACTTTTCAGTGTAGAACAGCCCTAAAAACTTTAGAACATCTGGCAATGAGGAGAAGAGCGATCCAGTCAATTCACCATGGCCACATAATCCTTTGTGTAATCCTATTACTACCCCAAATCATGCCATCCACTATTGTTGCTTATGGGTTAATTATATGTTATTTAGTGTATCCCATGTCTAGTAATAACAACATCAGTGTTGTTCCTCAAGGCCTAAGGCTTAATTAGCACATGCATGATATTAAACTATTTTTATTTATTAAAATATAAATGGAAAAACTGTTAGTTACAAACCCCAGTATTTTCTTTAAACCTCTGTTAAGCAATGGAAATATTACCTGCATTGCGACCAAAATTTGCAGTTTACTCACAACAGTTAGTTGTGTTGAGTCTGTTTTCCCAGCCAGACACACAGACAGAGGGATTTTGAGGCTCATGTGGTTGGTGGACGATGATACTTATCACCCTTTGGCCAGGAGATGGCTCCTTTCCCAAGCTGGTAGAATAACTCTGGTCTTGCTGAGACTGCTGGTGACACTGGTGAGCTGGATCAGGAGACAAGGCCCGGTTCTCTCCAGTCCTCAATTTGGGTGAAGTTCCTCTGCCCCCTCGCCCAGTTCTTTGAGGTGCAACAGAAGCCAGTGGGGAGGCAAATACCATTTAGGATATATTGTTAGGCTCAAAAAACACCATGCTCCCCTGTTAGGCTTGACACTCATTTGTCCCCTAGTTAAGAGCAGGATATAAAGAACAGGACAGGCATACAGCAAGCAAAAGAAAACCAACACAAAGCCAAGAGAAGCGCATTTTCTGAGTAAATGATGTATGGTTTCTCAGCCCAAGGAAAGCTACCCAGACTCTTATGGCAGCCTGACCCAATAATCTTTTTAATTCTGGAACAAAAACAAAACCAACCACCACTAGAAGGGAGTCTGATTACAGTTGATTTTAAGAAGCCCCAAAGGAGCTCTTCTTTTGCAGATTTAGCAAGCGTATAGAAGGTGTGTATTGTAGGGTAAGTTACAGCTGGGTGAGATATGGAGCTAGGACATGGCAGAGGGCTACTACTACTTCATAATATTTCATTTTCTGGCTTAAATGTACTTTATAGTAGGGTGTGGGCACCTGCATCTTTTTGAATGGAATCCTTAATCTTTTAATGGTGAGTTAAGTTTTATCAAACAGAAAAGAAAGCGTATTTACTAGGAACTAATCTTCAGATGGTTACACCACTTCAGTAATACTGAATTTAGCGTTAGCCATTTTTGTCTATTTCTGTCCAAGTTTTTTCAAACGTCTGCATTTGCACTGAGAAGGCAGTTGACTAATATTGCTGATCACAACAGCCACACTAAATTTAGGACAGTGACGAACATTTCCTTAAGTTTAATCCGGTATTAAGTTTTAATCACTTCTCTAGAAGTGCTCTGCTTAAAAAACTTTACAAGAGTGAGAAACCATTGAATGACAGCCTGACCTCTCTTTCTACTACAAACCCTCCCTCTTTGCCAATCAGTCATGAGTCACCCTGAGATGAAACTTCAGCTTTTGTGTCTGTGCAGAGTATGCCACTCCCATTGCAAACCACCTACTTACCCACATCAGTGAAGAATTCACAATAGAAGGGAAAATAGACCACTCCTATGCCAATGGAACTGATAGTGTAGAGTCACTTTGAAAAACAGTTTGTTAGCTGTAAAGCCCTTTCTTGGAGCAGTGGCACAGTGCATTGAGTTCCTGCACAGTTATGCTTTTATACAATTTGCAAAAAAAAAAAAAAAAAAAGAGTTTGCTACAGATGTAAGCCAGCAGGCTAGCTAACCAGCCCAGGAAGGAGCAATGCCACACCACAGTCTGCTTCAGGCCCTTCCCTCAGGGAACAGTTTATTGGTTGAACAGAAACTTAGGCAAAATAAAGTTGTTCCTCTGCCCCACAAGGGCTACAACCCCCAGAGTCTTTCCTTCATCCCTCTTACCCATTACCCTGACCCAGACACTCACAAGAGCCTTTCTACTCCATACACAGTCAACTAATAGCTGGGTTTTTTCTCCTCACCCAGGTCCTGCTACAGGCACCTCACTGTAGGGCCTCTCTACAGACCTCCAGCTCAAATGAGCACTTGCTGGTTTTTATAAGGACGAGTTGCTGTTCAGGCTGTCACATGACCTTAGCTCCACACCATCAGCTGGGAGGTAGCTGATGAGTCACACATGGGGCTGGGTCCGTTTCCCCTCAAAGGAGCCAGTTGCCCTGTGACACATCTGACCCCCCTTCGCCCTCCCCCCAAAGGCAAAGGAAAGGAAAGTTAAGCCAATTAACAGTACACAGTGTTGCCCCTTCACTATGCAATAGCTGATGTCAGGGTCCTGCATGTCAGTTTCCTGTTTAGAGCAGAAAACGGAGATGCAGAGTCAGTGCAACTTGCTTTTTAGAAAATGTACTCGAGTCCCATTCCCTGCAGCATGGATGGTAAGAAATGGCACACAGGCAATTCCCCTTAGCAGAAAACTCAGGTCAATCTACACTATTCCCAGAGGCAGCTGTTTTGTACTTCTGTGTCTTTCCAGGGCCTCACACAAGTTTCTCTGCTTAACAAACTGTCCGTTTTTACACCTCAGGCCCTGCACTTTCTACATGGGAAACGTCGTTCAAGGCAGAGACTGCAGGGACTGGCCAAGTGGGCCTGGGAGCCCACCTTCCTTTAGTGCAGCTGCTTTGTAACAAAAAGAATCATCATGTTTTAACTCATATGATACCCGTAATGACTCAATGTGGGCACTGACTGCATGACATATCAATTCTATGAGGAGTTTCATCCTGGGTGTGTATACCTCAATGATCCCTGATGCACAGCTCATTAGCATCTTTTGCTAATCTATAGCAATACCCTGGCTGTACTCCTCCACCCCTAGGCACATGCCTTACCATTGCCACAAGTACCACGCACCATGCAGCACACCCTTAATTCTACCCTCAAGGGATGCCAGTCTTCCAGCACCCCAGTTACAAGCCCACCCTTTCAGGCCAATTCCTCTGTCTGTGAGTAGAGTGCATGCAGGGCACTTGTTGTGCTGCAGCTGCTGCTAAGCAGTGCCCCCCACTGGCCACCTGCTGCCTTACTGCATAGGGAGAGGAGCTGTGGCTGCACACTTAGGCTCACCCAGGCAAGGTGCGGAGACTGACCTATTCTGTTCCCCTTGCGGTGCTGGTAGACACCCAGAGAGCCTGCAGGGGATTACGAGAAATGATCTGTTAGCCTTTCCAGATTGAGCCTATGAGAGGGCAGAGCCCAGCACAGAAGGGCTTCACGCAGTCACACCTCCCAGATCGGCCACAGGAGAAAGGTGCCTGCACACCCAGGTACCCCAACACTCTGTCCCAGCCCAGAGCCCCCTCCCACACTCCGAACCCCTCGGCCCCACCCCCACCACATGAATTTTGTTATATGCACATAACAAAATTCATTCCACACATGGGTGGGAAAAATTAGAGGGAACACTGATTGCAAGTCAGCCTCAGTGTGCATGAGGATAGCACAGTCATCAACATATTGACAGTTGGTAATAACAGTTCTGGTGACCTTAGTTTTAGAATGAAGATGCACAGGTTAAAGAACGGGCTGTCCATGCCTGTGACATTATTGACATAAACGGTAACTGTACAGATCAGTGTTGCAACCACTGTTATATATTTGCAGCAAATATTGTACAAAGATTGTCGTGTAAGGTAACTATGGAAAGGTTATGATTTTCTGGTTATGATTATGCTATCTGTATGTGTGTATCATTTTTGTAGTTTAAGTTATGAATATTGGCTATGTACTTGTATATCAATGTGTTTCTCAGTAAGTGCCCAGTCAAGAAACACTTAGCTGACAATGAACTTTGGGAGACGCCAATCCACATCTGAGCTTTCCTGGGAACGTTCAAACTAACATGTAAACAATGGTATTGGCCTGTAAAGAACTGAGTCATGCATGGACATGTGGCTTGCCCGGGTGACTCCAGAGCTCCATCTTGCTGCTGTGATTGTCCACAGGGCAGAGGATATAAAAGGCTGCTGCATCCCCTCCATTTTGTTTTCAATCCTGCTTCTTGCCCCTGGAGGAACTTTGCTACAAACTGAAGTTCTGAACAAAGGACTGAATGAGTCATCGCAGCTGTGGATGTACTCCAGAGACTTGATTTGAACCTGCAGCTTATTCCATCACTGCTACAAGCCTGAACCAAGAACTTTGCCATTACTGTATGTAATTAATTCTATTTAACCAATTCTAGCTCTCATCTATATCTTTTTCCTTTTATGAATAAACCTTTAGATTTTAGATTCTAAAGGATTGGCAACAGCGTGATTTGTGGGTAAGATCTGATTTATATATTGACCTGGGTCTGGGGTTTGGTCCTTGGGGATCAGAAGACCCTTTTTTTCTTTTACTGGGATATTGGTTTTCATAACCATTTGTCCCCATAATGAGTGGCACTGGTGGTAATAGTAGGAAATTGGAGTGTCTAACGAAATTGCTTGTGTGACTTGTGGTTAGACAGTGGGGTAAAACCAAAGTTTTCTCTGTTTGGCTGGTTTGGTTTGTCTTGGTGTGCAAAGGAACCCCAACCTTGGGCTGTAACTGCTCTGCTTTAAGCAATTTGTCCTGAATTGGTACTCTCAGTTGGGTCCTACCAAAGCCAGCATCGTTACAGTGGCGTAGTCGTGCTGGGATCCACAGACCCAGGTCAATTAAGCTTTGGATCAAAACCCCACGCTATCAAAATTTGAATTTTGGTAGTGAGAGTTTGGTTGGTTAAAGAGCAGTTGCAATGGGTGAGCAAAGAGCATATGAGGGCCTTGACAAAAAAGTCCTGGAAGATTTGTGTTCAGAAAAGGGACTAAGCTTTAAAAAGAAAGCTACAAATCAAGAACTGAGAGATCTGTTAATGGCCAGTGATCAGAAGGCAGGTGCACAGCCCTTACCTGATACTACAGGAGCAATTAGAATGCAAAAGGCAGCAAATAAACTGCAACTTGAGCATGAACAGAAACTAGCAGACATTCGATTGCTGGAAAAGCAAAAGAATGCTGAATTAGAAAAAGAAACTGCTGAGAGAGAGAAAGAAGCTAAGGAAAGAAATGCTAAATTGGAAAGAGAGGCTGATGAAAGAGAGAGAGGAAAGGGCTCGTAGGGGGTGTATTGAGCTGCTCGCTGCTGAGGAGAGGGTTCGCCAGATGCAACAGAAGATGGCCAGACTTCAGCTCCAAGTCAAAAAAGCAATGAAAGAACAGCTAAAATTGTATCTTCTTGGAAGTTGAGTTTATAACAATGTTGTCTGTGTTTAACCAGTTTTGCTATGGCTAGGGAGAGGGTAACTCTAACCTGGTGGGAAATAGGTGTTTGTCTGTGCAAAAAAGCAGTTTGTCTGTGAATGAAGTTTCGCAATGTCTGTCTAATGTCTCAGAAGTGAATCTGGAATTAGATCAAGCACAGAAAGATTTCATTGGTCAGGAAAATGTTTCTCGGGAGCAGATTAAAGTGAATGGTCAGGTTAAAGCCCTAACTGAGGAAGGAGAGGGTAGATTTTGGATGGGTGATGGATTGTTGGCTAGTACAGCTTGTAAAAGTGAACCTGAAAAGGGTGACTGTAATTTGCTGGAAGTAGCTCAGTGTAGTGAGAAGAGCAGCAGTGTATCTGTTGGGAGTGGCAATGTGCCTGGTAAGGAAAGTTTGAATGAGCCTAGGCAGCCTTGTGAGCTCATGGCTTTGTCCAATCAGCAGTTTAGGAAGGCAAGGAGAGTGGAAAATAAGTGTCCCTATACCTTACCTGTTTCCTGTGTGGAGAATTGTAACAGTAAAGGGAATGTACCTGTGTCTGTTAAGGGTATTGACTTGCCTATGGAGGGAGCTACCCCAGCCTCCAAGCAGGGCTGGCGCAACCCATTAGGTGACCTAGGTGGTCGCCTAGGGCGCTACAATTTGGGGGGTGGC
>NW_020664420.1:20581415-20757800 GCF_002925995.2 Terrapene triunguis
GGGGGCGGGACCTTCCGCCGCCTAGGGCGGCAGAAAAGCTGGCGGCGCTCCTGCCTCCAAGCAGTTGTCTGTGAACAGCCCTGTGTGCTGGGACAAGGGAAATAAGATCCCAAGCTGTGTGTCTGGTAAAGGAGAAGGTGTCTCCAGTTCTTTGTCTGTGAAGCAGACAGAAGGTGCCTTTCAGCCTGTGATGGTTGAGGGTGGTTCAGTTGTCTCAGTTGGTTCTGGATTCAACTAAAGCCCAGGAAGGGAATGGTCCTAAGTTTGTGTCTGCTAGGGAGAATGGCACTGTAACTAGGTTGCATCCCGTTAGTGTCTTAGCAAAATCCCAAAGACCAGATAATTCTGGTGCTTGTATTTTGCCTGTTGCTAATGTGTGGCTGGAAAAGGGTGTAGCAACTCTGTCTGAGCAGGGTGATGTACTAGCCAGGGCACAAGGAGAGCAGAAAGGTGATTTGATTGTGTTACCTACTGACAGTTTGCAAATTTGTAGCAAGAAGGAAAAGATTCCTGAACTTGTGTGTGGCAAAGGGAAGGAGAATGCTTCTAACGTTTTATCTAGTGAGTCTGAGTTTGCCTGAAAGGGGATTGTGTAGGAATCCACCTGATGGGCCAAAGGTGATCCTGGATATAAGTGAGACCCAGCAAAAGTCTGTTGTTGCTCAGGAAAGTGTTCCTTTAGAGCAAGCCCTATGTGACGAGGGTAAGGGCAGAATTTCTGTGAGGGATGAATTGTGGCTTTGAGAAGCTCCTAGGGAAAGGAATCCTCATGGTAATCTGTGCAAGCAGTTTGTTGCCACTGAAGGGTGTAAAAATGAGTTAATCAAGGAAGTTTCAGTTCCTAACAGCCAGAAATTTTCTGTTGTGACTGGATCCACTGACTTTCATTTTGAAAGATCTAGTGTGGATAGCTTTGAGAAGGTCTCAGATGGAGTAAAAGCTGTTACGAAAGTTGAACAGCCCTATAACCAAGTGGCTGTGCTTGACCAGTTTGTTGGGGAGACAAGGTTGTTGAGGTAGGAATGTCTCCATGCTAATTCGTTAAGTGAGCAGTCTGTGCTTCAGGGTCTGAGAACAAATTTGGCTATTGGTATTTCAGAGCAGAACAGTTTTATGGCTGAATGCTTAAGGATGCAGGGGAGAGCAAGCAAACTCTCACCCTCAGACTCTTTGGATTTGTATGGTATCTCTTTAAGACAAAGTCCAGCCTTGAAATTGGTAGCAGCTGAAAATTTAAAAGCTAGTGTTTGTGTTGATGCAAATTACCTGACTGACTGGGGGAGGAAAGACTTGCTAATAGCAGTTAGCAAAGAAAGCACACCCAATCAGCCAGTGAAATCTGTTATGCAAGAGAAATCAGGGTTTGATCCTTTAGGACAAGGTAAAGAGAGAATTTACTTTTGCAAATGGAAGCCACAAGTTAACCCTAAAATGCCAAAACCAGGGGCAGCGAGTTGTATGGGTCCGTGGTGTCCAGGCTCCAGCAATATTCAGGGCCTGGCTCCACCAATGTTCGGAGCTGGGTCTCTCCCCCGGCCCCACCTGCTGCCCCTGGCACCTCCCTGGGGCCCCGGAGCGGAGCATCCGTGTCTCTCCCCTGCAGCTCCATGCTGCCTTCCTGCATCAACTGCCATCACAGGATTCTAGTGCCCCCCATTCACTACTGCCAGGGCAGACTGACCCTGAGCCTGCCCTTCCCCCTCAGACCCCTTCGTTTTCCAGCGGGACCCTCTACCAGCACAGGGGGCTCCCCGGCCCGCAGGCACCGCTCCTGCCCCACGCTGGACAAGGGGCAGCCCCATCCCCCACCCCCAGTGAGGCTACAGTGAGGGGCAGCAGCAGGGGAGGAGGTGCACATGTGATGGCAGCCCCGCCCCCCCAAGGCACCCACCACAGGGGAGTCGAGGGGGCTTCCTGTGCCTGAGAGGGGCCCTAGGAACACGTGCAGTGACAGTGGTGCGAGGTGAGTGGTGCAGGGGGGATGGGGATGTGGGGGGGCCCTCCCCCGGAGCTCGTTGCTACCTGCGGGGAGAGGGCTGGGGGGAATCCTCCTCTCTGGTCTTTGCCCCGGGGCAGCCTGTCTGCACCCCAAACTCCTCATCCCCAGCCCTATCCCACCTCAGAGCCCTCACCCCCTGCACCCCAAATCTCTGCCCCAGCCCTGAGCCCCTCCCACACCCCAAGCCCCTCATCCCCAGCCCCGCCCCACCCCAGAGCCCTCACCCCCACACCCCAACCCTCTGCCCTAGCCCTGAGCCCCCCAAACCCATCATCCACAGCCCCCACCCCTGAACCCCAGCCCTCTGCCTGAGCCCCTCCCACACCCCAAACCTCTCATCACCAGCCCCACCCCAGAGCCCTCACATTTTTACATTATTTTAAAAAATATACAGTAACTCCTCACTTAACGTTGTAGTTATGTTCCTGAAAAATGCAACTTTAAGTGAAACGATGTTAAGCGAATCCAATTTCCCTATAAGAATTAATGTAAATAGGGGGTTAGATTCCAAGGAATTATTTTTTGCCAGACAAAAGACTACATATTTTATATATATACACAGTATAAGTTTTAAACAACTTAATACTGTACACAGCAATGATGATTGTGAAGCTTGGTTGAGGTGGTGAAGTCAGAGGGTGGGATATTTCTCAGGGAATGCCTTACCGCTAAATCAGCGGTTCTCAAACTTGTACTGGTGACCCCTTTCACACAGCAAGCCCCTTACAAATTAAAAACACTTTTTTATATTTAACATTATTATAAATGCTGGAGGCGAAGCGTGGTTTGGGGTGGGGGCTGACAGCTCATGACCCCCCATGTAATAGCCCCATGACCCCCAGTTTGAGAACCCCTGTGCTAAATGATGAACTAGTACTCGGCTGAGCCCTCAAGGGTTAACACAGTGTTGTTAATGCAGCCTCACACTTTATAAGGCAGCACAAATGGGGAGAGGAGGGGGAGGAGATGACCGCATGGCAGAGAGAGACAGAGACACACCCTGTGTGTGAAAGAGAGACTTTGAGACAGCAGCTGCTGCCAGCAAGCTCCCTCCATTCTGAACCCTGTTGTATCCCCCCCTGATCTGTGGAGATGGGGGAGCAGGAAGGGGACACCCTGACAACAGCACCTCTTCCCCCCCCCCCCCTGCATAGCAAGCAGGAGGTTCATGGGAGCAGCTCCAAGGCAGTGGAGGAGATGGTGTGGGGGAGAGACACCTGAACTGCCCAGCAATTGATAGTCTGCTGGGCGGCAGCCGCACAGGGAACTTAGGGGAGTTGATAGGGGGGGCTGTCAGCCCACCCTGGTTCCAAGCCCCCACCACTAGCAGAAAGAGCAGCCTATTGGAGCGCAAGCAGTGGACAAAGCAGGTGCCTGCCAAACAACACTGTAAGGGAGCACAGCACAACTTTAAATGAGCATGTTCTCTAATTCAGAGGTTCTCAAACTGTGGTCCATGGACCACCAGTGGTCTGCAAGCTCCATTCAGGTGGTCCATGGATAGTTCCCTTAAGGTGCACTCCTGGGCAGCCGCACATGAGAATGAAGGGCCCCCCACCTAATTAGTGGAGCCACGCAGGCGTGGCTCCACTAATTAGGTGCCTGGACCCTGGAGAAGATGTACATGTAAGGTGAGGTGGTGGCCTTGGGGGGGAATAGGGAGTAGGTAGGAGGGGGCAGTGGTGTGAGAAGAGGGGGTGGGGGGAATTTGGGACATGCAGGGCTATGGCAGCGGCCAGAGAAAGAGGCTCCAGGGCTGCGGCTGCTGAGGAGAGACCCCCTTCCCAGCTTCAGCTCTGTGGCTGCTGTGGCAGGGGAGAGACACCCCCCCATCCTTTCCAGCCTGAGCTCAGGGGCTGCTGCAGTGGGGGAGAGAGGGAGAGAACCCCCCCTTCTTCCCAGCCCCAGCTTGGGGGCTTCTGCGGTGGGGGGGAAAGGGCATTAGAAAAGTTAAGACTACTGATATTAAAATATGAGTTGTGTGCTTTTATATGTAAAACAAAAAAGTTAATTATTATCAAGGTTTTTTTATATAGCACTTTTATCCAAAGCGCTTTACAATAGTTAGCTAATGGTACTACCAACATTTGGAAAGATCATTAAGTGGTCCGCCAAGACCCTCAGCAATTTTCAAGTGGTCCACGGAAAAAAAAGTTTGAGAGACATTGCTCTAATTGATCAGCAACGTAACAACAAAACAAGGTTAACCGGGACCACTTTAAGTGAGGAGTTACTGTATATTGGCTTACAAGGCAGGGGGGAGGCGGGACTTGGACCAGTTCTGGGCACCACCAAAAATTATACAAACCTGCTGCCCCTAGCCAAAACCCCAATGGTATTGAGCCAAAGGTGTGGCATGACAAAAATGATTGTAGATGGACACTTGCAATGATGTTGTTGCTAATGGTAATTTTTGTAACTAATGTGTTGCTATTACCAAGAAATGTAAAAATGTACAATGTGCCTAATCTTTTGAAAAAACCTTTGAACATGTTATATGAGAACATACTTTATGTTAAAAGGCCTTGTTATACTGATGTTTCACAGTTAATGCCTGTAAACAGTATTGGAACTTTTCACAGGGGAAAAGACATTCCAAACCTGATGTACTGTATGAAAAGGGAAACTGAGGCACACTACCATATTGCTTTCACCGCTAAATGCCAAGATTCTTATACTATGGACAACATTAATATCTTCAGTAACTTGATTTTAATTGAGTTCCAAACATTTGCCAGAGCTTGTATGAATAAAGTAGCTATGTTCTTTAACTGTTGGCAAGATCACATAAGACATACAGGAACCATGCTGCAAGAGCAGATCCAATCCACTATTGTTCTAATCAAGTATTACCTTGAGTTTGTAAAGAGATTCAATCATGTTATTGAACATGACTTTGATAAACCATTTCTGTTGTACATTGATACGGCTTCTTACCCAATACTAGCTGTAGTAAGACAGAACCAAGGATGGGGAGCACTTGGGATGCAGTCAGCGATGATTGTGTCATCCCTTCGTGAATCAATTTTGTGTGGGGTGTGTGAACCAAGGACTTTGCCATTACTGTATGTAATTGATTCCATTTAAGCAATTCTAGCTCTCATCTATAGTTTTTTCCTTTTATGACTAAACCTTTAGATTTTAGATTCTAAAGGATTGGCAACAGTGTGATTTGTGGGTAAGATCTGATTTGACCTGGGTCTAGGGCTTGGTCCTTTGGGATCGGGAGAACCTTTTTTTCTTTTACTGGGGTATTGGTTTTCATAACCATTTGTCCCCATAACAAGTGGCACTGGTGGTGATACTGGGAAACTGGAGTGTCTAAGGAAATTGCTTGTGTGACTTATGGCTAGCTAGTGGGGTAAAACCGAAGTCTTCTCTGTTTGGCTGGTTTGGTTTGCCTTGGTGCGCAAAGGAACCCCAGCCTTGAGCTGTAACTGCCCTGCTTTAAGCAATTTGGCCTGAATTGGTATCTCTCAGTTGGGTTCCGCCAAAGCCAGCATCGTTACAATGTCATACTCAATCCCAGTTCCAGAAGGAAGGCGGGAGAATCAAGATCACGCCAAGACTGATGGAAAAAAGTGTGGGGGCAATAACACAGCCCTGGTTAATACCAGTATGGATGGTGAACGGGTCCATCTCCAACCCATTACAGAAGATGGTGGTGGTCAAGCCCATCATGAAGTAGCCTGAGAATGTGAATAAACTTCAATGGACAACCAAATCTAGACAGCACCTTCCATAATGCTTCATGATTGATGGAATCAAAAGGCCTTAGTTAAGTCAATAAATGCTATAAACAATGGGTGGTGGTGTTCTCTACACTTCTCTTGTTGTGCAACAAAAATCAGGTCAGTGATGCCCTGAGATGGTGTGAAACCACACTGGGATTCTGGAATGACATCTTTGACAAGAGGGAGGAGATGATCCTGGCTTGCATCCTTTTGAACCTTCCTGGCAATGGAGAGGCAGACAGTGCCTCCATAATTCCCACACATTGACTTGTCCCTTTTCTTAAAAATGGTCAGAATATTGGCACTCTTTAGGCTGGGTGGAATTTCCTCATCAACTTCTTGTTAGGATTTGGGTTAATGAAGTTTTTGCATGAGTGTTATTCCACCAGCTTTGAAGACCTCCCTGGGGATGCCATCTGGGTGCGGCACCTTATTTCTAATCTGAGCAATAGCACACCAAACTTCCTCAGAAGATGGGGGTTGGCAAGAGGTTCTGTTACTGGATGCTCGGAATGGACTGGATGGTGGTATCTGAGACTTCAGATTCGCAGTTCAATAGCATCTCAAAATGTGCCTTCCAAAGTTGCTTGAGGGCTACATTTTCCTTAAGAATGGGGGAGCTGTCTTAGGATCGCAGAGGGGTTGTGCTGCTTAAGATTGGCCCATAGATGGCTTTTGTTGATTGAAAAAAGCTTCTCATGTCATGTTGATCAGCAAAGCTCTGGATCTCCACGCCTTTCCTTGCCACCACTGATTCTTGATGTCACACAGTCTCCTTTGAACTACAGCTTTAATCCGATAAGTCTCTCATTTTTGCTGGTTAGAAGGCTTATTTTGCCAAGTGCAAAGTGCGCTTCTCTTCTGATGAATAAGTGCTAGGATTTCCTTGTTGTTTTCATCAAACCAATCCTGATAGTGGTACGTGGAATATCCATTTGATTGAGCACATACCTTGTGAATAATGATCTTGAACTTCTCCCAATGTATTTGGCTGTCACTGATGTTGTCAGGCAGACCAGAGAGCCTCTCAGAGGCATTGTTGAAGGGTCTCACAACTAGCATGATTTTGAAGCACCCTGATGTTAAATCTTTTCTGCATTCCTTTCGGTTTTTATGGTGTTGTGGTACAAGCCACATGTTCATGATTGCTGGATGGACCATCGTTTGTTCATATCAGTCATCCGTACCTCTCATAGCTTGTGTAATATGGACATCAGTGTGATCATGGATCTGATGATGACATAGTCCAGAAGATGCCAGTGTCTGGAAAATGGGTGTTTCCAAGTGGTCTTATATTTGTCCCTCTGTCTAAAGATGGTCTTTGTGATAAGCAAATCATGTTCCACACACTTGCTAAGGAGGAGAATGCCATTAGAGTTGACTTTCCCCACCCCTTCTTTCCCAATGGTGCCTAAGACCCCATTGGTGGAATAGGCATATTCAACGACTTGTCAGTTCTCTGCGGCTGTGAAAGCAGATGAGGGCTGCAGCAGGATGGAGGCCTCTGGTTGTCTCAGGATTCCCTGCCACTAGGTCCAGGGCTCCTTCTGGTCAAGTTTTGTGAGATTGCATCAGCTCCCCACATTAAAAGATTTCACATGTAGGCCTCTGACAAGGATGGGTTAACATCTCCCACTAACAAAGCTGAGCTCCTTAAATCTATTACAATGGGGTATATTTTTCTAGTCCTTTAACCATTCTAGTGGCTCTTCTCTGAACCTTCTCCAATTTATCAACATCCTTCTTGAACTGTGAGCACCAGAACTAGACACAATATTCCAGCAGCACTCACACCAGTGCCAAATACAGAGGTAAAATAACCTTTCTACTCCTACTCAAGATTCCTCTGCTTATGCATCCCAGGATTGCATTAGCTCTTTTGGCCACAGTGTCACAGTGGGAGCTTATGTTCAGTTGATTATCCACCACAACACCCACATCTTTTTCAGTCACTGCTTCACACAATAGGGTCCCCCATCCTGGAAGTATGGCCTACATTTTGTTCCCAGAGGTATACATTTACAGTTAGCTCTATTAAAAGGCATATTGTTTGCTTGCACCCAGTTTACCAAGCGATCTAGCTCTCACTGAATCAGTGATCTGTCCTCTTCATTATTTTTCACTCCCTCAATTTCCATGTTATCTGCAAACTTTATCAGTGATGATTTAATG
The DNA here is from genome assembly GCF_002925995.2 of Terrapene triunguis. Taxonomy (NCBI): domain Eukaryota; kingdom Metazoa; phylum Chordata; order Testudines; family Emydidae; genus Terrapene; species Terrapene triunguis. Next base: position 20,589,321 of record NW_020664420.1, read on the forward strand.
TTTTCTTTCAGGTCATTGATAAACATACTAAATGGAGTAAGGCCAAGAACCAATTCCTGTGGGACACCACTGGAAACAGATCCACTCAAAGTGTAATTGTAAATGGGGAATCCATATTGAGACCTATCAGCTAGCCAGTTTTAAATCCATTTAATGTGTGCCATGTTAATTTGATATCAGTCTAGTTTCCTACTCAAAATGTCATGTGGAATCAAGTCAAACACCTTATGGAAGTCTAAATATATTACATCAACATTATTACCTTTATCAAGCAAACTTGTAAGCTCATCAAAAAAGATATCAACGTAATTTGACATGATCTATTTTCCATAAACCCATGTTGATTTTCGTTACTTACATTATCCACCTTTAATTCTTTATTAATTGAATCCTGTATCAGATGCTTCATTATCTTGCCTGGGATTGATGTCCTGCTGACAGGCCTATAATTACCTGGTCATCCCATATACCCTTTTTAGATAGTGGCAAAACATTAACTTTCTTTTAGTCTTCTGGTACTTCCCTAGTGCTCCAAGACTTATTGAAATCAACATTAAGAGTCCAGTAAGCTCCTTAGTCAGCTCTTTTAAAACACTTGGATGTAAGTTATCTGGATCTGCTGATTTAAAAATGTCTAACTTTAGTAACTTCTATTTAATATCCTTCAGTGGTAGAATGGAAAGAATGTTATCTCTACATGATGAAGCTGTGTCCTGTTTTTTCACCAAATGAAGAAGAGAAATATTTATTGAGCACATCTGCCTTTTCTGTCTTAGAATGATGAATTAATATCACTTCCATCTAGTAATGGACCAATACCATTGTCAGGATTCTTTTTTCCTAATATATTAAACCCACATTCTTATTTTCCTTAACTGTGCTGGCCATGGAGGTGTCCTTCTGTCTCTTGGCTTACCTTATCAATTTTCTACAATTCCTAACTTCTGATTTATATTCATTACTATAAACTTCCCCTTTCTTCCATTTGTTTATATGATAATAAACTTATTTTTACAGCAGTCTTCTCTTCCCCCTCTAAACCAGGTGGTGGTTTTTTTTTTTTTTATTTTTTTTTTTTTAACCAGCACAGCCTTCTTCCTCAATTGTGGCTTCTTGGGTATCTAGTCAGGTGCTCTTAAATGATTCCCAATCATCCTTCACATTTTTCTGATTAAATTCTTCCTCACAGCTGATTTGGCTCAGCTTTGTGAAACTGGCCCTATTAAAGCACCCTGTGTGTGTGTGTGTACACACACACACAACAAGCAAACAAAACTGGCCTGGATGTTAGTCTTCTTGCACATTATAAATATGATCAAGTTATGATCACTTGTATTAAGCTGCCATTAACTTTTAGTTCTGTGATCAGTTGCTCTTTATCCGTTAGGACAAGGTCTAATATAGAATTTTTCCATGTTGGCTGCAACATGTTTTGAGTTAGGAAATTGTCATCTACAATGTTTAGAAATTCCAAGGTTGTTTTCGTACTGGCAACATGTGACCTCCGGCATATGTCACTCAAATTGAGATCCCCTGTGATCTCACAATTTTTTCCCCTATACATTATAGACAGGTGCATAAAGTGATAGCCATCCTGTTCCTTAGTGTGATTTGGTGGTCTGTAGCAGACACCAGCTAATACCCAATCTTGTGCTTTATCTATTAGGATAATCCAAAAGCTTTTAAGATCATTTTATTATTTCGAGTTATCAGTGACACAGAAACAGTTAGTGCCATTTTTGACAAAGTGCCACTCCTCCTCCCCTTCTGTTCATTCAATCCCTCGTAAATTGACATTAACATTGACAATAACATTCCAGTTGTGTGAATCATCCCACCAGATTTCAGTCATACCAACTAGGTTGAATTTATACTCCTAAATGAGCAATTCCCGTTCCTCTTGTTTGTTATCCAGGCTCCTAGCATTGGTGTATAGGCAATTCAAAAATTTCTTCTCTTCATGTCCTCTGATTAATTTTATTGTCAACATCCTTGCTCATAGACTTCAGAAGCCTATCCAGTCTTGCATGACATCCAGGGCTGGCTCTAACTTTTTTGCTGCCCCAGGCAAAAAAAAAGAGCGCCGCCCCGCTGTACCCCCCCCCCCCCCCGCCATGAGCGCGGCGCCGCTAAAACCCCCGCCCCCCCTTCCTGAGTGCCGGGCCGCCGAAACCCCCGCCCCCGAGCGCCGGGCCGAGACGCCGAAACCCCCGCCCGCCCCTCGAACGCCACACCGCCCAAACCCCTGCCCTCCCCGAGCGCCGCGCTGTGCCAACCTCCGCCCCCCCAGCGGCGCGCCGCCAAAGCCCCCGCCCCCCCCAGTGCTGCCCCACCGAACCAAAAAAACCCCAAGCGCCCCCTGCCACCCCAAGATTGGCCGCCCCTTCCAAGGTGCCACCCCAAGCATGTGCTTGGTCGGCTGGTGCCTGGAGCCGGCCCTGATGACATCTCATGTCTTGGCTTTGGGAAGGCAGCACACTGTCCCTGTTGTATGCCTACCCCTTTTAGAATGTTCCTTTGAGTCTTCTGAATATCAAATCTCCAACAAGGTGCATCTGGCTTCCTTGGACGGTTGGTCCAAGGTTTGTGGGTAAGCTTGATTTTTCTTACAAGTTGGGCTGAGCTGCCATCCACATGTGTCCTATACATCTCTCCATCCCCTTGGACCTGCTGGAACTTGAGAGGTATCTTCCATAGCTTCCATGCAGAGGACTGGTTTCATTTTTGAAACCTCTAGCTGTATGGAATTCTCTCTGGTGGCCATAGTCTGCCTATCCTCATCCGTCTCCAAAAGTATAGAATGCTGCCATGACCTCTTGCCTCTGATGGTTATGAGCTGCCAGGCCTCCTCTCTGACTTATCTCACTGATTCCTTTGTGGCCATCTCCATTCTTCCTTGAACCTGGGATACTGGTGTTTCCTAAATGTGGCTGTCCAGGAACTCAGCTTCTCAGCAGCATCTCAGCTTGCCCCTCCAATTTTTCTCCAGCATAGCCACCAACTTGCACGTCACAGGAATCCCTTCTGTCTGAGAATGTGGCACATCCATTGCAGGTCACCACCACTGTTCCATTGCTGGGCATCTTGATATCACATATAGTGCTGAAACTGGAAGGAAAGCCTCTCACACTCCCTCTCTCAACTCTGTCCAAAACTGTCCTGTTAGCTGCCTCTGTCGGTGTCTCTTGAGTTCACCTAGTAAGTGACTTTCAAGCAGATTTATCTAACACCCACATATACTCTTACTGTTAGGTTGTTCCCATTTGGGAGTGCTACAGCCAGGGCTACACAGATTTTTAGAGGCCCAGGGCAAAATCTGAAATGGGACCATCCTTCTAAATATATTACCACTGACAGGAGGCTCTGGGGTGGGGGTGAGGTGGTTTGGAGAGTGAGCCGCACAGCAGAAACTTGGCTCCTGTCCCACATGGCTGGGTCCAGTGCCCAGTTCCCTGCTTTGGGCATTGTGACCTGGTGCATGGGATCATAGCGTCACTTAGGTTTAGCTTGGCCACCCTTCCGTCATGACAGAGGGACCAGTTTTGGTCAGTGGCATTGCGACCCTGTGCATCAGATAGCGGCGTCACTCCATTTGGGGGCCCTCTCAGATAGGGCCTTGGACAAACTCCTCCCTCCCTCAGGCAGTCCTGGTTATAACACTTGTATTCCAGGCACCCTATTGTACTTCAGTGCATCTAATCCAAAATCAATTAAGAGGTCAATGTAAGTTATGTGTAAAGGGACTCCAGTGATGTTCTTTTAGGCATGAACTCTGATCTCCTCAGATCATTTATTAAATTCTATTTGTAGGTGCGTAGGCGATGCAGGAACAGTGACATAGACAGAAGGTGTTTAATCCATACTGTGTAACCCTTATGTTGGGCTGAGGCAGCAGCAACGGCCGGGTTCAATATCTAGGGGTTCATCTTATCAATACAAAACAGAACAAGCTCGAGCCCCCACCCAGTAAGCTGTAAAAAGTTAACACCACTCCAGTTGCCTCTAAGAGGCAATACTTCCCTACTCGCAAGCACTGAGTGTGTGTATAACAAACGAGCATTTTTATGAAAAGGGAGAGGGAACTCAGCATTAATTTGGGAAAACACCATCACCGCAGTTCAAAAGCATATAACCATTAGTTAACAAACACCTATCCTACAGTACTTTGGGCAGTGTCCTTCACCTCAGTTTCTCACCGTGTGGTGTGAGAATACAACGAACGAATGTGCCTTTAGCACACCACTCCCCTTTCCCTCTGCTGCACCACACTCTCACAGCGGGTTGTCCTTGGTTAGCGGAGACCCAGAGTTCAGAAGTGCGTTCATATGGGTTTGCCCCACCCCAAAAAGGAGGAGGGTGTCAAGCAATGTCTCCGCTGTTGCCACCCCCTCTGCAACTGGTTCGCTGCTGTTGTCTGCCACCACTTGCCGCTGTGCTTTGCCATTGCTGGCTGCTTGCTGCTATCACTGCTGTTGCTTGCCAGCTCACTGCCACTTCCGTGATGCCATGTTCTAAGGTTCCATCACTTAGCCCAGCTCTTACTGGGTAGTGGGGTACTTGTCTGCTGCTGCCTCTTCATTGTCTCACTGCAATACTGCCCTGCCCCCCTGCCAACCAGGTCCAAGGCTTAGCCCCTAGGTCTGCTCACCAGTGATTTCAGTTCTAGCAATCAGAACTGACCAGAAACAAGGATGCTCCCTTGAATCCAATCAGCTCTGTCTTTAAACACTGGAAAGGGGAGGTCAAATGAGTCTAGGATTCTCTAGGCAGAGTCCACACCATCAGGTAGGAACCCCCTGCCCTCTTTCCTTTTCCTGGGAATTTGGCATCCCCATCTCCTGCTTATCAAGTGAGGTTCTGTTTAGGATGACCCCCTCAGCAGGGCATGCTAAGTATAGTTCTGCTGCCCTTTACTTATACACTAAGAATAACAACATTTCATTATCTCTGCATCCAAAGTGATTTGTAACCCAAAACCAGCCAAAATTGATCACTTTGGCAAAGCAGATCTGTCTGCTGAGCACTTGGGCAGAGTAAATGTGTCAATGCACATAGGGACTGCTCCTGAAGTCTTTCCCCTCAGCTCATTACTAGATGCCAGGGTCTGAATGAGCTCTCGCCTGCTTACATTTGGAATGGCATGATATATAGAGGTTGGCATTTTAATCTGTATGGGCAAAAATATCTTGTACCCTGTACTTAGAATCACAGAATATTAGGGTTGGAAGAGACCTCAGGAGGTCATCTAGTCCAAAGCTCCCTGCTCAAAGCAGGACCAACACCAACTAAATCATCCTAGCCAGGGCTTTGTCAAGCCTGAACTTAAAAACCTCTAAGAATGGAGATTCCACCACCTCCCTAGGTCACCCATTCCAGTGCTTCACCACCCTCCTAGTGAAATAGTGTTTCCTAATATCCAACCTAGCCCTCCCCCACTGCAACTCGAGACCATTGCTCCTTGTTCTGTCATCTGCCACCACTGAGAACAGCCGAGCTCCATCCTCTTTGGAACCCCCCTTCAAGTAGTTGAATGCTGCTATCAAATCCCCCTCACTCTTCTCTTCTACAGACTAAATAACCCCAGTTCCCTCAGCCTCTCCTCGTAAGTCATGTGCCCCAGCCTCCTAATCATTTTCGTTGCCCTCCGCTGGACTCTCTCCAATTTGTCCACATCCCTTCTGTAGTGAGGGGACCAAAACTGGACACAATACTCCAGGTGTGGCCTCACCAGTGTTGAATAGAGGGGAATAATCACTTCCCTTGATCTGCTGGCAATGCTCCTACTAATACAGCCCAATATGCCATTGGCCTTCTTGGCAACGAGGTCACACTGCTGACTCATATCCAGCTTCTCATCCACTGTAATCCCCAGGTCTTTTTCTGCAGAACTGCGGCTTAGCCAGTCAGTCCCCAGCCTGTAGCGGTGCATGGGATTCTTCCTTCCTAAGTGCAGGACTCTGCACTTGTTCTTGTTGAACCTCATCAGATTTCTTTTGGCCCATTCCTCCAATTTGTCTAAATCACTCTGGACCCTATCCCTACCCTCCAGCATATCTACCTCTCCCCCCCCAGCTTAGTGTCATCTGCGAACTTGAGGGTGTAATTACTTAGGAGGATGTTCCATCCACTGGAGAGATCAGTTCTTACATGCATACTTCCTGATTACAGAAGATCGTGTGTGTTATGGGGAAGTGAGATATGCAGAAAGGAATAAGGGATAGAATTGTTAGTGTGAATCCATGCATGTAATTGTATAACTTTTGTAAAGTTTTAATTCTTTTAGCTACTAGTAGCAGGTGGGAAAACAACAAGGAAAGAATAATCCATGAAAACACCACTGCCTTTCTTTCTGGGATCTGTTGAGGCTTTGCAGTGTATTCTCACCTCCAGGGGCCAGTCACCCCACTATGGAAGGGGAAATTCTGTATTGGCAATTTAATCACCATCGTGCACAGAGCAATACATTTTATCCTGAAGCTGCTCTGGAATGTATGGATGCACTCTGAGGGACCAAACAGTGGCAAACACACCTTTCAGAATAACATTATCAGTACATTTTGAGTACTTGGGGACAGGGCCATCCCTAGCCATTTTGGTGCCTTACACAGCCCCCCTGCAGGGTGTGTGTGTTGCCTCAGGCCTCCCAAATTCCCTGATGCCCTATGCAGCTGCATACTTTGCATAGGGGTTGGGACAGCCCTGCTTGGGGAAACCTCTTTACTACCCACATGTAGATCTGGAACACACACAACTTCAGCTATCAAAATGGGATCTGTTTCCTCACCAACCAGGGATTACATAGTACTGGCCTGTGCACAGACATATCCTGGCTTCCACATAACACATCAGTTACCAGGTGGCCTGACACACTCCAGCTCTTTCAGCTCTGATCCCAGCCTGCCCCCCCTATTCGTGCAGCAGCTGCCCATCATTATACACCAACCTCGTGTCGATCTTCTCCACTGGGATTCATTTCAAGGGCTCAACAATTTAGGGTGACGTATCTGGCCACTGCCCCACCTTCCCCAAACACATAGGGCAGGTCTGAACACACAGAAACAACCTGCCACAAAATGAAAAACAATTCTACAGCCACCATTAGCAGCTTCCCAAGTGACTTGCATATGCAACCTAGGAGTTCACCTAATCTCTGATCTGATATGGATCACTGTCCTCACATAGAATCAGTAGGACTCCTTGTGGGCTTAGGCGTCTGCTCTAGCAGACTGCATTGCAGGACTTATTTTGGATGGCAACAATGGATCAGTGATGGGTCCTATGTCCTTTGCACAGTGGCACAGGGATTGCAAATTGCTTTTCCCTCCCTGTCAGTGGGGCAGCTATTGTGATGGAGGCATTCATGCTGTAGGGAAAGGGAAATAGAGGGTAGCTCTAAGTTCCAACCAGGGCTCTATGGAAGACCTGCCAGCAACGAGAAATGTGCCAAATCAACATGTCTCCAGGCCAGCCCTGCCCTGCCCCCTCCCCCTGTTCTGGGCCATCTCCACTTGCTTTGCAGTTGTCACAGCTGGCTCTGGGTGCCCAGCAGAGAAGTGTTGCAAATAGCGTTTGCCTGGCACCACTCTCCCCCAACCCACTTCTCCCACACAGTTTCACACTGTCCTGTGCCTGCAGCTGAGGTTCCAACTGCACACCGTGAATCCAAATGTGAGCTTAATGCTTATGTGTAAACCGCAGAGTGCTGAAATGAGACTATAGGCCAAACTTTCAGCTGATTTAAATTGGCATAACTCTATTGACTTCCATAGAGATATGAGATTTACACCAATCCGAGGCCCTATACCTCAGAATGTCACTTTTGCCCTTCATTAGGGAAAAGAACAGAATGTGTTGTAGTGCATCCCCCCCCTGCAGTGACACAATGTCCAGTGAATGTTTGTGCTACCAGCTCATTGAAATGAAGAATTAGAAGAGAAAAATGCTGACTGTGTATGAACAGTAACTGCATTTGCCATGATGTTTTATCCCACAACCCTCTCCCATCTACTCTCTCTTCCTCTGCTTCCAGAGAAAGGCATGGGGGAACAAATGGACATGACGGTCAACAAACTAAGGCATAGGTGAACTGATGACTGAAATCAGTTCCTCTGTCAAGGACCCTTTACTAAAAACATCCTATCTGTTTTCCCTTAAACAAGGGGGACTACGTTGAGAAGTGAGGCTACCAGGTACCCATCCATAATAAAGGACTCCCGAGAGTAAACTTCAGTATCTTCAGTTGCACCCAGAGATGATCTTGAAGCCAGTGCAGATGATGGAGCACATAAAGCATTTTCTGAGCACAGAACAGTTATGCTCACTTGTTGGCAGGTGCAACTAAAAAGGATCACTAAATCTGTAGCCCTTCATGTGGGAAAATGATCCCCCCAATGGAAGGTCTTTGAAACTCTGAGCATCAAAACAAATTACGTTTAGGAAAAAATATGTACATGCAACACCTGTTGTGCAAAACCTGTTATACAGGGCATCTTATCGATGGGGAACTAAAAAGTACATTTTTTTGGCAGCTATTGGCATAAGTAGGCAACTATGTTTAAAACAGTGATAGCCCATGTGTGGCGCATTTCTGACTGAATATATAGTTTGTGGATTTCAGCCAATACTGAGAATAATCCTCTATTATTTATGTTGATTCACAATCACAAATGTGTCTTGATTCAATATGTGACAGATTGCCAAGTCCTGTCTTGCTCTGACACCACAGAGCATAGTGGATGCTGACAATAACAAAGAAACCACCGTCTTCTTAGTATCTTTTACATCACCTAGTTTCTCAGCAACATTAATCCTAGTGGCCTAAAATAAATGAGTGTTTAACTCATGCAGTAAAATAATTACATCAACCAGCTTGCTTTCTCCCAAAATGGAGAAGAAAACTAAACTTGTTTGCTATGTAGACTCTTTGCATGCACCCTTGTTTTTGTAGTTAACAGTTTATTTCTTCAATGAAATTCAATTTGACACATCATCTCTTTTTAGGTTGTTTGTTGTTTCAGTGTTTGCACTTTTAAAATCACAGTGGGGGAAGTTTTCTAAGCAACCAGATCAAGAAAGAATTTGCTAGAATTAAAAAATCTAAGCAGAATCATTCAAAAACTTGGGAGACAGCATGCTTGTGTGGAGGAGAAGCATTGAAGGCTCTACAGGCTGAAACAATGGTGCATAAAATATCCCAATAGACAGTCTTTCAGGCAGTCTTCATAGAGAGCTCAAGAAATGAACAGCCCCATTATTAGAAATGTTCCTTCACCCTCAAAGTCATCCCCATGGGTCATGCTTTAGTCATACTGGCTGGGTGACACGGGGTAAGCTCGCACTGCATTGGAGAAACAGATTACTTCATTGTTCAACACTGTCTATCCTGTACCTTTCAGAAGCACTATGTGCACTTTTAAAAAGTGCTATAGATAAGAGTGTTGCAAATGGATTTATTTCAGCAAGCTCACTCGTTTGATAGGGTTTGTCCCAAACTCTGCTAAAACACACCTACCATTCTTCTTTCCAACTCTACTTCAAAGCTGTTACCATTCCTTCACTATTAATTAACGCGTTTACTAAATTCATATTTTTAATGCTGCTAGTCTGAAGTTGGTCTCTGAAAATAAGATGCTGAGGGTTTTGTCCTACTTAGTTAAAAGATGGTTTGAAAAAAACAAACAACCAGTTCATGGCCCTAAGTATGTGCATAACTTTAAATACATGAGTAGTCCCATGCTTAAAGTTATGCATGTGCTTAAGTAACTTGCAGAATTGGTGTCTTAGATTGTAAAGTCTTTGAAGCAGGGATTATCATTTATTATATTTCTATATAGTGCCTAACATGGGATCCTGACCTGGTTGGGAACTCTAGGCACTACCACAGTATAAATATTTAATAATAATATTAATAAAACAATCCAAATAGCCCCCAAATTAAAATGTATTTAAAATCTGGATTTGGGATTGCATTTTCATCTTGAATCCTGTTGTGTGAGAATAGTAAAGAATTACAGAAAAAAAGTTGATTTCTTCTCAGACTGAAGAAGGGACTTTATTGGAATAATGAATAGTATAAATCCTAAACCTACCCTCGCTCTCTGCTTCATGGTAGAGCTTCTCTCTAGAGCAGTGGTTCCCAAACTTTAACAATCTGTGAACCCCTTTCACTAAAATGTCAAGTCTCGTGAACCCCCGCCTAAAAATGAATATTTCCAGGGATTTTCTCCTTTACCTGAATATAAATTATAAAAGCAGTGATCTTGGAAATATAAAATTTGTTTTATGACATGCTTATTACACACTATTATTAATTATTATTTAGAAATACAGTATTTTTATTACATGATGAAAACAGCAACACTCTTCCAAGATCTGACTTTTGTAGCTTGTATCACTTTGAATAAGCCTGTTATAAGACAAGGCTCCTATGTTTCATCAAGGAGTATCAGATGTGAAACAGCATGAAGGTATTTAAGAAGCCAACTCAAAGAGTTCCTCCTACACAAGCACTCAGGTCTTGAGCAGTCCAGGCAAACAATACACGTTACAACAAAGCTTCAACTTGTTCTTCATAATAATTTTAAAAACAATACTAGCTGCCTATTTAATTTTAAAAACAGCAAAACATATCCACCTCCCTTTCCATTTCTTATAAGGCATCTTGAAGTTTATATCTCCTCAGTGTGATACATATGCTTGCTTTGATCTTGCTTAGCTCTTGGAAGTCCAGGGGCTCCGGGCTGCTGGCCCCTTGCTGCCCGGGGTCCCTAGGGACAGCTCTGTCCGCCATTAGGGATTTTTTTCCTGAGAACCCCCTGTAACATTTCGTGAACCCCCAGGGGTTCACAAACACCAGTTTGGGAACCACTGCTCTAGAGCCTTCCCCACCTACAGATTGAAAAACACAATACACACACCTTCCCCTTCTTTTTCTATACAGTCTTCAACAAGAATTAATAGTTAACAACAAATTCTAGATCCAAATGAGTCCCCAGTTTCATCATTTCATCCTGATCTGGTCAACTTCTGGATAAGGGTTTCTTATCAATTCACCTGGATTCTCAAGTCTCAAATGTTCTCCTGTTTCATGCAATTGGTTTAACACTCTTATCAATAGGATTATCCTACTTCAGGAAGGCTGGGGACTAAGGATTATTTCTAACCGCATTACACAGCTGGGTTTGAAACCATCAGAGAATGCTACCTATTTCTCCTGAATATATTAGTCAGTTTCAGCCATGTAGTAACTTGGGTTCAGTTATCTCCATTGACAGCAACTAGTGTTGCCCAATATTTTTCTCATCCGATGTTATCAGACTGGGCCTTTGGTTTAAAGTTAGGTAAGCTTCTAGCTGCATTATGGCAGTAAGGCGAAGCCCTGAAACTTCTCAGATATAGCATCCCTTAGCCTTGCACACTTTAGACAGGGTCACTTAGGAGAAAGCCCCTAGAAAAAAGTTTTGCATGCTTCCAGACCATGGCTACTGGTGTGTGCTGAAACATCAGCAAATGCCAATATTGGGTCATGGTCATTAGATGATTAAGTGGACTCCTGGATCTATCAATCTCATGCCTTAGTTCATTTCCACTTCCTGCAGCTTTGCAGAATGTTGCTTATTTGCCTTTGAGAGATTGCTGGGATGCTTGTGATGCTCAGCAGAAGAGGTGAAAACAGTATAATAAAATTGTCAGTTTAAGATAAAGCTAGCATAAATATGCACATAGTTATTTTATATTACTTTGAATTGTCAGTGAAATCTGGATTCAGACTGAGCAACTTGGAGAATTTAAAATAAAAAAGAAAAAAGTGGCCCTGTTATTTGTTCTTTATTTTCAAACTATATTGGAGCACAGAACAACTGGTGCACTCCCCATACTTGCATACATACTCCCTACACTGAAACAACCCCATTTGGGTAAGCAACCAGACATTTGAATTGTGCCAATAGAGTAGCTGTGTGCCAGCCACACACATTTAAATATGGAGATTTGCAAGTGCTAGGGGTACATGCAAATTTGGGGCCTTTATTGACTAGCTCTAGTGATAAGGATGGAATTTCTGCAATAAATAGAAAATTGACATGTGTTATGATTGTGGGATGCTAGTCTTGTACAAATGTAGAGCCAATTTTTCCGCCCAGTTATACCTGTGTAAAGCTAGTGTAAATTACCTTCAGTGAGTTTGAATCAAATTACACTGGTGTAACAGAGAAGAATTTTGCCTTTGGATATTAGATAGTAACTGTCATGAATACTAGTAATTAAAATCAAAGTAAATTAGTGATGAATAAGAAATGCCATTTTTACATATCCCAAATTTTACTCTAAGCCTTTGAAGCCCTTCCTCAGACTCATGAAAGATTTCATCATTAGAGAAGGGCTCAACCAAAAGCCCAGATCCATAAATTCCAAACGTTGTGTGGTGGTGGTGCAGAATAAACCTGGATCTGGATCTGAACATTTACGCATCATCTTTCTCTATATGATGACCTGAACCAAATCCCCCTGAACTTTGGGGTGTTCAGACTCTGGAGCCAGATCAGAGTCTTTCAGATTGTGTTAATCTCCGTTTACACATTTCACACAATTGCACTGACATGGAAGTGTTCAAATGAAGAATCTATCTTACAAAATCATTACCCTTAATGAAAGATTGCTTCGTTTGCATATATATACCATGATGAAAACATACAGATACTCACAGTACTTCTACATCATCCCCAGAGGAAAAGGTAGCCCATACTAAAAGCTACTCTCATTCAGACTTCATGTTGTTCACCCCCTAGCCACCATCTCCTGCCTCCAATCATTGATCAGGATTTCCTAATAAAATATCTAAAAAATGTAAACTTTATAGTATTATACAGAAGACTTGTATTCTATTGAAGTTTTATTTTTAAGGAAACACATCTAAGATTACTAAAATGTGCAGCTCTATTGTATAGTCACATAAAATGCTTTAAAGTTTTTTAGCTACAGTGTTCTTACATTTCAGATTAGGACACTGGAAAGGCTTTCTGGAGGTCTAATTAAAGTGCTTGACTCATTCCCATTTGCAATGTGTGGCTGTTGCTACACACTCACATTGGCATCGGACTCCCTAAGATACACCACATTTTTTTTCCTGCTTACTCTTGAAGGAAACAATTGCTTTCTCTTTCTTAATTCCAAATGCTAGAATCAGTAAAATACACCCTTTGCTGTACAGATCACTTGGGCCATATCTACATTACAGCGGCACTGCTATGGTGCTGCAGGTGTACCACTATTACGCTATAATGTAGATGCTTCCTACCTCAACGGAAGGGGATTTTCCATCGATGTAGTTAATCCACTTCTCTGAGAGGCTGCAGCTAGGTTGATGGAAGTGTTCTTCCACTGACCTAGCTGCATCTACACCTAACTACAGCACTTAGGGCACAAATTTTTTCACAGTTCTGAGTGACCATCAGGTTGCTCTAATTTTTAAGTGTACACCAGGCCTTGGGAAGAGACAGTAAAGAAATTCAAAAGTTTCATCATTCACTAAACAGCAGGAAGTTCAACTGCAGGGAACTGAAATGAAAATTGCTGGGAGCAGACAGAAATTTTTACAGTCATGTCCACTGTAGTTTTAGTCCTAAGTCATATGCATGTGTGTATGAAAAGTAAATGAATAGAAAGTTCTGTACTTACCATAGCTTCAGCAACTCAGTGTCTGCAAGTCTGGTAAAGAGTATGTACTGCAATATTGTGAGGCAAAAAATGTTTCTGTCCTTCAGAGTGCACTTCCTTTTTTTGAAAGTCTATGTGGTCTGTCCAGCTTTCACAGGAAGCTATAACAGCAAAATCCTTGTTTTGCATATTATCAGAGGCCTAACAATGCTTATAGCTGTATGTATTTTCTTGGGATACAATGTAGTGCTAAGAAGGACAAGTGAAAGTGAATTAACATATGTTCATTATATAATCTTCAAAAGGATGATAAACAGGTTAATGACTAGATGAGAAAATAGTATAAACATTTTCCCACTAGTGTTTGGTTGAGTTCAAAATCGTATTTTGACTCCTTTCTTTTTAAAAGCCTTTCATGCTTGCTTTCCAGCAACATTCAAATGTTCAGGCTTTGCTAACATCCTCCTGAATCCATCACCTTCCTGCTCTAATATTGAGGGGTGTTTGGAATTTGAATCCGGAACCCTGCCTATAACGGCTGGAGCAATAACCCTTATTCAAACACCTCTGAATGTTTGGCTGTTCAAAATTCAACTCTAGATTGAAACAGAAAGGAATGATGGTTCAATACATGTTCCTGCTCTATCACAGGGGGAATGTGGTCAAGTTAGTTTCTCTACGCCTCAGTTCCCCTCTGTAAAAAAACGGGAATAATAGTACTTCCCTATCTCACAGTGTGTTGTGAGGATCACTACATTACAATACTGTGATGTGTGTAGGTACTTCTTCCATGGGAGCCTATCAGTACTTAAGATAGGTCCACGCTACAAAAGACTAATCTCTCTTTAATTAAAAAAGAAAAACCCCTCTAAACTATTTGCTTAGCTAGCAAAAATCAGAAGTAGGGGGAGTGATGGTGCTATTTCTGGTTTCTTATCTTTTGTCAGCGATGCCTCCCTCAAGGCGTTTCTGTAAAAACCTTCAGCGATTCAGAGCCTGAGGCAGATGTATGGCCGGCTGGGTTGGCTCACATTTCTTGTGAAATCAGCAAGGGCGTTTTCATGCAGAATAATCACTCTGGCATGCTTTTTAAGCATCATGCACGTAGAGTAACCTATTTTACTATATGTGCTATTTTCCGCCCCTGAGTTTAACAATGGGTGTGAAAGCTTTAAGTATAGATTTAGAAACCTCTGTCATGAGCAGCAGAAACAATAGCTCTGGCAAGAGTCTGTCTTTTGGTGCTATGTTCACTTGCTCTCCCACACTCACATATCATAGCAGTTCTCAAATGTTGCCTCTCCTGGCTCCCACAAATAATTCATAATAAACCAAAACGTTAGTTCCATGAATATTCAGAGCTTTAAAAACTAGGAAACCCCCCCAAATAGTTTCTTAAACATTTTATTGACTAAGCATGTGAATCTAACTCTCAACAGGCAGATGAAACAGGATGTGTGGTGAAGAGCAGGAGATGAGATAGTAATTAAATTAGATAAAGGGTTTTTTAAAAAAAATGTGATGTCACAATAATGGGATTCCACCGAGACCAGTAACTCTTCACCCAGCTCATCATATAAAAAGTCTGCCATGTCATTGTGAGGATCCCAAAAACATCACCCAAACCCAAAGCCATTTAAATGTTACTCTTCCGATCTACGACTACTACTGCTTAGTTTTTATACAGTGCTTTTCATCAGCAGATCTCAAAGTGCTTTACCAAGGAGGCAAGTACAATTATCCCCATTTTACAGAGGGGAAAACTGAGGCAAGATTGGTGAAGTGACATGCCCAAGATCACCCAGTGGCAGAGTTGGGAATAGAACCCAGTCCCAGTGCAGTGTTCCACCCACTAGGCCACCCTCTTTCCTACACTAAGTACTGAGAGTTATCATCAAGGGTACTTCCTCATGTCTGATGTATGCAAAAATATTCCGAGCTACATTCTTATTTGCTCTTGCAGTGTAAAGGAAACCTTAGTATAAATATGAATCAAGCCCACTAATTTTTATGTTACAGCTATAACCAACCGTAAACAAACAGATGAAAGGCAGGTTAGATTTTGGTCAATGAGAAAATGATTTGATTGTCATACGTAAGTTTTTTTTCAATGTTATGCCTCACTCTGCTAGCTGAAGACAGAACCTGTGTTTGAAGAGAGCAAGGAAGAAAGCTAGAACAGACAGAGAAGAACATTAAGAAGCCAGTAAAGCTGGGGAGTTGGGGAGGGTCCAAGTTGGGAGCCTGTCAGGTTGTCTGGAAAGTTGCAAGGAGGCCTGAGGAAGAGGTTGTGGGGCGTGGCTAAAGCTGGGTATCTGTCATGTCAGAGAGAGGGAGTGGGAACGTGTCATTGCCTACCCACATCGTCTGAGATTTGACCATCACTAATTCCAGGCAGGACACTGCCAGTCCTGCAGCCCCAGGCTACCCACTTGCAGATAATGCCCCTGCTAGCTGAGCAACACGGATCTAGGAAACAATAAGTCAAGAGCCACAAAATATGTAAATGATTTACATCAATACTTCTCCTTTTTTTGCCAATAATGACAAATTATTTTTTCTTGGAGGCATTGGGTAGCATGTATCCCAGTGCTAAAAGGAAGCAAATAAAAATGCACATTGAACACCAATCACACCAGCTAATCTCCTTAAACATGTTTATTTTTATCTTATTTTGATTTTGATTAGCGATTTTTTAAGGTATAGCCACTCATGAAGCATACAATTCCAATCCTTCTGCCAACAGGAAGCTTATGCGGTAGAATAATTGCAGAGTTCATGCATGCCTTTGAAAGCTGTATTGTTTTCATAACAAACACCTGTCAAAAGAAAGAATATTAGAGAATTCACATAGAGAGTAGCTATCATGTCAATCAGATAGTTTGCCTTATTTTAAGTAGGTGAATGTAACAGCTTACTGGGAACGTGATCTTAGTGTCTCTCTAATATGGTTCTAATGTAGACTGAACAAGTCAAAGAAGGCCTGATTTTTCAGAAGTGCTGAGCCCTTATAATTCTGATTGACTTCAACTGGAGTTATGGATGCTTAGCTTTTCTGAAAACCAGGGCCTCATAGAATCATAGACTATCAGGGTTGGAAGGGACCTAAGGATGTCATCTAGTCTAACCCCCTGCTCAAAGCAGGACCAATCCCCAGACAAATTTTTGCCCCAGATCCCTAAGGGGACCCCTCAAGGATTGAACTCACAACCCAAGATTTAGCAGGCCAATGCTCAAACCACTGAGCTATCCCTTCCCACCCTCAATGTATTTTAATTTGGTAAGGTGATTTGATTGTGCAATACAGTAGGAAACATACTTGGCTATGTAGGCTCGGTGTACATTATTATGACATTTGCCTTCCTGACTGTGTTATAAACAGGCCAATTGTGAATTGCAGGAGTAAAATAAAGTGGCTCCTGTGATTTTAGGGACTTCACAGTTAGTTGGAATGGAGAGAAGGTGCTGGAGCTGTGGCTCCCTTGTTGAGGGATGCGTGGCCCCCACACAAGCTCTAACTTAGACCACGGGCATGAATGACCTCAGAGGTGTTACACTTTTAGAAGACGACATGGCTGAGCTGCATTCCAGCAGGCCAGTTCTGTTCCCAGTCTTGCCTACGTCCTGAAAGCAACATGTCCCTCCTTCCCCTGACACTGTGGGTGAGAGCGAGCTGGCACAGGGAGCAGTGCAGCTACCTCTACCAACAGAGAGTTCCCCATGTCCTGGGGGACTTCTCCAGTGGCTGGTCCCTATTGGCTTAAAGCCACTTTGCACCGGAAAAACCTTACAGGCCTTTCCTACATTTTTGCTGTTTTTTGCAGGGTTCCCCCCCCCCCTTTCAATAAAAAACTGTTTTCATCATTTTCAAGGTGGAAGACTCAAAACTGCTGTTAAAGTAATGCTAGGAGGTCTTATTAAACTCACCAAATAAGAAAATTCAGGGTTAAGAACTTTCAACTTGAACTGAGATTAACTCCATTGTTTGCCTCCCATTTTCTGTATGTCTCTCTCTCTATGTGATGTAGAGTCTAACTGGAATTTAAGGGCTCAGTTTTCAGCCTGGACTTAGCCAGATCTCCATTCTTGTGCCTGCAATTTTGTGAGCACAACATGGGTCATAAAGATGCCCAACTACCCAATTTGCAGGTGCACCATAACTGAGCACACAATCATTTGCATCCAAAAACTGCAGACACAAGATGGAAGGTGAGTTTTTAAACACTGTTGCAGAACATGGATCTAATTCAGATATTTAACAGGGTTTATTAATTTCATATGTATGATGCACACATAAATATTTCCATTGGGATTGCTTTGGGAGGGGTACAGGTCATGATGCAGCACAACCTTTTCCTTTAAATACACTTTATATGTTGGAAGGCGTTAATGGCTGCCACCAAGCAGATCTGATCTAGACACACACTAGCCTTGTTAAAGCCATAGGGGTGCTAACCACCCTTCCTTCAGGCAAAATGGAAGGAGCAACTAAATGCCTCTTTATGCAGTAATAGCTAGAAACAATAGAAATTCACTACCCAAGTCAATGTACCACATGGCAAGGCCAACCAGAGGTTAAACTGTGTGGGTTGAGAGATTTCCCTGCGACTGATTGCAAACACAGCAGCTAACGGATGGTTTAGCAAGCCATTTGTGTGAGAGAGGCAGAAAGCAGAGAAAGCCAGCTGAAAGGGAGAAAGCAGATGTAAACAAACAGGATTGCACCAAAGAATACCTGACACGGGTCATCAATTTCTCCTTCTACTGGAAAAAAAACCTGTAAGGCACCAAATACTGTTTGGGCTAAGGGGCAACAATACATTACCACCACAATGAGGTGCTACTCACCTTTTTTAGACTTGTACAATTATTTTGCCTGAGAACAGTAGCTTTTTTCGATGCTGTCACCTTGGCATGGCCTGCCCCCTGGTCCTGGAGCAGGATTATTACACTGACGAGTTCGAGTGTGTTCTCCTTGCACGCAGTGGGACCAAGCAGTCCAACAGCTCCAGCCCCCATCAGTGACCTTTTTATCTGTATTGGGCCAAACCAGCATTAGTCCAGCAACCTGCTGCCTTGGGTGTAGTGGCACAGGTGCAACTATTTGAAATTCAGGAAGTAACTATTTTGAAGGAGCACAAGATGGAACAGAATTCAGCCCACACTCTCTCAACTATGGTGGCTCTAGAAACCCAAAGCAGTAAAAACTCATTTTCATCACAAAGAACCCAACAGATTGGATGCCGAAAACACACAGGGCCACTGGCACTTCTGGGTGCTCAGCAGTTTTGGAAATCCAGCCATATGTGTAAGTGTCTAAAAATCAAATGCAGAGCTTCACTTTGGGCACCTGTTTTATTAAACCTTGACCACAAGGAATAAATCTATTGCATAAGAAGGGGCCATTTCTACACAGTCACTTTTCATGACAGAACTGCATTAAAAATAGCCATTTTTGCCTCAGGCCTTGTCTACAGTGGGGGCCAGATCCTCAGCAGGTGTAAACTGGCACAGCACCATTGAAGTAATGGAGTTATGAGGATTACACCAGCTGACAATTTTTAGTCACTATTGTACACACTGGTGCAGCTAACCAACCATCACAGATAACTGGATAAGATACCCTGGCGCAAATTGTACCACATCAGTGCAAATTGTGTCTACACTAGGGGGTTGCACTGGTTCAGCTCCACCAGTGGCTAAAAACCCAGTGTAGGTGATGTAGACAATGCCTTATATAAATAGCTACGATTACCTCAGTGTTTGTATTGTTCCTTACACTTACTACATTACAGCAAATACTGAGTAATGTGTTTTAGTTATCGAAAGCATGGGGCAAATTGTGAAGGATGAGCACTACAGGGCAGAAGAGTGTTACAGGCCAGGAAGAATGTCAAAAGAAGATTGCTTTCCTCCATTGTCCTGTGTGTTAATAGGTATCAGGGAACAGTTGGTAGCAGGGCTGGAGCAGAAGAGAGACTTTGTGATGTAGAGATAGGGTGACCAGATATCCCGATTTTATAGGGACAGTCCCGATTTTTGGGTCTTTTTCTTATATAGGCTCCTATTACTCCCCACCCCCGTCCCGATTTTTCACACTTGCTGTCTGGTCACCCTACGTAGAGATGGCACTTGAAATATTAGGCTGCCTGCTTATTGGCACCTACTATATACTGGACCAATCTAGTTGTAAGCCTGCATTATGTGATCATGCAACATGAGGCATACATTTGTGAGCACTGGGCTTTTGCAGAGAACCTGAGGAAACCCAGCTAGGAAAATGGAAATGGTTTTCTTTCCTGAACTTGATTCTCTGCTTTGGTTCTATGGCATTACCAATCCACATTCTTGCTCAGTTAATTTTCTTGTTCGTGAGAGGTTTTGGATGTCTTTACAAGGCACAGTAATGGTGGCACAGTGGACAGGGGATAGAGAGATCTCTAAGTGAATCTCTTCTCCACTTAACACTTCACAGACATACTGTACAGGCTAAAACTAACTTCCATCCCTCATGCCCAGCTGAATAGGTCAGCAGAGTGTGTAAATCTGTTCTATGATATAAGAACTTACAGATAGTGTTTAATTCTGTCTGGATAAAGACCGTATTTTCAAAGTATGCTCCAACATACATGCTGACAACATGTTAATTTATGTCTGCATGAATATCTACTAACCTTCATCTGCTCTTGATTTGGGGATTTGGCAGGCATCTCCCTTAAAATAGCTGGAGCATAGGCACATGCACTCTCCATCCACCAGCAACAAGGTACCACCATTTTTGCAGGGTTCGCATTTGCACACACTGTACTCTGTAATGTAGTCCTCAATGGCTCTTTCCAAATTCTGTTTCTTTATATGTGCATCTTTCATTTTTACTGGAACAAGAGTATGTATTGGAGATGGCTGTAAAGGAAAAAACCCCATACATAATACACATTATTTTCCCTATAATCATGTCTAAAGACTTTCCTTACACAAATCTTTAGAAAAAAGTTATTTTAAACAAATCCTTTCTTCTGATAACATGAAGTCTCCTTACTTATAGTTTGCACCATGTGTCTGGTATAACTGTTGGACATGGGTTATTTTAATCCTGCAGCAATGGCATGCGGACCAGATAGCTCAAGATTCAGATCCCCATAGTTGCACGCAAAATACATTACAGAGCCCACTGACTTAGTCTTCATCCAAAGAATGGGTTGGAAAATGATATTGACTATAACATTCTTATATAAATAAATCAACAGTGCACCCATCACCTGGAATGCTCTGTTCATTTCTGCTCAACGTATCTCAAACTTATTTTTCTAAAAGATACATTCTAGTTCAAACAAGAATTACTTCAGGGCAGTTCTATGGCCTGGTCTGACTAGATGATCACAGTGGTCTCTTCTGGCCTTGGAATCTATCAATCCATTAAAAAGGACCAAAGCTGCCAAGATGCACTAAGATGAAGAAACTATCTACCAGTTAATGGTAAGCAAAGTCATTCTTGATATTTTTCCCACCATAGGAAAGGGAACTTTTACAGGTAATTATGATATATGAATTTGTAACATACTTGGCCTAGAAGAAACTCTCCTTACCTTCTGCTGTATCACCACTGGAGCATCAATCAGTGAGGTAGCCCACTGTATATAATCCTCTACATCAACCACTTTGGCATTCCTCAGTAGCATTTCTTTTATTTTAACAGAAAAATCAATCTTCCCTCCCTCAACCAAAGAAATGATGTCATCAATAACTGCATCATCATCATGAGTGTCTGCAGAAAGAGAGAGAGAGAGAGAATGATTGGAAGTTCAATTGCACAGATTCTAGCACAAATCAGCTCACGTCTCCCCAAAGTGACTAGAAGGAAGATTCCATCCTATGAGATTGTGGTGAAATCTCATCAAACTTTGCTTATTCTCCATCATTTGAGAGAAATCTCATTTTATGAATTTTGCAATCACACCAAAATGTCAAAAAACAAGAAAAAAAATGGTGACTTCTAAAGGGTTAGCATGGCATGGATGGACAGGTGGGTACACCAGATGTCACAGAACTGAGTGTAGTACACATTATTTAATGAGTGCCATAGTATCACCTGACCTGTACAAGGAAAGGACAAAGGTTAGACTGGCCTGGGTAGCACAGCTAAGAATTGAGTTGTATGAACAGAGCAGTGCAGAGAAGCTTGCAACACCTGCCTGTCCTGTGCTTGGCATTGAATCCTTCTCCCTCAGCCTTTTGTGAATACTATATTAGCGTAGACATTTAATTGGTTTAAAAGAAGGGGAAGAAATCAACATCCTCTCTCTTTAAGCAAAAGAGTTTGCAGTTTTGATCACACATAAACTAAAGATATACTTACAATTTGATTTCACGTTGATGCTTTCACATTTACCACCTTTTACATGACCTTTGAAATCCAACTCTTTATTTACTAGACTGACATCTAAATGATAACCGAGACATTCCTTTACATCTTCTACCGTGACTTCTGCAAATGCAATTAATTTGGAGATCATTAGGGGAAAATGCATATTTGGTTTTAAAAACAGGAAAATAAGAACAAATGAATATGATTTTATATTTCTTGGGAGCCAAGTTTCAGGACTGTTGAAAAAAATGTATTGCCTTCATCCTTCCGCTATCTTTCGCCCCCACTCTCTCTACCAGGTTATGAATTCAATGCACTTTGCCTCTGGAGTTTTGACCTATTGGTGGGCTGCCCAGTGACTAGGAAAACTCTAGGTACACTCCCTCTACTTGCAACTCCTTAAAAAGTAACATTCTCCTCTTCTCCAGAGCTGCCTTTCTTTGAGGGATGATTCTTCCCCTCTTTCCTCTGGGGATTGTCTTTCTCTGTTACTTCTCATTTCTTTTTTTATGTCTGTTGTATCATTGAATCCTCTCAATCTTTTCCTCCCCCCATCACCCAGTCTTACCCAAACTGTTTCCGGGATATTCCCCTTTTTACCATAAAGTTAATGTAACTTTATTAATCTGTTCCATGCACTCCTACCCCATCATGGTCACTCTTATTCTACCCTTTCTCTCCTACGCTACTCTTTTCTATTTATTGATCTTAAATAATTGAAGTCTAATCTTGTTCTACCACTGCAGTCAATGGGAGTTTTCCCTCAAGATCAGTGCCTTAGAGAGCACCTATCACCATAGTATCGAACTGGTGAACATAAGAATATAAGTGTGTATAAAGGACTTCTCTGTCCCAACTCCTTGCTTATTGCTTCTACTGACAGGGAATTTTAATGCCATAAGTGGCATGTATTTATTTGTTTGGCTTCAGAATTCACATGAGAATTATTACTTTTTTCAGTTTATTTTAGAATGATCACTTCAATCTACCACAAAAGCCATACCTCCCAATACTGCATGTGAGGAAGGATTAAGTTTCTGCTTTCCTATCTCAACCAGTGTGAGGAAAAATTCCAATATCAACATTAAAGGCTGTAAAAACAGTTCCAACACAGCCAAATGCAGCATCTGCATTCAGTCAGGTTCTCCATTTTACTACCAATTTAGATGTACAAAGAGATCAAATGACAAGTTACCTATCATCACAAAGTGAATTTTGTGGCTCAGCTAGCATTAGGATTTGGGATCCTCTATGAACCAGACCACATGGTCACCAACCACTACTAGTATTTGAATACTGTAGTTTTTAAATAAAAGGTTTTCACAGATGACAGACTTCTATTAAGATTGTTATAAAAAGATACCTTAAAGTGAATGAGCCAGATTCTGATCTTACTTATACTTGTAGAATTCTGGAGTGACTCCATTGATGCCAATGAAGTGACTTTGGTGTAACTGAGGTTCATGTTTGGCTCAAGATTTTAATTCTGAAAACTAATGATCAAGGCTCCTATCCTACAATGAGTGACACAACATGGTCATTCCCTTGCATCTGCATGGAGTCTCACTGACTTCAATCAGCCTCTGCACAAGGTTCTGTCTCCACATATCTCATTGCAGGATTGGGGCCTATTTGTTGATCTATGAGCTATAGGCAGAGCAATAATATGCATACCTTTTAAACTCATGGCATAATTATCCAACACATACAGAAGTTCGTATTTTCCTCCCACAGTCCCAGAAACAGCATAATGTGTTCCATACATTTCTAGAAATCTAAAATATTCCCCCTTGTCATATTCAGTGGGCAGAAACTTCAAATCTTCAAGGAAAGCAACTGTTAGCCGGACATCACGACTTCGCATTTGGAATCTTCCCAGTTGTATTTTTCCTTTGACATGCATAAAGGTTTGTTTCTGTACAAAAGGCACAATCAGGCATGTTTTACTCAAAAGACAATGCAGAACTTTCAATTTCAGTACGGAATACTCTAGCATTTTGGGACATGGACAAACTTGTTTAGACAGAATAAGAAGTTCCCTAAAACGTCACCTAAAACTTATTCTGAAGAAGTAGCAAGAAGTTTGGATAATTTCCCCCCCCCCCCCATTTTTGCACAACTCTCCACTTCCCAATTTCAGTAAATCAGACTCTTTGTGTTCTACTGGTGTTTTTTTTTTTTTTTTAAACAGACTCTCTATAAAATACTTCCCTGACAATTTTGTAACATACTAAAATAATTCAAGCCAGTTTGCCAGATAATGGGCCCTGTTCCTCCACCCATAGAAGTCAATGGGAGATTTGCCATTGCCTACAATGGGAAAAGGATTAGGATCTTCCTTTTTTGGAAGTGCCCTGCTACTCTTAAACTGTCAGAATGAAGGGGGTAGCTCCATTTTCAAAAACACACATAATGAAATCAAATCCAGCAGATTTCCTACTATGCAAAACAGTGTAAGTCATATGAGTGCCACACTCCACTCTAACTAGATGTAATGCTACATACAAATCATCATCATGACTCATACATGGCTGATGTTAGTGCGAACAGGAAAGTTCATATCACAGCCCTGATTAAATTCATATGCCTAAAGATAGGAGCATAAAACATGAAACAGTCTCACTTAATGGTGAAAACAAAAGTATAAATCCAAAGCCTCATGTCAACATTAAGTGAAACAAATCCACACAAAGGCCAAGACTTTCTAAAATAGGAGCCTAAAGTTAGGCTTCCCACTTATGGGGAATATTTTCAAATGCAGGCATCAGGCGCCGAAGACCCATGTCTATCTAACTATGGTACTTATATGGCCCTCATTAAAGTAGACCCTAAATATCTCAGAATCTTCAATGTTTTTATCCTCTCAGTGCCCCTGTGAAATAAGCCAATACCATTACCCTCATTTTACAGAAGACCACAGGAAACAGAGAGGCTAAATGATTCAGGAAGTCTGTAGCAGAGAAGGGAATGGAACCCAGGTCTCTGGATAGTTCTCTATCTACTAGACAATCTATTCTCTTATATATAAACTAACTTCTATGCCACTAAATAGCAGCTTCATTTTCAAACATTTAGCTGCCAGGAAGTTGTCAATTGTCCTATTGTTGTCAATGGGAATTTGCTGGTTGCTTAGCACTTTTGAAAAGCCAGCTACTTATTTACGAACCCAAATATGAAGTTGGGTGCTGAATTTTAGGCTCCAATTTTTAGAAATCTTGGCCAAGCTCCACTTTACCAAACTGTATGACTGACTATGGTGCTACTTCCACCATTGCACTAGAATGTAGATCTGACTGCCAACATGTGATATTGGTAGTAGAACTCAGAAGTTTCTGCTCGTGAAGCACTTGAAATAAGAAGATTCTTTTCATTAGCATTCAGTAGTGTTAAGGCTTAAATATACTCCGTGAACCAACCATTAGTGAGAAATGTAAATCATGGACATTTGCAGACCTCATCCAAGGGAGGGCAGTGGTACACAAACACATCAACCAATAGATTACAGTGAAGTACTAAGAAACTCAGCCCACTAATAGCTGCAATTACTGTCAAAAACCATGCTTAAATAGCCAAATACCTTGCAGCTTCAGAGATCTTTAATCAGCTGTTCTTATTCCAGTCACCACCCAGTTTTCCTATCTGTATCCCATTGCCAACCCCTTTTAAAGAGTCAGGCTCTCTTTCCCCATTGACCTATTACTGCTTTTTCTCAGTGGTATATCATTATTTTTACATTATTCACTTATTCCTGGGTAAGTGAAGAAAGCAAATAAAGGTTAATTTATAAAAAGAATTTACACTAAGTGATAGGACAGTCTCATCCACTTGTCCCCCATCATAACACAGTGAGGCTTGTTATGCCCCCTCTCATTCCTAGATCACCTAAAGAGGTTGATAAGTCTGCTACTGTCTGTCAGTTAGGGGTGGTGTTCATGCTTTTAGGCCTGGTCCCACTAAGCCCCCACTTCGGACTAAGGTACGCAAATTCAGCTACGTTAATAATGTAGCTGAATTCGAAGTACCTTGGTCCGAACTTACCGCGGGTCCAGACGCTGCAGGCAGGCTCCCCCGTCGATGCCGCGTACTCCTCTCGCCGAGCTGGAGTACTGGCGTCGATGGCGAGCACTTCCGGGATCGATCCCAGAACATCGATTGCCTGCCGCCGGACCCTCCGGTAAGTGTAGACGTACCCTTAGATCTTGAGCTCCTGGGTTCAATCCCTACCGACAACCTGACTGAGGCATCATTACACAATGGCTTCTCTTAATGGAACACCTTGCCTTTTAGTATTATTTTCATGGTGGGTCTAACCTTTTGCAAAATGTGTACTAGCCCTGCGTTTTCCATTACCTTCTTGTAACTAACTGGTTAGAAAGGGTATTTTAGGCTGAAACTTCATCCAGATTAGAATGGGTCTTACATTTATTTCTTGATATGAAATTCAAGCAGAAACAAACCCTCAGACAGGGCCAAATCTTGAGACCAGATCCTCAGCCCCATTAACTCCACTTTGTAGCAATTTGCCAGTGCAAAGCTGACTTAAAGCAAGTGTAAGAGGCCATGTGCTATAGACAGAGCAATAAAATGCATAAAGACAATCAAGCCTTTGGTGGCTTGTGTAATCCTCTGGTGGCATAAAGCTGATGTACCTGCCACCAATCCCCATCACAGGCCTTGGCATAGTGTATAGCAGGGGTAGGCAACCTATGGCACACGTGCCGAAGGCGGCACGTGAGCTGATTTTCAGCGGCACTCAGACTGCCTGGGTCCTGGCCACTGGTCTGGGGGGCTCTGCATTTAATTTAATTTTAAATGAAGCTTCTTAAACATTTTAAAAACCTTATTTACTTTACATACAACAATAGTTTAGTTATATAATATAGACTTATAGAAAGAGACCTTCTAAAAATGTTAAAATGTATTACTGGCATACGAAACCTTTAAATTAGAGTGAAAAAATGAAGACTCGGCACACCACTTCTGAAAGCTTGCCGACCCCTGATGTATAGCCAAGGAAAAGGGTGGCTTGCTGGATTGCTCTTGGACTCTGCTAATCCTCAACTGCTGGAATGGACTCTTAGGAGCTGTGGCAACTGGTACAACTTAGAGCAGTCCTTTGCAACCTGTTTCCATCTGAGATGTGCTGTGCAACAAATGGCTGGTCCTGAAGATCTGACCCTTGGGATATTAATCAACATGCTCCATTAAGAGCACCCAAGCTTTGCCTGCCTGGGTCTTCATTGCAATTTGTTACTTAAAGGCTGTTTCTAATTTGCACACAATGGACTAGATCACAACTGTTCGCTGATAAAGATGGATCATTGCATGCTGATATCTTTGGTTTCTGGCAACATCAATCCATATTGAAGGCCAAGGTGGTGAAATAGGCTGCATTTGACCCATATTTCGGCTACTCCTGAAGTAAACTTTAATCTTTACATTGTCAACATTTTGCCAGTCCCCTCTGTGAGGAAAGCAACAGGCATCCTGAACAGTTTGGAAGATTAATACTTGTATAGCCCAACAGTATGCTAATTTCAGGTCCTATGAAATTACTACATCAAATGTTTTATGCCATTAAGCTTACCCTTTCTTTGGAGTACCGCAAGATATAATTTAGACTTTCATTCCTTGAATACTGGTAGCCAAGAGAGGCATTTACAGATGTGCCCTGACTGTTTTCAGTAGGTGTGTGTTTTATTGACATGGAAACCGAGAAATATTCTTGTTTTTCGTGGAAAATCTCTTTTATCATGGTCACACGATCATAGAAGAACTCAGTTGTGAATCTTTTGTCTGCTTTTGTCTTAGGAAAAAAGAGCATAACAGATAAAAACATGTATAATCTATTTAACAAAAACACAATAGCTTGAAACTTATGTAATGAGCAGATACTAAAACTGCATGTTTTATTCTCATGTCATCACTAATGGTATGATAAAACAATCTATATAAAACAGGTGCTGAGGGGCACATAGTAGATGAGGGTCTAGAGACTGAGAGGTATAATACTGAGTCAGTTTGTATAGGATTTGGACCCAACCTTCAAGAAATAGAACAACATTAAATCAATGGGAAACAGAAAAGTTGGTTTATATGGTTGCATTGTCATTTCAAAAAAGTAAAATATTAATGAGGGCTGGTCAAAAAAAGATATCCATTGAAACTGTTTTGAGATGGGAAATTGGGTTTTTGACAAAATGAAGTTTGGTTTATTTGTTTGTTTGGTTTGCAAAAAGTCTCTTTTCCATGGAAACTTTCAGTTTTTTGTTGAAAAAATAAATGTCTGAAACCCAAAATATTTGGGTTTGGTTGACGTGCTATGGTGCCTCATGGAAGCTGTAGTTTGGTTCTCCTCTATTGGCTAGGCTCCCTAGCCTGGCCACATCTCCTATTATTAGGGTTGGTAGAATTTGATTTTTTTTTTAAATAATTTTGATGGATAATATCAATGTTTATTTTTAAGCATTTTTGTTATTTTTATCCACTTAAATTTCACAGTTACACAAAATTATGGGTTTTCATCAATTTTTATCCATTTAAATTTTCAGATTTGTGGGAAATTATGGGGAGGGTCATATCATTAGTTGATGATAACAGACATGGATTTCAAAAAGCTAATGCTTTATAACAAATGACAAATTGTCAACATCACGTCAAAATACCCAAAGTAAATAGCTTTAAATCAAACTCTAAGATTTCAAGCAGCATTTGTCTTATTTTGCCTATTGGTAAATTTGGATGATCATAAATGGAAATAATTTTTAGTCGGTTTTGTATGTACAGTGAAATGGACATTTACCAACTTTTATTGATAAAAAATCAAATCCTTCCAAGTCTACCTATGATGCACCATGGCCAGAGACCCCCACGATGAAACAGCCTCCCCTCATCATGAGGGGAGACTGTGGTGCATCATGGGAGTTGTAGTCTAATCAGGTAGTCTGCCTATATAGGAAAATGGGAGCATGAGGCATGTGAACCAGCTCACATGGGGCACCATGCCAACATATCCAAATGGAAACATTTTGGTTTTCAGCTGAAAAATATGTCAAAACAAAATTTTCTGTCTCATAAAAGCCCATTTTCTGATCAGCTTTAATCAGTATGTGAAACAACTATTGCTGCACTTTGGTCTTGATTTCTCTATAGAACAAGAAAACTGGAAATTAAATGCTTTCAAAATATAAAGGTGAATATTTTCAAAAGTGACTAGTGATTTTGGGTGTCAATATCAGGTGCTCAATTAAAGCTCAATACAATTTGAAACACTTTAAAGCAGCCTGTCTTTTAGAAAATGCTATATACCTCACCTATGAAAATCAGACTCCTTTAAGAGGTGTCAAGTTGGCACCCAAATCAGAAGTCACTTGAAACCCTCCATACAGCAGTCTTTGGGCAAGTTATCATTTAGATTTTACTTTGACAACACAAGAATCTCACAGAGCTTTCATGGAGAAATCATTTGCAGAAATGTCATGACAAATTTCACAGAGTTGCTTCAGAATTTACCATTGTGTTACATGGTTGGCACTGCATTTATGATATTTATTTTTTTTATCTCTGCTCGCAGTCACTGAAAATGATTTTATATGTGACAAATGCTTGTCAAACTGTGACCATTTGTTAGATTCAACTATGATATGCATAATTTCATTTCATTTGGCTCTTTTAATGATTTTTGCCTTTGCAGGGTATGTGTAAAAGGCAAAATTATCCAGTTTCACATGTGGCATGAACGTATCATAAAACTCTAAAAAATCAAAACATATGGAACCCCCTCTCCTCCCCCAAAATCTGGATCAGCTCAGCTGTTCACAAGTAAGCAAAGTTGCAGTGACTTCCCCCCGCCACCTTTTTTCTTTCTGCTTCAGTGGGTGTAAAGTCTTTGCTATGTAAAACTGGGAAAGTGCCGTTACATTTAAGGGATTATAATCTTCAATTTCCTATTAGAATGCAGATAGGAATCTTTATGGAGTCTCAACCTCAGAAATGAAGCAGCATTGCCATTTCACCCTCTTCCATCTTCGGTACCCTTAGTCTATGGCTAATTCCAAATACTTGCTTTTAATGTTAAATAAAAATACTAACAGTATCATATTTTTTTGTATTAGTAGAATATACAGGTTTGGTAACAAAGAAATGCTACCACCACCAAAAATAAATATACATGCTGCATGGCAATGCTTTATGGGTCAGATTTAGCTAGCCTTACTTGTATTGACACAGAACCTTAGCGGCTGTGAAGTCAATTGGATACATAAGTTATAATTGCTTAGGTACAGAAATTTTTCTCTAGGAAAAGTTTAACTATTAAGTAGCTTTTAATATTTTTCAGGAATTTCCTCTTGAAGCACCCTTAGATTGCCACCATGTGATTTCTTGCTTATGTAGATGCAGAAAACTAGGTAGCTATAGAATAGTAATTATTTTTAGCTATAAACTGAACTGAGGCTGAGCCACCAAAAGGATTTTAATATTAATGTGGATTAGCATCCAAATCTCCTAGAAGGCTTTGAAAATCTTCGTCTGAATCTGCAAAGGAAAGGTGATCTGGTGGTTATGGGACTCAACTGGGGCTCAGGAGAGCTAGGCTCTTTGAGAAAGTTACTTAATCTCTGTGTGCCTCAACTCCCCATCTGTAAAATAGAGATAATAATGCTCCCTTCTTCCCACCTGTCATCTCTGTCTTGACTATTTAAAGTGTAAACTCTTTGGGGAAAGGGCTGTCTCTTACTATGGACTGAGTGAATAGAGCACACTAAACTCAATGGGTATATAGGCTACATCTACACTTGGAGCTGGAGGTGTGATTCCCAGCTCGTGTACACACACTCACTCTAGCTCTCATTGAGGTAGTGCACTAAAATAGAAGAGTAACTGTGGTAGCATGGGTAGTGGTGAGTAGAAGCACGGGGTAGCCGCCCCAAGTACAAACCCACTCAGGCCCGTGGTACGTAGTCAGGAGGCTAGCCCATTCTGCTGCTCGCTACCGCCCATGCTGCTCCAGCTACACTACTTTTTTAGTGCACTACCTCAATGAGCGCTAGAGCGAGTGTGTGCTCGGGAGCTGGGAATCACAGCTCCAAGTGCAGAACCCACCTTAGTCAGGCCTCTAGGAACTACCATTATTACAAATAAGATCTTCTCTTCTGGATTCTGCCAAAATCATACTATGGAAGAATTATTAACGCCTGAATTAAGAGATAGTTTTGACATCCTGTTGGAAAACTGAATCTCAGTCAACCACCTCATAATTTTTACACAGAGGCTTACATCATAGTTGAGAACAGCAACATTCCAGGGCTTGCGGTAATAGGTCCTGGTATTCCCATCACGCACTCGTTCACAAAGACCATTAAAATACTCATTTTCAAATGGGCTTGCCATTGGCTGCATTCCTAGAATGTTGATTCTACAAGGAAAATAAAGACACATGTTAAACTTCAAAAAGATGGTGTTAGCACCTTTAGCCTGTAGACAGCGGTATTATGACCTAGAAAAGCCAAACTACATAAAAATTACATATGACAACTGACAAAAAACTGAGTCTGGAGTTCCTGTTGTTCAGCACTGATATTAAAGATCCCATAAGACTTTTCACAAGAGTGAGGGTTTGCAATATTGCCCTGAGCCAATGTACTGCCATAGTTCATCTCAGAAGTTACTGGATTCAGTGGTGCTACAAGTGTACCATGGGTTTTGTATGTTACATTTGTTTATAAAGATTGTTAAGGGTACTCAGGAGCTTGGGATGGAAACTCTGATAATAGAAATCAAAAGACTAAATAGGCAGCAGAATGTCCTAATGGATAGGGCACCACATTAGGACTCGGGAGAGCAGCGTTCTAGTCTCAGTTCTGCCACTGGGATGCTCAGTGACACTAGGCAAGTCACGTCTTGGGGCCTTAGTTTTCCCATCTGTAAAATAGGGATAATGATATGTTCTTTGTAAAGCACTTTGAAGTCTGTGGATGAAAAGTGCAAGAATGAAAAAGTATTATTAATAAAAATTATTAATAAAAATGAAACATGATGGGATCCTTTGGAATGAAAGGTTTCAGAGTAGCAGCCGTGTTAGTCTGTATCCGCAAAAAGAACAGGAGTACTTGTGGCACCTTAGAGACTAACAAATTTATTAGAGCATAAGCTTTCGTAGGCTTATGCTCTAATAAATTTGTTAGTCTCTAAGGTGCCACAAGTACTCCTGTTCTTTTTTTGGAATGAAAGGAACCCTATAATAAAGACCTATTTCTTCTCAAATAGCTATTCATAGCTAGCAATCTTTATGGGATCAAAATAAGTATATATTTTTCCAAATACACTTTTATCAGATTGTTTCTAATTCTCAATATTATATTGTATATTACTATATTTTGCAATATCAAGTGTGTACAGAAGCCACCCAGCCTTCAGGAGGAATATACAGCTAATGTTATCCTAGACACTGCTCAGGAAGAAATAGAGCTAGGGCACTACAGTGGCCTAGATCGGAGGAAAGGCAATTAAAATAATAGCAAACACAGGAAAGTTAACAGCTTCATCTTCCAGTTTCATAGATCTGGTGAGAATGTGAGATAACAACAAGTGTACAAAGAAGATATACCTAAAATCACTCCTTCCTGTGGGATCTCATACTGGGATTTGCCTTTCCTTGTCTGTCTCCTAGATTGTAAGCTCTCTGGGGCAGGGGCTGTCACAATATTTGTGTTCTGTACAGCACCATGCACACTGTTGACCTTATCAAATAGCTATCATTCAACAGAACAATGAACACTGCTATTATACATCTAAACAATATTTTCCTTATAGAAGAGCTAACTAATTGTAATAACACTAAAAGACTTTAAGTGCCTAGCACATTTCTGGGAACTTAAAAAATAATGTTTGCTTGTTTTTCGGTTATAAAGGTCTTCATTTATCAATTTTAGACTATTTCTGAGATAGAGGTGATATGGAAAGGCTATAATTTTCAGTTGAACACTAGGTGGAGCTGCAACATGCTGATATTTTTGTCTGTTCCAGTTTATGCTGCTGATTTCCAATTCAATTTGTAGATAAATTACAGGCCCTTCCCCACCTGTCCCAAACCCCAAAACAAAAGAGAGCAACTCCCCAAACCAATAACCAAACCTAACAAACCAACAAACCTCCGACTACCTAGAGGATGGGAAAGGAAAGGTAAATATATGCAAAGAAAAGAAGATGAAAAATGCTGCTGTAACCAATGAAGCTCTGGGGATTCGGTAGTCCATAGGATGTTAAAACAAACAAACAAACATTTTTCTTATATTCCCTGTCTGCGAGGTAGTAACGGTAGTAATGGAGGGTATAATTGCTATAGATGCAGACTTTTGATGAAAAAATATCTGGATATATTTTCTCATTTTTCAGATATTACTTTAGTATGATGATGGTGGGGAAAGATTGTTTGAGAAGCTGCTCTAAGAACAGTAGTGAACTAACCCATCCTCCCTCAAACCCAGCTACCTAATATATAAAGGTTTGAGAAATTTGATGATGGATGCCTTGCTAAACCCCAGCCATTTCTAGATTGGGCAAGAGGGGAGGGCTGGAGAGGCAGAATCTCAACATGGTATCCATCCCCCTCATGCAACCTCCTGGGCACTACTTCTACAGATCTAGTTACAGAACCCAGCACCAGTGGCATGGCCATTTTGTAAGGCCCACAATGAGCAAACCTTATGTGCTCTGGAACACACTGCACGATATAGAGCAGGGGTAGTCAATTACTTTTTTGTCAAGATCCAAATTTCTTGGTCAAGGTATAGTCAAGGCTCAGACTCCAGAGAAAACAATAAAAAAAATGATAATAAATACATTGGTGGTGTGTGCATCCCCTGGGTGGGGAGGCTAGCCCCCTGCCGCGCCTCTTCCACCCAAGGCCCCGCCCCACCCTTTCCACTTCCACTGCTCTTGCTGGCTGGCGCACAGATGCAGGCCTGAACCCTGGCCTACCAGTGTCTGGAGGAGCCCTGGCCGGCCCACTGGTTCCTGGAGGAGCCCAGCGGAGCCCTGGCCGGCCCACTGGAGCTGAGCCAGGACTGTGGGCCACCCAGAGGTGCTCTGAACACTGCCCAGTGGGTGCTGCGGGAACCATTAGCAGAGGTCTGAGGAGGCTTAGCCTCCCCCAGCCTCCATTACCCACTGCCCAGGAATGAATAAATAAATAAAAAGATTTTGGGGTCCATTCAAAAGCATCTAGTGGTCCGGATTTGGCCCGCGGTCTGCCTATCAACTATCCCATATCTGCCTATCGACTATTCCGGTATAGAGTTTGTGCTTGGAGGAATATGAATATAGCCACAGCAGTGGGGCTTAGTCAAGAGGTTGCCGGAAGGTGATGGCCACCTGCTGGAGTGGGGATGGGAAGGAGGAGATTCTCTGGTCATTCTCCAGGAAGAACTGCTCAAATCTGATGATGTTGGTGCCTCCGTTTGTAAAACTTATTTAAAATACCTTCAGCTGCCTTCCCTGAAGCAAAGGTGGGTTAATATAACAGCAGCAACGCGTGGCACTTACAGTGCTTTTTGCCTGATCTCAGGGCATTATTAAGCATTATTAACCCCAGATGAGTAAAAGGAAACAGAGGTTAAGAATTTTGCCCAAGGTCACAGAAGAGGCTAGTAGATCATGAATAGAATCTTGGGGCCTGATCATCTGGCCCATGTCTCCTAACTTTGTCTGGTGACAACCAGGGTTTCTCCCTTTAGCTATGGCTTTTCATTGAATACCCTTGTCCAGCAGTCCTTCCAATCTCTGACACTTCAATGTCCGGGTCACGACATGGTGATTTTGGATCTCTCTCACAGTCACTTTCATCAGAAAAGTCTCCACAGTCATTGTCCACATTACACACAAGTCTCTTCTTTATACATCGACCTAAGCAAAGAATGAAGAACTGAACATTTTGAATCCTTTTTTAACATGGGGTTTACATCAGAAAAACAAATATTCCTTACTGGAATCTTCCTCTTAGAAGGTGTATTTTCATTTCAGCCAGAAAGAGGTAAAATCCTAATCCCTTGTTCCTCTAAGTGAGAAAAAAAACCTTTAAATTTACCAATTATTTTTAATGGGATGGTACAGAAAATTAAATGGCAGAAGAATTTCTGACATTCATAGAGAATTATCGTGATTTGATTTATTTTTAGATTATTGTTTAATGTCAAGATTTGGGGTATTTTTCTTTGAAGTATAAGAGTGTGGGAAAACATTAGTTCTTATAGGTTAGTGTCAGCAAAGTCATATTTTTGAGTTGCTTGGGAGGATGTAGCATATACTCAAAATAATTTATGTTTTTATTGTGACGTACAAACAAGGGGAGAAATTCTGACCCCATTAAAGTCATTGGGAGTTTTGCCATTAACTTCAACGAAGGGAGGATTTCACCTCAGTGGGTTTGTGCAGATTAATTGTCTCTACATGATTTAAAGATTTTAAATCAGCCCTGACATAAGAAGATGCAGTCTACTGATGTCAATTAGCTGGCCTGTAAAGTGCTAACTAGTGTCTATGTAGTATTACTAAAATATGCCTTGGGCGGGTTGATTTGTCAAATCCCCCCTATGCAAAATAAAGTCATAGAGTTTTGTAATTTTACCTGTATTCTAAGAGGGTTTGAACCTAGATCTCCAGAGATAGACTGAACTGCTGAAGTCACCTGGACTTCCCCACTTAAATGTCTCTTTTCCCCACTAATTTTTCATAAAGCGTAAACAAAAAAGATTCACTCAGCTCCATTTGGAATGGATACAACATAAGAAAGGAAACTTGTGGAACTGGCAACTTTTCAGATAGAATAGAAAGAATAGTTAAGGAATTTAAACCTAAATATATAGGCCCTGATTCAGCAAACTATCCATATTCAGCAAAGTATTTAAGCATGTGTTTAACTTTAAGCACGTATTTAAATCTATTGACTTTAAATGTGATTTGAACATGTGCTCAGGGCCGGCTCCAGGCACCAAGCACCCAAGCTGGTGCTTGGGGCGGCACCTGGAGGGGGGCGGCGCGGCGCTCTGGCCGCCGGGGGGGAGAGCCGAGCCGAGCCCCAGCCGGGGCTCGCTGCCCTCTCGCCGCCCTGCCCCCGGCGCTCTGGCCGCGGGGGGAGGGGCGGGAGAGCCGAGCACCCGCCGGGGCTCGCGGCCCTGCCCCCGGCGCTCTGGCCGCCGGGGGGGAGACCGGAGCCGCCGCCGGGGCTCGCCGCCCTCCCCCAGGGGCTCCGGCCGCCCCCCCCCGGCAAAAAAGCCAGAGCCGGCCCTGCATGTGCTTAAAATTAAGTAGATGCTTCCATGCTTTGCCTGGTGTGAAAGCAACACCTACCTGAATCACATCTAAAGTCAGCTCCACAATCGATTTCTTGCTCTTCTGGACAGGCTATGCTGGTTTTACAGCTTTGTGTGTCTCCCAATGATTCCAGGCACCGTTTCCCACGAAACTGTCCAAATTTCTGAACACTTCTAGAACGAAACTACAAAGATATATAATAATAATTAGATCTGCTTAAAGAAAAGCAAGACAAAAATTCAAATATAACTAGAAATTTTCCCCCTCAAAATTTCATCCAAGTTAGAAATTTCTTCATGAGCTGATTGGTTGAAAACCAGGAAAAATATTTTGTGGAAATGTCATCAATACGTTTCCCTTTTTGTCCCTTAATCTCAAAGTTGGAAATTTTGTCAACATTTAGAAATTGAAAACATTTTGACTCGCTCTAATAATAATAAAATAAAAAATATTTTGCACTTATGCAGCATTTTTACAGCATCTCAAAACAGGTTACAAATCACATCTTTGAAGTACTCTCCTTTTTTTCTTAAAGCACAGAAGTGGACATTGAGGAACAGGTAGGTTAAATGACTTTCCTAATGTCACACAGCAAGTTGTTCACAGAGGCACAACAGAACTCAGATCTCATTAGAGATGGATGAAATTTTTCAGACTAAACTTTTTTTTAAAACAAAAAATGCAGATTTGGGTTTGTGACGTTATAAGTGTAATATAATATCTCATTAAAAATGACAGGTCCAGAAAGAGTTAATTAACTCAGACTGACCTGACCCATGGCCAAACTTTAGAAACTGTTTAGGAAGATATGTAAATAAATAGAGCTTTGAAATGCAAGTCTGCATTGTTATAGGTAGAAGGGTAGGTGTTTGCTCAGGTCTTGTGATGTAAGCAAACAAGTCTTGTCTATTGCTATAGCTTTGATTCAAAGATTAAGAAAGGAATATTAACATTTAGGAAGATACTTGAGTGAAATAGTATTATTGTCTATATGTCTCTTTGAAGGTTGTGGTAACGTGTATCTGAACTGTTTAATGGATAAATTACCCTGTGCTAATTGCCAGGATGTTTGGAAGAAGGAGAGTTAAGCCTATTGTTTTCTCAGGCCAAAAGGCTGCTGGAAATGTTTAAGAATCCTGGGACACGATCCTGCTTCATCTCAGATCTGCTTTGGGTTTCAAGAGGGGGAAACCTTAAGCCATAAGGATTGAGATCCCCAGGCATTGACTGGAGTCACCCTGAACATGGACATTGGACTATAACCTATGGACTATTTCTAAAAGGACTTTTGGCAACTACAAGCTCATCTCTGCTATGTATCTAAACCTCAAGAATTGAATTCAAGTCTGTATGTATATTGATCTTTTAACCAACACTCACTCTCTTTTCTTTTTAAATAAATTTTAGCTTAATTAATAAGAATTGACTCTAAGCTTGTATTTTGGGCAAGACCTAAGTTATAATTGGACCTGGGTATGTGGCTGATCCTTTGGGATTAGAAGAACCTTTTCTTTATATGATGAGATAAGATTTTCAGTAATTATCATCATATGTTTGACATGTGTGTCTGGATGGAGGCCTGAGGCTGGGCACTTTAAGGGAACTGCATTGCTTGGACTTCTGAGTAACCTGTATGGTAATATAGAAGTTGTTTTGTGCTGGCTTGGTAAATCTAAGTATTGGAATATCCACCAGCTTTTGGGGCTTGTCTGCCCCGTTCTGTTTGCAGTTCACCTTAATTGAGTGACCTCAGCTGGCTCCCACGGGCAGCACCGTCACAGGGTTGACTGAAACATTTTGCTAATTTGTGTTAATTTTAAAAAGAGAAACAAAAATGGAATTTTCTTTTGACAAACCAAACTAGTTTGTCCAAAAAAAATAAATAAATCATTTTGGCTCGACCCGAACTGTAATTTTTTGTTTTAGCCAGAAAACTGAAAAATATATTATTCATATAGATCTACTCTTGAGTCTCATTCTTCTGTTTCTCCACTAAATAATGCTTTCTCTCATTTATATTAGTAGGTTACACTGAGAAAAATCTAAGTAGTACATTTTATTAAAAATAATATTTCAAATTCTGGTCAGATTCGCAGCTAATGTCCATCAGCATAACTTCATTAACTTCAGTGAAGCTACATTGATTTACATTACTGAGGATTGGGAAGACTGCAGATATTTTTGTGGGAATCTTTCATTAATAACCAAATTCTGAGGAACATCTTTGTGTAGCTTGAAATCTTGTAGCTTCCACCAACAGAAATTCGTCCAATAAAAGATATTACCTCCCCTATTTTGTCTCTCTCAAATTCTTATGGAACAAGTACAAATTTCATATTTTATTTACATTTTAGTCTTCATACTGAACTGGCCTCATCCTTAGTATTTTATTTACTTGGAACCAAGTTTTTTTCTACAAAAGAAGTCCCCAAATTATACACAAACACAAATCGAGGTTTAGGAGAACTTACTTTTTGTTCATTAATTCCAGACTTACAGCCCTCACATATTATGACTGCAAATAAATTAGCAAAGATGCTATGTCTGAAGGTCTTTGTTAAGATCTGGATGCAGGAAGTCACTCGCCATGCATAAGAAAAATACCTTTATGGAACCTACTGCTTATGCACAATATCACATATTCCTATGTGCCAGTAGGTGGCACTCGTAACTAATTCTTCACATGCACATATAAACAGATATATAGCTGTGGCACTAGTCACAAAAGGCTTATGTGGTGTTTTTTGTTACCATGAAAAATGACAAAAAAATAAAAAGTTTTCATAAACAAAATCTTCATTTTTTAAAAATGTTCTTCAAAAATGGAAAACAGAAAAGCCTGGCTGTCAGTAATTGTTTTTTGTTTTTTGAGTTTTTGATGAAAACCTAAAAAAAAGTCAATCAAACTTTGATGTTTCCTGCAAAAATTTCTGTTTTGCCAACAAAGCCCTTTTACATAGCAGTCTGCTCTTAGGTATAAAACAGTTGAGGGTACCCTTGAATCATAACATCAGAATGTTGAGGAGGAGTTTAGCACTCCACTATAATGGAGGACTTCTAAGGGTGAATGTCAGTCAGTAACTCCTGTGTCATTTTAAAATAAAACAATACACCTAGTGCTTACCCTTAGATTTGAGCATGGGTCACATGGTCCCCATTCACTCCAACGGCTCAGTTTACAGTCTATTGGAGATTGAGCATTAGGTTCTCTTGTCCTCCTATGCAAAACGTTCCTTGAAGAGCTATCAAACAAAACATTTCAAACAATCTCAGTTGGCTAAAATCAAGCACAAGTTTTAAAACATTGGTTAATGGTTTAAAAACAAATGTCCTTTTGCTACATCCTGGTTCACTAGCACAGCAGTCGTTGGCATTTGGATATACAAACAACCTCATTCTCAAACTTCACCGGGCTAAAAGGGGAAAGTAGAGGACATTTTACTTTTTACAAGTATTTGAAGTCAAAGAACAGTTAATGAACCAACATTTTTTCTTCTTTCCTGGATGGATCAGGATCTAGTCTTTGTGTAGGTCATATTAAGCTGCATGTCAGGGAAGGTAGTGAAATAACAGCTCACGACCAGCCCAAGGATCGCGCATAAACTCCAAGATTTGGTAAAATCAGAATTAAAGGCCTACATGTTCAAACGTGACTGGTGATTTTGGTGCCCAGCTTGAAATACCATAAAAGGACCTAGTGTTCAGGGAGTGGGTGCTCAACAATTTCTGAAAAATCAGGCTCCTTCAAGGTGTCTCAAGTTGGACACCAAAAATGGATGCACCCAGAATCACTAGTCACTTTCCAAAATTTGGACCAATATTTTTAAGATTACCTTACCTGGCTTCCTATCAACTCTTAGTTCATCTTTCTAGTTCTCATCCATTATATGATCAGTCTACAGACACAGAAAGTGACCATTATTTTACAAATACTTTGGGGCTTAAATTGACCGGACAGCAATTCTTCAATCCTAAACAGCTCAGGGATGCAGTGTAACCCTTTAGAGTTTAGAGGGCCAACTCACCTTGGCTGGCTCTGAAGCTGCTTCCAGTTCCCTGCCATCAAACCAGTGTACTGCTCTTCTCCTGGGTGTGAGACCCCACAGGTCTAGACCCCAGGCCTGCAGAACTACCAACCAGCTGACATCTCCAGGCTACCATCCAGTAGCAGCTGTAACCAGCTAGTGTGTCACTTAGTGTGACCTGCTGTGGACAGAGACCATAGGAAGTTCCATCTCAAGGGTTTGACAGACAGCAGCCTGAAGGCTCCTGACTGGCTCCCTGCCCTATATAAACTCACAGGGTATTCTAGGAAGCATCCAGGCAACAGTGTGGATCTTCTGTAGTTGCCACAACCATTTCTGCTTTCTTGTTTCTGACTTTGACCTCAGCTTGATTTGGACTTTGCCTCTTGACCCTTGGTATTGATCCTGGCCTGGAACTTGACTATGAGTTCCTCTGCTACTCCCAACCTCAGGTTTGCCCCTGCTCTGACCTTTGGCCCTGACTGCCCTTGTTGGGATCCTGACACTGGGTCAGCCAGCACAACTTCAACTTCTAAATGTATGCCAGCCAGGCAGCTGCTCCCCTGCCTCCCTCTTCAAAATGGTTCTCACCCCAAAACCTCTGGGCCCCAAACTTGGGTCTACTGGTAAATAGGTCCTTGGCTGAGGAGGAGAATACTTTAAATAGGTGAGACTCTAGAATAATTTGAAAGCTGAAAGCAGCTATGTGCACACAGATATATTACACTAAAGTTTTCTCTACATCAAGCTCTGCTTGGGGCTGTGGAGTTGGTGACAGGGAGATAGTTACACCACCTTGATTCTGCACCCCAGTTCCAGCATGCACTATCATGTGCTGCAGACATAGAGTCCTTAAAGGGGCACATTCCTGTGTAGTATTGGTGTAGAGACATAGAGCACCACCACATCCTCTATGCTGGGTGTTGGGGACAGCTAACAGCAGATGACTTTGAGTCAGTGAGGAGTTCACCTCTTCCAGGAAAGTTCTCTACTGGTGAGTTACAGCCAGAATCTGTCCCTGTTGCGATTTGTATTTCTACAGTTCTTTTCATCCTAAAGTACTCTACAAACTGACATACAAAGTATGTGTATATCTCT
The DNA here is from genome assembly GCF_002925995.2 of Terrapene triunguis. Taxonomy (NCBI): domain Eukaryota; kingdom Metazoa; phylum Chordata; order Testudines; family Emydidae; genus Terrapene; species Terrapene triunguis. The sequence goes on from NW_020664420.1 coordinate 20,630,772, forward strand.
CACTGACGGATGGGACTGGATAGTGGATATGGCTTCAGGCTAAGGATATGATATTTATTTTTAAAGTTACTGAACAATCTCAAGAGGTGTTCCTGCATATGTTGTGTTACAGCTACCATCCTTCCCAATGTTCCTGATGCCCAGTTACCTATTGTCAGGGCCGTCCTTAGGATTTATGGGGCCCTATTCAGTATTATTAAACTGGTGCCCCTATGCCTGATGGCAGCCCGGGCTCACATGTGTATTTTAGATAAGGGTGGTCTTTTGAAGGATTTATTTAAAAAACTATATGTCTGAAGATCCAAGCATTTAAGGCTAAGATGAATACTCGGATTGTGCATCTAAAAATCTATGCAAGGATTTTTTAGAGATGTGATATTATAATCTTCAGCAGCACACTAACGAAATATTTTTAAATCAATTTTTAAACTAAGGTCCTCTAGACTAACATGTTCTGAGTAAATATTACAGTAATGCACAACTGTTTTTGTCAGTAAATTCAGAAACTGACAGTATATACCTGGGGGATGGCAAATGCCTGTTAAATGTCTTCATTACCACTTGAATGGCTCTTTAACAGTTTCAATGTTGTGCTGATAGGTCTGGCAGGCTGGAGGCTTTTTCACTTTTAAGTATTAGATCCCCTCCAGAGGAAGACTTACCAGGCTGCAGCAGCCAGGTGTGGTGGGAGCCTGCTGGAAGGGTCAGATTAGAACAGGGATAGGAAGAGGTGGAAGGGTGGACACTAAGATCCAGGGGTGCCCCAAATTTATGCTGTGTATGCCTAAGGACGGCCCTGCCTATTGTAAACACTATAGGAAAGCCCAGTCCACTAGAGCATCGTAATAAGCAATAAACAGAGTAAGCAATGGATTTTTTTCTCTTCCTTCACATTCATCATTTTTGCAGGTGACTGGTTGGCCTGCTTACTCCTTCCTGGACCTCCAGAGGTAACTGCTTGGCCTGCTTCTCCTGCCTGACACACTTATGGAGATCTCTATTTCCTAGAATGTAGGGATCATTGTACTTATTTGGCACTGGGCATGATTTGGGGAAGGAGATTCCCTAAAGAGAGGGGAGTGGGACAGTTGTCCTCGGACATACTAGTAGCGGGCACTAAGGGCTAGATTTCCAAAAGTGGTTTAGGCACCTACAGATGCACATAGGTGCCTAATAAGATTTTTCAAGGGCATCTAGATGCCTAACTCCTATTGATTTCAAATTCTACTAAGTGACTGGCTGCTTCTTTAGTCTTATAAATACCTTTGGGAATCTGGCCCCAAAGATACTGAAAAAGGTACCCATTGCTACAAAGATCAACACCCCCCGTCCACAATACCTTTCAAGATCCATGGGCTCTACACATGCCTAGCACAACATGTGATGTACCTCATCCAGTGCATCAAATGCCCCAACAACAACATGGGTAAAACTAGACATTACTATGCCCTTGAATGAACTCACACAGAAAAATGATAAGACAAAGACACCCTATTACCCATGGACAAACTCTTTTCACAAAGTGATTACTCCATAGCTGACCTCTTAGTCCTCATACTCAAAGGAAATCTGCAAAACACTTCAAAAGACAAACCTGGGAGCTTAAATTTATAAACCTGCTAGACACCAAAAATAGACTAGTCTAGAAACACTGGTTTTATTTCTCAATCTGTAACCCAAATCTACTTTCTCCTATGAGTGCAGAGGTGTTAATTGCCCACTTCATTTTGAATGGTTTCTTGGAACTTCTTGTGCATAACCGTCTATTCCACCTTGTATTTAACTGTACTTACCTTTCCCAGACCTGAAGAAGAGCTCCAAGTCTTCTCTCATTCACCAACAGAAGTTGGCCCAATAAAATGTACTACTTCACCCACCTTGTCTCTCTTTTATTGTCTTTCTGAGTTAGGTACCCTACCCCATCATCATGTAGCATAGAGTTCCCTTGGTTTGCTAGAAACCTGTTCTGACAAATGTAGGAATTTTGGTAAATTTAAAATTAATGGAGATATCCTATCTCCTAGAACTGGAAGGGACCTTGAAAGGTCATCAAGTCCAGCCCCCTGCCTTCACTAGCAGGACCAAGTACTGATTTTGCCCCAGATCCCTAAGTGACTCCCTCAAGGATTGAGCTCACAACCCTGGGTTTATCAGGCCAATGCTCAAACCATTGAGCTATCCCTCCCCCCAGTAATAATTTTATAATTCATGTGCATACATCAGTTTTCCTCTGTGCTTTGCGTTCCTACATACTGAGAGTGTAAACAGTAGGGATGAGGTATTTGATTCATATAACAGCCTGGTTAGAAACCAGAGTCATTAACAAGCTGACTAGAGTCTACACATGTGAGTGGAAGATCCAGATTAGACAGTGGAAACCCCAATGGCCAGGACATTCATACCTAGTAACTAACAGCCAAGAGATTCCCCCACCTGTCTGCAGGGAAACAGAGCAAAGGCCCAAAACTGGAGAACAAAGGAAAAAGGTGTCAGGTGGCTGTGTTAAGAACTGAGCTCATAAAGACATGGGGCTGTCACTGAGAGACAAAAGGGAGAGAGACAGAGAAAGGAAGCAAAGAGATTCTATAGCAGTTGCTTCTCTATGCCAACCTAAGGACTTCCAGATGCTGCATGCCAGGTGACTAATAAATTGCTGCCTTGTTTTGAAAAGGCTGCCTGGTGTCACTGCAAATACTTACAGAGAATATTGCATGCTGAAGAGATATCATACAAGCCTCTGACAGGAGTCTGGCTTAGCTGGAGTCAGTGCAGGAAGTCACAGAGAGCGACAGGGATTGTTGGTGCCCAAAGGCCCAGTTTCAGAAATAGGCAGGCCACGTCCTTCCCTCTGAGGAACTATGTGGTTTCTCAGGATCCAGTACACTAAAGGAGTCACTCCAAAGGGACTAGTTATAGGCCGGGACATAGACCAGACACCTGTGCCTTGAATTTCAAGTATGTGTCAACTTAAATATAAAGAATTCGTTGCAAATAATCTCATGACCTGTAAAGCGCCAGTGCTTGGTCTGCAGCCATTGTCTCTATATACAGGAGAGTTATTAGCTTTTGCTTTGCTACATCCTAAAGAATGATGGCTTCAGAAGAAGACTGACCCACATTCCATGTCCCTCTGATAGGCCTGAGTGACAGCTGTGTGAAAAGTGTTTTAAATTAAGTCATTTAAAATGGAGGAGATTGGGAAAAATGACATGCTTGTCATCTCACTATTAAACTCGGGGAAATAGTTCTACTCACTGACACAAACAGAGCTGAGTATGAGATTTAATGCACCTAGTTTGAACAGGAAGGAGCTGAAAGCAGCTCAGCCATCAAGAATGCTGCTGAGTATGACAGCAGGGAGCAAGGACTTCAAAGACAAATGCTGAATTCAATATGCCCTATAATTTCTGCTCAGAAGGGAGCACCCAGCTGTCTGCTTCATTCTCCAAAGTGAGTTTTGTACTTTGAAAAAGTGGCTCACATGGATGTACCTAACCCCCTGAAACCGAGAACATCCCTGAACCCTGGAGGAGTTGGGCTCCACATCAAAGCATTGCCTCTGAGGCCCATGAACTGATATACCCAAGATCAGTGTATCTGTTCATCAAGGATCTGAGCTGTCCCTGAATGAAGAAATAAAAAAACCAGAGAGCCTTGGCTAGCTGACAGTAAAATATTGACATTTCAGCAGTCGGGGGGGAGGGGGGGGAAGGGGGGAGAGGAGAGTGCTCTTGGGAGGGCTGGGAGAATTTCCCAATCTACACAGAAACTTGATTGCACTTTTCCTGTGGTCTTAGGTTGCATAACACTGGCCGAACTCACATTGATGTGCCAGAAACACACCCGGTTGTGTTAGGGATTTGTTATTGGCCAACACTGTAATTTGTTAAATCATAAGATGATGGTGCTTGGGGCCATCTTAATAAATAGTTATGAATGATGAATTCAAGCAAGGGAATTGGCTTGATGGTTGAGTTAAGAGCAAGCTGCAGGCACCAAGAGGATCTGAGTTCAAGGCCCAAGAAGGCTTCTCATCTGTGTACAATACTAGTAATCTCACCTCTGAATAGATAATGTCAGAACTTCCAGAGAAGAGCAACAAAAATGGTGAAGGGCCTCAAAAACTTATAGGAAAAGAGAGAAGATTAGGATTCTTCATGATATGAAGAAGACAAATAAAATGGGACATGATAAAAGTTTAGACAAGGTAGATCAGAAGGGGACTGGAATTGAAAAGATGGGAAATTCAAAGCCAATAAGAGGAAATACATTTTCATACAACACATAACTAAATCATAGAACTCATGAGTCCAACCCCCCTCCCACCTGATCTGTGTCTTTCATCCCTTTGAATCTTAAGAATATCCAGTTATTGTTAATAAACTTTTTAGAAGGGATGTTAACTCTCATACTTCAGGATTTAAGCCTCTTTCAGGCTAGGTCTACACTACAGCGGGGGTCCGACCTAAGATACGCAACTTCAGCTACGTGAATACCATAGCTGAAGTTGCGTATTTTAGGTCGACTTACCTGGCTGTGAGGACGGGGGAAAGTCGACCGCTGCCGCGCTGCCGTCGACTCCGCTGCCGCCTCTTGCTGCGGTGGATTTCTGGAGTCGACGGCAGAGCGATCAGGGATCGATTTTATCGCGTCTTCACTAGACGCGATAAGTTGATCCCAGAAAACCGATTGCCTGCCGCCGGACCCTCCGGTAAGTGTAGACAAGCCCTTAGGAAGTCAGGATGAAAGCTGTGGGACAAATTATCCCTAGGGCTGAGCAAATGACAACTTCTTCACTTTGGGGCCAACAACAAAAAAAAAAAAAAAATATCCAGTTACATTTGAACCAAGACAATTTTCAAACATTTTTTCTGATGACTAAAAACACCCCCCAAACCCTAAAAATAGTTTGCTTCAAGTTCACCAAAATGTTTGTCTACTCTAAATTAGAGTTTTTCCATTTCAGTTCAGCCATTTCAGGAGTTACACCCTGGGTGTGTGTTTTATTTTTTAATTGGCCAAATTTGAAATCAAAACATTGAGTCAATGTTTTGTTTAGACTTTTCAAGTCAAAACAATTTTTTTCCCTTCAACTGAAACTATTCAGGTCGCCTCTGTTTCTGACTGGACACTACAGTGCTAATAAGCGATGGTCACATAAATACCACCCTGTACTGGAAACCTACTGACCGCTACACTTACCTACATGCCTCCAGCTTCCATCCAGGACACACCACACGATCCATTGTCTACAGCCAAGCTCTAAGATATAACCGCATTTGCTCCAATCCCTCAGATAGAGACAAGCACCTACAAGTTCTCTATCAAGCATTCTTAAAACTACAATACCCACCTGCTGAAGTGAAAAAACAGATTGATAGAGCCAGACGAGTATCCAGAAGTCACCTCCTACAAGACAGGGCCAACAAAGAAAATAACAGAACACCACTAGCTGTCACCTTCAGCCCCCAACTAAAACCTCTCCAGCGCATCATTAGAGATCTACAACCTATCCTGAAAGATGATCCTTTACTCTCACAGATCTTGGGAGACAGACCTGTCCTCGCTTACAGACAACCCCCCAACCTAAAGCAAATACTCACCAGCAACCACACATCACTGAACAAAAACACTGACCCAGGAACCTATCCTTGTAACAAAGCCCGATGCCAACTCCGTCCACATATCTATTCAAGTGACACCATCATAGGGCCTAATCACATCAGCCATACCATCAGGGGCTCGTTCACCTGCACATCTACCAATGTGATATATGCCATCATGTGCCAGCAATGCCCCTCTGCCATGTACATTGGCCAAACCGGACAGTCTCTACGCAAAAGAATTAATGGACACAAATCTGACATCAGGAATCATAATACTCAAAAACCAGTGGGAGAACACTTTAACCTGTCTGGCCATTCTATGACAGACCTGCGGGTGGCTATCTTAAAACAGAAAAACTTCAAAAACAGACTCCAACAAGAGACTGCTGAGCTGGAATTGATATGCAAACTAGACACACTCAACTCAGGGTTAAATAGGGATTGGGAATGGCTGAGCCATTACAAACATTGAATCTATCTCCCCTTGTAAGTATTCTCACACTTGCTTCTTATCAAACTGTCTGTACTTGGCTATCTTGATTATCACTTCAAAAGTTTTTTTTCCTCTTACTTAATTGGCCTCTCAGAGTTGGTAAGACAACTCTCACCTGTTCATGCTCTCTGTATGTGTGTATATATATCTCCTCAATATATGTTTCACTCAATATGCATCCGAAGAAGTGGGTTGTAGCCCACGAAAGCTTATGCTCTAATAAATTTGTTAGTCTCTAAGGTGCCACAAGTACTCCTGTTCTTTTTACTTTAGTACCGTGTTTATTATAAACAACAGAGCTAAAATAACGGTCTCCATACAAGTATATAACTACCGCTGCCTTTAACCATATATGCTTATTATGCCATACAGATGCGATATAAAATCTAAAGAACAGGAGTACTTGTGGCACCTTAGAGACTAACAAATGTATTTGAGCATGAGCTTTTGTGGGCTACAGCCCACTTCTTCGGATGCAACATAAGCCCACGAAAGCTTATACTCAAATACATTTGTTAGTCTCTAAGGTGCCACAAGTACTCCTGTTCTTTTTGTGGATACAAACTAACACGGCTGCTACTCTGAAACCTATAAAATCTAAGGAGTCTGAAACTGATACTACCAGGTAGCATTTTAAAAAAAGGTAACAAGAATCTTTCTTGGTCACAATAAGACGACAGCCCTGTAGATTAATGCACACATTTTACTGTCTGTTCTGGGTAAAACAAAATCCAGTACAAAGCTGTTGATACAAAGAAAAAATGAAAGGAATTACCTTCTCTCTCCTGAAACCAAGGTGGTGGCTTCTAAAATGCATAGCGCACATGTAAATTGCAAGATAGCATGCATGCTTCTAGCCTTTTTTAGCTAGATGGAAGAAACTGCTGGGACTGAATTTGGAGTCTTTATTTGTTCCCTGCGTCATTTATTACCAGAAGCACAAAGGCAACACCCACAGAGCATGCCAATGATAGGCCATAGCTAATGTTGACTTATGGTACATGCTCTAGAGTTCACTGAAAGCATGGTAGGAAAGTAAGTCTGTATGAATATCCAGGTTGTCTTTTGTTGCAGTATTTCCCCAGCAAAGAGTGCTGTATTCTTTTTTCAGTATTCTCCAACCAGGTAGGGAGTAGAGCTTTTCTACTGAGCTAGAAGACACTTGAATACATATAACTTTCCATTGGAGAATACTGCAAAAGGAATATAAACAGTTCAGAAATTGTCTATATTCCAAGGAATCCTAATGTGGAAGCTTGGGACAGGGGAAGATTTTTTTCAAGCCCAAAGGACTTGCACTTACTCAGACTTTAAGACTGTGATCATCTACCCTGAACTCCTGCACATCACAGGGCAGAGAACCTTACCCACCCACTCCTGTAATAGACCCCTAAACTCTGGCTGAGTTACTGAAGTCTTCAAATCATGGTTTAAAGACTTGAAGTTACAGAAAATTCACCATTTACACTAGTTTAAACCTTATTGTGCTACTGAATTACTAGTCAGCTGTTCTGGCCTTCAGTCATGAAGAACCAGTTGTTTGTCTAAAGGGCATAGGGACTCAAAACAGATGAGTCCCTAGGACACTGCCATCAGACCCCACAATTTCATAGAGATGGCACCAGGTGCTGGATTCTGTAAGTGTCATGTTACTCTAAGCCACTGATGCACCATAAGTAGCAATTTCCAAGACCACTATCTCTGTCAAAGTTTCATTGTCAAAACTCATTCTGGAGAAGTCACCTGCCTATAGTATTGCAGGTATTATGGGCTATTATACACGCTGAGTGCTTTGAGCCCAGGAACAATATATTACATTGAATCTACTGCCCTATTTTCCAGGGATGAATGGAGCATGTAACCTTTTGCTGTTTCCTTTATGGATTTCCCTGTAGTTAGGAATCTCTTCATTTTGGGATTGGCCCACTACCTAGGAGAGGGGCCCACTTGCTCATTTAAGTGCCCAAAAATCAGGGTTAAGTTTCCCTAGTAGGAAAGATTTCAGGGTATGGACATTCTATACCAGGAACATTTTAGTGCTGAATAGTTGAGATACCTGTACTGTTAAGTGGGCCGTGCCCATTTGCTCATCCAGATCAGTTCTTTTGATAACCAAATGACTCCAGCTACTATAACAGCATTTACCATTTCAGAAGTGTGAAGCAATAACTACATACCAGGAAGATAAAACCTTATACAGCAGAGTAGCTATAAGTTTGCACTTGATGTAGCAAACTTGCAATTGTCCAATGTTAGTTTGCTCCATTGGACATGTGTGTGTATGGTTATTTTGTTTATAGGCTAAAGGCTTTTCCTCTGCCTTTACACTTCTATCAGGGTCTATCATCTTTGACTGTCAAAGCCAAATCAACTTAATTCCACTTTACTAAGATTAAGTAGACAAGTTTCCACTCTTAATGGCATTGGAGACTAGTAGATGGTTTGAAAGGGAAAACTCATTCAACCCATCTCACTGTAGTCTTGGCAAAGTCTCTACAAAAAAACACAGGGCATGTCTACACAGAAAGTGCTACATTGGTGTACCAATGCAGCTGTGACACTGTAGTACTTAAGCTAAGATGCTCCTAGACCAAGGGGAGAGCATCTCCCATCCATGTAGTTAATCCACCTTTCAGAGGTGGTAGCTGTGTTGATGTGAGCAGCTCTCCCATCAACATAGTGTTCTCAATGTCAGTGGTTTTCAAACTGTGGGTTGCGACCCAGTATTGGGTCACGGAATGCAAGGCACTGGTCGTGGTGGCTCTGGTCTGCACCATGGACTGGGCTGTTAAGAGTCCCATTGGCAGTGCTGTGCAGTTGAAAGCAGGTTAGTTCCTACCCTGTTCTGACACTGCACTGTGCCCTGAAAGCAGCCAGCAGTAGGTCCAGCTCCTAGGTGGGGGGCCATGGGGGACCATGCCCATGGGAGCCCATGCCCATGGGAGCTGGGGGTTGGTGCCTGTGGGCAAGAGCTGCTTATGTGCCTCTGCCTAGGAGCTGAATCTGCTGCTTGCCACTTCTGGAGTACAGCACAGCCTGTGGTGCCAGGACAGGCAGGAAGCCTATCTTAGCAGCCCTGCTGTGCTGCTGACCAGGAGCTGCCTGAGATAAGCCCAGGCCCCATCCCACACCCCACTCCCCTGCCCCCTCCCCCCAAACTGAGCCCTTTCCTTTACCCTAAACCCCTCATCCCAGCCCCACCCCAGAGCCTTCACCCCCAGCCCAGAGCCCTGACCCCCTCCTGCACCTTGAGTGCCCGCCCAGAGCCCCCTCCCACAACCTAAGCCCCTCATCCCCTGTTGTGTAATGAACATTAACAATTACTTCAACTGGGTTTTCAAACTTTTTTCTGGTGACCACTGCTCTACATGAGGGGTTAGGTTGTTAGAACTATGTTGCTCAGAGGTGTTATACCACTACAGGTTTGTAATACAGACCTGGCCTCAGACCATTCCTTTAGGCTAGAGAGTCTCACTCTAACCTTTAATGCTGTGCAGTAATGGGTGGAGGGCTATTTGTTACCACAATAGGTTTAAAGGAGGAGTTGCCAGATTTGTTTTGAAATGCTGCTCAAAGCACACTGACTGTCCCTCAACTCACAAGCCATTACCCACAGAACAAGGATAGTGCTATGTACTGGGACTAAACAGGGAAGGCTTGAGTAACAACTGTTCCTGGTGCACTGTTTAAACAAAACTAGGAGTGTTTAACTGGATTTCATCTTTGTTTCTAATCGGTATACTGTAGTGCAGGATGTACCGTTTCAGGAGGCAAGTTATTCCCAGCAGAAAACATGGACATTGACTCTTTAGCAATCCAAGTCCCATAGTCAGTTTAAATATTTACCAACATTTTCAAACAGAACTTTGACTGTTGACCAGCTGTATATTTGTTACTTTAAATACTAGCAGTCCAATGGCTTGTATTCAAGCTATTGCCATAAACCAGCATTTTTCCTGTTAGACACAGGAGTGGAGTGTTCACTATTTAGAGTGGTTTCACATCCAAGTATTTTACTGTGTTTGTCACGTGTCAGAGAAGTTAGAGTTTGGCCCCAGTTTAAGAGCAGATAGAAAAGACATAACCAATGTCCCTCTATTACCTACCCTTCATCAGCTCATTCCACCATGGATGAAAATAAAAGGTTGCTTGAAATACCGTTCCATCTTCTATGTAGTTGAATCATCCCATTAGGAAGGCTATCCTAACTTTTCCTACAAAAAGCTGAAGTGCCAGGGAAGTATCATTGCTATGCCTGAAGCATCTTTAGGTTAAAGGTAGTGGCAGGAATCATTCTAAAAAAATATTCAAGCAATTGCTGTGTTACAGGGCTGATCTGTCAATGCTTATTCTCTCCAATACCATTTAGCTCTTACTGAAGTGCTCTAGCTATGGAGGAGAAAGTGGTCCTAAAAAAAGGCTACTTGAAATTCTGAAGTATATAAAAAAAGAAAATGGCTCTCAAATTAAACTTCTCTGAAAAGCCACTAAGCAAAGTATTCTAACTAGAAAGCATAGCGAATGCTAAGATTCCCTTGAGGAAGTCTATCCATTTGGCCAGAAACGGCCATAAAATTGGAAGTTCTAAATAGGGATCAACCCATAGGATGTTCATTTCTTGCTCCAGAAGAAACAAATATGCTGTGTGACATGTTTGTATGCATTGTTGTACTGCTCCTTCAGGAAAGAGACAACCCTTACTCATTTGATATAAAGAGCTGCATCTTTTTAATGTCATTAGAAAACTTTACTAGTTGTGCGACTACAGTTTATATAATAGTAACATCCATAAGTTTCTACATTTCCAGTTTGAGACAAGTACTTATAAATTCATAACTTTTAATTGCATTGTAGGAAAGTGCACAAGAGAAAAAAGGTTATATACAGAACAAGTTGCCTTCAAATTGAATTTCCAGAAGTAATTCTCTGTTTAGGTATCCAATTCAACATTAAAGACATGATAGTATTTCAAGTTTACACTTATAAATGGTTGAGTAAGAAACTAACCACCAACAGAATGGTAAGAGCTGATTAGACCTTTGTCCAAAAAGCAAAGTAACCTAACAGTTTAGTTTATAAGTGACTGATTTAGATACAAGTCAGTTAGTACAGAGGCTCAAAAGAAGGCACTATCTTGTTTGAGAGGCGGAGAACTACCTCAAACATTGAACGAGGTGCATCAAAATTCACAAAATACTAAGGCATCAGGTGAAGTCAAGATCAATACAAGATTGCCATTTGCCCTTCCAACACATACTGGAACCAACCTACACCATGTCTGTGACTGAAGTTTAGCTGATTCAATAAACCCATCTGCTTATTCCATTTTCTTCAGCCATCTGCCAAGCTTTCTTGCTTGAAGCAAGAAAAATCAAGCACCCTATTTGATTCTGAAAAACCCTTAGAGGATTTTAAAAACACAGGACATTAGACAAGTTGAAGTTTGGATGAGGTGTTTCAGCTTTAGGTCCAAGGTCAGATTCCAGAACTTTAGCTTAGACAATGTCAGTTAGAAACAGTGTTTGAGTTTGTTCTCTACAGCCACTGCTTTTCCAGATTCTGCAATTATGTTGTAGTTAAGGGACTAATTACAATCACATGGAGGGTATTTTGCCATTTTCAATATGAATTAGCAAGCACTGGATTTTTCTTGTCTACTTTGGTTTTCCACTATTTAGAAATCAGAAGGAAAGCCATAAGTTATCACCAGTTGCAGTGTCACCATAAATACAAGAAAAACAATTGTACATTGAAGAGTGGAGGTTTAAGAAAAACCTTTAAACGGCTGCCATTTTGTAGTGAGACAGCCATCAGTGGAATCCAGATGTGTGTGAAAAAAGCCTGCTTGAAGTGACTCTGCTGCAGAATTTGCGAGATGCTAAATCCACAATTCCCTTTCCCTATGTGGAGGAGAATACATTGTTTCTTCCTCAAAATGGGTGCTCAACTCCTTACTACAACCATTACAGTAAGTGCTGCAAGGATTTTAAGTGTAGGTGACCATGTTTAAAAAAAAGTAAGACTGGAAGTCAGTGTTTCCACAAGACTTACATATGCAGTTCTTAATCAGAAAAGAAAAAAAAAAATGAAGAGGCTACAGAAAAAAATTCACATCCACCAACTTGAATCTGGGCCTCCAGTATGGCTATTTTCCTTGGCTTCATCTTGAATTATGTTAACAGCAGGTTCTCTTTGAGGGCTCATGTTTCAGTCCACACAGACAGGTTTTAGATCACAGCAGACAGACAATAACAATCAGAATAGGCATCAAGGATGAAGGCAGACAATGCAAAATAAGATGAGTAGAAAATGGTGACAAGGAGGGGGTGTCTTGTTATTCCATTTGTCCTTTGCTGGTTATACCTGGTTTCTGGCAAAGAGAGAAAGTGATTAGGAATAGTGATAATACTTCACCCACTCACCACATAAAACTGCTAGTAGAGATGTTGCCAAAAAACCGAAAAAACAAACAAACAAACAAACAAACAAACCACACACACATGCAAAAAGGCCTAGAGAGAGTGAATTCTCAACACCCTCTATTATTCTAAAGGCTTACCAGATAAAAGTATTGTAGAGGTTCTAGTCTACATTTAATGTTAAATCGTCAGCAAGAAGCTGGTAACTATTAGGACCTCCAGTAAAATGTGGAAATATTAGTTATGGTAATACTGTTAGCTCATTGTAAGGTTGAGACAATTGAGCAGGGGGAAGAGGGGAACTAAGATTTGTTTAACTTGTAGGATCTCCTACATAAGTGTAGCCTTTTATGCAGAGTTCTGCAGAGTGCATTTGTTGTATTTTTACATTAGAAACGGTTATCTACTCAAAGTCTGGAAGAGCTGGCCAGTTTCTAAATAATCCTGCTTATTGTAGTTTAAGTGCAAAGTCTTTCCTAAAGTAGAAGTCAATTTTCAACTTGGTGCACCTTGCAGAAGGGACTAAATTAAATTTATGACAAGTGGAAAGTTTATTGGTTGTAATGAAAGCATTCCTTTTCCAATGTATGAAGTTGTATTTTAAGCTTTACTATAGGAAACAGTGAAATCAAATCAAGTTAATAGAACAAAACAGTTGTTTTAGTTAGCAAAGTATAAATGCTGCTGAAGTATTAGCATTTCTCAGTCTGCAGTGACACCAGGAGAGTCCATACATTTAATGAGTCAGTCAGTTATGTTGCACCATGGTTCAGGCTGCCCTTATCTGCATTAAATCCTGCTTCCATATTTGACCCAGATGTATACATGCCAACTATCATTCTGCTACAAAGAAACAACTGTAAACAGAGGGATTATACTAGAGAGCATAGCTAAACTGATCTCAGGAGAAGGGTATTCTCAGTTTAAAAAAAAGTAGTAACTGGTTCTAAGTCACCTAACTTCTGATCCTTGGAAACAAAATTAAAAGCAGACCACATGCAGTGAATCCCTGTTCTATAATTTGGTACTGAAAGCTACCCTGCAGCAATTATGGGCCATAGACATTAATTAATGTGGGTGGGTAATCTTGAACTCCATAAGATTCTATAAGCTTTTAGGAAAAGAGGTAGCTCTTCCACTGCATCCCATTAGTAAATTCAGACTGAGGCCACCTATTTCTTCTTAGTTTAGAAGTTAGGGTCAGTGATTTGCATTGCTCCAAGTTCAAATATACTCTTTTAAAGAGACATTAACAGTCTTGTTCTCCCTTCCCCAACCACCGAGAAAGCTAATAACTTTGCTAGTCAGTTGTATTAGCCACAAGGCCAGACTCTTCTGCACATCAGATCACCTTCCCATGCCAGTCACATGGGGAAAAGTGGTCAGTAGACTAGCATTCCAATCCTTCAGTGGTCTCCCCATAAACTCACTGAGAAACATGTGAATTACTGAGTCACTTACCAAAGTTATGCAAATGGATTTCCAAAAGGATCACCAAAGAGGTCAGAAGATGGCGATGGCTGAGACACAGTCTAAAACAGAAGATTGTTTGGTTATAAGCAATGGACTACTAAACTGGTGAACTCAGCACACCTTGAAAGGTGGAGAGAGAGTCAGATGTTGGGCAAGTGGTTTTAAACAACCCACATTCCAGGCATTCTGGAAAAATATTTACAATAGACGTATTAGCCAACTGTTTAAATGAACAATAGGCTTAAATTTTTAGGGCTGGTTTAGAATTCAAGTCTTAACTTTGATTCATACTTCTCTATAGGAAACCCATGTATATTTAATATTCACATGGGATTCCTCCAATAAATTTAATTTTAGACTAATTTGAAAAAAAAATCCAGCATTGGAGAAGTTCCAGAGTTTCCATAAAGGGCTTCAAGTCTCATGTTCCAAACGCATAATGTGGTTAGGCTACTTCCTTCCCCTTAGGATACCAAGGATGGAGGCTAAAACAGAAGCTACACATTTCATGCTCCTTACCCCATACCCTGCAAAGAGGTGACAGGGCCTAAGATAGTTGGAAAAAGTTGTTCTGTCAGACCAATATGGCTGCAAAAGCACAACTGCCTCATGCCACAAAACTAAAGGCACCTTCACCCTGGGAGTTAGTAACTTTAGCCAGAGTTTGGCTTAGGTTCACAAGTGGTATTTTCCCCTTACCTGTTACAAAGGTTTGCCAGTCCCCCTGCAGGTGAGTGTTAGAAGTCAAACATGGGAACACAAATGGAATTTGCTGACCCTGCTAGGAAGTTGTGTCAAATGGTAAGTGCCCCACCAGTGGCCAAACCCCACAGATTTTCACAGCATTGACAGGAGACTTCAGAGAACTACAGGGTAAGTAAACAGCTTCCTAGTACTTACAGAGGGTTGTGAGGAGGTGCTGAAAGGATCGGTTTGAAAGGGGTTTTCAAACAGGGCATCAGGCTTGGAAGCTGGCAGAGTGCTTTGTCTGGGAGCAGGCTTTGGTGGTTCTATGCAAAAAGTATAAACAAGTTACTTTTCTTGTGGAAAGTGCTCAGATTTAGACAGGCCTTGATTTCTGAATGAATACACAGTAAGATTCTCTAGAACCTGAAAATTAGTTGAGTGATTTTCAAGAATGTGGATTTGAAGCTAAAAAAAAAAATCAAACTTTGTTCAGAGCTTCTACTTATGAAGAGTCACCTTAGCTATTTCTAAAAAGATGCCAATTAGCTTAAATAATTCATACTGGAAAGCAACTCAGCAGTTTAAGTTTCCAGTTTTGAAAGTGCTAGGGACATAGTTAAGTGAGTGGTTTAGAGACTGTATATGAATACTAGAGGGCAGTATTGGGCAGCAATAAACTAAGGATAACCCTCATGACTATACTTGAATATAGTAGAGAGACTTCCTGTTGCTAGTCAAGAGAAGGTGCTAGCCTAGCCATTAAAGGCCACTTAATATTTAAAATTAGCTTCCTTGAAAGGGAAGGTCTTGGGGTTATTCTTCCCCAATGGCTTGATGAAGCATTAAGAAAAAGGGAATTTACCACTGATTTTAGTAGACAATAGGTTAGCTGCCAAGTCATCATGATCAGTGTTGTCTTGAAGAATGCCCACTTTGCTATTAAAGTAACTAGTGAAAGCTCCAGAAGCACCAAGCAGACTTTGCTGCTGTTCTCCCTTCCTTGCTGGTACTGCAGGTGGCTTGGTCAGCTGGAAGTCTTTAAACATTTCTTTTACATCCTTTTTCTCTTTATCTCCAAGTGGGTCTAATGCAGTGAAGGCATCGCTTTCCTTCTTAGATGGCTCCTTCTGAGGTGCAGTTCTGGGTGGTGGCTGAGGAGGGCTTGTTGCAGAGACAGAAGACAACATAGCAGGGGGCTGTGTAGTAGATGGAAACATGCTGGTCTGGAAAGGATTTCCAATGGTGGATGGTTGTGCCCAAGCAGTAGGAGAGACATGTGCTGGCTGACCCCAGAGACCAGGAGATTGAGATGGGGCTCCAAATGATGCAGGCTGACTCCACCCTGAGACTGCTTGAGGGGCACTGAAGGCAAGTGGTTGAGTAAAGCTTGTAGGTTGGGCACCCATAATGGATCCAGGAAATACAGATGTGGCAGGATTGAAAACTGAGGACTGTTGACTCCATGGTGTTGGAGCTGTTGCTGGCAAGCCACCTAAGAAAGATTATATGCAAGACTTGTAAATATGGTAGTGAGGCATATCTGTATGAATACTTGTGCTCCTTGCATAGATTTGTACTGTGAAAAAACTCAAGTATCACCAAGATGTTACACAGGCATTGAAGAGTAAGCTTCCCTCACAAGAGCTCAAAAACTGGTCTTTCACCACTGGAAGCTGGTCCAATAAGAGATTACCTCACCCTATTAAAGTGGATAAAGTACTTAGACAAGCCACTTTAATATGGGGCTCTAAAAACCTTGTTTAGATATATTTGATTTTAATTCAGTCAGCAAGTGTTGGGTGTCTGCTCCAGACACCATTGATATACTGCATGTTAAACCAAGGTAATTCAAAAATGCCTTTTGATGTCTGTTAACCTTGACTAGCTCCATGTCTAGGCTGCCAAGAATAAGTCTTGACAGCAAGTAGGAATCTATCATACAGATGTATTCAGTATTATGTGCCTATACAGCACAATGTCAGAGAGTTCAGAGACAAGACAAAAAACTAAACAAGTTTCCTTGATTGTGTCATGCTGACCTGAACCTGGCTGAGTGCAGAGTGTTTAGGCTACAGTGTGATTGGGTCTCCCTTGAGGTAGGCAAACTATTCCTAAGGTGACTAATGTGCTACTAGTCCCATTTTCAAAAAGTGGGATTCCTAAACTCAGCTTTAAGAATAGCTTAAGTGGTTTAGTGAGACAAGTTTGAACAGGTTGTGTTAGTGACCCAATGTCTTACTCTAGCACATTGTTAGAAGGCAGATTTCAGTGCAAGATTGAGGCCATTGCCTCTTGCAGGGAAAGAGCCTAGAACTCTAAATTCTCAGCAGTGTCTCATTTACCCATGCATTCCATTACTACTCACTCTTAAAATGACCACTGCAGTCCTTCCTCTGCATCCCACTAATGTACAGAAGCAGCTTGCCTCACCACCATGATATTTAACTCCTCTGGCTCCCTCTGCCCCAAGACACACAGTTTAAGCATTATTGGGTAGTAAGCCTAATGGATCTCTTCCAGATACTCTATGCATCAGAGTATTCTGCTCCTGCTCTTACCTTAAGCTGCATGTTTCCCATAGTTCTCTGACCCCAACCCAGTCTGGATTTTATGGTCTTCCTCCCTTAAGTCATTTTGGAGGCCAGCCCTCAAAGTTGAGGACCTTGTTCTGCTGACTAAGCTGTAATGAGGTTACATGTTGCTTTTGTATACAATACTTTAAGATACTGCATATTATCAAGAGTTAATGGCACTGTATGGATTCTGTTCAGCTAGCTACAACATTATAGTCCTAGGGCCTTGTGATACTGTTGCTTGAAAATATTAGCTAGGCAAAATTGGCATGAGAGTCTCTAGAGGTTGAAAAAAAGCAAGTCTTTTTTAAAAAAAAACAGGTCCCCCCTGCACCCAAGCCTTACATCCCTTGTGATCCATCTGAGCTGGTCAGTGATGGACTACAAGTGGACTATTCATGTATTAGTAATTCAAACTAAGATTTAGTAGCAATGGATTCTAAGGTGCCAGAGTGACACTAATTGAATTTAGCTAGTTGCATATTAGCCTTGTTACTTCCTTTAACTCCATCTTGTATGGACAGGTGGGAGCCACACACTTCTAACTGTGGAAAATGTGCAGTGTTAGATTTGATTCCCCAATGCAAGTAGGATATTAAAGATTGACATTTTGCTCCCCTGAATCTGGATTAGAATCCAGTGTTCAGAATCAAAGAACTCTGCTTTCCACTCCTACAAATACTCTCTGCAGGAGACAATAGCTTGCCTGGGTGCATAACTCAGATCCATAGCCTCTTAGTTTGATTGTGCATCACTGGTCATGGACAGAAGCCAAAACTGTAAAATTCAGTTTGTAGCCATCCCCCTGCAAATATTCTGTATTCAATTGTTCACATGGAGGCTGTCACAGGGCATTGAGCCAAGATACCTGACATATGATAAAAGTCAGAGGGACCAACTGTATTCAGTCTACTTGACTATATTTAGGGTATTGAGTTATAGCTGTCCCAATTATCTATACAGCAAGGACAACTAGGAAAATTTGGGCTAGTTCTCAGCACTTCTGGATTTTGGTAGAGTTATTGAAAAACTTAAAGTAGTGCTGACAGCACAATTCTGAGTTCGTGCATTAGAAAGCTAAAGGAACATATGCACTGGTAGTGGAATAAAGATAGTCAGCTGTGGACAAAGTCTGCCAGCAGGTGCTTTGGCGGTCAGATAACTATTGACTTATCTAGCTCCCCAATCCAACATATGTACAGTTTAACACAAGAAACACTCCATGTTTAGAAGTGGTGTAGTCAACTGGTTAGGGCACCAGACCTGGGTCTATCCTTGATTTGACAATGACCTATTGAGACCTTGGGCAAGTCACTTCAACTCTGCCTTGCTCACCCTCTCCATAGGCATTTAATTTTGAATGCCTTGCACAAAGTCCCCAGTCCCTGTTGGGTCATTACGATTTGTATTGCAGTAACATGTATTTTCTTGGGGTATGTCCACACTACAGGTGGGAATGTGCTTCCCAGTGATGGTAGACATAAGCTTGAGCTAATCCATGGAGGCATGCTCCCAACTGCTGTGTAGATTAGTCAGTGGTAATTTCTCTAGCTGTGATTAGAAAAGCAACTTTTGCCAATACTCTGGACTGGAGACGGACACTGAATCTCCAGACTTCTCTTCCTGTACTATTTTAACATTTGGTACCATGTTTACATTACTGGTATCTTGTGGTATATGTGAAGAGTCTATTTAGTAAAAAACAAAATCTGGTTGCCTATCATGCAATAGTTGGTTCACACTGCAAGCTTAAAGAGCAAGCACTCAGTTAAGTCTCCCAGAGGATGGAGTCTATGAAAGTGTCAGTGAAATGTGTTCTAATGAGATGCTGTCAGGTTGAGGAAGAGAGGACAGAAGGAAAAAGGTGAACTCCAGCACATACTTGCTAAGAGGACATTTAAATCAAAGTCTGACTTATTAAAAATAATAAACCATCAGTTGAAGTGGCCAATAAGGTTGATTGTCACCTTAAAGTAATGAACTAACCTAGACCAGCCATGGGTGCTATGGTAGGACTGGTTCGGAAGAGGTCCAGCGGGTTGGTTTGCACCAGTGCAGGTTGTGCTGCAGGAGAAGTCAGGCCTGGGGCCTCCGTAGCAGTAGATGCAAAAAGGTCTGAGCCAAA
Source organism: Terrapene triunguis (assembly GCF_002925995.2). Taxonomy (NCBI): domain Eukaryota; kingdom Metazoa; phylum Chordata; order Testudines; family Emydidae; genus Terrapene; species Terrapene triunguis. The sequence goes on from NW_020664420.1 coordinate 20,650,148, forward strand.
CAAATCGTTTGCTGCAGTCTGCAAACAAGGGGGGGGAGTGGGTGGGGAAAGAGGAGAGAAGACAGCTTTACTGGGATACAGTAACAGAATGACACCAATTCCAGTTTCTGGGCCTTGTTTTCAGGAAAGTTCTGATACTACCAAGACAGGCAGAGTCTTGTATTTGCTACTAAGCAAGATTGAGCTCTCAGATAAAAAACTATTTTGGTTCTGGAACCAGGAGACATGGGATCCAGGTTTTACACTAAAAACAGTTAGAACTCAAATTTTGCAGCCTAATCTTAGAGGCAGCATCTAGTCTGTCTAAAGCCAGCTGTGGAGGTATTTAAATGGGTATGCATATAATGAAGTTTGTCATTTACTTAGGTTAAGAATATAAGAGTATCCTGGCTTTAACACTATTTAACATTGTCCATTGGTTGTGTGCTTCAGGTACATTGTTCTTGAAGCTAAGCACTGGCAAGATAAATTAAGTGATACTGGACTTAGTCCAACTCCATTGGTCAAATATGCTGCAACAGAATTAAGGGTGTGTGTGTTGTATCTAAGCTACAATTTAACTACTTCAAATATTGCAATATTTGAGATTTCAGGGTTCTAAAGGCTTTCACATCATATAGCTAAGAGTTATGTGAAATGACTTCACAACTGAAGTAACCTTATGGCAGTTTTAGTCCTCTACAAATAGAGAAAGAGCTTCTTATATAGCCCAATCAGAAGGCACTAGGAAAGATTGCCTTGAGCTTGCTACAGAGTGCAGTCTTTTCTGAAGTCTGCTAGAATAAATATGTACTGTATGGACTTAAGAATTACTGAAGTTTTCTTGAGCAACTTAAAGAGATATTCTTTTGACTGTCTGCTGGAGGGTGAGCTATTTACTGCTGAGTTTCAGAATTCTACATTAGCATTTTAATCTAACAGGCACCTTTATGCCAGTTGCTTTATTTAACTAATAAATACATTTATAAGTACTACATACATTTCAGATCAAAATACTTACCGGAGTTAGTGAAGTATGGCAGCATTGAAAAGAAAAGGTGTATATTTAGTGATAACCATTATGAATGTACACATGAAATCAGAAAACATGGATTGCAGAGGGAACATGGTGGGTGGAACAGAATTAAAAAAAAGTTGTTGTAGAGTAGCAGGAAGAGTTTAGCCAGTATCACCATATTTTGGTAAGAAAAAGGAAAGCTTCCTTCACCCAGCCCATCTAACAAAGCATGCACGTCACCATTAAATATTTGAAGATGGTTCACCTGAACAGTCCTCCTTCCTCTTCCTGGCTTGGTACTTTGTGGAGGTGGGCTAATTGTTATGGAGTCATGTGACATGAGCTGGACATTGCTTTCAGAGTCCAGCTTTACTCCATTTTGCAGAGATAATCCTTTGGAAGGGCTTTCCGCAAATAGGTTTGATGAGGATTTGCTCAGAAAACCATTCTGTTCTCTTTCTGGTACCCCATTTTGGGTCCTTGCTGCTAGCTGCATTGGCTTACTCTCAAGAGGCCACTGGCTTGTCTGTATTTCCTGTTTGCCAGTTCTATTAGAAATCTGGTCAAACTCTTTACCAAAGTAGTCAATATCACCATTTACAGCACCGTTACCCAAGAAGCTCAGGCTTTCCTTCTTCTGAAGTGGAGATTTTAAAGAATCAAATGAAGGTTGTGCAGATTGGTCTGGTTGTGTGAAAGGATCGTCACTGAAAGGATCTGGATTGGGAATGGGAAAGAAGCTGAGATTGGTAGTGAGAGAACTTTCAGGCAAGAAAGGTGTCTGTGACTTTGGTCGTGGAAGAGAGGAAGTGATGCCATTCAAGAAGGGACTCTCTTTTACACAAGTCTGATTGTTCTCGATTTCAGAGTTTAGATCCACTAACAGGATATCTTTACTCTCCTATTAGTTTGGAAAGAAAAAAGTAAAGTTAGTTGAAGACTGAAAGATGCAAGCCATGTAATGTGTTCAATCTTTACTGTGCAGAAAACAAACAACCAGCATCTAACACTTCATGTTCATTACCAGGAAGTCTGGCAATCTCAACTTTGTTTTACAATTAGCAAAAAGCTTGACAGGGTTAGGAGCAAGGCTTCACCTGACTTCACACTTTCACTACAGTGTCATTACAATAGCACTCGGATGCTATTAGAATAAGAGGGCTCCCATCCGGATAGCTGCTTTCATAGCACCTACAGGGCAGTGCTTAGTCTGTCATGAAGACATAAGCTAGGCTTGGCTCAAACACTTAATAACCAAGTTCAAACCCTGAAAAAAGTCCTCTCCACAGGTCAGTAAGTTATAGCCATTTACAGTTTACTCTATATTGTGACTCATAGCAGTGACTTAATATTTTAAGTTTATGTTAAGGCAGTGTATTGCCTCTGGAAGATCATGACACTCAAGTGTCATATGTATACAGCTCTGTAACAGTCTGTTTACACACAGTGCCATTTTTCGGTTACAGACTATGCTTGCATGAGTGATGTAGGAGGGCACCTTAAGGGAAGCACCAGCCACTCTGAATGAATAGGATACTATCAATGTAAGTTACATTGCAGTATTATTGCTGCAATATGCCATTAACACTGTAGGTGGTGCTTGAGTAAGCTTAGCAGAGTTTATTTTGGCACAGCGTTCTTTAGTTTCACATATCAGTAATAAGTGAGGCCTGTGGATTATGAAGTCATTGTGGGTGAGGGGGGCAGTACAGCAACTTTGAAGAGCCTCGTCTCTCCTGTAGAGGAGCTGCATCTGACAGTCAAGAGGCCAGAGCCAGCCTATTCTGGGCAAGGGACCTGAGATTGGTTCAACTCTTTTGCCAGCATCTTAAGTGTAGCACTTTAAAGTCATTGCATGGATAAAAAGTTATAAAATGCCAAGTTTAGTGTGAATACCATAAAAAAAAGTGTTGAAATTGTGTGGTACTGCAAGTCTGCCTGCCACTTCTAGCTACTGAACTTAAGTATTTGATAGCACTAGAGGCAAACAGACATGGATGAAGATGGTTATGCAGTGATATGGGAACAAACTTGAGCCACTATAAAATCTCCATAATAGGAACAAGCTTCCTATGAGAGATCTAGCATAAGAGGATGAATTTTGACTTTTTACTCCTTCCAGTTAGTGGCAAAGCTGCTTTTGCACCAGTTGTCTTTATTTCTAGTGGTTAGGTTAACTACAACATCAGGTCAAGCTGAAGTCTCACCTTGCTTGAGTAATTTGTGTGACAAAATGGAATAGCAAGTTATTATACCGCAAGAGGTCTTTACTTACTGTAGGACTGTTCAGGTCAGGAGGCGTGGACATATCGCCAAACAAATCCATCTGGTCAACACCCTTAAAGAAAGTTACATATTTGGAAGAGGTTCAGATTCTGTGTAAGGCAATGATTTCACCACACTGATGTAAGTGTTTAAGACCAGCAGAGTACAAACATATTAAGTCAAAGTCTAAGATATTCCACTTTTAACCAAGGAAGTAGTTTACTATAGTAAGACAACTTGTTTCATACATGTGCACCTTTAGAAACTGCTAAGAGATCTGCTATGTAGTTTAAGCATTATGTCAACATACCAGTTTTATTTTGTCAACTTGATCAGTCAATGCATCGCTACCATTCTGGAAGTGAAAATAAAGGCAATGTTAGTGCTAAGACAAGTCTGAAACAAGCAGCTTATTCCAGTGATCATTCAGGTTGACTGATTTATGAATTGCCACAGAGGGAGATGAGGACTATGTCTAGGCTGTTAGTGCTGTGAAGCAGTAAGACCCTTTGTATTGCTCTATAGTACTAGTTGCATGTTCTGAGGTTGTTGCTTCCAACTTTACTTGCTAGGTAGAAAGTATATAAAGGGGAAGGCAAGAGAGTTAGAATCTCACTTGTTCAGAGTGCATGTATTACTCAGATTGAAAGAGTAAAGTTTTACCTCAACTGTCTTATTGGCTTCTTCATTCTAAGATGGAAAAATAGATAGTATACATTAGCATCTGGCCATTACTTGATTGGCAGAAGATCAGATTCCTTCCTGTAAAGAACTCTACAGCTTTTGAAACTGTTAGAGGAGGAATTTGAACATTCTCAGCTAGACTGCTCTGGTAGTAAAGCAAATGTTGCCAAAAGCCAAGGACAATTATAAAATGTTGATATGAACCAGCTTTATTTCAGATAACACTGAAGTGCTAGCCTCTCTAACCTAGTTTGGACACTTCCTGATCTAGTCAAATAGAAGAGAATCTTAGATCACTATGCGTCCTAACTACTTGTAGGTTTATTTACATTTAATCTTTTTCCATGTATGCAATAGTCATATGCACAAAGCTGGTAGAGCAAAGATTCAGTCCTACTACAAGTTATATAGCAGTCAGTTTAGCTACTGGGCAATATAGAGTTGAAATATGGTAATGCTGAACAAAGGTAGTTATTTTGATAAGCAGCTATTCACCAACAGAGTCCTCCTACCCAAAGGATCTCCTACTAACAAAAAAAGTTACTTGCCTTTTTCTTATCCTCTTCCTCCTTTTTCTTGATGTTATAAATTACTTGGAAGAGGTCCTTGAGATCAACTACTAGAGGTTCAGCCTGAAAGGGAAAGTTTTATACTTTAGGTTTCTGCAGAGAAGGTTTTCTAATTGGTGGCTTACTGTTAAATACGACCTGTACTTGCTGAGTTAGTATTCTACTATAGGAATGGTATCAATTTCCAGGCTAACTGCTTTATCATGAAGCTTACTGAAAGGTGTTTGAATACAATGAAACCAAGTCCCACTTGCTGTCACCTCCCCTTTGGTCAAAGCCTTTTATTAAATGCAATTACTTTAATAGTAAGGGAAGCCAAGAGATGGAGAACAGTAAGAAACTATGTACTGAAGAGGACTTTACATTAGTGTAGAGCAGGAAGCAGCATTTCTGTGCTTAGTCCAAAGGCAATGGTGCATGACCTGTATCCCTTGCAAACAGTCCAGGGTAAGAACTGTGCCTTCCTTGGTACATTGCTAGACATGTTCTGGGAATAGGCACACCTTATTTTCAGCAAAAGGATAATGTAGGCTTTTTTTTTAAAGCTGCTGATAATCATGGGTGAAGCCTGCAGGTGGGAAAAGGTACCCCATTCTCAGACACTTAAAAGCTGGGTGGAGCAGTGTCAGCTGATCCATTTTGTGGTCCTCCATTTTCTACCAGAGGAGAAATTACAGCTGGCTGGTCCATGCTAAGTTTTAGGATTTGAGTGGTTTTCCCCTCTACATCCTCCTCCCTTCTTGAGGACTTTCCAATTTTATTTGCTGGCTGCATAAGTCTATCTTGAACAGATGATGCCCATTTGCCCTCAATTCATGGGTAAGACTAAAGGAGCAGGCTGCTATGTTTTGCTTTGTTCATTTTAGCAAAAATGAAAAAAAAAAACAACACACCTCTTAAAGGTGCTGCAGGAAAGGCTATTCTAAAGTTTTGTTCCCCCTCCAACTCCCCCCTGCCCCACTAAAATCAAGACTTCAGAGAGTGTTCAGGAGATGAAGTGTTGCATTTAAAGCTAAACTATATTGTTCAGATAATTATCAAAAACCCTGTAGAAAGCCCTTTAAGGCCCAATCTCCACCTACAAGTTAAATTGACCTAGCTAAATCTCAGTTGTGAAAATTTGTGCTATAAACATGTAGTTTGGTCAGCCTAACCCCCACTGCAGATGCAGCTAGATGGAAGAAAGTTCTTCAGTAAGCCAATGTACTGCCTCCTACAGAGGTAATCTACCTCTGAAAGGGGGTTTTCCATTGGTTTAGGACATGTCTGTGCTATACCAGCACAGCTGCAGAACCATAGTTGTGCCACTATAGTGTGGACATAGCTTCAGGTACCAAGTCAAACCCTCAAAGTTAGGAAATGCCACACCTGACCCTGGGAAGGTCTGGCTCTTGTTCCTTCTACATGTAGGTTAGGAAGCTTCCTGCACATTGCCTGGGGTATAAGGGTGGGTAGGGGATGAAGAGCACAGAGATACAGGCATCTGAACTGAGAACAGGGAGCCTGGACTCAGCTTATAGTAGCCCAGAACTACAGTTGCAGAAAGTCCTAGAGAATGGCCAGCGTGCACAGAATCTTTGATGAATACTTGCACATGCTGATTTTTGAAGAGCTTATCAGAGTTCAATGTGGCCAATTTTGTTCAGATTTTCAGAGACAGCAAAAAGGCTACTCCCTGCCAAAATTTCAAGTCCTTGCTCTAAAGGTCACCAGCATTTAACAAGGACAAAAATATATTTCTTCCCATTCATTCCTCTCCCTCCCCTGCCCTGTTCTTGGCAACTGAGGAACAGCATGGGCTGCTGTTTTCTAAAACTCAACCTTAGACACCCAGTATGTACAAATTCAGTTCAAGTGGTTAAATTTGCAAAGTTAAGGCCATTTTCAATTCCTGATAATGGGTAGTGCTAGGAAACATTAGACTGTTACCAGCTGCACCTATAGAACAGTGATTAAGCCAACATTTAAAGCAGGCATTAGCAAACCAGCTTGCCCCAAGACAGTAGGTGGAGAGCCCAGACAAGCCATCATTCTTGACAATTGCATAATCCTTCCAAGAGGAAATCTGTTTCTGGGAAAGGTCACACCAGGTCCCATCACCTGTTTGTTCCAGCTTTTTTTGGGGGGGGAGGGAGGGGAGAAGGGGAGGAGCACAGTTCTAATCAGTGCCCCCATGAACCAGACACGAAACTTTGAAAAGCTAGAGATGTGGCTTGTCATTAGTAGCAGATGTGTTAGACAGGAACAGCAAAGCCAGAACTAGTCAAACTTGCAGGATTAACACATCCACAAGTCAGCACTTGAACTCAGACACTGCCATTTGTGCTGGCCTTTTAATAATTTTTTATTCCCACTTTTAAGAGTGCAGACTAGAGCTCCTGGCCATGAGTACAAAATTTATTGGTGTGCACATGTTTATTAAGTTGCTCTCCATTAAGAGAAGGGCTCCTTTGGCCAGCAGTAGAACTCTGCATGCTAAAATGCAAGAAACCATCCAATCTTCCTAGTGCCTAAAGCAAGCTCAGGCCACTTCAGTAACTTGCATCTCAGTGCTGTGTTGAACACCAGGTCATGCTGCAGTAAGAAATTCTTAATCAGCAAGATATACGGTATAGGTTATTCCTCAACTGATGCTCCTTGCAATGGAGAGTTACTCAATTTCTATTTTGGAAGACAGCCTGCTGAATAGGCTTCTTGTATTTCTTCAAGTTGGTCTTCAAAAGCTGACTCAGCTCTGAGTTGTCTATGGGCTCCATAAGAGTCCGTTTTGGCTAGGATTGATTTATTGAGAGAGGTAGAAAAGCATAAACAATATGCCCAAAAGTTGTCCTGCAAGTCCCACAGGATGACCTTAATGCCCAACAGATCCCTTAATTCATACCTGTTGTGCTGTTTTTATGGCAAAAAACTGATGTTGTCCTTCTCCTCCGCAAACATATCCAAATGCACGGTTGTCAGTCACATCCCGAGCAATAAAGGAGATTTTGTTTACTGGATGCTCATGTTCTATGACCTAGAATTGAAAGCAATTAGTCAGTCTTTTGAAAGTTACTAAAGTTAGTTCTGTTCTGCTGCACCAAACATGAGTACACAGAAAACTATGGGATGGCAGTGGCCTTCTTTGAGTGCCTATGTACAATAAAAACTTAAGTGAGCTCAGCTTATCAAATCTGTAAAAATGGACAGGGCAATATCCAAGTGGTTTGCCAGTCAGCATTAAGGTTTGACATGCTCTGTATCCTAGAAACAGGACAGAATAGTGCCAGGCTATTAGTGCCTACAGAGGTCAGGCAGGATCCAACTCCTTCCCCTTCCCTCCAAAGTACCAAAAAAGTCTGAGTAGATACAGATTAGCTCCTACTTCTCCCCCCTGACACTCCCACAGAGGAGAGTCCTTAGAGGTGTTGTACATGCTAGAAAGCTTTCCTAGGTCTTTAAATTTTAGGTGAAGAGGCTGCTAAGTTAGTTTCTTCTCCAGTGACCACAGCTGCACTGTCTTAATGGTCATGCACATAGCCAGTTCTGAATTCTTACCCCAGTTTTTTCATCAATTATCTTGATACCAGAAAGGGAGATGTTCACCCAGATCTTCTGTTTGTGCTGTCCCTGGGAGCGGGCAGCTACTGCCATTCCCTAAATGAACAGGCATTATTAGTAAGATTTATGCAATTCAAACTTGCTGAGCACCAATGTGTTCAGCTGGAGTCAAGTTTGTTTGTGCCTAGATACCTATGCTTTGAGTAAGTTGTGCCTCAGGTTAGATCTGTGCAACCCATAGACCTCAATGAAGCTGCAAATCAGCAGAATTTGACCATCTGTCTACATCAGAGATGAAGTTTTATTATGCACCCATGTTAGTATAGACAATACTGGAGTTTTAGGTTCTCAAGATTGTTCCCCCACCTGCACTAGTTTAAGCTTGTAAGAGCTTTAAAGCAGACCTCATTTTCATAAGCACCTCTGTCAAAAGGAGCTATGGGGCAATATCTTTACTAGGTCAAGTCTCTGTCCTGGTTTAAACCAAACAGATGATGGAGATCAGTTGCCTATCCATACTGCCCAACAAAAATGATTAAGTTATTAGTACTGAAGAGGCTGATATGACCACTGAGGCATGTAATTCTGAACATGCTTAATGTTGCTGACTGTAGCTTTGTAGTTCACTCTGCTTTGCCTGCATTATGACCTATAGCAAAGCAGTCTAGAGAAGAAGACTTGAGGTTTTATTGAGCATTCTTGAATTGCTAGAAGAGCATGCATTTATTTTAGTTACAGTAGTAGTGGATGCATGTTCTTTGACTAATCCAATTTGGAGTCTTCACAACTGCTATGGAAATTCTCCCTGCCACCTTCACTCCCTTCCAGGGAGTTTAAATTCCCCAAGTTTGGGATTTGATTTTGGCTCATCAACCTGCATCTTCCAGTTCAGATACTAAGAACTATATGGATTATGAAACATTTGCAGAGCAATTTTCAGATTAAACAGTTGCTCATTGTAGTTTTGGGCTGCTTCCTTCCCTTCATTAGTTCTGCTAATGTTTTGATTGGAGTGGCACCTTTCCTCCAGTTAGGATCTGTGCACCTGTATCACACTGAAGTGTAGTAATTGCTTGATATTACTTTAGTACACACAGTGGGAGTTGTGGCATGGTTTGCCTTTGACCACTATATTCTGCCTACTGAATAGTATGCATGTCTGGTTAAAAGGCCAAGTTCAGACCTTTACCTTCAGCTTCATCATTGAATCTTGGCTCATTTTGTCTCCTCTTGCTTCTGGAACATCATCAATGCCAATCAGCTTGGCTTTGTATCTTACACCATCCCCTTTGAATCTGGCCAAAAGAAATTCATCTGTTTTTTCTGAACCTGAAAGATAGATAAGCTTTTAAATGGTGTTTGGAGCTTAAGTGTCTAGTCTCTCTGAAGACAGTGCTTTGTCATTCATTTTGCAATCCATTCTAGTCTGCTGCTAACAGTTACATGAGCCATGTGATTTCATATTGCTTTTAAGGTATCAGCTAAATGGGAGTATCCAGTACTCTTGTACCATTGGGTCCCCATTGTTTATTAGATGGGGATTTAGAATTGTGGGGAAGCAATACGAGGCATCAGTTTAAAGCTTAGTTTAGAGAGAATCAATATAACAAGTTGCTTCTTCCCATCAATTGGGGTTTTAGTCTTCTGAAGGTTAACAAGGTTATACTACAGACTTTCTAGATCTTGAATTAGGCATATTACCTTAGGTCAGGGGTGAAAGTGAGCTGTATGAGCCCATACTTTAACATCCCTGCCCCTTTTGCCTCCCCTGGCGGTGGCCCTGCTGGTACAGACCCTATCAGTCCTTCCAGCCCTATGCGAAGGATTGGGGCCCTCAATGGAGCAGGGGACTGGTCTGTTTGCTGGGACAGGAAGAAGGCCCTGAGCCAGTTTAAAAAGTCAGGTTGTTTATCCAAAAAGCCCCTAATCTAGAGTTGCTAACTGTCTAAACACAAACACCTACAGACCCTACCAGCAGGGCCACTGATGGGGGTGGGGAAGGAGGGCAGCAATGTTAGAGTGCTGTTGTGGCAAAGGACCCTCCTTAAAGTGCTTTCACAGCAGCACTTTAATGTCAGTGGCCCTGCTGGTACAGCTCCTTCTGGCAGGGCTGCCTATGGGGGGAGGCAAACAGGGCAATGTTGTCAAAGTGCTGCCGCAGCGCTTTAACATAGTTGCCCCTTTTTGCCCCCCTGGGCTGCTGACAGGGAGGGTGGGGGCAAAAGGGCAGCTGCCCTGGTGCTTGCAGTTTAAAAGGGCCCAGGGCTCCCAGCTGCTGCTACTGTGGCAGAGGCTGGGAGCCCCAGGCCCTTTTAAATCACTGATGGAGCCCAGGGTGGCAAGGGCCAAGTAGTGTGGATGGGCTGGCAGGGGGAGGCTGACCTCCAGCCCTGCCCTGAGGCCTGGCCCCTGTACTGGTTAAGAATTTATTACTTTCACCCCTGCCTTAGGTCTTGGCAAAGTGACAATCTAAGGCATGAGTTTTAGTAACAAAAAGATAGTTTGTGATGTTATTGTAACCTGTTTGATACCAAGCTATGACACTGCATAAAAATCTCTTGGTCTATAACCAATTAGATTACTCTTCCATTCTGCAGTGAGCATGTTCATACATTAACTTTTGGTGACAAGAAATGTTGTATACAAGGTTTATGGGTCATACGTCAAGTGATTAATAAGGTCTACAGAAGCAGACTTCAGTCCTGTTAGAGTTCATACACCACAACTTTGTTGTGCTACAGACTATGAAAGTTAAGTATTTGGACACTACTACAAACAAAGGCTAATGTTTGATTCTGGCTGCTTAAAGGTAATCTACCAGCAGGTATTAGAACCTCTGAAATTCAGAGGTGAGTTATGCACAAAAACCCCAAAACAGGTTTGACCACTCTGTATGTGGAATGGTGTCTGCACATGATTCTACAGACAACATGCATTTGACTCCACCATCCAGATTACCAGAATCTGAACTGGAGGAGGTTTCCAGTTGTAAGTTAGTACTTTGATTTTTAAACACTGTTCCAGAACAGTGAGCTATTCCTTTGAAGATAGCTGCAGGTTTATGAGTGTAACTGATACACATCTAAGATCTTGCAGTTGGTCCAGTTGCTTCCTCCCTACCACCTTAGAATTTTAGGTTTTATGGACTCTAGAAAGTTAGGGGAGAGAGTGTCAGTTCAGTATTGAAGGTTTGCTAGAATCTCTTGCACTGCCATGAAAGTTGAGTAGAGTATGAACGAGTTCAACTCTGATGGGTCCTTTTATAGGCTCCAGTAGAGATCATTTGGGTTATATACACATAGCAATAGCTTGACCAATCTCCTAGTCTACCCTACCCATGCATGCTAGAATATAGATTTGGCATTTGTCAAGCATAATGAAACTATACTGCTCTATCAGCAGCATTTGATGTTTGAGTCATATCTGCAGCTATATTCTGGACTTGAAGTTACTTCTGCAAGTTAGCCATCTCCAGAAATGCTGTTTTATTCCATTGTGCTACCTTGTGTTTATTCCTTCACCTAGAGGAAGGTCACATGACTCATACAGATAGTTGGTTAGAGGATAAGGGACAAGACCAAACAGCTTCCAGTTTTCTAGCTTCCATACTTACCTGATTAAGATAGTTACCCATGAGAAAGCGGAAGCTGTTTAAGCCAATCTTTTGGAGGAAAAGTGGTATGAGCAGTCAAGAGGTTCACTAGCACCTGGGTGTGACAGAATAGTGAAGGAGGGCCTTAGATCTAGGCTAGGCTAATGTAAGGGAGTGGTTAGAGCATTGGCTTATTACCATGTCATAATTTGAGGAAGTGTAAGCATCCATCTACAGGGCCCTAGACCATGGACTCATGCAGATTGAGTCAGTGCTGTAAACCAAATTACTGACAGACCCCTAAAGTAACTGCCAGTAGACTTAAGTAAGGCAAAATTGGTGCTGTGGCTTGGGTGTACTCTTGTTTAATGCAAGACCTTTCCCTGTCCCCATAATACAGATGCTCTCCACTGTTACCCAGAGGAGGTGATGCACATGACCAGAGATTCTATTCAGAACTAGCAAGAGTTAGTAATAAACTTCTGAGCCAGTCAATTCTAGGGATCAGTTTTCAGATGTGTTAGTCTTGCAACTCCTATCAAAAAAGAATACCACTTTGGTCATTCAGAGTTCTTGTAGTTGGGAGCACACTATTTAAAAACCTTACAGGTGAAAGTGCAGAGGATTTAAATCTGTTGCTGGAGTCCTTGCTTCCTAGACCTGAGGCCATCTAGTTGATGACTTAAGCTTCTGGGATTTGGCAGAAGTTTAGGCAATGAGTTTTAAGTCTGGTATTAAATGCAGTAGTCTTTTCAGAAGGAAAGGTTCATGGGCAAGTGTCAGCAGCTTCCTGGAGATTAAAGCTATTAGTGGCAACTGTTAGATGCTCAGCACTATGGAAGTGAACCATGTAACAGCATTAAGGATTCAGACATCCTTTTTTGAACATCTTGGCTAGTATTCATTACCTACTCCCTGCCCCCAGTCTAAGCCAGGGATAAGAAAATCACAGCCTGCATATGAGGTAACTTAGTATTGAAGAGCGATGAATTGCTTACCCTTCTTTTTTTCCTTCTTTGAGGCAGGTGCTTTTGGTACTGCCTGCTGCTCAGGCTGGTTGTTGATATTAGTCGTTTCTACTTCATTAGACATTTTGAGATGGAGGCCAGCCTCAACTCCAGAAGCATTAAAGAATGCAATACTCGCTGTGTTGTTGGATGTCCAAACAGTGATCAACAGGCAGGCATAATACTTCACCTTCAGGAAGGAAGTTAAGTACTTTAGTTAAACTGCCAATATTCTATTTGGTTATTTAAAAATGTCACCATATTAAGATTAAAAAAAGTACATGCCATAGGCCCACTAGGTACAGACCAGTGAAGTTAGTTTTCACATGTCTACAGCTGTAACTGCAACTCCTTTCATGAAAGACATCTCATCAAGGGACACTGATATTCATATATGTTAATAGCTGAAGTGCTTAGTTACAGGACATGATCAAGATCTAGCCACTATTTGCTTGGTGTGCCAAGGAGGTCAAGGTGTCAATTTCATACAATTGCTCCCCTGAGATGTTTCTGCTTTATTTGCCATATAGAAGTTGGTTTCTAGTCTAGCTAAACTGCCATTTTGATCAATTTCACTTCGCCTCCTATAAACAAAGGACTAACTATTGCTAAATAAGTGAGCATTTTGCAATTGCACAATAGGGAGGGGAAGAGGAAAGCTACTGGCAAGTGCTTCAGATTCCACATAGGTGAATAAGTACAGCACTTGCAGTTTTGGGAAAAAGTTATGTGGCCTGAAGTAGATTGTATTCTCCCCTTGCTGAGATTTAAGCTTACCCACTGCTTCTCTCCTCCTCTGCCCCCCAAGATTGATGCTCTAAATACCCATTTTTCTGCACAGATGTGTCCTTCTGGATGATAAGAACTCCTGTCTGACAACCAATAATGCAATAGACTCCAGACAGTCAGATCTGTCAAGACTTTAGGTAGAACACATGTAGGGACTGATTTTGTGCAGATATGCTCTCCATTTCAGAGCCTCTCATGCCATGTGATGGCTGTTCACTAATCCAGATAAGTATAGTTCTCAAGTGGATTATACAAGCAGGCCCATAATTTGTGGTCCTGTGCTGGTTGGGCCAACAAGAATGTTATGTAGTGGGCAGAGGCATCATTTTGCCAGAGTGTAAAGGTATGTGCCTTTCATGTAGATCTCAGAAGATCCCTTGTCCTTGGATGGCTTTTTGCCCACCCATCCAGCAAAAGTTCAGTAGGAGAGTCCTGTGCAGCAGGTAGTTCTACAAGTTATTTTGTCCAGTTTAATTATCCTTAAGGGTAGTTCTGCTTTATAAATATGAGCAAGCTGAAAGGAACTACTACAATACAGTCTACTAAACCTCATGTGTTTACAGACAAAGTTATCCAAGTTACCTAGGCAATCATTTGTGCACCATTAGAAGGGGAAGAGTATTCAGAAATAATTATGTTCCCTACATTTTGTTGTCTTACAGCCTAAAAATCCCTGGTAATTGGGTTGAGTTTTGAGTAAAGCCAGTATGTTTTACAGTAGCAGCCCCTTCAAATGGTCTCCAAGGGTGCCAGAACAATTTTGATAGTGGAAGTGCTGAGAGTCATTGAACCAAACTAAACCCTGTATATGATGGAAACCACTTCAAGCAGCACCCCCAGTTCTATCACCTGACTGTCTCATTTGATTGACTAAGAAGCCATGAAGTAATTAGAGGATCTTCAAACTCTGCAGTCCTGATCAAGCTCTAAGTGGTTTCCTAATTTAGTTTGAAAGACATAGAAAGTAACTGTTTAGTAACAATGTATTTTAGCATCTAAGTTCAGGGATAGTCAATAGGTGAACTGCAGGCCAAATCTGGATCACCAGATGCTTTTGAACAGACAAAAGAAATCTTAATCATTGTTATTTTAATTTACTCTGGAGTCTGGACCTTGACTATACCTTGCTCAAGAAATTTGGACAAAAAAATTGACTACCCTGATCTAGTATTTCCAGCTCTAGCACAGGCAAAGCATCAGATAAATGCAACTTTACCTGGCAAAACTGGATTTCAAAATATGCAAGACATCCACAATGAGACAGTATTTAAAGAATTTAAAAAAATATATATACACTCAGCCATCTGAAGCAGTCAGGAAATAGAAATAGGCTTCCGGGGACAATAAAGCACAGACTTAAATGTAAGTGTCTAGAGCCAATTAGAAAACTACATTGTCACACTGATTTCATCAGACGACAAATGTTACAATTACAAGCCATTACCACTTAGCAGAAGGTTTTCTTATGAAAAAGTTTAAAGGGTCTGTCTGAGTCACTAATTTTTAGTTTGGTTTTCCCTATAGCACTGAGGAGGAGCTACACCAACTCCAATGCCTTCCCTATCACAAGGCAAATCAGTTAGTTACAAGTTTAATAAAAATTAAAACTAGTAACTAAGTCCTATGAGTAATTTGATAGCTGTTGATATTGGACTTTCAGTGCAGATGGGGCAGGATGAATATGTAGCTCTTTGGTTTCTATTTCTTGAATTCCAAATGACAGCAAATTCATTCTTAATTGTGAAATTCCTAAAGTGAACCCATTAAGTGGCTCTTTGGTGTAGGCTGCCTGGAGTCAATAAGGGTGTCTCCTCTAAATACTGGGAGTCTTAGGAAATATACATGTTCCAGATTTTATATTACTGCCCTCAGATACAGCTATTCTGCTGGGTAATATTGCAACATCTTCTAGGAAAGATGTCCATCTTTCCTAGTTATGTAGTCAAGTGGAAGCTGCAGTGTTGGTTGTAGTATTGCACCTAAAACTAAGGCTATTGAAAGATTGGAGCAAAGTTATACATAGACCAGATTGGAAGAGAATTTCCATGAAAGCTGCTGTTTCCTTCCTTGCTCTAGTCAAAAGTCTAGTCAATGTTCAGGCCACCATCCTCCACCTGATTAAGTCAGTCCCCTAAGAGGAGCAGCCAATAAATCTCTAGCATAGGAGTGATCAAACCAGTCACTGGAGATCAGGAAGTTAAGCTGGAAACTCTAAAAGCTCATCTGCCTTCACTGAAGTGAGACAGTCAGTGATAGCTGCTAAAAGTGTCAGATTCTGAAAGCTGACCAAGGCAGGCATAAGTCTTGTGTAGTCTGCTCCCCCTGCTTCCAAGATCACTTCTTGTGGGAAAAGGGCAACTGTTGGCAAAAATTCCAGGAGTATCCAGTTTTGAGTCTAGAAAATTTAGTTTGTTACAGTTCCCACCACTATATAAAACTTTAGACTTGTGGCCATATAGGTGAGCTCTTTGTAACAGTTAGATTAAGCCTTTAAGGCCAAAAGGGACCCATCATGATCATCTAGCCTGACCTCCACACTGCAGGCCACAGAACCTCACCCACCCACTCCTGTACTAGACAACCTCTGGCTGTGTTACTGAAGTCCTCAAATCAGGATTTAAAGATTTAAAGTTTCAGAAAAATCTACCACTCATTAGTTTAAACCCACAAGTCAACTGTGCCTCATGCTGCAGAGGAAAGTGAAAAACCAAGTCTCTGCCAATCTGATCCAGGGGGAACCCCAAGTAGAGTCTATACCAAAAAGTTGATTCCAGATGAAGTCTAGGGTCAATTACAACAAACTTAATGTATATTGGTCACCAAGATTTAATCTCATCCTACTGAGAGAGATTTACTCTTCTGTAAAATTTAAAGCAGATGCCTCTAGTGTAACATTGTATGCATGGATATGTAATAAGCATATTATGATCTGAGAAACCTACAAACAGGTATTCTGTTTTAGCTACACAATCTCTTCCATCACTAATTTTGACTAACCCAGATTCACAAGTTGCATTAAATTGCTCCTATAGTTTATAGACTAGAGCAAAAAGCTAGTTTATAACCTCCCTAAACTTTGAGCACTAGCAGCTATATTTTAGTCATAGACAGTAGATCAACCAGGCCTATGATAAAGGCCTGGTCTGTCGCAAAGATTTCTGGAAGTCTTGATTCACATGTACAGCTATGTGAAACTTCAAGTTTAATTTCCTTTTTCTAATGCTAAGGTTTCAGCTCTTTGTAGATTCCTTAAAAGAAGATTATGACTATTGGTGTCACCACTACAAGCAGTGGAGTTTAAATGGTCTTTCAGCCCAGAGCATCTTTGCAGGCTCAGGGAGAAGTACAATGTCACCATTCCTCCATTAGCACAGCATAATTTTCCTGAATATGGTGTCCCATCATCTAATCACAGGTCTGCCTCTAGATCAACCTGACTTTGGTTGTTCTTGCATTATTTTCTTTGGCATCTTATCCATTTGTTTTCTACAGAGTCCCACCAATGGCTACAACTGGAAAAATTACAATCCTAGACCCTGATTTAACGCCTTATTCTAAATTCATTGGTCTTTAATTATTCTACTTTGTCTCTGTCATCTTTCAAAGAACTCATTTCATTTAGCCTTCTAATGTAACTACTTGCAGACCTCTGTCTAATACTGTTGGTACATTGCATTGATAAGTTTTGTAATGTATCTTTTGTCAATGTCATGAAGCACTTGCAGCTAAGTCACATCTCCCTTTAACCTCCTTCTTGGTGGAACCATCAGATGAAGCAGTCTAGAAACAAAATTCTACTTGTTTTAGGACTTCACTGCTGCATTTGAACACTATTGTCCCTTTCCTCAAGATAAATGCCAAGATGACAAAGTGGTTACAAGTCCCAGTTGACCATGCTGGTTTTCTTAAGGTAGCAAGGAGTATCATCATGAATTCAAGTGTGCATACCCATTGCACTAGGTTATCTTAATTCTAGAGCTAGTGTCAAACTCTAACGAGTGCTCAGTCATTTGGAGCTTTTTTGCACCTATTTTCTCTCTAGTCCTTAGAAAAAAAAAAGTAGTAAGGTATTGCAGTACTGAATCACCTCCACAGTCCTAGTTAATGCTCACCTGTTCATACATCCAAGAACAGGACAGGTTTCAGAGTAGCAGCGTGTTAGTCTGTATCCACAAAAAGAACAGGAGTACTTGTGGCACCTTAGAGACTAACAAATTTATTAGAGCATAAGCTTTCCAAAGAAGTGGGCTGTAGCCCACGAAAGCTTATGCTCTAAAATTTGTTAGTCTCTAAGGTGCCACAAGTACTCCTGTTCTTTTTATCCAAGATCATGTTACCCCTGTCCCCCCACCCCAAATTGCTACACTAGGAGCTCATGTTGAGTTGTTTGTCCTTCTATTACCCCCTTCCCCATCCTTAGGGAAAGGAGTTCTTCTGAAAGTCCCCATCCAGTAGGTACGAGGACCATTCCTTGATGTATGACTTTGCATTTTAATACAAACAAATGCATTGCTTTCATGGTAAAGCCATGTTACTAGGTGATCCAGATTGGTTCAGAATACCCTGGCATTCTGACCACCTTTGTTTTCTGCAAATTTACTTCTAGATCATTGATCTAAAGATTGATCATTAAACCCAGTAGTGATCCCTGTGAATCCCCACTAGATCACCCCCATCTGATTAGGATTCCCTACTGACAACTGCTTTGAGAGGTCAGTTAGCCAGTTCTTATTGAGAACAGTTAATATAAGCTCAACTTAAATGAACAGTTCTCAATAAGTAGGTTGAGTCAGGGAGGCAGCAACCAAAGGGGATGAAGTAGTATTTTGATGAGCAAAGGGACAACTGCCCTCCTTAGAAAGCCAAGATATGTCAGAGTGAGGCCCCACTGAAAAATGGTCCACCAAAGACAAGTGATTACTTTCTGGAGATCTGTTCCTACACAGCTTATATGCCCAAGGATTGAAGCTGCCTTCTCTTACTCAGACTTTTCTTGCCATTGCAGGTATGTGCTCCCCCACTGATAGAAGTGTACATTTCTGCACTAATTACCCTATTTCCCCACCCCTTTTGGAAGCTTATGCACCAGTTTAGGTTCCAAGGAGTCTCTTTAGAGTATTCTTAAGGCTTAGATGGGAAAGATTGGACCCATTTTCACTGTGGAAGTCTGACTGTGTTTTTGCCTACAGAGGGGGTGTCCAGTTTTTAACTAGATTGTCCAAAGCCAATAGCAAATGCACACTGTATAAAGCTTCCACTGAAGACTTATGAATCTGGGAATGAGCCAGGTTTGCAGGTTGCACTTTGAGCCAGGTTTGAAATAAGCCAACACAGAGGGCTGTCGTATCCCTGGCCTGGAACAGATGTTTGAAAACTATGGTGTGCCGGTATTTTACTCCAGAACATGGTCCTTCAGATTTTATTGAAAAAAGCAATAAATTTGATGCACAGTTAAACAGTTTGGAAGTCATTTACCATGCCATGGGACGCACTCTCACTCAGCTAGCTGGGAGACTCAGTCATTTTTCCTGTTGAGCCAGATGTTCAGGAATGTGCAAAGGTTAGACTATTGCAAAGTTAATGTTTTAGTGAGTTGGGCTTCTTTACTCTTTAAGATGAGCCTCAAGAGTAGCTCAAAAAAGCACTATATTTAGTTTAAAGCATTTCATTAACTATAACTGTTTAGTGGTCTGAGAAGACCTTGTGCTGTATGAGTACTCCCAGACTATTGCTTTGCGTAACCACTTTAGAGATAATGCAATGAAGAAGGGGTATTTTAAGTAGGGTGACCACCTTTTCAGATGTGGGATACATGCTGGATCCCCTTCTTTCCCCCCCACCCCCCCAATGGCCCTGCTGAGGCCAGAAGCCAGAGCTGGGCCATGGTAAGAGTTGCTCAGGGAGCCCAGGCTGCTGTGGGGAAGCCATGGACCCTCCACCTGCCCAGGGCAGGGTGCCAGAGAGCAGCCCCACCACCCAGGAAGAGGCTGGCCCCACCTGAGCCTCAGGAAGGTGCCAAGCAGAGCTGTGGAGAATCCAGGACAAATGCTGTCCTGAGTTCTTCAGCCCAAGACTTGAACTCTTCATTTTGGGACTCCCCTGCCTAATTTGGGACAGGTGGTCACTCTAATTTTAACTTAAGGTTTCTAGGATCTAGGAGGTGCTTCAGGTTAAGCTATAACTACCCAAGTAAAATGTGCCCTAACTGAGCCAAGGGGGCTTGCCATTTTCAGAAGCAGCTAGTTCAGAAGCTATACATGCCTAGCCAGAAATAGGGAGGAGATGTAAGATAGAGGAACTTTGTCTTGAAGTTGTGCACCACACTACCTTTCCCCTCTCCACATTCCTCTTGAGGGGAGGGTCTGATGTTCCCAAGTAGTCCCTGCACTCTTAACAGAAGCTGAAGACTTATTGGGTAATCCAGCCAGGTGTGATCAGTTGGGCCAGCTAGTGCTTCTAGTGTTCAAGGTATTCTCTAGCCCAGGGAGAACAATGTTGATTATTAAGATCAGCAGGTGAGCTGCACTGTTTTATTACTGTTGTACAGGACACTTATTCTCAATCTAATTCTCTTGAAAGTCCTACTCCAGTTTGGAGCCAAGGCAGAGACCAGTGAGAACCTAGACAGACCAAGGCTAAGTTGAAGTCAACATATTGCCAAGTTAGAAAGTCAAATAGCAACTGCTATTTTAGTTTGTTTTGGCAACCACTTCGTATACAACTGAGCAAGTCTTTGGTTGCTGCACTGTTATGCAGTGCCACAAGAGCAGTATTCACAGGTGAGTACTTATCCAAAAGCTCTTTGCAACAGGATAGATGAGATGCCATTAGTTCAATGATGAAGTAAAGGCATCCACTAATGACTGCTCTGAATAAGTCAGCAACTAGGGCGCTACAAGCCATTTAACCCAAGAAGGAGAAAGTATTCCCACAAGAGCCATAACTTAACCACCAATTGGTTACATATGGGGCAAATAACTTGTCAGATGGGTCTGAAGCTTTCAGATAAAGTCAGTCTTTGGAAGAAGCAAGTGCTTAAGACTCAGGGGATAAAGTGATGCACAATTAATCCCATTTAACTGGCTGTTGATTGCCTGCCAAGACCACCCTACTATACATACAACATGAAGTCCACCTTGCTTTGAAAGCTGCACAATAAAAAAAAAAAAAGACAGGTGGCTTTGTGTGTTCGGTACATGCAGTATTGTATTCCACTGTTGACGCTAGAGTCTTCCATAAAGCAAGTAGAACACCTGGAAACATGGTTTTTACTGATAGTAGTGGAAACAAGGCCACTCTGCATTTTGGCCTTAGACCGCACAGCAGCTAACACTTTGAAAGCCGAGACCAGATCACCTTTTGAGATCTGCTCTTGCTTTATCACCACTCAAACAAAACAGGGCAGGTGCACACAACCAGACATGGCAACTTCATATACTGTACAGTGCACATCATCTAATCTAGGAGTATGATTGATCTGGGAAGAAACTCAAAATCTGCACCTTCAGCATATGTATACAGAATACATTGCACTGACTATTAGTTGCCAGTCCTTTATGAAGCCTAGTCTACAATAGCACTGGAAAGAGGGCCCATTTGTATACATTTCCTCTTCTGCCCCCATTCCTTTAGTTATTGGAATCTAAAGTCCTTCAAATGTGACTTCTAGTCCTTTAATTTTACACTTCTTGAATTTAAAGAAGGATTATTTCAGGGAAATGTTTGTATTATTCATTGTGCCAGTTTCTCATGCTTCTTTCAGTTAAAAGCTTAAAAATACTAATTGAAAGAGGAAGCAGCAAGTAATTCAGCTGAGTTATTGGAGAGTTAGAAAAAAAGTTGGAATATGCTAGCCCTCAGACACTTCAGAAATTTGGCCCTCATACTCCTGAGTTTTACACTAGTGTAAGTGAGGTAGAGTTTGGCCCTCAGCAGCTATGGTCAGAAGTTGTTCCACTAAGTGGAACATCCAGACTCATAAGGTATGGTCTATAGAGGACAGACTATTGCATTAAAAACCACACCCACTATTAGTCTTAGGATTCTCCTTAATTTGAGGTTCCTATCTTGATGCTTCTACTTCTGGTGTAATACTTGCCTAGCACTCCTGTCAGGATCCTGTGGGGTGAAATGTATTTAGTGCTGGACCATGCATAAAGAGTGAGAGCATTCAGCATGCATATATGGCATGGGGGGTGGGGAAGGGGAGAGAGGGGTAGCACAGCACCTCACATAGCAGGCATGTTTGTTGATAAGAAAACTCATAGTAAGACATGTCCCATGCAGCCATCTACCTCAAGGCAGGAAATCCTGGTATTTCAGACTATTAAGTACAACCCCACGCCCAAACTAGTATGCATCTTATATGCCTGTGGGAGGCTGTCTTAACTCAAGCATTTTAGTGGAGCTCATCCACCTGATAGTTAAGATTAGATTTACCATGCACTTCATAGAAGTTAGACCTGTAGCAAGGCAGGCTGACTTCTTGAAAGGCTAAGATATTCCAAGAATCATTGAATAAGAAATACACAGATGGTTAAGAACCATTTCAAAGGCTTTGTTTCCTCAGAAGTTTCTAGGCTTTGTGGATAGCAGCTTCAACAGTTTATTTTAGGATTGTGGCCAATAAGCTACAGTACCACCATTACTCTAGGATGGCATTTTGTTTCAAATAGTTGTGCAATTAGATTTTGAAAACCTCTATTATGGACATAGCATCCCTCTTCATAGCTTGTGCTGCTATTTGGAAACTGAGCTAACAAGAGACAACTATGTTAAGCAGAGAATTCACCTGCCATTTATAGAAACTGAAATAATTGCATTTCTGGCCCTGCATCAAGGACCATGAGAGTTAAATTGTGTGGAGAGAGGAAAAAAATTGGGGAAATATGGAGAGGCCAGAGGAAAAACTGACAGTAAAGTAAACATCTCTGCTAGACTGCCTAGTACTTTGTCCTCCTCACAGCATGTGCTTCTTCATTGTCCCCTGGTACTGCAAGTGCTTGCTAGAGCTGAAAGAGTTATTGCATGTAAATATTAACCTTGAATTAGAACCCAGGAGGCTAAGAGAGGACAGGAAAGCAAGGCTTTATTGCCGACTCCAACATATCCTGTTGGGAATAAGGGAAGTTGCCAGAACTGCTGCAATAATTTAAGTACTAGGAACATAGTTTTGTAAGGCAGTGTTTTCTCCCAAACTGTTAGTCATTTGAATTCCTAGTAGTTTAGAAAGCTTGTATTTTTGTACTCCGCTTCAGCTCTTACTAAATGAGTCTGGAGAAGACAGGCACTACAACCTAATAGTCAGGAACACTATTAACAGCAGCTGCATAAAGATACCATTACATTTTTGCCAAAAGGACATCTTTAGTCTATTACACAGCTATGGGATGCTATGGTCAGTTTCCAGTGCCACATGTGAAGAAAATCTATTTTTAAGAGATGCTGCAGTTTGCCTGGCAGCTCTTCAGATATTTTTAATTATTATTATTTTAATAGGAGCACTCTCCCGACAAGTGGGTTAATTTACTAAATAAAGTTAGTGGAATAAGTGGAAACAGGGTAGAGAGAAACATGCTGCTCTCATGAGATTCTGAAATAATCATTGATACTATCAGGACATTATACTTGGGGCAGCTTCTGCTATACAATAGCACATTCATGTATGTCCCTGTGTGGCTTGACCAACAATGACAATTATGCACATAAATCTCTAGACTGGATGCTAATGTTGCACATTTTTCTGTTTAAACACTGTTTCATTGGTAATGCACTGAATAACCTTGAAAGGCATTGTGCAAGCATTAGTGAATTAAAAAAAAATGAATGCACTATTCAGATACATCTGTCTTTTGAACAGCATCTTTTGTGCACATCTGGAAAGTTGAAGTGCTATATTGGAAGTGTTTTGCTTCATTATTAAAGCACCCAAAATGCTAGAGCACTGTATGCTTTGAGTGGACAAGGGCATCAAGTTTACACTTTAAATTGAATGAACCTACTGTAGTGCAACAGCTTAGATTGTGACATGACCTGCTGAGTAAGAACTGAACTTTCCCCTCTTATGATCAAAGTCGTACCAGTCAGCCAGCAAGCAGTCTAACAGACATGGGGGTAGAGCCTAATCTGAGATCCTAGTGGGGTTAGCGTCCTCGGGGGCCTCACTACAGATCACAGTTCATTCCCCTGAAGTAAATTGGTAATCCCCCCCCAACTTCACCTTTCTGGCTCTCATTTCTGAGAAATTTAAATGAATTCACATTTCTTAGTGTCCCAATGACATTATGGGGGTATCAGAGTGCAAATACAGCAGGCTTCAGAAGAAGCCTGCTTATGTAGCATTTCCCTTTTATTAAGGGGAATACTTTACACCACACTGCATTTTTGGCAATATATGTTTGTCTCTTGCCTACATCTAGGAATGTTCAGGGTTTAGGCCTCTCACAAAAGGTGTATCCTTATGACAAGGGTCACAGGCCTGCCTCTGTAGGCTATTCTTTGTCAACATTTATTGTGGGATGTGTTTTAGAAGATACTGTGTAGTTCCCTCCTGTGCCACTGTGCTGACTCTAGTACTGCTGACACTGGAAGCAATATTTAATTGCTATGAAGAGGTAGTGATGGGGAGCCTGTTCCCTGGTTTAGTTTTTGGTTGCTCAACTTCAAAAAAGGGCTGTGAAGCCAGTGACCAAACCATGGTGGCCAAACCATGGTGCCCACAGGGGTTAATTTGTGAGAGATTGAT
Source organism: Terrapene triunguis (assembly GCF_002925995.2). Classification (NCBI taxonomy): domain Eukaryota; kingdom Metazoa; phylum Chordata; order Testudines; family Emydidae; genus Terrapene; species Terrapene triunguis. The sequence goes on from NW_020664420.1 coordinate 20,674,332, forward strand.
GTACTCCAAGGTCTTAGTACAGGCAACAAGAAGTCATTCCAGTGACCCACTATCCAAATGCCTTTCCCATATCAGCCTAGTTTACTAGCTGTTGCTCCATCAACTGATCAGGACAGTCTGTTCTCATGGTATCATCCCACCAGTTTTCTGGTCTTTACTTAGCATTTGATTTTAAGAATCCAGGAAGTACAAGAACATGGCTTAGTCAGCATTTACATAATTTTTCAGGTTGTTTTTAAACTAAAGCCAGGCATCTGTTGCCTACTCATCTAACAGTTCTCCAAATGAACTTGCTGTTCAGCAGTTTAAAGGATTTTGACATATTACAAATCTGTTCTCAAACATGTGACATTCTAAGGAATTTGTACATGTTTAGGAGAACTGGTTGGAAGAGATTCAATAGCCAGCTTTCTAATATTGGTTTATAACTCCATGAATATAAGCACACCCAAATCTTTGTACTAGTTCCTAACTAACTGGTCACCAAGCTCCAGAAAAAATACAGCATCTATAAGTCAGAACAGCATTCTGCTTACTGGCGGTTTACTTCGTTCTTAGCAGCACCCAGGATTTTACTGCAAGTCATACCAATGACTTATTCAGATATGAATAATTGGAAGCAATTTGCCAGATTCTGCCCCAGGCTTATCTGCACAATGCCCTTATCCCATCTGAAGCTAACTGAATAAAGGGCAAAATGGCTTTGTGGCTAAATATAGGTGACAAAGGCAGATATTTTCAGTTTGTACTAAGAAGCTTTAGACAAGAGTTTGTCAAGATCCAGAAGTTGGAAGCTAGAGTTTCTCCTCGGTATGGATCTCTTCAATCCTATAAGCAGCTTTTAATACGTAGCTTCAATAGTCCTAAATAGTCTCATAAGACTTTGTAGTTTCTGAAGTGTAGAGATCTGTTTGTTGCTTTAAGCCTTGACTGTCAGTCCTTATAGTTCTATTTCACTATTTGTTATGGATCTTCACTACTTTAGTGTTGCTTAGTTATTAAGTCAACTTAACTCAGATTAAGTGCATTATAACTCATGTAAACAAAGAATTTTAGCATGGGAATAGCTCAGAGCCATTTCACCTCCACCTGGAATTGTAGCTCAAGAAGCATACCCTATAGATAGAGTAAATTCTAAGTGGTGAGAAGAGGTTTCCTGTAAGAACTCTGCCATCCCAGGGTTCCCCCACTGTCCCAATAAAGTTGAGACTTCCCCCTACATTGAAGCAGTTAGTGTTACCTCACAACATGCAACTGAAATCTGCCACCATTGAGATATTCCTCTTCGCAGTTCAGGCATGTGACTATTTCATTAGAAATGAGATCTGATTATTGCATATCTTCTGCACAGCCTGCCATGGTGTACTAGGCAGATGCTCCAACTGTCCATGACAAAGTTGCAGTAAATCCTATTTTCTGCCATCACCCTTGTGGTGTTTAAGAGTAGTGTGATCTAAGTTAGTTACAAACTGTTGGGCTAGGATTTGATTGAGAATTTGCATTATGCTCAGGATCTGAGCACAGAATGGATTATTCAGCAAGTGCTTAGAATTTGGCCTACAGAAGAGTTTCTATAGAGAAGAAAAACAGTACTTCATGAAAAGTCATAATAGCGAAGAATGGTCAATCTGGAAAAGCAAATTGAATATCAAGTCTACTTCAATATGATCATGTCTACACAGGAATAATACATACAGCTGACCCAAGTCAGCTGACTCAGGCTTCAGCTCTGGGATGGGTGTGTGTGTGTGTAGCAGTGTACATTCAGGCTCAGGGCTACAGCCCAAGCTCTGGGACCCACCACCCTTTCAGGGTCCAAGAGCTTGGGCTGCAGCCTGAGTGTCTACATAGCAATTTCCCCTCCCCTGCTTCCAGCTCCAGAGCCCAAGTCAGCTGATCTAGGCCAGCCACAGCCATGCCATGGGCTTTTATCCTTCTGTAGATGTACCCTTGGTCAGTACAGATAAACGTGAATCACACATGAAGCAGTGAGATGTTTGTCACATGCTTTTAATGTACTGTGCTCCTCACTAATATCTGGACATCTTCCAGTGCTAGAGTCTAGTCTATATAGACTAGTGTCCTAGGGAGATTTGCTAACTGCTAGTTTGAGAAGATGAACTGCTTGATCAGATACAAGGATAAGTCTCTAGGGGCCTGCAGAGTTGTATATTACTGATAGTCTAAGTGGGAATTTGTGGTGCCACTGTTGCCTTTGCCAAAACTGAATAACTGGAAGCACTTGTTTATACCTCCTTCTGCAACTACTATAGTCAAGACTAGTGTCTGATCTGTCGAAAAGGCATCTACAGGGGAGGTTCTCATCTGAAATATTCTCTGCCTCAACATTTATGTCTTTCAGTGGGCTTCCTTAGGTAGTTATTCAACATTTTACAACTGCATATGGATTCTCCCAGTAGACATTACTGGCAGACTGCAAGATCTTCCTTGACACAAGACAGTGTAACTTTCTAGAACATGTATTCCCTCTAAGGAAGACTTAGAGTAAGACTGCCTGGGTTTAGCAGTCAAGAACTCCAAGTTCTAATTCTGACTGACAGGCTTCCTTTGTACTTTCACAAATCAGTCACCTCTAGGACCACCTTGTCCCCCCCATCACCCTTTGAAAATGAGAATTTTAGCTACCTCACAAGTGCCTGGAGATGGGGCTCATCTCCTACATGGGAGGATGATAGGTACCAGCTTTGAACCCTGCTCAGAAGCTCCATCTTGCAAATCAACTTCAGTCTAACAAGTGTTCGCAGTTTGACTACTTTATAATCTGCTGCTGCAGAAAACAGACTGCCTCCTCCAGTTTTTTGCATTTCGAGATAGGAGGTTATTTGGCCTTGTGTATGATCCCTGTCTCTATTGGAGTTGTAAGAGTTGATCACATGGAAGGGTTACTGTACTACCAGATCTGAGATTGTGAATTACTGGTCTCATTGTAATCCCTTCAGTACTCTTAGTCATCTTGTCTGCCTATCATAGGACAAGTCTTATTCTTATACTTTATATCATGTGACAAAATTCTACAGTAGTTGGAGATGTTATGATTCTATGAAGCAGAATGTTTGCAGTTACATGGCACTTTAGTCATCATGTATCAAGGTAAAAATTGCTAGCTAGTATCTTGTACTGCTCTCTTGCAGGGCAGGGAACAAGTGTCCAGTCAGTGTCTTTTTTAAAGCCTCCTGAATTGTGTACAGTCAGTAAACCTCATTTTTTAATAAAATACTCCCCATCCTGTGAATCACTGTCTCATCCTATAAGGATCTAATATGAACTGGTAGAAAGGGAGGAAATTCAGTCAAGGCCAATGTGCTGTCCTTAATGGGTCCTGCTGGACTAAAAGTGTTATATTAAGAGGACATGTATTATCCTTCTGTTTGTTACTTTAGGGGACAATTAGAGGGAGTGAAGGCCTGTAGGGAGTTTTATCAAGTGTTTAACCCTAGAGCATTTTGCAGTGTTGGGGGGGGTGGGTTCCCTTCACTTATATCAGGTCATACACACCTTGTCAGCAATGCTTCATTCTGAGGGGTTCTCTACTTCCACAGCAAACCTGGGTCAGTGGAATTCGTGTGTAGAAAGTTAAGTATTGGAAGGAAGAGGCCAAGGTAAGTGTTGAACAAAGCTTGCCTACACAAGAAAGTAGAGCCAGTTTAGTTGCCTATACACAAGCTGCATCAGTGCAAGGCCTGTTGTAGATATTGCTAATGCAGTGTATTAGATGTTTCAGAACATCTGTATCCAGTGTTTTGAGTCCCAAGACCATGATGTTCTGACAGTCAACTCATTTATAGCAGGCATTCCTTAGCCACCACCCTCCCACCTCACCTCCAGCTAGTGTTCCCTCTGATACTCTGGAGAGGCACCTTCCTCCCCAAGTCTGCTAAGGGAATTTTAGCTGTTTATCTCAGCATTTGTACACTGTCAAAAAAAAAAAGTGGTATGACAAGATGGCCTCTACAGTAACCTGGCTAGCCTCAGCATACAGTCCTGCAAGAGACTTGAGTTCAAGGGCATCAAGTTGATTGGTATGTCAGTTAGCCATGATTACTTTCTATTACACCTGTTCCAAAAGACAGTCTAGGATTGCCAGCTCTGTTCATGTGTTATTCCCAGTGGGAGTAAGCTAAACATTGTCCAACCTCTGATCTTAAGATTGTTCCTATTAGAAAGCTAGTTTCTTCCATTGAAGTTCTCAGGATCCTTTATCTGAAGGATACTTAGGACATTAACCTAGCTATGCACTGAAGGCTGTGGTTAGTTAAATTGGGCAGTAGATCTGGATCTCTTACTGATAGATAGGCACTAATAAGGATAACATATTGCCCTCATCCCTCCAAGCCTGAGGGAGCTTACTTTCACTGACTGTGAGAACATCTCTAAAGTGGCCAATAAAGGAGTCTGTTGCTTTGAGTGCTCTCATAACCGACAGTAATGTCATCCAAATTGCTGGCACTGCTGAATGCAGTCCACATGCATCCCAGAGTGCTGGGTCAGCCCAAAAGACCACCCAAGTGTCCTAGAAGCATGCAGCTCATCAAAAAGATAGGAAACCTGTGGGCCTGGCAACAGTACTCAAAGATTACAGACTACCCCATTTCGTCTTGGACATCCACAGCTTCTAGTTCCATCTCTCAGCAGCCTGCCCAGCTGGGAGACCACAATCCCCCTCCTTGAAACCAAGTATTATTGACTTAGAAGATGACTAGAGGTATATGGTTAGACAGCTCTCCCCACTGCCTGAAGTAGATCTTTACTGACAAAGCTCTGGCTCCTCCCTCCCCCACCTTAGAGTTCTAAACACGGAAGACAGCTGCAAGTACATTTATAAGAAATACTTGCTATGCTCCTGCTAGGTCTCCATGCCATCCAATAATGGCTATTGGACATGCCTTTCTTCCCTCAAGGGAACTTCCTATGAAGTGTTAGGGAGACATTACCACTAAAAAAAAAAATGTATAGCAGTCACAACTGATTAAATTCTCTGGGGTTAGGACCACCACATCTTCCTGTTCATAGCATGCCAAACAGACAACTGGTGCTTAATTAATAGTTTGTTTTAACTGGCATTGCCTCTTATCTTTTGCAATGAGGAGACTGATAGTAAGTCATGCTCTAGCAAACTCTAATAGCAGTTACCAAACAGGAGGAGTGAAGATGGTAAAAGGTATTAAGAGTCACCTGAAATGTTGAGGAGTTGAGTGAATCTGAATTCCAACAAGTCTTAAATTTGGTCTATTCTTTAGGACTAAAGGTCAAGGAGTAAATGGGGCCTAGAGTAAAGGTCCTAGTGACTTGGGAATGCTCTCCTATTTACACCAACCTTTTCCTCAGTCTTACTCACCTTCTCCAATTAATGCTTTATTCCTGTGGCTCACCTGTCTCAATTTGCATCTCGTATACCTTTTGGGGATTCTGTTTATAGTAGTGGTTGGTTCCATTTCAAAGTTAGGAATATCATTCATACTTCAAACCCAAACCCAAGACATTTGGCAATTTCAGAAGTTTGCAAAGGACAAGAGCCTATATACACCATGTTTTCCAAGATAGTACTCTGATTTTGCAGATGGGAAGGATAGGGGAGAATCATCTATTGCCCTAGAGACCCTATTTTGAAGCCCAATTTTGAGGAATCTTATAGCAGATTCCTTTTTCATATGGTTAAAGATTTGCTCCAGAACTGAGTCTGGAATCAAATCTTTAGCTTCTGTGAATGAATTAACTATTTTTCACCATCCCAATTTCTGTTACTTTGTAACCTGTAATATTTGAGTTAAACTGAACGGGGGGTGAACATCTCAGAACATGCATTTGTTAAGGTTAGTAAGTACAAGTGCTACTTGCCACCAGAATGATATTAAAAGGCACCAGTGCCTGTTCTTAAGAGTTCTCATACCCAATGAAGGGACATGTTCTTCTATAGTGTCCCTGCCCACCCCTTGAAGGGGGATTTCAGCCATGTGCACATCTCTTCAGCAGAGATAGATATCATGCTATATGCAGCTTAGAACTCTGGGATTTATACAGTTTTCTTGTTCTAGGTACTCAGGCTTCTACAGTGTCCTAATTTCAGGCATTTTATCCTGTATTAAGACCACTTTTCCTTACCTAGACAACTGTGGAAGTCACAGCAACATTGAGGAAGGGGATAAGGGGAAGTATTTGTGGCTTTTTAAAGGGGGAGGAGGCCAGTCTCTGCAAGGGACAGGTTTTGCTCTTGCTAGGCCACCCAGCTATACAATCATCCTGTCTCATTGGAGAACAATATCATCATTTCCTAGCTTGTTTAGCTAATTAAATGTGCTGCTGTTTGTTTTTAAAAATGTGGAGAGAATGGTGTCCTAAATGTATTGTTTGCCTACAGTAGAATTTATTTAGAGGCTCGGTGTAACCAACCTACTATTGCTCAGAACAAGGACATTGCCTCCGACAGTCTGCGAGCCCCCCCCCACTGAGGGTCATCTTGATAATCTGATCAGTGAGGACATACATTTGTCCTGTAACCCATTTCTGTTTATTTCATCCTTAAAAAGGGGAGCTCCCTTTCACTAGGCGGAGTTTTTTGCTACAAGATCTGTCAGTCACCTGTAGAGTTTACCCATCACTACTGAGATGTCACCTACTTGCCCCAAGTGCAAACATTAGAAAGCCAAACAAGATGCTCACGGCAAAATGCTTAGTTATGGTCTCACCCTTTTCTCCCCCCCAACAGAGAGTGACCAGATTCTTTCATCCAAACTAGTCCTAGACCAACCACAGGATTTTACTATCACAATATAGATATATTTCTTGTCTTAATCCCCCACCTCCCCCTCGCTGCAGAAAGTGCTTGTTTATTTTGCTTGGCATTCTTGGGCTTTTTTAGCCAACGGGCCCTTTTAGACTCCTGGAAGCAGGATGCAGACGTTTCCACCCAATTTTAGCTAGAGCCTTATTTTGGGAGTAAGGCCATGCTACTGACTAGCATTAATACACCCTCCCCATCTATCTATAAATAAAAAACACACTAGTCCTAGGCAATGAAAGCCATTACAGTCACAGCTGGCTCCCGAGATTTAACCCATTCAGTGTCTCGCGTCCCCTCCCCCAGCACTGCTAATATTGCCCGTTTCAGCGTTTTAAAGGAGCTAGCGCCAGTGGGGGCGCCGTCTTCGGCAGAGCTTTTACTTGGGGTTTAGTCTGGCAACACCCCGAGTTCGTGATCAATTAGCCCCCGGGAAGGAGTTTTTTAGCAATCGAAATCAGAGCCTGGGTGAGGCAGAAACCAATACCCGCTGGTAGGCGATTCATCGGCTCACGTTCAGAGAGGTCGCCTTCTCCCGGCTCCCTTGAGCCCGTTTTAAAGGCTAGCCCCGGGCTCGCTGCGGGTTGGTGTCGGAGTCCCCCGGCAGACAGCAAGAGCCCAGCATGGGGAGGCTCAGACCCCTCCGAGGGCGGCTTGCTCCAGCCAAGCCTGCAGCGTCCGGCTCAGAGGCAGGAATCAGCAACGCCAGCGAACGAGTAAATTTCACAATCGAGACCAGGCTGGTGGTTGCTTCCTTAAGAAATGAGTCTTAACGCCCCCTCCGCCCCCTGTACTAGGGGCAGTGTGTCTTAGAGACCCCAGGAACCTTTACAACGAGCCCCCCTCCAAAAAAGGCAACAGGAGGAAGAAAACCCACCCTGCCGAAGAGCTACTTACAGACTAGCTCCGTGCTATTCCGCGCATACTCCTCGGGCTACAGCCGGCAGACTAGCTGACACCGTGGGCCCGGTTAAATATTCAGTTGTATTCCAGCCTTCAGTGTAGTTAGCCACTCACAGCGAGAGATATGGTTTTAATCAGATGCTGGCAGCTGAGGACTACCCAGGAATGTGCTGTGATGATTTTGCTGCTTGGGCTTGGCTACTCCCCCTCAACGTGTCGGTGCTTCCAAACTTAACCCTTTGCAAACCAGGACTGGAGGGAACCAGAGTTGCTGGGCTCTTATGAAATGAGTACTACAGCAGAGAGGTACAAAATGACATTAAGGGGGTTGATTTAAACCCACAGCAGGAAATTCAGAGGTTTTTAAATTAGGGGTGTGTGTTATAAAGAATCAGAGGGAATTCACAAGTAATGGGTGGAAGGTCTGTAGCTTGTAAATTCTGCAGGTATTATAATTCATAAAGAGAAACCCGAAATGCATTTTTAGAAAGCACTTCCAAACTCTCTCTGTGTAGAGGTGATCTAAAGCCTGGTCTCAATGTGTATATGTTTATATTTATTTGTGGAGATGGTGTTTAAAAATCTGTACCCAGATGCAGATATGAATTGGGTACTTTATAACTGGCTGAACCAAAATCCTGGATCAAGTCATGAGTTCAATCCTTGAGGGGGTCATTTAGGGATCTGGGGCAAAAATCTGTCTGGGGATCGGTCCTGCTTTGAGCAGGGGGTTGAACTAGATGACCTCTTGAGGTCCCTTCCAACCCTGATATTCTATGATTAAATATCCAGATCTGACTTTGGCACCTATATTGTTTTTGTTCCCCAGTATTGGATCCTGTCATCTCTCCATTTCCCCCACCCAGTTACAATATATATTAGGAAATTTAGGGTGGGGGAAGGTGTGTTTTATGAGGAAGTCATGCCATGTCCTTTATTTCATCGCTGGACACTTGGGGGGTAGGGGTGGGGTTAAAACTGATTAAAATCATGTGCTGTATATTTTATGGTCTCCATCTAACCCTGCATACAAAACCACCAGCATAACATAAGAAAATAAGAATGGCCATACTGGGTCAGACCAAAGGTCCATCCAGCCCAGTATCCTGTCTACCGACAGTGGCCAATGCCAGGTGCCCCAGAGGGAGTGAACCTAACAGATAATGATCAAGTGGTCTCTCTCCTGCCATCCATCTTCACCCTCTGACAAACAGAGGCTAGGGACACCATTCCTTACCCATCGTGGCTAATAGCCATTAATGGACTTAACCTCCATGAATTTATCTAGTTCTCTTTTAAACCCTGTTATAGACCTAGCCTTCACAACCTCCTCAGGCAAGGAGTTCCACAGGTTGACTGTGTGCTGTGTGAAGAATTTCCTTTTATTTGTTTTAAACCTGCTGCCCATTAATTTCATTTGGTGGCCCCTGGTTCTTATATTATGGGAACAAGTAAATAACTTTTCCTTTTTCACTTTCTCCACACCACTCATGATTTTATATACCTCTATCATATCCCCACTTAGTCTTCTCTTTTCCAAGCTGAAAAGTCCTAGCCTCTTTAATCTCTCCTCATATGGAACCCGTTCCAAACCCCTAATCATTTTAGTTGCCCTTCTCTGAACCTTTTCTAATGCCAGTGTATCTTTTTTGAGATGAGAAGATCACATCTGTACGAAGTATTCAAGATGTGGGCGTACCATGGATTTATATAAGGGCAATAAGATATTCTCCATCTTATTCTCTATCCCTTTTTGAATGATTTCTAACATCTTGTTTGCTTTTTTGACTGCCGCTGCACACTGTGTGGACGTTTTCAGAGAACTATCCACGATGACTCCAAGATCTCTTTCCTGATTAGTTGTAGCTAAATTAGTCCCCATCATATTGTATGAATTGTTGGGGTTATTTTTTCCAATGTGCATTACTTTAAATTTATCCACATTAAATTTCATTTGCCATTTTGTTGCCCAATCACTTAGTTTTGTGAGATCTTTTTGAAGATCTATCTTAACTATCTTGAGCAGTTTAGTATCATCCGCAAACTTTGCCACCTCACTGTTTACCTCCAGATCATTTATGAATAAGTTGAATAGGATTGGTCCTAGGACTGACCCTTGGGGAACACCACTAGTTATCCCTCTCCATTCTGAAAATTTTCCATTTATTCCTACCCTTTGTTCTCTTTTAACCAGTTCTCAATCCATGAAAGGATCTTCCCTCTTATCCCATGACAACTTAATTTATGTAAGAGCCTTTGGGAGGCACCTTGTCAAAGGCTTTCTGGAAATCTAAGTACACTATGTCCACTGGATCCCCCTTGTCCACATGTTTGTTGACCCCTTCAAAGAACTCTAATAGATTAGTAAGACATGATTTCCCTTTACAGAAACCATGTTGACTTTTGCCCAACAATTTATGTTCTTCTATGTGTCTGACAATTTTATTCTTTACTATTGTTTCACCTAATTTGCCCGGTACTGACGTTAGACTTACCGGTCTGTAATTGCTGGGATCACCTCTAGAGACCTTTTTAAATATTGGCATTACATTAGCTATCTTCCAGTCATTGGGTACAGAAGCTGATTTAAAGCACAGGTTACAAACCATAGTTAATAGTTCCGCAATTTCACATTTGAGTTCTTTCAGAACTCTTGGATGAATGCCATCTGGTCCCAGTGACTTGTTACTGTTAAGTTTATCAATTAATTCCAAAACCTCCTCTAGTGACACTTCAATCTGTGACAATTCCTCAGATTTGTCACCTACACAGGACAGTTTGGGTTTGGGAATCTCCCTAACATCCTCAGCCGTGAAGACTGAAGCAAAGAATTCATTTAGTTTCTCCGCAATGACTTTATCATCTTTAAGTGCTCCTTTTGTATCTCGATCGTCCAGGGGCTCCACTGGTTGTTTAGCAAGCTTCCTGCTTCTGATGTACTTCAAAAACATTTTGTTATTACTTTTTGAGCTTTTGGCTAGCTGTTCTTTAAACTCCTTTTTGGCTTTTCTTATTACATTTTTACACTTAAGTGTAAAGTGACAGACTGCTGAGAAGTGGCCCAAGCCTGGAATAACAAGGGTTCTGAATGTCTGGTGATGACAGGTGCATTAACAAGGCGGTGCCTGCACTATACTTGATTCTAAGTGGTGCTCTCAGTCCCTCACTTCAGAAGCACAAAATTCTCCCATAAGAGAAAAAACATTTTATACCCCAGCCTTGCAGACACTTAAGCAAGTGCATGCTACTTATGTGTGTAAAGTTACATGCTACAAATAACAAGCTTCTTGTTACACATGTATGTGAAAATGTTTGCAGGATTGGGACCTTGGTTATGTTTTACACTGTTACATCTGAGATTAATGATATTTTATTTGTTCAGCACCTAGCACTAAGGGGCTCTAATCAGAATCAGGATCGGGGCTTCTGGATGCTACTGCAATATGTGTTTTAAATAATAATAACTTCCTCAAAGTACTCTGGAAGAATTAGATAACTGGTCCTCTTAATATAGGCAATTGTGAGTGAGGTTTTGTCCCTAGTCAATAGGGAGATGCTAAGAAGTCACTCGCATAAAATAGCCCACCACATACACAGGATTAGAACTCATGCCCTTACTGAGTCCCACCCACAACACAGCCCTCTCTCTAACACAGTTTATTTGTAAATTTCATATGCACTATTTATTATAGTACTGAAAGAGACCCCACTACATATATGATGTTTTACCAAAGGAACTGCACACTAGCGTTTAGTGTAGAAATGCAACAAGGCATTTAGTTTTACACCGGCACTCAAAGCGTCACTAATAATCTAATGGTAAAACTGTTCTACAGCTAAATGCTTTATGGCTAACTGGAAAAACTGCAGCTGACTTCAGAGAATAAAATGTCTTTACAAGTCTTAACCTAGTGTACTATCATTTTTTTTCATTCAGCTCAAAACCAAAACCCCTAATGTTTCATACTTTTGAGTTAAAAGCTAGAATTCAGAAATGTTACATTAAACATACCTAATGGGATTGTTTTAAAGTAAAGGAGGAATCTGGCAGCAACCCCAACTGGAATACAATTATTTCATCTGTATGCAATATAGGATTTTGATAGCAGGCTTCATATTTTATAAAAAGGAGAAACATTCTTATTTCAAGGTGGATTTGTACAAACATATGAATTAGACAATGCCTGTTGCAACTTTAAACCTGACTATTAAAGTGTTTACAGGCGAGCGAGTGCTGGGTTTTGCAGGATGGTGATTTTTAAAATATTTGTTGTGTCTGATATTACCACTGTTGGCATAGGTTCAGTGCCCTACCCAAGATGTTGGGTTTTTAAATTAACCCGTTGTTGTACAGAACAATATCAGTCTAGGTGCCTCACAGATGCAAGTCATTTTTCAGCAGGTCTAAAATTATCTTGCAGTTACAGCTGGAAAGCCTCACCACTGCTAGTTTTTCCATTGCTTTTCTGGATGTTAACTCTGTCTAAGCCACAACCTGTTCTTCTTGATGGGAGAGAGGAAAGCAAGATTAAATAAAAACATTGAAAAATAGATTCCTTTGCAAGACACCAATGTTAGCTTTGGAAACACGAATGCCTTGAAAATGGTATCAGTAACAGTTTGCAAAAAATCTGCTTGCAGCGAGGCAAAGTGGTAGCTAATCCCGCAATGGCTTGCTCAAGAATGCATAGTTTATTATAAAAGTAATCTTTTAAGATTTTATTGGAATGTGCTTCCACAGCGGTGCTGCCTTTGTGGGCTTTACTATGTGTGTCATCTTGTCCATAATTAAACTTTTCACTCACAGATCTGGAACTTTTTTTTAGAAAACCTCCCACTTTGAGTGCTGGAATTTCAATTGAACTTTAAATAGTGCCTTGGAATTTGCCATAAGGTAAACTGTCTGCTCCTGGATTCCTCACTTCTCCACTACAGATGTTACGGCCATGTAGTAAAAAGGCTGAGTTCTACAGAACCAGCAAATTCCTTATATCTCCCTTAATGTCATGACCATTGAAGGGAATTAAATTATTAATCAGATGCTGTGGTTATCACCATAGCATTTTCACTTTGGTGAACAATTGAATAAGAATCAGCAGAAATCTGGCTTAAGAGATGCCTTTCAGTGGAAACTTCACTGATGTGAACTGAGAGAAGGCAGAGTATGTCAAAGGAAATAGAGAGGAAGAATTTGTACTTCAACCTTTGGACTGCTCAGCATTGTTCCTCATGTGGCTTTGGCCTGCTATTTTTAAAAAATATATAAATTCAGTTAGTTAAAGATAAAATATCAATCCTTTTTCTGAAACAATCAGCATCCCTCTTAAATTAAAATCACTTTGTTTTTCTCTCAGGCCAATTCAGTGCTGGTGAAAAGTTCTGTCTAGAAACCCCTGGGGAATGAAGTCTTCTGTCTTCAGAACAGACAGAGCAGCATCTTAACTTATACCAACCCTCGCCCATCAGTGAATCTCACACCGGACCTGTAAATATTACATCTAGAACCATTAAATCCTGGGCCTGTTATCCAGTTAGTGATAAAGGTGGTGGTAGTTTATGCCAGTTCATTTAAAACTGGACTGGACCCACTTCCACCTTAAACCACCCACTAGTGGACAGGGCTGGATTTGTGGTTCCCAAATTCGGGCCAAATTCTGCTCTCACTAACATGGATGGGTTTAAACCCTATTGATGCAAATCGGAGTGCACTCATATGAGTAAGAGTAGAATTTGGCTCTCAGAGATGAAAGGCTTGTGGTGAAACCCATTATCAGAGCCTTCCCTTCTGCCACCTGCAGTTTGTCCCAAATTTTAATGTGCTTGTTTTATATATAGTTTGCTTCCAGAACTCTCTTCATAGAGGTGTAACTAGCTTAGACTCCATTAGAGTCCCTTAGACCTACTTATTATTACTGCTGAAATCAAAGTGAATATAAGACATGGCAGCATATGATGGTGTAACTTATACACTGATGAGCTGGAAGGAGTGTAAATTCTAGGAAGGGTGACTACTTTAACTAATACTTTCTTACATCCTTTTATAGTTGCTTTGCTTACCATGGGCCAGATTTACAAAGATATTTAGGGGCCTAAATATGAAGATAAGCATTTCTGTAAATCCCATTAGATGTCTAAGTGAGTTAGGAACCTAAGTCCAATTGGCTTTCAATGGAAGTTAGACATCTAATCTGCTTAGGTGCTCTTGAAGATCCCACTAGGCACCTATCTGTTCCTTTAGGCACCTAAGGCCTGGTCTACACTAGGCTTTTATGTCGACTTTAGCGCCGTTATATCGAATTAACCCTGCACCCGTCCACACCAGGAAGCCATTTAGTTCGACATAAAGCTCTCTTTAAATCGATTTCTGTAATCCTCCCCAACGAGAGGAGTAGCGCTAAATTCGACATGGCCATATCGAATTAGGCTAGGTGTGGATGGAAATCGACGGTAATAGCTCCGGGAGCTATCCCACAGTGCACCACTCTGTTGACGCTCTGGACAGCAGTCAGAGCTCGGATGCTCTGACCAGCCACACCCCCGGGAAAATTTGAATTCATTTTCATTTTCCTGTCTGGGCAGTTTGAATCTCAGTTCCTCTTTGGACATCGAGGGGAGCTCAGCAGCAGTGGCAACTATGCAGAGCTCTCCAGCAGAGATGGCCGTGCAATCTAATAGAAAGAGGGCCCCAGCATGGACTGATCGGGAAGTCTTGGATCTCATCGCAGTGTGGGGCGATGAGTCCGTGCTTTCAGAGCTGCGCTCCAAAAGAAGGAATGCTAAGATCTACGAGAAGATCTCCAAAGCCATGGCAGAGAGAGGCTACAGCCGGGATGCAACGCAGTGCTGCGTGAAAATCAAGGAGCTGAGACAAGGCTACCAAAAAACCAAAGAGGCTAACGGACGATCCGGATCCCAGCCCCACACATCCCGTTTCTACGAGGCACTGCATTCCATCCTGGGAGCGGCCGCCACCACTACCGCACCCCTGACCGTGGACTCCGAGGATGGGATCATGTCCGCGGCCGGTTCCTCGTCGGACATGACAGCGGACGGGGAAGATGAAGAAGGAGATGAGGAGGACGAGGCAGTCGACAGCGCTGGCACCGCAGATTTCCCCGACAGCCAGGAGCTCTTCATCACCCTTACCGAGATCCCGTACCAACCGTCCCCATCCCTTACCCCGGACACAGAATCAGGGGAAGGATCAAGCAGTAAGTGCTGTAAACATGTAAACATTTATTTAAAACAGAACGGTAATATTTATACTATTAACAATGTACATTTATAAAAGTTCTGTAAACTAGTAAAAAAATAATCAGGTACAAAACAGGAATATTTACAAAGGTAACAAATGGGTTTTCATGATTTCTCTGTCTTAGGCTCTTCTCAATTTAGTCCCAAGTGTTTTAAAAAATGTTCACAATGTCCGTTACTACATGATTCCCAGGCCCAAGACGCTCCACTCCAAAGTCCCAGTGCACCTACGCGAAAATCCGGTCAATGTGGCCGGGGATCGACGAGAAATCCTCGTAGGAGAACTCCTCGTAGGTCTCGTGGAGGTAGAGCTCAAGCCTGTTGATCAGGTTCCGGGGTAGGGCGATCTTAGTGGGCCCTCCGTGGTAGCAGACATGTCCCCTCCACGCCACAATCAAGTACTCCGGGATCATCGCACGACATAGCATGGCGGCATACGGCCCCGGTTTCTGCATGCTTTCCCGCAGCATGCGTTCTCTCTGGGTGTCCGGGATCCTCAGGAGGGTGATGTCGCTCATGACGCCCTGCTTTGAATTAGGGAGGGGAATGTTAGTATTGGGACTGCTTGACAGCCACGCGGTGGAGGGAGAGGGGCAGCATACAGGGATCTTTCCCTGGGACAGCCGCGAGGGGGTGGGACAGGGGCAGAGTTCATGCTGTCCTGATTGCTGGCAGCAGAGACTGGCATTGCTTTCAATGTGAAAGGAGGCCAGTGCTACTGCTGGAGTTTTAAGCAGCCACAAGTCTGCGGCTTACCATTATTGCCCGCTCCAGAAGTTCAGGTCTCCAGCCACAGTTCTCTGAACACTCCAAGACCTCCGCAAGTCCACAGGCACTGAAGGCGACGGCCGAAAATTCGACCTTGTCCTGAGTGCGCATGTGAGAGGTTCAGTGCATGGTCTTGTTCACAGAGAAAGACTAGGTTCTTTGTATACAATTTCATTTATCTGTCTCAGGAATTCACTCCCTTTTTACAATTCACACAGACACATCTGCGACTGTCTCCCAACCCAGCCTGTCAGCACACTCCCAGAGGCTAGCGCAGATTAGGCGGAGGAAGAAGAAGACGCGTGAAGACATGTTCTCAGAACTAATGGACTGCTCCCGAGCCCAGGCAGCCCAGCAGACACAGTGGAGGGAGAACTTGTCACAAATGCACCGAGCAGTCATGGAACGGGAGGAGAGGTGGCGTCAGGAGGACCAACAGGCTACTGAAAAGCTGCTTGGACTAATGAGGGAGCAAACGGACACGCTCCGGCGCCTTGTGGATGTTCTGCAAGACCGGAGGCAGGAGGACAGAGCCCCGCTGCAGTCTATCTGTAACCGCCCTCACCCGCCACCAAGTCCCACACCCCCCTCACCCAAAGTCCAAAGAAGGAGGGGCGGCAAGGGCCGTTAAAACTTTCAGTCAACCCCTGCAGACTGCTCTAGCACTAGAAGGCTGACATTCCCCAAAATTTCATAAGCCCTTTCCTACCCACCTCACACAAGCCCCCGTCCAAGTTTCACACCCCACGTTTCATGTCTGGTTCGCAATAAAATGTTTGTTTCTCTCCATTACTGTTTCAGTCAGGTTCTTTTGAGGGAGAGTCTGTCTGGAGGGGGGGAAGGGGCTTGGTAATTGGACAGGACAGTGACCTTTAGCAGGGTACAGAGGCGGTGTCAGGTCCAGCATCAGGACACATACACAGTGCAGTCACTGGTTACCCTGGTCAGTCTGGGAGGTGTTTTTCATGTTCTGGGGGGGGGGGTTGCTCTGTGACTTTGTGGCGGGGGAGGGCAGTTACAGATCTTATGCAGCGGTCCTTATCCTGGCTCACAGATCCACGCAGCAGGGGATATGTAACCCTACCCCCCCTGCCAGAAAGTCACATAGCCGACACATACACACAGTCCCCCCCAGGAGTGCTGGCAGGCTCCATTGAAATAACCAGTCCACCAGTGCGGAGCCTGTCATTCCGGGAGTTTAGAGGCATCATTTGCATCCGAACACTGAACCCGCCCCCCGCCACAGTCTGCGTCCCCGGTTTAAAATATTCCCGCGAAAACAGCAATACAGACAACGGTGTTCATTAACAAAATCGAAATGATTTTATTTTTTGGGAAGGGGAAGGGGGTGAAGGGGGTATGTAACTGGAGAGGATAGTCAAAATGAACTGGGTAAAGAAACGGGGGCAGATTCAGCTTTTCTGTCCACAAACTGAAAAGTCACTGGTTGCCCTGCTCACTCAGGAACCTAGCTTTCAAAGCCTCCCGGATGCACAGGGCGTCCCGCTGGGATCTTCTAATGGCCCGGCTGTCTGGCTGGACGTAATCAGCAGCCAGGCTATTTGCCTCTAGCTCCCACCCCGCCATAAAGGTCTCCCCCTTGCTCTCACACAGATTGTGGAGCACACAGCAAGCTGCAATAACGATGGGGATATTGGTTTCACTGAGATCACAGCGAGTGAGTAAGCTTCTCCATCTCCCTTTGAGACGGCCAAAAGCACACTCCACCACCATTCTGCACTTGCTGAGACGGTAGTTGAACAGTTCTTTTTCTGTGTCCAGGGCGCCAGTATAGGGCTTCATGAGCCAGGGCATTAGCGGGTAGGCTGGGTCCCCGAGGATGACTGTAGGCATCTCCACATCCCCAAGAGTTATTTTGTGGTCTGGGAAGTAAATACCTTCCTGCAGCCGTCTAAACAGACCAGAGTTCCTGAACACGCGAGCGTCATGAACCTTGCCCGGCCATCCGACGTAGATGTTTGTAAACCGTCCCCGATGGTCCACCAGTGCTTGCAGCACCATTGAAAAGTAGCCCTTTCGGTTGATGTACTGGCTGGCCTGGTGGTCCGGTCCCAGGATAGGGATGTGAGTCCCATCGATAGCCCCACCGCAGTTTGGGAATCCCATCGCGGCAAAGCCATCTATGATGACCTGCGCGTTTCCCAGGGTCACTACCTTTGGGAGCAGTACCTTCACGATCGCCTTGGCTACTTGCATGACAACAACCCCCACGGTAGATTTGCCCACACCAAAGTGGTTCGCGACTGACCGGTAGCTGTCCGGCGTTGCAAGCTTCCAGAGGGCTATGGCCACTCGCTTCTCAACTGTGAGGGCTGCTCTCATCCTGGTATTCTGGCGCTTCAGGGCAGGGGACAGCAATTCACAAAGTTCGAGGAAAGTCCCCTTCCGCATGCGAAAGTTTCGCAGCCACTGGGATTCATCCCAGACCTGAAGCACTATACGGTCCCACCAGTCCGTGCTTGTTTCCCGGGCCCAGAATCGCCGTTCCACGATATCCACATGACCCATTGCCACCGTGATGTCCTGGGCGCTGGGGCTCGTGGTTTCTGACAGCTCTGTGCTACTCTCCGACTTCAGGCCATCACGGCGGTGTCGTAGCCTCCTCGCCTGATTACTCTTCATCTGCCTCAGGGAAAGGTGTATGATAAGCTGCGAGGTGTTGAGAACGGCCACAAGTGCAGCGATGGTCTCAGCGTGATCCATGATCGCAGTGCTGTGGCGTCCGCGCTGTCACTGACCAGAAAAGTGCGCGAACTGATTTCCCGCCGGCGCTTTCATGGAGGGAGGGAGGGCGTTAGTGACGGACGGATGACGACAAATTTTTTTTACCCAGAAGGCATTGGCGGCTCGACCCAGAATTCCGATGGGCAGCGGGGACTGCGGGAACTGTGGGATAGCTGCCCACAGTGCACCGCTTCCAATATCGACGCTCGCCCGTTAGTGTGGACTCACAAAGTCGAATTACTGTCCTTAGTGTGTCCTTAGTGTGGACACACACGTTCGACTTTGCAATATCGATTCCACATATTCGATTTAAGTAAAATCGAATTACCCTCGTAGTGTAGACATACCCTAAGTATCTTTATAAAGCTAACCCTACACCTTTTCTTGTAGTATCTGGAACTGTGAGTTACACTGACAGAACTCTCTTAGGACAAGTCTCCACTGCCCCAAAGTTCATATTATGGGAGTGTGAATAACAGGGCGCACCAAAGTGCTGTGCTGTAACTTCCCATGTGGATGCTGTGGGCACAAGCTAAAAGGTTCCTAGTTCGCATTAATGCAGACCTCTTTAAACAGGCGTGCATTAATGTGAAATAGGAACCTTCTTGTTTGCTGCCACAGCGTCCATACAGCACTCTGGTTCACACTTCTATTCACAGCGCCATTGTCTGAACTGCGTGGCAGTGTAGACATGCCCTTAGATTCAGTTAGCTGACTTCAGAGATGATGTGTAAAGGGGAGTGTGCATAAACTGGTAGAGAGGACTTGATTCTAAGCAATTCTAAGGGCGACTAGAGGGACTCAAAAATCCAGAGGGAATCTTATGTGGTGTAATATGCTCAGAATCACACACAGCTTGACTCAGTGGGGCAAATTCAGAGGTTTTATGTAAGATGGTGTAAGTTGGGCATCCTTACACTAAATTGGACTCTATTACACATTGAAAGAGTGTTCTAAGGTAGTTCACATAGCTAGTTCTAAAGGATTCTACTGAAACTGAATTTTTCCCATGCTGCCTCTCATGCCTGGGTGGCACTTCCCAGAACCATCCCCAAAGGTGCCTCATTTTCCACCTTCTGATTCCTCATTAAAACTCTCCTTTGCTGTGATGCCAACACAGAACTTGACAGCAGTTAGGCTGCTGGTGTGCTGAGACCACTGCCTATTGCAATATCTCCTTGTACTCCCCTGTCTGTAGGAGGGTGGGTAGGGACCGTCTTTTTGTTCCTTGTTTGCACAACACCTAGCAAAATGGGGTCCTGGTTCATGACTAGGACTCCTAGGTGCTAGGGTCTTCTTCTGGCATAAGGCTTCTGATGGCACAAACAATGAATTAGATGTTGGGTAAGTGAAGTAGCCACTGTATCATGGCAACATCATCTGGAGACATGAAGCACCTCCATCCACCATCAGAATGATCAAGAGGGCAATCCATAACCCAAGGGCATGCTGTTTGTTCTTGAGCTCCACAGGGGTAGGATGAGGAGCTCAAGAAGCCCCAATGGTAAACATGGTGAATTAAAAGAACAGGAGTACTTGTGGCACTTTAGAGACTAACAAATTTATTTGAGCATAAGCTTTCGTGGGCTACTGCCCACTTCATCGGATGCATAGAATGGAACATACAGTAAGAAGATATTTATACATACAGAGAACATGAAAAGGTGGAAGTACCCATACCAACTGTAAGAGGCTAATTAATTAAGAGAAGCTATTATCAGCAGGGGAGAAAAACTTTTGAAGTGATAATCAAGATGGCCCATTTTGGACAGTTGACACAAAGGTGTGAGGATACTTTAACATGGGGAAATAGATTCAATTAGTGTAATGACCGAGCCATTCCGAGTCTCTGTCCAAACCTAAGTTAATGGTATCTAGTTTGCATATTAATTCAAGTTCAGCAGCTTCTTGTTGGAGTCTGTTTTTGAAGCTTTTCTGTTGCAAAATTGCCACCTTAACGTCTGTCACTGAGTGATTGGAGAGGTTGAAGTGTTCTCCTACTGGTTTTTGAATGTTATGATTCCTGATGTCAGATTTGTGTCCGTTTATTCTTTTGCGTAGAGACTGTCCGGTTTGGCCAATGTACATGGCAGAGGGGCATTGCTGGCACATGATGGCATATATCACATTGGTAGATGTGCAGGTGAACGAGCCCCTGATGATGTGGCTGATGTGATGAGGTCCTATGATGGTGTCACTTGAATAGATATGTGGACAGAGTTGGCAGCAGGGTTTGTTGCAAGGATAGGTTCCTGGGTTAGTGTTTTTTAGTGTGAATTAAAGCGTCCATGACCACAATGTATCCTGTTGTAACGAAGAAGGATCTTTCATTTGTGTGGTTGTTCTGAGGGGCATGTATGAGCTGATCTGGAGACAATAGGGGATGCAGATCTGAGTTGTCTATTTGCTAAGAAATGAGTCTTTGATCCAAAATATAGTCCCGCACTACCCGTTGCTGCTGTTCCTTAGAAAGGTCATGTCTGATGTACAGTTTGAGACCCTCTCAGACAAGGGGTGAGGGTAAGAAAAATTAATAAATAATAATGAATGACAGTACATTAAAAACCCCCTCTGAATTTGTCCTGGTAAAGGGAATCGAAATGAGTTTAAATTAGTGTGTGGCCCAGAAGAAGGTGTAATTAGCTCAAAGTCTTCAAAGGCAGAAAACAATACCTTTGTGGTCAATCATCCTGAAGAAGAAATATGCATGGGTCTGTGCTACACCTTCCTATGTTCTATAAACAAGCATGCTTTGGTTAGATCCATTCTGTATGCATGCACTTTGATGCATGTGTACAGACACTTCCTGAGATGGCACCCTGTGTGCTGCATGCAGCTTATGTAAACTCATCCTTACCCAGCAAGGATTCACCCATCCTGTTAAGGGACAAACCCAAAATTTCAGGTGTGTGAAAATTGTTCAGAGTGAAGCACGCATAAAGCCCAAAAAGCCACTTTGGTGTGAAAATTTGCACTTTTTACTTTCATGGGAATTTTGATTAAACTGTTGGAGGTCTTGTTCCTTCATTTCTAACCAAGCCCAAAGCATTATGGTTTAGTGCAACACACATGGATGATCTCTTTGTGGTTCTAGTGCCCCTCTCTCTTAATAGTACTTTACACAGCACTTGGACCTTATATTGAGTTGGCCCACAAAACCTCTCAGAAGTATGTGGCTTTTACTGCTGTTTTAGAGAAGGGGAAACTAAGGTTCAGAAATGTGCCCGCTGTCACAGAGCAAATCCACACAAGATCTAGCGTTCTTGACTACAAATTCTATGCCCAGTCCACCAGATCAGGGGCTTTCATGCTTTTGTTTCATATAGACCATATATTTGTGAGCAACCTTCCTACCCACTCACAATCCCATTAAAACCCCTGTGGTAGCTAGGCAATGGTTTACATGGAAAATTAATATTAGAAAAGTATTCAATGTATTGTAACTCTCTTTAAATGATAAATGTTTTGTTTTGAAAAAAAAATCAGTCTCTTGTTGCTCTTTATTTAATCTCTCCCTCCCACCTGTTCTGTTCCTCTCATCCCTGCTGCTCCCCGGAACACGTTTCCCTGCGACTTACCCTCTTTTCCCTTAAACCTTCACATGCTGCCCACTTGCCTGATTCTTTTCCACCCTACTTCTCTGGAATTTCTTGTCCTGCTAGAGGCTCCTCATCGAGCTGGCAGCAATAACCCTGCTGGTAGATTTGACCCCTGAGGGCAGTTCCTGTGTCTACCCTTCTTCCTTCTCTCTAGCAGCACACACTACTGCAGGCAGCTAAGTTGGCTCCTCCTTCTTTTTGCTTCTACAGTGTGCAGTCTCTGGCCTATCCTGGCCACCTGTATAGGCTGCTGAGAACAAGTGGAAGAAGAATCAGCGCCCTGTGTCCTGACAGCTCCTCATAGGCCAACAATGGTGAGCATACTACACTTGGAGAACTGCTGCAGTGGACCACTATATCCCTCTAGGTGTGTGATTTCACTTTCCTTACTCTAAATTCTGAAATTTGTAACATCAGGTTGATAATATGGTATTTACCAAATTACCTGTCCTTACTGACAACTGTATATTTTCATATTTCATCCATAGCAAATGTCTTTGCCCCCATTTTATAGAAGAGGACACCAATAGGCATAATTAGAACCATGACTATAGAACTTTTACTTCCTGAACTATATCCACAAGCCCACCAGGCCCTCAAGCAAGACACTGGATCTCTTTATGTCTAAATTTCCTCACCTATAAAGTGTAGGGTAATGAGGAGGATGATTATTCTTACGTTAATTTAACATTTATATTACAGTAACACCCAGAGGCCCCAGTCAAGATCGAGATCCTATTGTGCTGGGCATTGTACATCTATATAGTGAGAGACAGTCCCAGTTTATGCTGTATGGATGAGATCCACAAAATATGCAGGAATAAAATCTCCACAGCTGCATGTTAGTAGATCACATCATTTAATCTCATTTTATAGTTGACTAACCTGAGACATAGAGATGGTGATTTCATGGTGGCATTGTGCTTTAGTGGCATAGACACAAACCTCAAATTTAATTTAGGAGCTCTGTGTTCCTATTAGGTTCTGACACTGACTTGCTCTGTGACTTTGGACATGTCATTTAACTTTCACCAGTAGGAAAAATGGAAAAGAGGCACATAGTGAGATATAACTAAATAAAGTTTGTAAAGTATTATTATGAACAGTCAGTGGCAGGATGTGATTCCTGCTTCTCAGTCTGTGCTTATTCCTCTAGAATTACTGTTTTCTAACTTTTTTTCCCCTTTAAAAATCTTCCTCCTGCAGATTTTTGTTTTTTTAAAGCAGAAGTGGCTTTTATACTTTTTTCAAACCTTTAGACAGTGAAAAATGTTTGATATAAAAAGTTATCCCCCAAAATTGCAGCATCATAAAATGACTACAATTTCACAAATCTGAGAATAGGCAGATTTTGTCAATTCTCTCCAGCTAGCAGTCTGAAAGATAAGACGGCATTGTATAAGAATACATTGATGTTGCTTTTACAGGCTGGACTGTTTATGAAATGGGTCTTGGTTTTCCTAGTAAACCAAAGTTACAAGATTATCCCTTTATAAGATATATCCCGATCTTATAATGGAAGCTGAAAGCATTAGGCAAATATGGAGCAAATTCAGCTATACACATCTGAATATAAAAGTTGTATTAGGCTTACATGACTGTTTATGAATGGGGTAAAGGGAATGCCTTATACACCTAAGCTCATATCTGGGATTCCTAGCCTGTAGAATTTTCCAGCAATTAACACACTCTAGAGTGTACTCCAGTAAATAATCTAAGGATAGCTTTCTTTTTGCTAACTTGGTCTAAAGGTAATTACAAAGTTTTGGGTAGACTTAATTACGGCGTTAATAGCCAGTGAATTCCTCACAAAATGCTGGCAAGAAACCTCCCTTTCCCTCCTTTCCCATATTCTGAATCTGAGTTGACAGAGTTTATGTTTCTAAAAAGGTTGCTTCTTCCTGAGTTCTGTTACCTCCCATCATCCAACACTATATAAAACTGATTTGCTAGAATTGGAGATTTTTTTTTTCTTTAGGGCACCTTTAAAAAAAAAGGGACAATCACCATGTGAGGATTTTTCTATAAAAATACCACAATTTGTTTTCCTTACAATCTGGTTTGTGAAAGAATGTTCCTTTAAGAGTTACTATAGCAATGCAAGCTGCTATTGAGACTGTAAACATTAATGATGTCTAAGAAGCTGACACCCTGCAAAAACATTTCAGTCATTCTGCATACGGCTTCCAACAACACTGCTATAATATGCAACTCATACTGAGAACAGCAGGATTCGGAGTTTTTTTTAGAAAATAGCATACTACATAGCAAAACTAAAGTGAAAGGAAAATCATATAGTCTAATTTTGCAACAAACCAAAGTTCTTATTTCAGCATATTCTGCTGCCACTTTCTTATATTCTGCAAGGTCTGTCAGGCCACTTTTAAAGGAGTAGGTGCCTGCCAAGTCCAAAATAACTCTACATCTCCCTGGAACCAAACTTTCTTTCTTTCTTTTTTCCTTTTTTCCCTTTTCTTTTGCAAATCCAGTAACAATACACTCTCGGTTGTGTGTGACCATGGATATCATTTATGGCGTAGGAAGCACACAAACAAACCAACTGCCAACCCAACCAACTGTTCACATGATACTTTGGAAGGGCAAAACCATCTTAATTCCAAAACTGGGAGTTTTAAAATAGAAAAGGAAAATCACAGGCTAATGTCTCAGCCAGACATTTTTTATGATTTGTTTCTACAAATAAAGCATGCAGTATTCATTTAAGTGCTCTGCCTTCAGTGGCAATTTATGAGGAAGGCTTCATAAATGTGACGGATTGTTTAATGGGTTAACTCTTTTGCAATAACATTGATAGCCTTCATCAGTCACAAAATATGCAACTCCTACTGAGAACAGCAGGCGTCAGAGTTTTTTTTTTTTTTTTTTTTAAATAGTCTATATACTAAATAGCAAAGCTGAAGTGAAAGGAAAATAGTCCCAGAGCCATAGGACTATTTAATTTTTTCTTTCTTTCTGGTAATATGCAAGAGTGGGGATAATTTTTGCACTTGAAGTTTATCGATTGCAAGCCAAGATGGATTTAAAAGGCAATGTAATCCAGTGGGTAGGGCACAAGTCTGGGACTCAGGAAACCTTGTTTCCATTCTGAACTGTAGTAATCGCATGGGCAGATTCTATTTCCCCACTGAAGCTCCAGTAGGCCACTCTGGCAGCACATAAGGGCCATTAATGTTCTGCACCAGGCTAAGGGAGAAGTACCCTGGTGCAGATGCAGTGTAGGCAGGGCCGGCTCCAGGCACCAGGCACCCAAGCTGGTGCTTGGGGCGGCACCTGGAGGGGGGCGGCGGCGCGGCGCTCCGGCCGCCGGGGAGAGCGGGGCCACAGCAGGGCTCTCCGCCCTCCCCCCGGCAGCCGGGGGGAGAGCGGCGAGCCCCCGCCGGGGCTTGCCGCCCTGCGCTCTGGTCCCCGGGGGTGGGGCGGGAGCCGAGCCCCAGCCGGGGCTCACTGCCCTGCCCCCGGTGCTCTGGCCGCCGCGTGGGAGAGCCGAGCCCCCGCCGGGGCTCGCCGCTCTCCTCCCAGGGCTCCGGCCGCCCTCCCCCTCGGCGCCCTGCCCCCGGCCGCCGGGGGGAGAGCAGAGCTCGCTGCCCTCCCCCTGGGGCTCCGGCCTGGGGCGGCGAAAAAGCCAGAGCCGGCCCTGAGTGTAGGGCTGCCATAAGTGTAGGGCCTTGCTGAGGGTGGGAAGGGGCAGGCCTTTAGCATGTGTCCAGGGGTTGTTGTAACGTGTGACGGGGACCATTTCAGCCCTCAGTGCATCCCAGAATCTGGAGAAGGCAAAGCTGGTGGCATACATCAACATTTCCTGTGAAAAGTTGGATTGAAATTCTGAAAATTTTGGAGGGGAGGACTGGAGGCGTCATTTCCCCCACACCCATTTCTCTCCCTTTTGTCCCTTTTCTAGCTTTTTCCAGAGACAAAATGCAAAACCAAAACATTTAAATACCAAAAGTATAAAATCTGAAACATTTGGAAAGAAATAACCTTTTTAAAGGGCATTTTTCCATTGAAAGCTCAACTTATTTATATTATGGTCGCACCTAGAGGTATCCTATCTGATCTCACTGGGATGTCGCTCAGTGTCACCATAATATGGTACTGTACAATACATCGTAAGAGAGAGTTCCAGCTCCAAAGAGTTTATAATCTTATAGACCAAGAAGGGAAACAGGGATGTACCAAAGGTCACACTAGGTAGACCTGAGGTAGAATCCATGTCTCTTTAACACCCGCACATGTTCCTGCGCCATCCCCTGGGCCACATTGCTTCTCAAGACCGGTGTTTGGCATTTACAATGTATAATTATCCAGGGGAAGTTTACAATGGTATAGAATTCCTCCATAATTTGGTATTGTGTCTGTGGATCCATAGGAATCTAATGTGGAATGTACATGTGTGGATCACAGAAATTTAAGAAGTCCTCTAGGAACACAGGACTGGCTGATGTCATTAGTGTCCACGATGGTCCTTTGAAAGGTCTCCAAGCCAAAGATCTTCAGGGCTCTGTTGACTGACTGAGATGGAGAAGATATGTCTCAAATCCCCATCAGCTGCTCACATATGTTCATGGGGGCCTCAGAAGTGAGCCTGTGAAGTTAAGGGAGGTGCTCTGTGGCTTACAGACTTGTCTTGTTCTGTACATCCCCAGCATGGTCAGGTGCTGTACTGCAGCTTCCGTCTGATGCCATCCTCCTGTCTCCCCAACTCCCCCAAAATTCTCCCTCCTCCCCACAAACGTCAGTGCATGCACACCCAATATTTTTCACTTCCTCTCTCCTGACCGTTTAGAGTGCTCAGTTGTCAGACAACTTGCATTCTGCTAAACACCAGATTTGAAAAGGCTCCTGGGCACCCAACTTTCACTTGAGTCTCTAGATAGGCACTAAAATGGCTACTAGCACCTTCCTAAGCTTTTAAAATATTGGTCTTAACTTCTGAGTGTCTCAATATCTCCATCTGTAAAACAGTAATTGTATTTGCTCTTCTTCATAAAGTGCCATAGGAGATGTGGCTGAAGTGTGTTGTGTATGTGCTAAGTATTGGCATTATTATTGTTTTAATTTTGTTTTTTCCATTGACAGCTGGTGTCTGGTGGGTGTGGGATAGGCTATGGGATGGGAATAATTCAATATGACTTTCATACCAAAAAGCGGCTAGAGCAAAGAACAGTTTATTACTACAACAACTACTACAATCTGGGGAATCTGTGCATCTTCTATACTTCAGGAAAAGTGTACTGGTTGCTATCAAAAAGCTAAAAACCCACAATTTTACACAGTTAGAAACAATTTGCCTAATCATTTTAGTGTAGATTTTAAATGTGGGCAAAGGAATATTTTGGAGTAGAGTAGAGGGACTAGATCAGGGGTGGGCAAACTCAGGCAAACGGGCGAGATCTGGCCCGCCAGTCGTTTTAAGCCGGCCCTCGAGCTCCCACTTGGGAGCAGGGCCTAGGACTTGCTCCCCTCCAGCGCTCCGGTGCTCCAGCCAGGGAGCAGGGTCAGGGGCCGCTCCACGCGGCTCCTGGAAGCTGCGGCATGGCCCCCCTCCAGCTCCTACTCACTCCAATGGCCCCCTCCGGTGCTCCAATGGAGAAGGGACATGCCGCTGCTTCCGGAGCCGCTTGAAGTAAGCGCCACTCGGACCCTGCACCCCTGAGCCTCTCCCCATGCTCCATCAACAAAAATAAGCGGATGATCTGCAAAACAAGGAAAATTGAAAAAGATGTAAACTTCTATCTATACAACCAACAGATAAATATAGTGAAAAATGACAACTTCTTAGATGTGACATGTGATAACAAGCTCACGTGGAGGGACTATATGGAAAATATTAAAGATAGATGCAAAGGTAGAATGAACTTACTTAAAAGTATCTCTGCAGCATGCTGGGGAGTGGATAAGAAAATAGTGGTTATGCTATACAGAGTGCTAATTAGACCAATTACTGAATATGGATGCCAGGCTTTTCGGTCAACAGGGAACACAAATCTGAGAAAACTAGACTGTATCTAAGCACAAGTACTGCATATCGCATGGGATGCCTTCATTACTACTCCTCTGCCTGTACTGCATATGGCAGCTGGTGAAATTTCTACCACTTAGAATGAAGCTCCTAGATGTAACCTTTTGGGGCAAATACCAGGTAATAGCAAAGATGGATAAAGTATCTTAATGAAAAGAAAGGATTAGATGAGACCCACATCTATAGCTATCAGAAAATACTCTGTCACTGGAAAACCATTTTTCTAGGATAGGTATAGAATTAAATAATGAAATAAATAAAAGGAGAAGAATGCTAAATATACAAGATATAGCAAATCAGTAAATTGGTGATAAGTGGGGACATGATTGCCAAATATATATAAATGGCTCTAAAGAGGAAGGAACAGGAAGAGTGGCAACAGCTTTCTGCGTGCCGTCACTCGGACTCAAGAAAGCCATAAACTCAACTAACTTTATATCAGTCTTTACAGCTGAGCTAACCGGGATTATGCTAGCACTAAATTGGGCTTTAGATGTGCGGCTAGCTGCCGTGGCCATCCTGTTTAATTCCTTATCAGGGCTGCAGGAAAATTTCAGTGGTAAGTCTGACAACAGAAATTATATTCTTAATGAAATATCACTGCTAACAACCAAAGTGGCGCAATTGGATATAACAATAGTAATGGCATGGGTCCCAGCGCATGTAGGGATAGCAGCCAATGAACTGGCAGACAAACAGGGGAAAAGTGCTATTAATCATGAACAAGTTGACTTAGGGATCCCCTTAAGCAAACTGGAATTTAAACACCTTATCAAAAATGAACTAAGGAAAGAATGGCAAGAACTGTGGCAAATGAATGAAGGGGAAAAAAATCCTAGAAGTATGCCCAACAGTTGAAAATGTTGATATAATCCAAGGCCCTGAGAGATAGAGTGAAGTGGCTCTATTTAAAATTCTAACAGCATTGTGGATTAAATAGTAATTTGTATCTAATTAGCAAGCATAAAGATGTGCTATGCGTGGCCTGTAAGGAAATGACAGATAATATCCTTTAGGATTGTAAAAACTGTACCTGTGAAAGAAGGTGTTTATATAGAAAACTCAGAAGCCTTAAAGTAACAATTTTTTCCTTGCAACACCTATCAAGAATACAAGGAACATGGGGCCCAATAAAAAAACCCTTCTGCAATTCTTTAAGAATACTGGGAAAGGTGCAAGATTCTACATCATGAACAAGATACGAAGTACAGTGCATGGCAATCATAGATTGCTACGGCACAAATCCCAAGAAGAAGAAGAAGAAGAAGAAGAAGAAGAAAGGGTGCTGCCAGAGAGACAGCACATTTGCAGGAAGAGGGTCCCTCCAGCAGGCTGGTGTGAAGGTGCCAGACAAAACCAACACTTCAAAAAGGGAGAAACAGGGCCCGAGGCTGGGGAAGGCTACAGGAAGGGAGGAAATTGCCCAGGGAACAGCAAAGGACTGGTTCTGGCTGTCCCAAACAAGGGCCCTGAGCTGGAAACCAGTGGAGTTGGTGGGCCTGGGTCCCCCTACCTACCCAACCACAGACTTTTAGAAAAGAAACTCCTAAACCCAGGAGACCTAGGTCTGAGTAGGCCCTACTAAAGGCACACCCAGCTGCTAGGGGTGCTCAGGAGGCAATGGCGCCCCATCTACATCCACCCTCTGAGAAATAAATTCTTTTCAAGTATTTCAAGTTGGGCACCCAAAAATAAAAACACAACAAATCCATTTTCGCTCTTGAAAATCTTGACCTTTCTGTTGTTGTTGGACATTACTCCAGGACTCTGGGGAACTACTGAAAAGGACCTAAGGCAATTTAAGCACATACCTGATTTTAAGATGTAAGTTCCATTTTAAGTCCCATTGATTTCAGTGGAGCTACTCATGTGTTTGAAGTTTGGTGCACATATTATTAGTACCTTGCTGAATCAGGGCCTACTTGTGGAACATGAACTTGTATCACTAATATCTTGGATAGTAACAGATGATCTACAGCAGGAAGCATTTAGGGCAGCCTGTTCAATTCTGTGCTTGGCATACTGGTGGCTCAGGAGTGAGTTATATGCCATTAAAAATAAATGGATTACAATGGGAACCATCTTTTATTAACAAGGTTCTAATTGTATCCCTGGAGTTTTATGAGATAGAGCTTGCAACTATTGTTTTCACTTTCAGTAGCCTGTGTTGTAAAATAAGAATGGAAATTTTCTTGCACTGGCCAGAATATGTTTATTTTTAAAAATTATTAATATATATAACATATGTATTCCTCTTTAATTTTTCCTGAAGTGTTTTAGTTGTTATGTATGGGGGGAAATTAATTAACAAATTACATGAAAAACAAATATCGCAAACTGAGCTAAAATACTTGATGGTATACTTGATAGAAGAGTCTTATTCTGACACTTTTAACATCCAATTTAAACAATAGGCAATTTGGGATAATAATATTGCACCAGATTGCACCGTTGTACAGAAGTAGCCACAAAAGGGGTTAAAGGAAGGGCAATCTCTATTTCTTCACTGATCTCCTTGTAGAGTTTTCTTCCTTATTTTTCCATTTGCCTTCTTTCCCATGGATCCTCTGGATTCTTCATGGCTGTTGGGGATCAGTGGGAGGCCAGATATATCTGCCAGGAGGCTCTGGAGCCATCCACTACCTGCAGAGGCAATGCATGGGGGGGGGGGGGGGGGGACGAAGGGCCACGTTCCCCCTCCCCCCCGATTTTTTTGGTTGCACCCCTGCAACCTGGAGAGATTAGGTGGCCTGCTGAGGTAAGTCAGAGGGTGGAAGTGGCACTCGGTCCCCAAGCACCGCTGTGCGGGGATGGCCTGACTGAGCCTTGCCACACAGGGCTGGCCTGAGCTGCCTGGTGTCACTGCTCGCCCCTCTGAATGTTCCTCTGTGCCCCACTAGAGGGACATACCCCACAGTTTGAAAACCTCTGTAGGGCAGTCATGTGCCCACCCTGAACCTTTAAATTGTGCCCTCTGGTCAACAGTTACATGTCACCTTAAACTACCTGGCAGTGTGGCTTCAATCAGGGTTGCCAACCCTCCAGGATTGTCCTGGAGTCGCCAGGGATTAAAGATTAATCTTTAATGAAAGATTATGCCATGTGATGAAACTTCCAGGAATATGTCCAACCAAAATTAGCAACCCTAGCTTCAATGGAGATTAATGGATGAACAATGTGTGTGTCCCTTTGAACCCACCGCCAGCCTGCCCATTCCCCATATAATAGCAGCACTGAAGAGGGATTGTAGGGGGCAAAGGAAGCTTTCTGCTATCTTTGTCCCGCCCTAATTTTTTCTTCTCCAGGAGCTGGTGGTGCCCCAAGCATAAGTTAGAGCAGTCTCAGGGGTGCTCTAACTTCCAGCTGTCTATGCACCACAGTCTCAGGAGCTGCTCTGTAGTCCGGAATTGCTGGAGTGTAGAAAGCTCTCCCATGCAGTCTCCCATATGTGTCTCCAATCCCAACACATCCCTCTGCCGGAGGCTACACAGGGAGGTTGCGTAAGGCTGTGTATGCCTCTGAGTCACCATGCGGTCCCTGATCTGCTCCTGGGACAATGCAGCTTTACCCTAAAACATCGACAGTGTTCAGGAATTTCACACAATGAAACACTTGGGTTTGAAATCCTGGCCCTACTGAAATTAATGGGAATTTTGACTTTGATGGAGCCAGGACTTCACCCTTGGTTTCTTTGTGAAAAACTTGTTTCTGTTCCAGATTTACACTCTTCCTGATAGCATGGCCTAGAAGCACTAGCAGAGCCAGTCACTACTGGGTTCTAATACTGATTCCCTCTTTGGTCTTAGGCAAGTTGCGTTATTCTTTTGCCCCTGTGTAAAATGGGGATAATAATACTCATAGGGATGGTGTAATAATTAATTGGTTGAACTGAAAAGTATTATTTTTATTCATGGAATAAACCAAAACAGTAGCAAAAAACCAACCAACCAAAACCTGTTTGACTCATGTGTATTGTCATTGTGGTGGGTACAGGTCTCTGTACTTTCCTTTTTGGGTGGACCTCAAAGGAGGTTCCCAAAGTGGCTTTCAAAAGGATAATGCAGAGGAGATGCACAGTGGAGGTTAATTATTTGCAAAGCTAATGCCTAGCACAAATGCCAGTGAATAGCAAAGGCTGCAGGCAGAACACTCAGATAAAGGACCAGATCCTGCTTCCATTGGAGACAGTGGAAGATTTTGTCAGCTGGGCAACGACTGGGCCCCAAATCTTGACTCCTTTTGTATACTATACTTGAGAGTGACATTTCTGCCATTCACTGAGTTCTAGTAGTGACTAAAAGTCATTCATATCTGACAGCTGTTCAGTTTCATGTGAAATAAGATGGGTGGGTTAGTCCAGTTCCTAGGATCCCCACCACAAAAATCACCATGCCAATTAGCAAAAACAGGGCCCTCTAACTGTTCATCTCAGAAGAGACCCCCACGGGTTGAATGGCCACACAGACAGAACTCTCCTGTACAGACAGTCCCTTCAGCCGGGGGCAGAGCACATTCGCAGAGTGTGGTGAGGAAACTTGAAGCATCTGCTCTGTAGATAAAGAAATCTTGGTCTGCTGCTATCAACTTGGCACCTCCTGGCAGCACTAAATCCAAATGTTAAAGAAATGTTTTTTAAAATGTTTTGGAAAACTCCAGTTTTATTTGTTGCCTTCTCACATAACTCAGGGAACTGCATCAATTCCATTCAAACTTTCCGAAAGAAATGTCCAAGTTCAGTGCAGTAAAATTCAGCCTCTGAAAACAGGAGATTTTAACTGAAATGGCAACAGAAATTGAAAGTAACTATAACAATGGGTCCTGCATGTCTATATTGTATTCTTGATAGGTGTTGCAAGGAAAAATTTGTTACTTTAAGGCTTCTGAGTTTTCTATATATACATAAAAAAAAAATTATACACCACAACCTCCAGACATACACATATACAGCGAGAGTGTGTTAGTTACTGAGGGATAGATTCAAAGGCTAAAGTTACCATCTGCCTTGAGCCAGGGGTGGTGCATAGCTGCACCGCCCCAGGGACAGGCCAAAGAATGAATTGTGACTCCCAGCTTCCCTTTTGCCTCAGTGATAGGGTGGGAGAAGCAAAGTACTTCACCTCATGAAGCAGCTCATGCTCTCCAGCTACTCTATCCAGTGCGGGGTAGGGAAAGAGTGGGAACAGTGTCAGGGATCCTCCCATTTCCCACTCTCTTCCTGTCTACTTGCTTGTAGGAGGAGCCTGAGGGAAGCAGCCTGGCTCTTCCTCCATGGTTGCAGTTGTCATATGTCTGACCCTTAATCAGTCAAATAAGTGAGTAAAGTGGGGAGGGCAAGTGCTGTGACAATCTATCCTTGATTACTTAGGGCTTGTTTACACTTACTGTGCTGCAGCGGCTGTAGTGCTTAGTGAAGACGCTACCTATGTCAACAGGAGAGTTCTCCTGTCGGCGTAGGTACCCCGAGAGGCAGTAGAAGCCCTCTCAATTGACATAGCGCTGTCTGAACCGGCGGTTAGGTTGGCATAACTATGTCGCTCAAGGATGTGGATTTTCCAAACCCCTGAGCGATGTCATTATACCAACATAAGTCTGTAGTTTAGACCAAGCTTTAGAGTCAGAATTTCATACTTTTACTCATATTGAGTAGCACTTTACTTCACAAGTTGACGTCAAAATTACCACTCGTGCAATAAACTTCTACTCAAAGTACACGAGTGACTATGCATAGTTTCTCTGTATTGCACGTGATGGATTTCTAGCAGGATGAAGGGATAGTAGTGGAGCTTAATGTATATAGCTCAGAGTGAGGTGATAAGTGCGTGCATGCAGGGAGGGATAATACAAATAATCAAGAAGAATTAATACAGGAATAGAGAGATTCCTACCCCGCCCCCAAATAACTAAGAGCATTAAAATGAAGAATAATTATTTAAAAATGGAAAACATAATAGGAAAACAATTATTCATAAGTGGAATTATTGATTGAAACAAAATGCCTAGTGAAATGAAGTAGATGAATCACTTTCATGGGAAACTAAGACCTGTTTTAATTAGTCTGTCTCATTTTAAACTCATTGGTAGTTGTACTTATGATTTTGAATTTGGTATTTTATACTAATCTGTAAACTAAGAATGGTATTGTTTATCCCACATAAGGCCTACTAGAGTGACCTTTTCATTTGTATGGCAGTAAAGGTGTAATCTGAATTTATTTAGCAATGCAGAAGAAGAAACAATTGAAAATTCTGCAAGGAGATCCTGTTTAAATCTGACACGGTTTAATAAACAATAGTTGTGTAAATTAAATGATGGTGATCAATTGTTCTCCATGCCTACTGAAGGTAGGGCAAGAAATAATCAACTTAATCTTTAGCAAGGGGGATTTAGGTTAAACATTAGGAAAAACATTCTAACTGTAAGAGTTAAGCTCTGGACTAGGCTTCCAAGGGAACTGTGAAATCTCCATCATTGGAAGTTCTTAAAAACGGGTTAGACACACGCCTGCCTGAGCGCAGGGGGCTGGACTAGATGACTTCTTAAGGTCCCTTCCAGCCCCACATCTCTATCATTCTGTAAAGAGGCTGCATGTGCATATGAAGCAAGCACTTCAAGAAAAAGTAAATGATGGACCAATTAAAAATGAATGGGGTTGTCAATGGGAGGAGAATTTGGCCCTATACCCATAGCACGTAACACCTGAAGATCAAGGAGGATTGGCCTACACTTGGGGGAGAATTTGAACTAACCAACAGGATGAGCCTGACTTACCTAGTGCTTGGCTACACTAGCCCTGTCCCCCACAGTAAGAGCGGAGCAATGTATTCATCATGAGAGCAATATGGTAATATTATTGCCTTACCTACTTACCTAAGGCTAGTCCTAGTATCTGGGTGCAACAGGAATAAATGGGATCTGTGCAAGATTCCTCTGTGGAGGTTGTGGGAGGTGGAGGAATTTTCTTCCCAAGCCATGCAGCTTTGTAATGGTTGCAGCGGCTGCACTCTGGAAGTTGAAATAGCATGTAGAACAGCTGCTCGCTTCCTGCGTTGTGGGGGGATTGGTCAGTAAATCTGAGTAGTTGCCTCTCCCCACTACTGCAGCACCCATCCATGCTGCCGTAGATGGAGCCCTGTGGACTTCAACTGTGAAGACCCTTCTGTGCAGGCTTCCTGCATATTGTCTTCTCCGACAATATGCAGGAAGAACCTTACTAGAACCTTACTAGTACTGCTGCCTAATGGGCCATGCTTGCCTGCAGAGATTTAGCTTCACCATCTAGCAGTGAACTTACACAGTGCACTTAAAACAGTGGTGGCAATAGTGCAGAACGACCCCTGGGTGGTAATAGGTAAGAAAATTTCTAGTTTAAAGGAGACATAAAGGGCAATGCTACAAATACAAGCAGTCCTCAATGTCCCTAGTAATGTCAATCACTAGGAAAGTCTACTCCCATGTGTAAGAATTTGCAGGCTCAGATTTAATGAGGAAAATACTCATTAATGCTTTTGAAGAGGACATTATCTCTGTCCTTTGATAAGGAAGCAGATAACACAGACAGGTATGTGACAGTCTGCATAGTGGGTCTGAAATAATATCAAAGAATTACCTGCAGGTGTCATGTGGGCACAATCAGAGGGGTGGGCAAAAATAGATGAGAGTAAATCCTGGCGATCTGAGAAGGATCCTGCTGGATGCAAGTGGGTGAAATCGGTATGATAGGAGGCTATTTGAATATTGCACCACTCATTCAACAGGAGCTGCATCCACTTACACAGAGGATGAATTTGGTCCTGAGTCTATTGCTATTTGTGGTGCACAAATAGGTGCAAGCAAAATTTCTGAAATCCTTTGTATGTCACCTTTAAATTGTCATTTTAAAAGTAGGGAGAGACAAAGTGAGAGCTCGGAAGCACAACACCCACACAATCATCTGTCAGTCTCAGATACAGCCGCAGAAAACCTTAAATGCTGGGTGATGGTAAAATGGATATATCCATCAAGATGAGGCTCAAAGAGGAGGTCTCAAAGATAGCCAGGGTCTAGCCCATTAAGGGCTTTCAATACCATCAGCACCAATTCAAAGTTAATCCATCCTTTGGTAGTAGTCAGCCAATGTAAAGAACCCAGGGTGGTCAGAATGAGATCACAGCGGCTCAAACATGCTGCTGCTTGCTGAACAAACTGCTCATGACGGAAAAGCCCTGCTAGGAGGGAAATACAAAAATCAACCCTTGGGGTCACAAGGGCATGCTTGGCTGTTGTGATGTCATCACAAGTAATATAAGGGTACAGCCTTGACAAATTGCACCAATGGAAAAGACACTTTCACTCCATGAACATCTCATGGGTAGATAAGACACCAAACGCAGGGGTTCTCAAACTGGGAGTTGGGACCCCTCAGGGTGTTGTGAGGTTATTATGTGGGGGGGTCACAAGCTGTCAGACTCCAACCCAAACCCCGCTTTGCCTCCAGCATTTATAATGGTGTTAAATATATTTAAAAAGTGTTTTTAATTCATAAGGGGGGTTGCACTCATAGGCTTGCTATGCGAAAGGGGTCACCAGTACAAAAGTTTGAGAATCACTGCCAAACAGCAAAGAGATTGACTCCAGGAGAATTGTTTACCTTTCATGCTAAGGAACAGGGAAATTGCCAACAGAAGGCTTAGAGAATACAATGGAGAAGAAAAAGGGAGAGGCACGTACATTCCATAAAGTATAGAGGCATTAGAAAGTGTTGTAAGTATTTTAAAATGCCTTTTTCATTACTGTGAAAAACTCTGGGTCTACAGATTACAGAACAGATAAATATGGACTTGTCTTTTCATTTTATTTTTCTCCATTTGTCACCATTTTCCATCAGTCTTCTCTCATTTTTCCATCTTGTTATTTTTAACAGTAGTATTTCAGTGACAAGCACATAGCTGCACAGCAGAAGCAGAGACCACTTCTCTGTCACTTTGCCTTGTCTAGACAGCAGTGTGGAGGGACATTTAATCATGTATGCACTGTAGGAAGCCACTGATATGTTTCCATCTTAATTTAAAATGAGGGGAAAATTAGAGCTTTGCAAAATATTTGTAAGACATGAAAAACAACTTGAAATTTAAGGGCTTTTTATACTTTTTATCAGTTCAGATATGGAATCAGTTTGAGAAACCATTCTGCTTGCATGAAACAGATTTTGCCAGTAAAATGAGCCTATTTTATAGCAAATTTGGATTCACAGCTAAGACCTGCAAAAATGTATGGTTTCCATGGTTTCTACGTGAAACACCCTTTTTGTGATAATTCTACAAAACAAGTGAAATTTGGGGTTGTATAAAATAGGACAAATGGAAACAGAAATATTTTCCATGTCAGGTTTTGCGAAACATACACTGAATTTCACACAGCTGTACATCAAATCCAACAGTCTCACTGGGAAAAATTGGGCCAAAATTGTTTTTAGAGTGTGTAAATCTAGTGTAACGCCTAATGCCCCAAACCTGAAAAGACTTCCTCCTGATTTCAGTGAGGCTATTCACAGGAATAAAGTACAGGAACTGTGTTATGTGAGGGACAGGGGGCCTCTAATTTTAATGGTATTACTATACTCCAGATTCACAGCTGTAACACTGTGCTGTAACCACAGCTTATCATGCTGACCGGTAGTGGTGCTGGAACAATTTTTATAGTGGGGGTGCTGAAGGCAGAAACCATGTTTTGGGGTTATTATTACTACTTCAAGCCAGGAAGTGCAGCAGCACTCCCAGCACCCCTAGTTCCAGTACCTATGCTGACCAGTGTCATCATGCTGTTTCCTTTTGCTTCCCCTGTCTGTCTCTGTGATTGTCTATGCTGCAATCAGAGGTGTGACAGCAGCACATGCGGGTACGTCTACACTACCCGCTGGATCGGCGGGTAGTGATCAATCTATCGGGGATCGATTTATCGCGTCTAGTGTAGACACGATAAATCGATCCCCGATCGCTCTGCTGTTGACTCCAGAACTCCACCACGGTGAGAGGCGGAAGCGGAGTCGACGGGGGAGCGGTGGCCGTTGATCCCGCGCCATGAGGACGCGAAGTAAGTGATTCTAAGTCGATCTAAGATACGTTGACTTCAACAACGCTATTCTCGTAGCTGAAGTTGCATATCTTAGATCGATTCCCCCTCCCCAGTGTAGACCAGAATTACCTGAGTTAGCTTGTGAACCCAGGGCAGCACAGGCAGCAGCTTAGGCTAGCTGCTTGAGAACAAACCGAGGCTCCTGGGTGGAGTTAGAATCATAGAATAGAGTTGTACAGCCTGTGCTGCCACAGCTTCGCTGTTATTGTTATTTAAGCGAGCTGAATTAAAGCTAGTTTGGGTATGTTTACCTGTACTGCCGCCACATCTCTGCTTGCACTGGAGACACACCTTGTGTTGTATCCACCTGTCTCCAGGCTTACACTTAGATTGTAAACACTTCAGGGCAGCGATTGACTCTTCGTTAAACGTTTCTTCAGTGCCCAGCACAACGAGTGTAAATAACAAGTGTAAGCGAGAACTGGCTCTGTCCTGCAGTTGCTCATCATTTAAATATTTGGAGAAAATACATTTTGCTTAAAATAAAGAGGATTATCATAGGCTCTGATTCTGCAACTACCTAAGCACATGCGTAACTTTATACACACAACTAATCCCAGTGACTTCAATTAAGCATGTGTACCAGGGTTTGTGGGTTTGGACCATCATTCATAGCCTAGGGTATGCTTTTTGAGGCTTTTTTTTAAACCCATGGCCCCCTCAAATGGACCACATCCATTTGAAGAGAAAGGGCTTTCCTTTGCTAGCAAAATGTACTGTACAAATATTCTGGGTTCCATTGTTGGAAGATTCTTGTAAAGATTGTGAACTCTTTCGTGCAGACAATGCATGTCAGCTAATCTCTCTTAGGTTTTGTGAAGTACCCACCCAAGCATATCAGGTCTACATGGCAAAGTGGGCTTCAGATGTCTTTTGCTCTTTCCCTTTCCCTGATAGAGGATGCTCTGCTTGAGAAATACATGTTTGTTTGTTTGTTTTCTTTCCTTCTCCACTTTATATGATCTGGCTATGATGGGGAAGCATGTCATAGACAAGGATTTTGCAAGATGCCCTGAAGTTAGCCAGACTATGAGTTTGCCTGACTTCTAGAAGATCATTCCACCAATGACCCTCTTTGACTGAGAATGGTTTGTCTCACATTCTCATCCATCTGTGATGTTATAGGTCTCCAAACAGGGCTGACCTTAAGGGTGGGCGACCTGCGTGTGTGTGTTGTGTGTGTGTCGTGGTGACGATGCAAGGGGCTCGGCTTCCCCTCACTGCCTGTGGGATGCGGCCCGGCATGGCAGGAGTGCCCGCCTCCCCGCTCCTGAGCAGAGGCCCCCTGTTCTCTGCTCTACCTGGTTTCCCAGCCCAGCTCCTAATCCCACCTCTGCACTCTGAGAGCCAGAGGGTTCTTCTCCCCAACCCCTGGGATTGTCCCAGCTCAGACCATTCCTCCTTTCATGGGCGGCCTGAATGAAAGCAAGGCCGCCCAATGGAAGGCGAGCGTGGCATCTAGGCCGGCCAATGGGAGCTGGAAGTTGCCAGCCTCTTCTGGGTTGGGAGGGGAA
Organism: Terrapene triunguis; assembly: GCF_002925995.2. Taxonomy (NCBI): domain Eukaryota; kingdom Metazoa; phylum Chordata; order Testudines; family Emydidae; genus Terrapene; species Terrapene triunguis. The sequence goes on from NW_020664420.1 coordinate 20,714,061, forward strand.
GGGAACTGAAACTGCAGAGAAAGAGATGAGTAAGTCTGGGGGAGTCCTGACCCTACACCACAGTTCCCAGGGATCCTTCCCTTTGCCCCCAGGTCCCAGTCCCCCCTCCCCCCATGCCCATCCAGCTCCCGGGAGACCCTTCCCTCTTCCCCCCCAGGTCCCTGCCTCCCAGTTTTCAGGACTCTCCCCATTCTCCCCAATTCTCAGGGAGTCCCCCAGGTCTTTAAGGTCCCCCTCATGCATGCCACACTCTGACCCCTTAGTTCCCCATACTCCCCAGCTCTCAGCAGCTCCCCCTTTTTCTTTCTCATCCCAAAGGGAGGTGTCAGTGCAGGGGGTTGGGGATATTTCGGGAGTGAAACTTCCACCATCACCACCTACCCTAGCTACCTCCAGTGCGCTGGAGCGTTTGTATTTTAACCTCCCCCAATAACCCACCTTCCCTGGGATTGGGGAGGGGCACTTGAATATTGGGGATGCTCAGTACTGGGGTGTGGGGAGAGATCTGTCCTTCTGGAGCACCCATGTCTCTGCACTCCTCCTCTGCATGCCCACTCCAGTGAGACTCTAGCTGTACTCTTCTGGTTCCCTCCCCACTTTCTGGGGCTCTCAGGTCATCATGCCCCTCTGCCACCACAGCCCTCTGGTGCCCTCCTATAGCTGCACCTCCCCTTGGGCTGCTGACCCTTTGTGGGGAGCCCAGAGAGGCAGTGGGGGCCGGGGCATGGTTGAGGGGGTGGTTGGGGAGCTCAGGGAGGCAGCAAGGGCCAGGGGCATCAAAATACAAGTCCACCCCGGGTACTATTTTTAGAGCCCTGCAAATCTGTGGATAGCCGCAGACCATGTTTGCGGATTGCAGATCATATGCGGACACAAATTTTTTATCCGCACAGGGCTCTAGCTATTTTCCCTAAGGCTGGCCCTACCTCCAAACATACATTTATTTTATATAATAAATAAAAATCAATACTAGTATTCTGCCACTTGTTGCCTCCTTTTTAAAGCAGCATTCCCCAAATAGGAAATGGATACAAAGTGCCAAGTCATTATCTTAACACACATTTCTTGCACACATGCAGAGATGGAAAGGGAAGAATGCATTGAATTCATCCAAGAATAGCTTGCCCAATATCAGAGGAAGATGATAACATAAGACAGATTTCTCACATTTCCTTATTTACCATTGTGCAAAAATAACCAAGTGCGATAGCCCGTTTTGCACTGACCCCAAATGAAAACCCTTAAAAAAAGGAGACTTCCATTCACTCTTTGTTCCACGTAGTGTGTGGATGGCAGACAGATTGTTTGGAGCAGACATCTTTGCATTGCGTTCCAGTAGCCGTAGCCTGTTATTTAATGAAATGTTGTTATTTTCTGAAACAGTATGCCATGTGGGCATTTATAGCATGAAGTAATTATGTGAAATATAGAAGCATTCTATTGAAAGTCAAGTTTAGCTTCATGATGTTAACATTAAAAAGCAAACGAGTCTTAATTCAGGGTCACATTAGGTAAATATACGCAAAGGGCAAAGTTCTCGGCTGAATTACGTACTCCTTACCACAGTTAAACCATTTATACAAGCTAGGATAAAAACTACAGTGGATACCAATCCTCAGGTAGAGATTTGACCCATTGTAGAGTCTTGCATGATAAGGAGTTTTATGGGGGCTTGTTCTTTCCTATGAAGAAGTAGCCATAGCCAGACAGAGGGTACTAGACTTAATGGACCATTGGTTTGTTTCAGAATGTCAGCCCTTATATTCCCCTTTTGCAACTATTTCACTAAATTCTTATGCTTTTTTATTATTTAGTTTGCTTTTTAAACATAAAACAACTTTATGCATTGTTTTGTATTTGGAATAAAACAAATAAAACAAAAAATTGGTTTGGAGACCACAGTAGAGAGGTTTACAGCCAACACTATGAGCCATAAAAATTGGCATAAAGACTCTTTCTTTCTGCCTTTTATGCCATGGAATTGAAAGGAAATAGTTTAATAGCAGCTGCAAACAATTACCATACATTTTAATGGAACTCTGATATGTTATGAATTCGATCCGTTGCTTCGAAAGAGCAGATTTTTATTCTTTGTGAAATGGTCCCTCGACTCTTCTTATATGTAAATCCTGTGTCCTTGGCAAAGCTCAAGGGCCTGACTCACACTGAAGGCAATAGCTGTTTCTTTCATGTAATGCTGCAAAGTTTTCAAAACCCAATTTTGCATTTAGATTTTTGTCTTAGAAGCAAGAAAATGATCTTCTCATATGTTTTAGCTTCTACTCTACAGAACACATTTCCTAATTTGTCTCTCTGCTTCAGTGTTCATCATTTCATAGCAGTGGAAACTGGCTGCTAAAGAGAGGCACAGTTTAGTTGTGTACTTTCACTAGGAAAATTTCTTTTTAGACCAGCAACGTGGTCCCTTCCAAAGGAAGTAACTGATTGGGAAACTGTCTCTATGAGCTGTCCTTATTACTGGCCTGGGGAATCCATGATTGGGACTGAGTTAGCTGAAACCACTTAACTCCTTCCAACAAGATGTGAATCCTAAAGTTTGGGAAACATACCAGGTGACAACAAATCAAAATAAAATAGAAGGAGTCAGCATACACTAGCTGCAAAGGAGATAAAACTGCTGGTGGACGAGCCTGAGCAGTTGCAGTCTGACTCCTAACAGGGCCATTAATGACTTTGAGTAAGAGAAGACAGTAACTCACTGCATTCCAGACATGTCTGTAAATATTACACCAGTCTATTTATTACTCAGTGGCCTAAAGTCACATTATATAGACTATTGAAGGTCAGCAATTATAGAGCTTCTTAGGCACTTGTTAACCATTTGCTTTCGTGGCTAGGGTGAAATGGTAACTTAAGACTATTGATTAAACACACTATGCAAGGGTCAGATAGACCAGAAATGACCACATCAACAGGGATAGTGGATTGCAAAATGCAGGAGGGTTAAAGAGTGGAGGAAGGGAAAATATGGCAGTAGTTTAACAACTGCTTTGTCTTCCCCTCCTCTCAAGCTCAAACAGCCGAATTGAAAGTATACCCATCTTCAGGAATCCTAAAAAAAAACCCTCTTTTTATCAGAAGGAAGGCAGGGTGCAAACCTGGTGACTGGCATGCAAAAAGGATAATAGAATGAAGCTGACAGGCAACATGAATAGGATTTTTTCCCCCGCATAGGTCATAAACAACATGAGGTGGGAAAGAAACCAAGAATCTGGTCATTTGGCAGACTTCACACTACGCTATGTCCCGTTGAAGCTGATCTCACTTGCACACTGCTCCTAACTGAGAAACCAAGATGATGAATTAGGGGTAAATGAAAAGACAAATTTCAGGACTTTTCAAACATTTATGTTGATGCAGTGGTTGTGTAAAGAGCCCCCTTGACAGCCTTGGAGACTGTCGTCTTCTTGATCAGGTAAGGACTGTAGTAGCTCAAGCTTTCCCCACTGTATATCTCAACACTGAACAGGAGAGAGGGTAGATCATGAGGTTTCAGTCCTTTGTCTCTCTGTTGGGACAGCCAAGAAAGGCTCCAATTAGTTTTAATTGTGCTGCTAGCTTTTAGTAAAGTTGAGAGCAGTAATACATATACTTGGTGCTTTCATAGGGCCAATTTCACAAAGTTGAAAACAATTATGACCCAAATTTGCTGGGAGGAAGAATGTAATCAGAAAAATGTGAATGATAATTAGTTATCATTTAAGAACACCTTACTAGATGCTCTAAAAGCCACAATTAAGGAAGAAGGCTGTGCTGGTTAAAAAAAACAACCTTGTTTAGAGGGGAAGTGAAGGCAGCTGTAAAAAATAAAAAATAATATATAACAAATGGAATAAAGGAGAAGTTGATAGTAATGAATATAAATCAGAAGTTAGGAATTGTGGAACACTGATAAGGGAAGCCAAAGGACACAAGGAGACCTCTATAACCAGCAAAGTGAAGGACAATAAAAAGGAGTTTTTCATAGAATCATAGAACAGTTGGGTTAGAAGGGACTGCAAGGATCATCTAGTCTAACTGCCTGCCAAGATGCAAGATTTGTTGTGTCTAAACCAGCCAAGACAGATGGCTATACAGCCTCATTTTGAAAACCTCCAGTGAAGGAGTTTTCACAACCTCCAGTGAAGAAGTTTTCACAACCTGTTCCATTGTCGTCCTGTTCTCACAGTTAGGAAATTTTTGTTTTTAATCTAAATGTGTTATGCTGTAGTTTCTCCATCTTTTTTAAGGCAGCCTTTCAAATGTTTGAAGACTGCTATCATATCCCCCCCCTTAATCTTCTACCTTCCAAACTAAACATACTCAGTTCCATCAGCCTTTGCTCATATGGATTGCATTCCATCCCTTTGATCATCTTTGTCACTCGCCTCTGGATCCTTTCCAGTTTCTCTACATTCTATGTATACATTGGTGACAAAAATTCGACACAGTATTCTAGCAGAGGCCAAAACAGTGCTGAGTGGAGTGGTACTATCACTTCCCATGATTTGCGTGCTTGGCCTCTGTTAATGCAACCTAAAATTGCATTTGCTTTTTTTTGCAACAGCATTGCATTGTTGACTCATACTGAGGTTGTGATCCACCACATCTCCCAGATCCTTCTCAACACTGCTGCCACCAAGCCAGTTATCCCCCATTCTGTATTTGTTCATTTGGTTTTTCTTCCCTAAGTGTAGCACTGTACATTTGTCTTTGTTGAGTTTCATTTTGTTGTTTATCAGGAAAGTTTCTCAGGTCCTGGGTTGAATTTCTGATCAAAATGGGAAAATGAGCACTCTCACCCCAGAATGGCCTGGTGGTTAGGGTACTATGGGGATGTAGAAAACCCATGTTCAAGTCCCTGCAGTGCCTGATTCCCACATCCCAAGTGAGTACTCTACCTCCTGGGCTATAGTCAGTCAGTCTTTTAGTGACAGCATATTTAATCATTTATGCAAAGTGGAACAGCTCCAAAAGAAGAGATTGAGACCAGCTGTATAGCCCAGTAGTTAGGGCACTTGCACAGGATGTGAGAGACTAAGGTTCAAGCTCGTATTTTGAATCAAACAGTAGAGGCTTAATCTTGGATCTCCAACATTCCACATGGGTGCCCCAACCACTGGGCTATTAGCTATTCTGCAGTCTCTCACACTAGGTTTTCCATGAAAAAGTTCAGATGCTCTAATTTTCAATCCAACGCAAAACAAAAAGAAATGATGAAACCTCAAATAGTCTTATGGAAGTCTTGGTTTTCAGCCAGCCCTGCAGCACAAACCATTAATAGCCAGCATGTTGCCTGAACACCTAGGAAAGAGAATGAGACCACCAAACTCATTATCACATAGGCCATCACGCAGTCATCAGATGCTAATAATTTTCAGTCACTACTGATTTGGGCTAGATATTAAACAGGAACCTACAAGTGAAAGACTCTGGATCCCCTTAGCAATCACCTACATCTAATTAAGTTTCCTCAGTGTATCAAGGGTCTGAAAAAAGAGGAGTGCTGATTGGAAACTGAAACTTTGATCTGTGCAGATTACATTTTGAAACAGAGTTGACTGGGATTTGGGAAGAAGTAACCTACACCATAATTTTCGAAGTGATGGATTCTGTGTTGAAGAAAACACTTGTACATGTCATTGCCTTTTCTTTGCTAACAGGAATTCAGATACACTCTTTCTAAAAGCATCCCTTTATTAAGAAAAAATAAAAGGGGCCCTCCCAATCACATAGTAAGCTTCAGAGAACCGTGGTCAGTTCTTGAACTACAAAATGCAAACCCCAAAACTGATTAGAAGTATTTAATAAGATACTGCATAACTTTTAATTTATTTGGAAATGTTCCTTCGCTTAGTATTCCCATAGTTTTGGAATGAATTCTTAGAAACAAAAGCATTTTTAATTTTGAACATCAGACTCAACCTTTTCACTTGCCCTTTTATTTTCTTCAGGTGTGGTGTCCGCTGTTGTATTACATCACCAATCTCAGGCCCACTGCTCTTTGTTCCAACATCCAATCAGAATGCAAGAAGCTGCTCGCAGCAGAAAAAACTACTTAACTGTAAACGTAAAAAACGCATTTAAGAAAATTGTTCTTTTATGGAGATCATCATCTCTGATTAGTTGAAGCATGTTAAGTCAGAATATACTGCATATGATCTATCTTTCTGGATACATATGTGGGCTCTTGGTTCACAATTCCTTCCAGAACTCTTCAAGGCACAACCTGCCCCTAGAGCCTGATTTGGTAAACCCTTACTCCTGTGAGTAAACTTGACTCATAACCTATTGCTGTTAATTGGACTACTGACATGAACCAACTGGCTCAAAGTACTTGCACAATGTGGCCAATAGTAAGTAGTTCTCATTCTGTAGCGGCAACATTCCATATGATCAAATATTTAAAATCAGCATCCCTTATGGTATAACAGAAACAAAATGCTTATAGCAAAATGTTGTTGCAGGAACACTGTCTCTTGCTTTAAAAATAAACTTGTCATCTTTGCTTCAACATATATTTTCCATAAACACCTCAGCTTTGCCTGATCAGCATATGCATAGCAGCAGAAGTCTGTTATCCTGTAATAAATAATATTATATCCCATGGGTATTCTCTTAATTTATCTTTACAATATTCACAGAATGTGTTGTTATTTGTAACTATTTGTGACAAAAACTTAAAAGCAAAGAAGAAAAGAAATCCAAAAGCCCTTTTTATTTCCTCCAGTATAAGAACTAATTTGCATTATAAACACTTTTCAAAATATGTATTCACTTTTCTTTGAATATACAGCAAGAAAAAATAGATTTTCATTTCCACCAGGACCCCCTTATGCTACTTGATTACATTTACACTCACTAACACAGCCATAGCGATATACAGGGGTCTTGCCCCCAGTCTACACATAGGAATCCCCCATGTGAATTCTTAAAAAGGTTTCAGACTCACTAAGATAAACTGATATTAGCCACTCTAAAAGCAATTTATCCATATGTGTCCATTTAAGGAGATGGCATCAACTTAACAAAAGTTGATTTAGATATGGATTTAGTTCAATAGGTGCAATTTCTGTGTATACACAAACACTCACTGTAGCTGAGAATTAGGCCCTAGGAGTACAAAACCAAACTAAATGGATGTAATATTTCATTGGGGTGGTCCAGTGGCTAAAGTACAAAACTGGGAGTTAGGACCTCTGGGTTATAGTGACCTAGAGTAAGTCACTTAGAGCACGTCTACATTCCAGCTAGGAGTGGGCCTCCCAGTCCAGGTAGACAGACTCATGCCAGCGGGGCTCAAGCTAGTGTGCTAAAACTAACAGTGTGGACACTGTGGCTTGGGCTGGACCTGGGGTCTCAATCTGAGAGCCCAGGCTCCAGCCTGACCTGCAATGTCCACACTGTTATTTTTAGCATGCTGGCTTGAGCCCTGCTAGTGTGAATCTGTCTATCCAGGCTGGGAGGCTCACTCTCAGCTGCAGTGTAGACATACCCTTAGGGCATGACTTTCACAGGGGGTGGGTGCCTGCTTCAGCTCCCTTTGATTTTTTAGTACTCAGCATCTCTGTAAAATCAGGCCCTTGAGCTCTGCACTGCAGTTTACCAGTCTTTTATTAATGACTGCACAGGTTGCAAGGATTAATTAAGATAGATAAAGCTCATTATGGATGAAAGGTGGTCTATCGGTACAAATGTTTCTGTTTGTATTTTGAGGATTATTTAAGGGGATGCCAGCTATCTTTCTCTTCAGGTAATCAAAAAAACCCTGTTCAACTGGTATGGGAATTGTACTACTTCATGAACTGACAATTTTTCATTGGTAAAACAGTTGTGAGTTCAGTGCTAAATTCCATGCCATTTCCCCTTCTAATTATCCCACAGACAGACCTAGTACAGAGATATTAGGGATTGGTTACTAGATTTCTTTTACTACTCGAAGGGCCAGAATTAGAATGTGCTGTGATGTAGTTCATTCTTTTAGGTAGGATTGTCTTTACAAAGAACACTGTTCATTTACTTTGGGACAAATTCTGTGGTCCTTCATGGAGGCAAATTCCCACCGAAAATAAAAAGTCAGCTTGGCATATTTCAGTTCCATTGTTCTCTTAGGAAGACTAAGTATTAATTTAAGGTTACATGAAGGGATGTGCCAAACTGCATGACCCTTTATTAGTAATACATGCTGTTCCAACTTTCAAGACTTAAAACCACTTTATTGCAGTATCACTATTCTCAATGTGTGCTTGTCAGAAGCAATTGCTCCTGATTCAGCAAAAAGAAATGCTATCTAACAAATGGTCAGATCAGTAAACAACTCATTCACATTGGATAGCTTATATTTGCAGAAAATGCCTAACAAGAACTGTTCCAAGAGGCCTAGGAATGTATTTGGCAAAAAGGAAACAGCAGAAGCATCCTGTATTTCTCTGCAATTCAGCAGTACTCATTGCCAACACTAACATCATATACTTGCTTATTTTTACACTGTGGATTTCGAGGTTACATCAGGCAAGTCAGTTTCGTATCAAAGTCCTACATACACGTTGATGTTGGGAATCTGAATAGTTGTTCTTCCTCATTAGTGCTTGGAAAAGCAATTGCAAAATCTTTATCTATTTAGCTATCTGCCTTACATATAAGGAAGGGGACATGATAACCTCTCCCCCTTCCTTTTTTTTGTCTTTTCAGTAGTTAGGGATAACCCCATGACACTCCAAGTGGTGGTGTGATCAGAGTTAGAAATAATTTAGACATGGTGTTTGCTGATATCTGACAATAAATTGCTTCTTCCACATGTGAGCTGTTTGCTGTGTATAGAACATATTTTGAAATACTCTTAAAAAAGTCAAGGATGGATTTTTTTTTTCATGTTGAAATAATCCTCCGCGGCTGCCCTTTGCACTTAATCCTGATGTATTATTGATTACAGGAAAGCCTTAATTCTGAGAAAGTCTCTTGGGGACATCCAATGCTTCTAGGAACTGGGGGTTTGTTGAATAAATAATTTATTATTAGGCTGTGAAAACATAAAAGTGGCATAAAAGTGAGATTCATAGAAATGGAGGGCCTTATTGACCACTGTATTACTCCAGGTTTATGCCAGTGTAACCACTGAAGTCACCAGTGTAAAATTAGAATAATGCAGTAATGAATCAGACTGGCCATTCAGAAAAATCAGAGTTTTCCTGTATTATATGCAAGAAAAAAATCTGTCCATTGATTGATGAGATAGTAAAGGACAGATTGTGAACCCCTTACTCCCATTGGGTGAGCAGTTATTTTCACAAGTATTCTTATTGACTTCAATGGGACGACCCATGGGAGTGCTGCTCACCAGTGACAGTAAGGGTTTCAAATTTGGCCCCGAGTTTCTACTCTATATCTCCATAGAGGCCATTGATCTTGAGGGCTGGAAGCACTGTTATGTTGATCGTTCCAATCATATATGAACTTGTGAGATAACAGGAAGGGTGCAACAAATCAACAATAATTTCCCCAGAATTATTTTTTCAGGGCAGTCACAACACATACTCATAGCTCTGCTTCTTTATTAGTGCTCACCAGTAGCATCTAAGGACCTCTAAATTGTACATTTTTTTTAAAGCTACCCTTAAATTCATGGCCATAATAGAGAGACTTCAATATATTTCTTCTGAGAACAAAGACAAAATGTGTAAAATTACATATATTGTGCCTAATTCCACTCTCACATCTACCTGTTTAAAACGTAGGTAGCTCTACTGATTTCAATGGAGTTAAAAATGTACACAATGTAAGTGAAATGATAATCAAGGTCCCCTGATTGACTTCAGGTTTTGTTGACCATCAAAATTCATTGTCCCTTGAGGAAAATATTGACCTTGGCTTCATCGTCTGTCAATATTTACCTCTCAAGTCAATACACTTTGCTGTTTAATCACCTCAGTTGAAGTCAATATCTGCTTAATATGTCATATGATATGTCATTATTGCTAAGAGGAAATTTAAAATCTCCTCCTTATGGTAACACTGTGGTATGAGGGCTTTCAATGATGTTAACAAATATTTGAAGAGCTTATTCACTCTTGCAGTCCAAATACACGCGCCAATGTCACTGTTGCTTTAGAGTTAGGCTTTTCTCTTCTTCTCTCTTTTACGGGAGTTGGTGGAAAATGATGTACTGATAGACACGATAGGATTTTTTGTTTGGGTTGGAGGATGGTACTATTTAGCAATTGTAGCGGATGCCAGAATGCTATAGTGTATTGTATTCTTAATTTCTGGCAAAACCCACAATGTGCTAGGCACCATACAGTGGTACAGTTCATGTCTCCAATTACTTAGCATGTAAGACCCCAGGCCTGCAAGCACTTAGACACATGTATAACTGCACTTATGTGATCAGTCCCATTCAACCATGTTTCAAGGCCCCCTTGTGCTATATGCAATACAAACAGGTAAAAAGTCTCTGTCCCAGAGCACTCACAGTCTAGGTTTATGATAAGATACAACAGGTGGATGAAACAGACAAATTGGGGATGTGGATATAATGTAAATGTAACATAAAATTGGGCTTGGAGTTGCATGGAAATGTAAATATAAACTAACCCTTAAAGTTCATTCTGCTTTAACTTACTCTCTCCCTTGGGACATATTTACCATTATATAAACAATGGGGAAAAGAAAACAGCTAGATTCTGTCAATTTTGCATTTTATAAAAAAGGGCTTCTGATCAGTGTTGCACAGATAGAAAAGAAAAAGCAGTCCATTTATTTTAACACTTTCAGTAGGACAACATACTGTATACACCATGACTATTTGTTTAAGCACTTACAGGACTGGAAATGGATTTACTTTATTTTTGACAGTACGAAGGAAAATTCACGAGGCCAAATCAGCTTAGCTCCATTCATCAGTTTAGAATCTGGCCCACGGATTTTAATCAGGTTGCTGGATGGGCAGCACTTTTGAAAATCAGGCATCTTATTTAGGCAGGAGGGGTGAAATCCCATCCCCATTGAAGTCAGAGGCAAAACTCTCATTAACTTCAGTGGGGCTAGATTTTACCAAAGGAACCTAACTGCATCTAGTATTTAAAATCTTGACATCAAATACTAAAAAATACCACTACAGTAAGTGCCATAAACTGACAGAATAAGGAGTATGTTAACAAAGGGGGAAATTGATTTCTTAATATTGACAGAGAGATCTAATATATATATGATGGGAAGATTTGGAAAGCTACTTTGAAAATATCTATTATGTACATACATATCTTTCACCAGACCTGAAGAAGTTGTGTACCTTCCACCAACACAAGTTAGTCCAATAAAAGATATGACCTTACCTACCTTGTCTCTCTATTATGTACAAACCATTTGAATGTTCTACACTACATATGCAATGTGCTCCACAAAGCTATGCCAAAGTTGTTGATCTGGAAACAAATTGACACAGGTTCCGTATTACATCCCCCAGATCATGGGCTTGGCAATGCACCCCCAACAAATGCAGAAAAATGTAGACATCTGAAAATAAATGCATTACAATAAAACATGAGCTATTTTTAACAATTATGCAGAATCCAGTGAAAGTGCAAATAAGCTAACAACTTCAGGGCTTTTTTTTTTTAACCTTTTAATAATTGTTTTAATTGGGGAATTGGTAGTTTTGTTTATTATAATTATTTTCTCTGGGTTACTGGGATGAGCAATCTGTGGATTAGATTATCACCTCTGTAATTTTATAAATATATCCTTGTATCAGTCATAGGTTTGCCAATTACATGGCACTGGTTCTCCCCCTACAGCACCCCTTTTTAATGTTTGTATAAAGACAATAAAGAACAATTGAAAGCAAAATGACCAAATATATGAAAGTAGGAAAGGAGCTCTTAATCTCTGGGCTTCCCAGTTTTGCATTGCAGAGGCACTATTTGAGTCAGGATCCCCAGAGCTATTTTAGTGTTGTCACCACTGAGCACCAGTGTTACTCTGAATCTTCACTTATACCTGCACCCTGCAATTCGCCATCTGATGTGGAGAATCACTATGGTAAAAAGCATGAGTGTTACAGAACACTACAGACTACAGCAGTGATTCTGATGTGTTTTGGGCTATCAAATTTTAAAGAGAACGTAGAAATGTGGGCTGTAGATACCATTGTATGTTTTTTATATATAGTGGTGGAATGACAGGGTAAATTCTTGAATTCAAGTACTAGGGAAACCCACAGTGTGGTGCTAAGATTGAGAAAAGATGGAAGAGCAAATCCTAGTTGAGGGGCTAGTTGGTCTCTGTCGGAAGGATTCAAATAAAACTCCCCAAGCTAAACCTCCAGGAGCTTCCATGTCCATATATGGATTTTTCCTATATAGGAGAGTGAGGCCCTCCTACCACTTCCAATTATTATTCCTCTATCTTGAAACTCAAAGATTTCTACTGAAAAATGGCATTTTATTTATTTAAATGGAAACAAACTTTTGAGTAATGGAGCTAAAAGCATTATTAGAGGTTTATGAAGTGCCACTCTCTTTTCATGGCCAAATCCTGTTTTCCCTCCTCACATGAGGAGCCCCATTGGGCTTAGTGGGACTAGCTGAGTAAGTGAAGAAAACAGGGTTTAATTCTAATAGGGTAATTCAGTAATTGTCATTGGAACTCTGTCACTGCTTCCAAGTACTTTAAAGGCGAATTACAATAATACTTAGGACATGCATAGCTATCACCATCCTGGGGTGCAAATCAAACCAGTGAGAAGTTGTGTCACCACCTGCTCTGCAACTTGGGGTGCCTCACAGTGCTTTTCTGCTGTAGCTTCCAAACTACTCACAAATAGGCAAACAGCATGCAGGTCACATGCTGAGTGTCTGTACAGCTGCAGTCCTGGTCCAGCAACTCTGACCCCAGCAGCTTACCAGCAACACACCAGCCACACTCTGGCTTCCAGCAGCTTTAGTTACTACTTGCAGGGTGACCCCAACACACTCCCAGTTCTGAATTTTCCTCTAAAACGTGTTCTGCACTGTCCAGCCCTCTCCTGGACAGTCCATATATAATAGGAACATTGCCCCCGTAAGGAGTCAATATCCAACAGTTTGCTACTTTAACTGGAGTTACCCAAACAGTTCAGTTGAACCACAACACTGGGGTAGTTTAGATTTATAAAATAAGTTTATTTAAATACAAAGAGAGAGATTTTAAGTGAGTACAAGTATAAGGTATTAAAAGTCAGAAATGGTTACGAGAGAAATGAAGTTAAAACACTTTCTAGTACAGTGGAGTCGCATCTTACGCGGGGGTTAGGTTCTAAAGTCAGCGCATAAGGCGAAAATCGCATATAGTCAAAATTACCCTTGAAAATCCCTTAAATGGCCCATAAAGTACAATATACTGTACATGGTTTTGTGTATACAACCCTGTACAGTAATATGTATAAATGTATAATGTATACAGTAATGTACAGTATATAATAAAGAGTATATATGCAAAATATAATTTTACAGTACTGTATTTTTAATTACAGGGGGTAATTACAGGGGGTTGTCAGGGCTTGATGTAGATCCAGGAAACGGAGGTGACGGAGAGCTTGGGTGACGGAGAGCGAGTCATGGACAAAGTGGTTGGCTCTGGTTCAGCTCGAGAAGTTGATTGCGTAGACTCATCTGCTGCTGGCTGTTTTTCCTTGAAAAGCATGGTGATCGGCAACTGTCGCTGTTGTCTCTTGAGCTGCTCAAACATTTCTTGATACGGTCTCAAATCGTCCATAATACTACATGTGATTTTGAGGCTTCGTTCCATAGAGGGATTGTATTCAGAAATTAAATCATTCAAGTGTTTCGCTGCTTGGAACACTTCAGCAAATTTATGAAGATTCCAACTTGCTGGCTCTTCCTGTTCATCGTCATCATCTTCGTCTTCTGTAGACGATTTTATCAGTTCCTCTAACTCTTCGTTAGTTATGTTTCTCTATAGCTCTCAATTAATTCTTCAATTTCTTCCTCAAGGATGTCGACGAAGCCATCACCAGCCACTTGTCTGGCTACCTGAACAATGTGCTTCACTTCTTTGTCAACGGTTGGGAAACCCTTAAAATCATTCACACATTCTTTCCATAGGTTTCACCAACATGCATTGCCTGTTTAGGCTTGATTGCATCCATTGCCTGTTTAATATAAGTGATGCAATCAGCAATGTTGAAGGACTTCCAACACTCCATCACATTAAGATTGGGATCAGCATCCATAGTGCTACGTATCCGTGAGAATGTAAGCCTCGTGTACGTGGCCTTGAAACAGCGAATCATACCTTGGTCAAGAGGTTGGAGGATGGAGGTGGTACTGGGGGGGAGAAAGACGACCTCAATGTCATTATGTGCAAACCGGAGTGCCGCAGAGTGGCCAGGAGCATTGTCTACAATCAGCAACACTTTAAAGTCAAGTCCTTTCTCTTTGAGGTAACGCTGACCTCCGGAATGAAACACTTGTGGAAGCAATCCAGAAATAATGCTGCCATCAACCAAGCCTTTTTATTTGATTGCCAGAACACAGGCAGGAGATTTTTGTTCTTGCCTTTTAGGGCACGGGGATTTGCAGCCCTGTAGAGCAAGCCCGGCTTTATTAAATGCCCAGCCACTTGCCACAAAACAACACAGTCACACGGTCTTTAGCTGCTTTGAAGCCAGAGGCTTGTCTTTTTGATTTTGAAATGTAAGTGCGGTTGGGCATTTTTTTCCAGAAGAGCCCAGTCTCGTCAGCATTAAAAACTTATTCCGGAAGATAGCCCTTTTCTTCTATGATTTTTTTAATTGTTCGGGGTAGGCTTTTGCTGCCTCTTCATTGGCAGATGCAGCTTCACCAGTAGTCTGCACGTTTTTGAGGTTGAAGCGGTTCCTAAAACTGTTAAGCCAACCTTGGCTGGCTTTGAATTCCTTCTCATCAGAAGGCTGTCCCTTTTTGGCAGGAGGTTTGAACAGCGCGTAGAGGCTAAGAGCCTTTTCTCGCAACATGTTGCCATCGATAGGCACACGTTTACGATTCATGTCTTCCAGCCATAAGTTTAATGCCTTTTCAGTCTTCACTAAAGTCTTATCACGCACCTGGCTTGTCACCTTAGCAGTTATTGGAACACTTGATGCCACGGCTTGACGAATTTCTCTCTCTCGAATCTTGATGGCAGGGATGCTAGATTTGTTGCAGCCATATTTACACTCTACGTTGGAGACCGATATACCGTCTCTCAATAAGTCCAACACAGCCAGTTTTTCCTCCAGTGTTGGAACAGATCGCTGTTTCTTCGGTTGAGCACCATATGAAGTAGTTGGCTTGCGTTTAGGGGCCATCTTGTATGAAAAATATGTATCTTTAAACACTAGAATCACACTCAGCGCGGCGAGATGTTCACACTATGAGAGGCACGCGGGAACTGAGACCGACTGAGGGAACAACAGATTCATGTGTCCCATCTCACGCTCACTCTGGGGCATACGCTCATTGGGTGGAATCGCCCGCACTATTTACAGGTATCTTGTTTTTCTTGTTTTTTGCCAAGCGCGTATAGTTGAATTCGCGTAAGTTAAATGCGTGTATGATGCGACTCGCCTGTGGCTAAAATGTAACAAACTAGACTTGGTTCAAGGTAAAATCCTTACCACATGCTCCCAGCAACATTGCTGACCAAATTCTCAAGTCAGGATGCACCCCCAAAGTCAAAGGGCTAGCTCCTTTGTCTTCTTATGTGAAAGAGAGGGAACCAGAACCTGGGGTGGTTTTGACCCTCACTTTTATAGTCCAGGCACCCTTTGAAATGCATCTTCCTGAGGGTTACCCCTAGATAAAGTTCCTTCCTGCTGTGAGGATGGAGACATGGAGCCTTGTGGTGAAAGAGGTTCCATGTTGTTGTTTGCTAAAATGCACAATCTGTTCCTGCCCCTTCATTGTCAAAGAATGGCCATTTGACAGGTGATTGTCAATTAACTTCGATGACACTTGGCTAGAGGCATCAGCTTGTCCTTTGTCTTTGAGAAACTGGTTCCCTCCCTTTCCTCCCCCGACTTGTCTGGTAAAAACATTTCAGTTATAATTTCAGCTTATGGTCATAACGTTACATATAATGTTGCTATGCACATTTCACCATGGTATTATTGACCAGTGACTAGTTTTCAAATGATACCTCATAAGGCATATTTTGCACAAAGACTATTACAATAGTGTGTAGGGTGTGAATACAGGGGTGCATTTCATCACAATAGCACTTTTAATCTATAGACCTCAATGTGCTTTATAAAAGAGGGTGAACCTTATAATCCTCATTTTACAGATTGGGAAACTGAAGTGCAGAGCAGTGAAGTGGCTTGCCCAAAGTTTCACAGCAAGTCGATGGCAGAGTCTTTCAACTACCAGAAACAGACCCCCAGGCTACCAGTACCTATCCATGCCTCCTCACTGTAGTCATTGTTAATTGAGGGTTCAGACTAGTTTCTAAGCTCTTTGACTAGATTGTCTAATAATTTATAATTGTTAATGTCCAGATCTGGGGGGATTTGTGTCACAATGGCTCCTAGACTGTCTGTTTTACCATCAAGTTGGTGAAAAATATTTTAAAATGAAAAGCAGATTTGCTGCCTTTGAAGAATCTGAAAAGCAGCCAGGGTTTTCTTGCAGCAGGCCAATATAGGTGCAGCTGTTAAAAATAATACAAGATTTGTTTTTCTAAGTATTCAAAGAGGGATTCTTTCTAGTAGACGGGAGAGCCCATCCTGCCAGCCCTGCTAGGACATTCCTTATGATTTTTCAGCAGTCTGCATGATGATGTGCTTGAATAATGTTAAATGAAATTAGATAAATATTGCTAACCTGGAGGGCTCTTGGCTGAGTCAGAGAATACTTCCCAAGACATGAAAAGCACTTTAAAATTGTTTTTAGCATTTCAAAACAATCTGGAAGCAGGTGATTATTACTATTAATTGACTCTAATTGTGCCAGCTTATTATTTTTTAAGTGCTCAATTTGAGAAGCTGGAAAGAGAGCTAATTTCTGGTATCAAGTTGAAAAATGTTATGAAAACGACAATGCCTAAACTCCTATTTTCAAGGAATGACTAAAGAAGCGTGCATGCAAAGGCGTTTTAATTTTAGATGCTATGATAGCTTTCTTTCTTGAAAATCCATGGGCCTGATTTTGATCTAGCACTGGTTTTATTCCAGTATGACTCCACTAATTTCAGTGGAGTTACTCCAGTGTATGTGAGCAAAATCAAAACCTATGATTTTTTTTTACACTTTTGAGTCCAGATTCCTCTTTCACCAACATACCAGTTTTATGCGGACTCTACCTCCATTGATTTATATGCAATTAATCCTAATTTAAGCACTGATTGAGCAAGTACTTAAACTTAAACCCTTAACCAGTCCCATTGACTTCAGTGCTTAACACTTTGCTGAATTGGGGCCTTATATAGGGTGAGAGCAATCGTTCTTGGGGAATGTTTTCATCACATCTTTATCAGGAGTAAAGAACAATAGAACACTTATTCTTCCCTATGAGAAAGCACTGTGTATCTATCTGATCGGGGCTGACTAGCACAACTGCTATCTGTTATTATAGGAAGCTTGTCCAATTATTGAGCTGCTTTCACTCTTCACACTGTGGACAGGAAATGAAAGTTACTCATTGTCTTTTCTGCTGTCCATATTCCACAGGCTACCTTGGAGTCTTTTTTTGAACATTACAAAAAGCAGAAAACTCCCTCTCCTCTGTCTCCTGTGGACTGTGGATAAATTCTCTCCCTAATTTGAACGCCACACTGCCATTATGATTAAGCATTACATTACCAGGGGTTATTGTTTGTTAAATGCACCAGATTTTGTGGATCCTTTGATATGACATAGCACCAAAACACATCCAGTTACAATTTTTGTTATGTTCATAGAATCATAGAATATCAGGGTTGGAAGAGATCTCAGGAGGTCATCTAGTCCAACCCCCTGCTCAAAGCAGGACCAATCCCCAAATAAATCATTCCAGCCAGGGTTTTGTCAAGCCTGACCTTAAAAACCTTGAAGGAAGGAGATTCCACCACCTCCCTAGATAACCCATTCCAGTGCTTCACCACCCTCCTGGTGAAAAAGTTTTTCCTAATATCCAACCTAAACCTCCCCCACTGCAACTTAAGACCATTACTCCTTGTTCTGTCATCTGCTACCACTGAGAACAGTCTAGATCCATCCTCTTTGGAACCCCCTTTCAGGTAGTTGAAAGCAGCTATCGAATCCCCCCTCATTCTTCTCTTCTGCAGACTAAATAATCCCAGTTCCCTCAGCTTCTCCTCATAAGTCATGTGCTCCAGCCCCCTATAATTTTTGTTGTCCTCCGCTGGACTCTTTACAAGAAAGATGTGGAAAAATTGGAGTGTGGGGACTCTCCAAAACTGGACACAGTACTCCAGATGAAGCCTTACCAATGTCGAATAGAGGGGAATGATCACGTCCCTCGATCTGCTGGCAATGCTCCTACTTATACAGCCCAAAATGCTGTTAGTCTTCTCGGCAACAAGAGCACACTGTTGACTCATATCCAGCTTCTCGTCCACTGTAACCCCTAGGTCTTTTTCTGCAGAACTGCTGCCTAGCCATTTGGTCTCTAGTCTGTAGCAGTGCATGGGATTCTTCTGTCCTAAGTGCAGGACTCTGCACTTGTCCTTGTTGAACCTCATCAGATTTCTTTTGGCCCAATCCTCCAATTTGTCTAGGTCCCTCTGTATCCTATTCCTACCCTCCAGCGTATCTACCACTCCTTCCAGTTTAGTGTCATCTGCAAACTTGCTGAGGGTGCAATCCACGCCATCCTCCAGATCATTAATGAAGATATTGAACAAAACCGGCCCCAGGACTGACCCTTGGGCCACTCCGCTTGATACCAGCCGCCAGCTGGACATGGAGCCATTGATCACTACCCATTCAGCCCGATGATCTAGCCAGCTTTCTATCCACCTTATAGTCCAATCCTCCAGCCCATGCTTCTTTAACTTGCTGTCAAGAATGCTATGGGAGACCATATCAAAAGCTTTGCTAAAGTCAAGGAATAACATGTCCACTGTTTTCCCCTCATCCACAGAGCCAGTTATCTCATTATAGAAGGCCATTAGTTTAGTCAGGCATGACTTGCCCTTGGTGAATCCATGCTGACTGTTTCTGATCACTTTCCTCTCCTCTATGTGCTTCAAAATTGATTCCTTGAGGACCTGCTTAAAATGATCCAAAGCTCCATTATAATGAACAGTGCTGAAAAATGAGAGAGCACCTGAGAGAAGGGTCAACAAGATTATATCAAACAAAATAGTCTCTGTGAATTAAATCATTTGGGATTTTTCTGTTGAATCTTAGTAGCATGCAAAAGATGCAGAGTCCCTGAGCTCACTGATTGCAATGACTGCAATTGTTCCTGGCCCTTGGGTAGAAGACTCGTGTGCCCTCCTAACAAGGGCTATGGAGAACCTGACCCTCAATCTATTTTCTGTCCTCAAGAAGGTTGTAATTTCAAATATCATATTGTGTGTCCAGTCCTGCATCTTGCCAACATGCTGCCACAAGCTAATAGTGTGTAATGACCCTCACCCTCTGAAATTTCACACCTATATAATGAAAAAAGAGGAAAGCTGACCACAGACCCTCATAAGGATCCTACTCTTGTGCGGCCTGACTACAGCCAATGGAAGAATTCCCATTGATTTCAGAGGCAGGAGATTTGGGCCTATAGTTTCTTGTTCTTCTGGTTCATTACCTGAACCTATGTTCAGACAAGCATGCTCCCACGACTTGTGCTGCTGCTGATTCATATCCCATGCCGCCAGAGTATCATCATGAGAAGTCCTCCTCAAAATGGGACAGAGTCAGTACCTGCTGCCATCTTAAGGACCCAGTCATACATTGAATAGCACCAATGTTGGAACTTGGAAGCCTGTTACTTTCTCTTCATCCTTCACTTAGCGAATTGTTACAGTCCCAAGACCCTGGGCTGTTGTATTGTCAGCAGAACTCAGGACCTTGCATCTGGGCTGCTGCCTTGCTGATGGCTGAATTCATAGATGGATAAATCCCCGAATTGACGCGCGTACTCCCACCTCGTCAGGAGGAGTAAGCGCCATCGACGGGGGAGCCGCAGTGGTCGATTTGCCGCCGTCCTCACAGCGGGGTAAGTCAAATAGGATACGTCGAATTCAGCTATGCTATTCACGTAGCTGAATTTGCGTATCTTAAATCGACCCCCTTCCCCCAGTGTAGACCTAGCCCTACTCAATATGGCCTTCCAGCTTGACTGTGAACCACTGATAATTACTCTCTCTCTCTGTCTCCTACTCTATACTATTTGTCAGCCATTAGTGGAGAAGGCTGAAGGATATTAGAGTTCAGAATCGGGATGGGATGGATGGTGGTAGTGGTAGAGAATGAGAGTAATGACTCTGGCTCACGCATCAGATCTATTATGGAGATGAATTTTTATTGTGTTGTAATTAGTGCCAGTGGGTTGGAATTGGATAGCATTCCCCTCCTTTGCAACATTTATGAGTTATTTCCAGGGCTCTTAGAATCCTGCAGCATGTCAATGCCAATTTCTGTGGCATGTTAGCACATGTTAATGAGAGTCTCCAAAACAAACAAAGGAAGAGGCAAGGCAGGGAGGAGTGGGAGAGTGAGTGGGAAGGAGAGGGGAGGAAAGGAGAGGCAGGAGAATCAGCTGAGTATTTATTCCATATAATAATAAAACTCTATTGCTTTTGCTGAGGGATAGTAGTAAACTAGGGGGTTTACTTATTATCACCCAAGAAATATGACTCCTGGATTGCTACAGGGCAAATAGAAATTTTGACACCTGTAAGATATACCAACAACTGCATTTTTGTCACTGATGGATCGTCTGCGAAAACATATTACATGTTAGTTGCTGGAATTAGAATAGGTTGAGGGTATTAATTAAAGAGAGAGAGAGAGAGAGAAAAGCACCAACAAAGGGAGGAGCACACCCTACAAAGTTTGGGTCCATATTTGAGTTGAGGTGAAATGGAACCCCAGCTGCGTGACAACACAGTACTGCAATGATGTCATAATGCCATCCCAATGGGCCCGTGCATAGGCAAGCAGCAGCTTGCCCCTTTTTCCTGTGCTCTGGAATTCTGGGCACACAGCTTTTCTTGGCAGGCTGCATCTTTGTTTGGTTAGACCTCTTTCAGGCCACCCGTGCTCTTGGAATGCTTTCTTGGTGGCTGGGCTTTTCTTGGCTTGTGTCACAATGTGGTCATATCTTGATGGTAGTGTCTTGACACACTTCTTGCAATGTGAGTTTATGTCTTGATAGATATGTATTTGTCAACCCAAGCCTGATATATTCAGGTTAAGTTGGGTGGATATGAGCAAAGCTTTTCAGGATAGGATCAGAACTTTTCCCATGCCATCACCCAGCTCTGCTTTACTGCTGGGAAACCATTTTTCTCGTCTCGATTCTCTTCTAATTGTATTACCTTAGCATACTGTATCATTTCAAAAGACTTTAGAGTGATGCAGACAGCAGTGATGCTAAATGCTTAGAATACAAATGGAGGGCTACTTTGTGGTACTTAGCTGCATCCCTGAGTAGGGGAGATATGGATTCATATTTCACTGGAGCGCTCCAGGAAGGATTGTGCTTCAGGGATGTATGGCCTATTCCCTGCAGCATGACTAGCTATCTCTGTCAAACATCAGAGGAAAGCAACCCCTGCATCCCCCGGAATCTGTGACTGACTGTCCCTTGTGCAGGGTGAGGAGGTAAGGCTCCTTGCACCCAGCCCTCCCGCACACCCATGCTAAGACTAGGGACAACAGAGTTGAATCCCACAGGCAAATTGAAAGCTCATATCACAGAGCACGTAGGCAATCAGGGTGAAGTTTATCCATGTCAGATCAAAGCTCAAGGGATTGCTCTGTGTGTGGGAATCTTAGCAGGGGCCTAGTCACCCTTCTAATCAATGCTCTGACATGGCCCCTCCACAGCTGTAATTCCAGCCAAATTGGCTGGAAGAACCACCACTACTTTTGCGTGCTCCAAATATAAAGGTCTTGGGTCGCTAGATCAGTTACTTCCATCCTGCCACCAAAATCCTCTTCTGGACCAGCCTATTTCTATTCCCTGCATGACTGCTCCAGTCATGGCTCCCCCTGCTGAGCCCAGCTTGCAAGGTTTAAGAGGTCCAATATGCCTTGTACTGGCCTTCCACACTGGTGAAAATGAAGTCCTGCTTCTAACATCCCCACACTGTAAATCAATATACTCACGTGTGCATGTGCGATAGGTAACTGCATGTGCATCTTCTATTACTGAGATAATCTCTAGGCCCAAAATGCTCAAGAAACAAACACTTCTATTATCTACTTTGATGGACTGAGGTTCCTGGTCAGTAATGTATGTATAATTTCTCTCGGTGACCTGATCACTTGGTCTCTCTCTTTCCCCTATTACTGCCAATTAAGCAGAAACACACTCAGAGCTGCCAGCAAGAGGAAGCCACCATTATTTACATTAAATTTTGACCAAGTGAACGCCCTGATAAAACAGGCCACGGAGGACACAGATCCTGTTTGGTTTCTCTGACATGCTCCATGCATTGTTGTAAAGGACATTGACAAATGTATTATTAAAGCTGGTTTTTCTGCAGAAAAACCAACTGTACAAACCAAACAAGTACAAATAACTTTTTGTATTGAAAGGCCTTATTCTGCAAGGCATTGTCTGTCTGTTAGTACCGTGAGATGAGGGTGCTTATCTCCGCCCAGAACTAGGTGCTTTTATGAATGGCTCATACACTTGCTACCAGTGATAACAGAAACTACTGGCAAAGCATCTGGTGAAACTTAATTCCCAGAATGGCAAAGGCATTTGGTCGAGGAATAGCAGACAACATAGTGACAGAATTGCATCTTACTGAAATTTTGCTACTATAGTAAAGCAAACACTTTCCCCATCTCTCCCTCCACCCCCCATCATTGCTCCATAAATATCCTGTGCTAGATTTAAAATGTTTCCTTCATTATGTATTTTTTCAATCTTGTATGTACTCAGTTAAAAAATAAAATCAAACCATCCTCCTTTCCTCCTCTTCAAGCATTTCAAGACAGGCCCAGATTCTCAGCTTCTGCTGAATATCGCTCCGTGGAGGACACTGAGGAGACCCACTTGCAGCTTTCTGATTCTGGAGCTGTTTCAAATCCAGAGTCATCTTAGATCAGAACAGCTTGGAAAGCTGCTCTAATCTCTGCTGACTGGGCTGGCTATGGACCTGGAGAGGCCATCCACCAGCCAGGAATTACAGAAACCGGGTGACTTTTAGCCATGGTGTGGTCTAGCCCCCTCGATGGGATTTGAATGGGGTAGTGTAGAAGATGGCTATGCCAATTCTCTGCTTCCTACGAATATTCCCTTGGTGAGGGAATTTCCAGCTAGGGAGCTCTGCTCCTTTCTGGCTCCTTCGCACTGGCCAGATCACAGTAAAACATCCCGCCTATCATTTTTGAAAAGTGGTGTACAGGGTTTTAACCACCCAACCAGCTTTAAAATGAAAGCTCAGCTAAAACCGTGGGTGGTGGGTTGAAAAGTGAGGGTTGTGCGTGCCCTGTCTATGTTCATAAACCCAGAGAAAGGAAAGTTCCCTGAGTCTTCTCCATACTTTAGATGCGGGTTACATTAGTTTGGTCTTCTGCCCAAAGCAGTTGTCTGTATGTCAAAGGATGTTCTGAACGGCTCTTATCGTTGCACGTCTGAGTACAAAGTGGGGTTAAAAGAATAGGCAGGTAAGGAGGATACTCCTGTCCTTCAGTTACTGTAGCAGTAAAATTAATATTGCCATTGTATTAGAATAACTGCATGGGTGAAAGCCGTACATTTACTTTACCTGCCACTCTTGGCATGAATGTACTTCCCTTTGTTTTGAAAAGCAATTCCTTAGTGTGGTCCATGTGTATCTGGGATGCACTTTTAAGTAGCATATGGTATGAATAGGTTAGCTTTTTATTAGCAATGGTTCCCATTGCTAATACACCAGTACAGTATAATACTCTTCTTTCTTTTCCTAGTTAAAAATGCTGTGGGCAACATTTGACTTAAATAGAGATGAACAGTATGAGGGCAGAATTTACCTCCACATTGTTTCACTGACACACCTTTCTCAGTTCATTCAGGTCTCTTGGCTGGTTCAATCTCTGCTTGTCTTTGACTTGTAAAGGAAATAATAGAATTATACCTGCTCTCCAGAATACCTGACCTGGGACTACAACATGCGTGTAACTGAACAAATCCGTACAAAAGAAATTGGATAGAAAAGCAAGGCGGGTGATAATGTCTTTTAAAAATATCTGACAATTTTTTTAACCAAAAATACACAGGGCATTTTCTTTTCAATCTCTGATGCACAGAACATATATAGCTACATTACAGGTACATTGTTTTTATTGTATACTTCTTAAATATTGCATTGTGCTCAGAATTAACTGCCTAAGTTGCTGATTCCCTCTTTGGCTAGTGCTGGGCACACTTAACTCCTTTTGAACTCAGTTGGGTAAGGGGCTTAATTCTCAGGTGGTGTTTAGCATCCTGTCAGACGGGGGCCTAAATTAAAGCTGTAGATGAAGTGTTTGAGCTGCTTTAAAAAGATGTTTCTGGTTTTTACACAAAGCTTTCTTTCCTTCAGTCCAGTTAGGTGCCAGTCCAATTCCCACAAACCTCAGACACCAATGTTCAAATTCCAAATATGCTTTAGTGCAGCACAATGGTTAAGAATTTTCTCCTTTTTTTTTTTTAAAGCTAGTTAGTGCAGTATTAGGTAGGTCAGTCTGGCCACATTCCCAGAATTTAACAGTGGGGGCCTTGTGAAATGCTAAACGATGTGTATAACAGTATTCAGGCTCTCTGTGAGCCAATCCGTCAAAACATTTGCTGCTTTGAAAATGTGTTCTTTAAAAAAAAAAAAAAAAAAAAAAAAAAAAATTGGGCATATGGAACTTATTAGTCTATTTGGTGGAGTTCAGGCAGCAGAGCCCAAAATAAGCATAAAAACATTCAAGGACACAATCCTGCCTTAAGGTAACAGAGTCTCTAAAACTGTCCTTTTGCGATCAAACACATACAAAATACTTGCGAGAAACATCACATGAGTGGATGCTTGTCTTTGAAAACGCAGTCAGAAAAACTGACATATGGAACACACAGTAGGATTAAAAAAGTAGCATTTCAACCCTAACAATGGCTGGAACATTTGGCCCTTCGCTGCAGCATTCCCCTGGTTAAGTATATTGATCCTGCACTCTTTAGTGGCATACGTTCAAGTTGTATCTAGGAGCTACAACTCACAGTTTCAGTGCAGTGTGTTTCTGTATTTCTGGTGCATTGACAGTGAGGATCAATTAGTCTCCTTGGAGATGAAAAAGACAGTTGCCACAGAAAAGAGAAACAACTGAGCTGCAGTTATCCAGCACCTGCTTGTACCTTCTTCCAATTGAGTCCTACTTCATATAGCACAACAAATGTATCCTTCTTTTGCACACCTAAATAACAAGTGAAGTGTGAAATTTGAATGGGAAACTGCAAAAATTATTTAGTTTCGGCTAAACTGTGGCTTTGTCAGAAGTCCTGAGGAAGGACAGCAAAGTTATGGTGCCCCAGGAGAAGACAAGGAGCCAGAATGTGACTTTGAGTCATGCTTTGGAGTAAGGGTTGCAGGGAAGTAACCGCTGCCAGCCCTGTACCTGGCTCGACCTACTCTCAACTCCTGCCTTCCCACTGACTACACAGTAGTGAGCCCATGGAGACTGTTCTCCATTTCATGTTGCTACCTGCGATATGGCTAGCCAGCACAAGAGGGTAAAATGGCTGCTTTTTGCCCCTTGTTTGGGCACATTCACCAGATGTTTTTAATAAAAGGGGGGGAGGGGGAGATTAATGTTTACATCAACAAGACAGAAGAGCATATTATTTCTGGAAAGAGTATTAACTTTTTAAAAAAAATTTTACAGATAAAACTGGTCAAATATCAGTTACTTAAAAATATCTACAACTAAGATTACAGGCTTTATTCTGTTCTCATGTCCATGGGTGTAAGTCAGGAGTAACTCCATTGCAGTGTGATTGCAGACTTAAGGTCCTGATGATGAAAAGACTTAAAAATTTAATTTTTTATGCATAATTAACATACATTGCTGATTGTTCCGGTGAGTTCATGGAGTAAATATTGTTATGGCAGGATAACAAGTGGTACTGTTACTTGTAATCCTACAACTTCTTTTTGCTAATGTGTGAGCAAGTTTTTAGTCTTTGAAGAAATGCTGCATTGGTGCTAGTTTTGTTAGGTGGTGGTCCTTTGACAGAAGCTGTAACAGATTGCAGAAAGTTTGAGCCCTGTTCTTTGTATTTGGAGACAATTCTCAGACAGAATAACTTCCTAGGAACTGGGCATTTGTGTGTGTACCAGGGTTTCTGGAAGAGGAAATTCCTGTGTTGTTTGTGACTGCCTCAGTTTCAGGATTAGTATAGATGTGTAAATAAACTAAGTAATACTTAAGATATACCCAGACTCCATATCATTGATTTCTCACCATGAAGCTGATCTGCATGGCCCAAGGAGTCTGGTGTTCAATGAGGGGCAATAGTATTTTCGTATAACTCAATTAACTGAAAAATTAGTCACAAAATTCCGAATGTGGGACTTACAAAAGTGCTCAGCTTTGGCCTATTACTGTTCCCTTTGAAGTCAATGAGGCTTTTATCATTGACTTCAATAACAGAGTTAGGCCAATTGAACCCTTTTGAAAGTCCCACATGCAGCTCAATCCCATATTTGTGTTTATTAAGCTGAAGGGCTTTGGCACTGGTAAGTGCTGTGATCCATGAACTCTAGGTTTGACCCCATTGATTCCGCAAGTTGGACCTTTCTCTTCATGCTGCTCCTTGTGCCCCTTTTCTCTTCGATGGTTCCCTGGTAGCACAGCACACTAAAGGGTTGTGATGCCATTGGCTCCCTACATGTGCCTGCTTCTTCTACCTTGAGAGTGTGTGGGGTAACATGTGGAAGATAAGCAGCATTAAGACCCAACAGCTTTGCTGGCTGTATTTTCACTGGGTTTGGAGGGCAGCATGTCATATAAGAACATAAGAACGGCCATACTCGCTCAGACCAAAGGTCCATCTAGCCCAGTGGTTCCCAAACTTTAACAGCCTGCGAACCCCTTTCACTAAATTGTGAAATCTCGTGAACCCCCTCCTAAAAATGAGTATTTCCAGGGATTTAAGTTTAAATTTCCTCAGTGTGATGGATGCGCTTGCTTTGCTCTGCATAGCTCTTGGAAGTCCGGAACCACTGGAGAAAGATAAAGTCTCAGTTCTGGTTCGGCATCAAGTCTGTTTCTGTATTTGGTTTTCAGATGTGCATACGAGGAAAACGCTTTCTCGCATAAGTATGTTGTTGAAAATGGTAACAAAACTGCAGCAGCTTTTTCTGTCAGAAGGGGGTACTCGTTTCTTAAACTCAGCCAAAAGTTGATTGGAGCGCTGGGGTTCGGGCTGCCGGCTCCCTTGCTGACGGGGGCAGGGCACAGGCTGCCAGCCCAAACTGCCCGGCCCCGCTCTCCCTGGGGCTTGGGCTGCCAGCCCCACATGGAGCGATGGGGTTCGGGCTGCTGGCTCCCCCGCTGATGGGGGCAGGGCTCGGGCTGCCAGCCCAAACTACCCGGCCCTGCTCTCCCTGGGGCTCGGGCTGTCTGCCCTGCAACCAGGTCCCACCTGCTGCGTCCAATGCCCGGGGTCCTCTGGCCGCCATTAGTGAAATTTTTCTGGCAAACCCCCTGTAACATTCTGCAAACCCCCAGGGGTTCGCAAACCCCAGTTTGGGAACCACTGATCTAGCCCAGTATCCTGTCTTCCAACAGTGGCCAATGCCAGGTGCCCAGAAGGAATGAACAGAACAGATCATCATCAAGTGATCCATCCCCTATTGCCCATTCCCAGCTTCTGGCAAACAGAGCTAGGGGCACCATCCCTCTGTGATCTAACATGCACCTCCAAACCTATATAGCCCCAAACTCTGCAGTGGTGACATGAATGAACCCAGGGAAGGGTGAATCATGTAGTGTTGTCTCTGCTCCCCTTTTCTGTGGCTTAAGGACCATGTTCCTCCTTGTGCTTCTCTTTTTCTCCTCCTCTCCATGCACAGTGGAACATTGAGCTCAAGGTGTCTGCCCTGTGACTCCCAGCAGTCTAGGGATGGCACCAGCAGGGGGTGTCCAAGGAGCGCAGGCCTCCTGGCCTAAGGAGGGAGAGTACTGCCACCCCAGGGGTGGAGTGGCAGAGGGGATGGACGCAGGGCTACCCAACTGCACCATGTCCCAGCCCAGGGCCCTAACAGCAGCAGAGTGGTCTGTCACTGTGTCAGCAGGGAATTCACCCAGAACATGCTGACCATGCCTCTGGCAGCACCACAGCGAGACAGGGCTCTAGTTCCCCTGGGCTGCTTCCTCTACTCCCCCTCGGGTGTACCTGCATCCAAGGGTCATTCTCCATCTCCCCAGGGTACACTGCAAGCAGCAGTTCCAGCAACTCCTCAGTGTCTGGCGTGTCAGGCAGTCCTTGTACCTTGGCAGTCTCCTCAGGACAGCCGAAGTCTTTTGCAGGTTCCGGCTCCAGCAGTGGGCTGGAAGCATCTGCCTTCCTCAGCTAAGTTTCAGGGCCCACCTCTTATACTTCCTGTTCCTGTCCCACCCTTCCGCTCTGGTGTGGCAGCCTAGACCTTCCGGATTCTGCCTACCAGGGGGCTTCTGGCCCTCCCTCTCTGTCAATCTCTGAGGGAGGCCACGCCCCTTTGCTACAAGGTTTGTGTTTGAGAGATTCAACTAACACACCGCTATTTAAAGTCTCACTAAAGTTCCTTTATTAATTTCATGAAGCAATTTGAATCAGGTCTTCTTAAGTGTCACTGATTCAGTATTTAAAATTCAGTCCTGGAGTAACAAAACAAATGAAACACTGTTCAATTCTCTGTTGTGATTTATAGCCATTGAGTCACTAAACTTTGTTATGCTCAAGTTCTCTTATTTACATAATTGTAATTGTTGTATTTTGGTATTCTAAAGGGATTCGTGCCTGGAAGAATGAGCCACGTAAGTCCATGAGAGATGTTATAAAATAAACCCTGTACCATGTGTGGAGTAACATTTTTTTACTGCAAGTGGCTGCTCTCACTTTCTGGCATTTATACACATAGCCATCTGTTTGAAGGCTGTTTGAAATGGCTGTTTTCCAGCATTTATGTAACGAGGCCGTTGAAAGGAAATGACATCACTGAGTTTCCTGAAGAATATTAGCAATGCCAAACCTAAAGAAATAAAATGGACAATAAATAGAAACTTTATTTTTAAATGTCATTTTCCTTTTAAAGGAGGTTACCTCTCCATATTGATCTGAGTCTGCTTTCACACTGGTTTAAAACCAAGGAAACACCATTCATTTCACTTGGACTTTACACATGCAGTAAGTGAGAGCGGAATCTGAACCTTTATGCCTAACAAACGTTTGCTGACATGAAAACAAGTGAGATAATCTGTGCCTTACAGAAAGAACTGATCTAAGACAAAGCCACTGTATTCCTGACAGGGTGTCGCTGCAAGTGCCTACTTAGGGAACTCAATACATGTTACAGAAGTACACCTGTGTCATAAATTCACAGGGTAAAGAATTTGTATATTTTTATGGCAAGGAAAGAACAACATGTCTGAAATAACATGGAATGTCTAACCCTCATATAACTCCATTAACATGAGTTAAACTAGAGCTGCATTTCACCTAATCACTTTAGATCACACCCATATTAGGGTTTAAACAAAAAGAACATTTATGTTACTAGGCTTCACATAATGGCAGTGAATCACTTTCACATTGCCTAGGTATGTGCTGAGTTACTTGCTTTTAGTGCTAGCCTCACTATAAATGTTCCCAATTGGGGGAAATCAGCTTAGCTCCATTGGCTTCAATGATGATTTACATTGGCCTACATCTGGCCAGTAGGTTTTGGACTTTTATCTTATGTGCAGACCATGGTCATGCCTTTGTTTTGGCATTTTTGCCTGCTTCCTCACAGGAAATAATTAAATTACTTAGTGAATTAAGGACTTCTAGTGCATCCATTCAGAACTGATTTGATTTTGTAAATTTAAAACCAGAAATAGCCATGTCATTTGTGTGTCTGTGTTCTTAATAGCCTTAATTTTTTAAAGGATAATGCAAAAATGATAAAATATACCCCCAAAGACCAGCAGTTTTATTGGGGTTTTTGCCATAGTGCTGAAGCAGCTCTGTTATAAACCACTCCACACATCTTTGAGATGTCTCAAAGCACTTGAACCTTTATACATGATGATTCTAATAGGGACTATGGATAGAGATGTTGTAGATTCTAACATTTGTTTTCTTGAGTCACTCTCTCTCATGAGTGTTGATTATTTAGCTACTGTAAGACCTCCATGGTTTTGTGCCACTGTGAGTGGGATTTACACTCTAACTTTCATCTGGCATTATGGATGCATAGTTTTATTAATTAAAAATGTTGTGGCTGTAATTTCCCTGTATGGACAAAATGTTTTACATATCAACTCAAGTGATGCCATCAAGATGATTTGGGTAAGTGGAGAAAGAGAAGCTCAGTAATGGTGACCTTTAGTAACTTATGTAACCCATCTATTTTTCTCCAGTACTCACTACTTTGTATTCCTGAGGAGCCCAGGGATCCTCCCTAGAAAATTCTGAAACGCCAGGAGCAATCTCCTGCAATTTAAAGTGGTTCAAAAACAAGATGTTGATACCAAAGAAAAAAACAAGCTCTTCTGGCACTCATTTGGAATTCTGCACCGCTGCTACTACTAGGATAACTTTCCAGCACAGTAAGGTTCTTTTCAAATACTAATAGGGAAAACGGAGAGAGTAACAGTGGGGAAACAACAAAGGTGTGGTAGGTGCTTCATTTACATCCTTTCCTGTGCCTGTAATCTCTAGACCCTGGCAATGCCTGTTCAATGCTTGGCATCTTTATGGAGACTGCCAACTAAATGTCACTTTTAGTTCTGGTTTGCATAGTGTGGACACCACTTCACTAGGAAACAAGGCCACCATTTAAGAAAGCACTTAAGCACATGGTTAACTTTAGCACATGTAAGTCCTTTTGACTTCCATGCAACTTAAGCATGCGGCTAAAGTTGAGTGCTTATGTGCATTCCTGAACTGAGGTCAGACTGAGGCCAGTTAATAAGCCATTGAATTGACATCAGACAATAATGATAGCCATTACTGACCTGAACAAAATACAGAGCAGTGGCCTAGAAGTGAAAGCTTCTATGTCCATTTGCTGAAGCTAACATGAAAAACATAATATTTACTGCCGTATTTGTGGTATTGAACATTCTAACTGTAGGAATACTGCAGTAAAATTTTATTTACAAGTGCTAATTCTCATATTTTAAAATGGTGACCAACCCCTTAAATCACTCAGTCTCCAGAATAACTTCATTATGAAGAGTCAACAATACCCGATAATGAACATATTTTTAGACTTAGGGGAATGCTCTAAAGTTTGGATTCAGGTTTGGTCAAATGCCTAAAAATTAATGTTGAACCAAACATAAATCAGATTTTTTTGCCTCCCAAGTGAAAAATGTTTGTGGTCTAGCTTAATAGATCTGTGCAACCTAGGCATGACATTATGAATAAGAAATAAAAATCCTTTTAAAGGTCTTCATTCCAATAAATTCCAGTCAATGACCCCAAGCCTCCATCCTTTCTACTTGGTGCATATCTGATTACGTTCTTTAATTTGAGTTAGCTAGTCAGTTGATTTCATGGTCACAGTCCAGTGCAAGAGGTCCCAATAGATCTTAGATCTACGGATACGGCTACACTTCAACTGGGAGGTATGATTGCATGATGTGTAGGCAAACCCAAGCTAATTATGATCAAGTTAGTTCCCGAAAATAGCAGTGTAGCCGCAGTGGCCAAGACTGTGCCATGGACTAGCTGCCTAAGTACAGACCCAGGGTCCTGAGTGCGATTGTACTCAGATGTCCACTGCCCATGCCATGCTGGCTTTTTAGTGAGCTAGCTCGATCAAGCCTACACATGATGCCTATACACGACTGCAGTGTAGACATATCCAGATATAATACAAATCAGTTCTGTCCTGAAGAATTCAGGGTGAGAAAAAGGAACCTGAAACTTTACTTTTACGGGGGGTTGCTTCAGATGCCCCCAAAGACCAAAGTGTGTTCAGGTTAAAGCCAATCAAAAACCAGCAAAGTCACTGTAAATGTTTACCATTTGTCAAGATTTTTTTTTTATTGACTACTCTCATATCTGGTAGAAAAATGACAATTTTTCAGGAAAATTTCTGATTATTTTTTGCCTATATTTAAAAAAAAAATCCAACCAGTCCTGGTTCAGTTTTAGTACTATTAGAAACATATTACACTGCCCAAAAGGTTCCCTTTGACCTGCTCAGGCCATGTATTTCTGTGTCATGTTGGCAATGACCTTGACTGCTGCATGGGAGATTTCAAAGTTAATCCCCCCTTCATTTTTTTTATGTGCTTTTTTCCCCATCAAAGCATCAAAAAAAAAAAAAAAAAAAAAAAAAAAAAAAAAAAAAAAAAAAGCACCTAGAAAAACAAAGAAGCGCAGTTAGAATAATAGTAAAAATACTGAGCCAATATCAAGTCAGTGTTGAGCCAACTAGTATTCCTTAGTTCAGCCCAGTGTGTAAATTTGAGCCTATTACTCCACATGGGTGGCAACAAGAGCTTGGGCCCTGTCCACAAAAGTATTTAGTCTCCTAACTTCCACTGCTTTTAGTCAAAATTAGGAGCCTAAATACTTTTGTGAATCTGGGCCTTGTAGGCTATTGAATCCAATAAGCCTGATTCTACTCTCATGCCAATGTAAATCAGCACTAATTCCACAGAACTCCAAGTATTTATGCATACATTCTCCTTAGGGGTGAATGGCGAATCCTACATGGCTCCTGTGGGTACGAAGTTCAGAAAATATTCCTAAATACCTCCACAAGAACTTTAAGGATTCGACTTAAAGTGCAGTGCTTACCTAAAGAGTGAGGGGAGAAACAGACCCTATGCATTTTTTCTAGTTTATCCTAATTGGAGAAATCACCAGTTCTAAATGCAGTTTCCACCCATTTAACAGTAATACCTACTTTGGATTCCTCATTTATTGGTGGCTTAATTTGGAATACAATGGGCCTGATTTCAGCATTGCTGAGCATATAGAATGCTATTTGAGGTCAAGGGGAGCTGCAGATTTTTGTCACCTATGTTTTTTTTTTTTTAATCAGGGTTGGAAGGGACCTCAGGAGGTCATCTAGTCCAACCCCCTGCTTAAAGCAGGACCAATCCCCAGACAGATTTTTGCTCCAGATCCCTAAATGTCCTCCTCAAGCATTGAACTCATAACCCTGGGTTTAGCAGGCCAATGCTCAAACCACTGAGCTATCCCTCCCCCCAAAATAAATATATGGAGATATACCTATCTTATAGAACTGGAAGGGACCCTGAAAGGTCATTGAGTCCAGCCCCCTGCCTTCACTAGCAGGATCAAGTACTGATTTTGCCCCAGATCCCTAAGTAGCCCTCTTAAGGATTGAGCTCACAACCCTGGGTTTAGTAGACCAATGCTCAAACCAGCAAGCTATCCCTCCTCTAATGTATCTCAGGCCAGACATTCAAATATTGAAGCATCCTGTAACAGGGTGACTTGCCCCTTTAAGGGAAGAGGCCTGAAGCCAGCCAACCCTAGTTACTAGGTAACTACACCTCAGTAGGGATCAGCAGGAAGCTGCAGTGGGCAAGTTCTCAGGGAGAATGGAGGCTGCTGGGGAAAAGTAGGCTCCAGCAGAGAAACCTTGAACTTGGGGAGTGAGACTACAGGCCGGAAAGGCCCGGGAGTGACCTGAAAGGAGGTAAATGGAGGGACTTGAGAACTTTATTTTGAATGTTTGTTAATTTCGTAACCCAGAACTGGTGAAGGGCTGTAAATGGACAGCTGGGTTGGTGCGCCCCTTGAAGGGGGTGTCACAGGCTGGCTTGCCCAAGTAAATGGAGCAGGTCCAGTGCCTGGTGCCAGACCAGGTACTCCTATTTGGCTAATTAAGACAGTGGGGCAGCACCTGGGGGCTATAAAGAATCACTGCCAAAGCTGGTGAAAGGGTGTTTGAGTAAATTCCTCTAGTCAGGAAGGGTAGAGGTGAGAGCTGGCAGAAACTGGGGAAAGGAGGAGCCCTGGAAGGAAGCAGAAAGTGTTTCCTGGGAGAAGGCTGAAGGTAGGAGAGCAGCGAGAGGGGTTTGCTGGCAGGTATACCCAAGCCAGAGAGCCAGGAACGAAGGTGATGGCAGCAGGAGTTGTCTGCCAGCGATAAGCTGGATCCAATGGCTGAAGTCTGGGAGCCGAAGCGGAGTTTACCCACTGCCATCCGGAGGGCTAAGGAGCTGGAGCCAGGGAACCGAGAGATGGTTGGCAGGAATGAAGGAGGCTCCCAGAAGACAGGCTATGGGGGTTCCTGCTGGGAAGAGCGGGGTTGCACTCCACTTGGAAGGGCTGGGATGGCTGTCCTGTACAAAGACAGAAGAGGACTGACAGAGAGTCTGGGTTAAAGGCACTGCTGTATGGTATGTGGGGCACCAAGGAGTGAGATGTCTTGAGCTTTAATAACTGCTTGTACTGTGGTGAGAAATAGACTACATGTTTGGGACTTTTGTTATGGACTGCATTGTTGTAATGCTCCAGCCCCAAGCAGGAGAAGTATAGAGACAAGAAAGTCTGAAGTGAAGTTATTGGGTTGCCTGAGAGGGGAAACTGAAACAGGCATCAAGTATCAGAGGGTAGCCGTGTTAGTCTGGATCTGTAAAAAGCAACAGAGAGTCCTGTGGCACCTTTAAGGCTAACAGATGTATTGGAACATAAGCTTTCGTGGGTGAATGCCCACTTCGTCGTCATGCATCCGGCGAAGTGGGCATTCACCCACGAAAGCTTATGCTCCAAAACATGTGTTAGTCTTAAAGGTGCCACAGGACTTTCTGTTGCTTGAAACAGGCATGTTATGCCAAGGCCTGCAGCAGAAGGGTGCTCTGGATGGGGCTTCTGTATGACAGGGGAAACTAAGGCAGGATGCTGTAGCGCTACCCTGATCACAAGGAGGTGACCTGCCCAGTTACATGCTCACTTTTAAAAATTTTGGCCTAAGTTTCTCCTTTTACCTGTGTAGTCTGATTGCGTGCAGCGCTGCAGTGTAGTGTAAAGCATATAGGGATAAGGGTTCAGTCAAAACTTTTAGACCAAGATTTTCAAAAATAGGAGCCTAGAGTGTGACCTCTAGTTCCTGATTTATGTTCCTAAGTCCCTGGCTTGGTTTTCAAAAGTGTTGAACGTTCAGGAATTTCTACTGAAATAGCCCCTGCTCTCCATATTGTGTAGTCACAATATGAGCAGGGCCGAGAAGGAAAGATGTGTCTTTGCTCCCGGCAGGACCGAGTGTAAAATCAAGTCCATTGAAAAGACCCCTTACTCAAGTAGTTAGTACTATTAATTTCAGTGGGGTTACTGGTGAAGTAAGTTAACATTCAATGCAAGTAAGCATAGCAGACCCTGGCCACGTGTGAGCAGGTGAAAATGTAACTGTGAGAAGTGGAGTGGTGATTGTACGTACATTCAAAATAGTCAGTCCACCATGTATTTCTGAATTCATTATATATTTAGGTTAGTTTAATAGTAGCTGTAGAGATAGTTTTGGTTAACAGAGGTGTATCTGTCTAGAGCTGAGCAGAGAAAGGAAAATCTGTTTTGCAGAGGACTTTGCTATTTGGAACAAAACCAAAAATTTTGAAATCTTTCATAAAAGGGAATGGAGCTCCAGCTCTGGGGCAGTCTGGCTAGAGGGATGCCCCAAAGCCACAGATGACGTAAACCCTGGGGTCCCTGATTTTGAGGCAGTCTGCCTGGAGGGCTGTCCTGGAGCTGCAGACTCTGGAAACCCTGTCAGCCCAGGCTGTCAAGGAGCCATGAACCTGGGACCTGGGGTTCCCAAAGCTTCCAGGTTCTTGGATCCTCATCAGCCCACCAGTTGTGGCAGGAAGTCACACAGGTAATTGATTGTAGTGACCAGATGTCCCCGATTTTATAGGGACAGTCCCGATATGTGAGGCTTTTTCTTATATAGGTGCCTATTACCCTCCACCCCCATCCCGATTTTTCACACTTTCTATCCTGTCACCCTATTGTAGATTTAGATTGTATCTAAATTGAGAGAGATTTTTCAACCCTGCCTGGATTCAGTCAGAATTTAGTCAAAATTAAACTTTTTCCACAGAATGTTTTGATTTTGATGTACTGGCAAATTTTGATGAGAATGGAAAATATTCCCATAAAACAATCAGCTCTGTGTATTTTTCTCCTTTTTAATGGCCATATAGGTTAAGTTAACAAGGGACAGATTTGGGGATTATTTTTAAATGATCAAGACAATCAGAAGTCCTCCTTAGGAGTGACTGTGGTGACTGGTGAATGTTACATGGTTCCTGTGGATATGAAATTCAGAAAATGTTCCTAAATGCCTCCCTCAAATTTTAAGGTATTGACTTAAAATGCAGTTCTTTGAAAATAGACTAGGTAATAATTCTTAGTCAGCAGATCTGTTCTTTGCCTTTACTCAGTCATATCTGCTCCTTTTAGTGATAAAAAGCCTTACTGGATTTTACTCCTGTTAGTCCTGCAGAGTCAACACTGGCTATGTCTACACTAGAGACTTACAGAGCAATAGCTGTACCGATGCAGCAGTGCCACTGTAAGATCACTTGTGCAGCCATCTATGCCGATGGGAGAGAGCATCTCCCGTCAACATAGTGCTGTGCACGCTACCACTTACGCCAGCAAAAATGTATGTCACTGATGGGTGTGGGGTTTATTTTTTTTTGTTTGGTTGATTTTTTTTACATCCCTCGGCGACATAAGTTTTGCCAACGGAAGTGGTAGTGTAGACATGGCCACAGCTAAAACAGAATGATCTGTGTTCTGTTTATTCTTGTTTATCATCTAAAGAATTGTTTCCTAAGTTCCACCTGAAGTGCCATTACATCCAAGCCATTACATCTTTGCAAAGTCACTGAAGGTAGTGGGGTTCCACAGTTTTCGTGTTTTAGTAAGACAGTGACATTCATAGGTACTACTAAAAGTATGATTTCCCTATGGACTCTTTATTACTGATGATGATTTGTGAGAAGTGAAGAACCCAGCTTGATTCTCAGATTTCCAGGTTGAGGTTGTAGTTAGTTGACAAGGGAAGAATTTTTTTTTTTCTAAGCATGTTTGATCTTGACACGTTTGGGAGACAATTAAGGTGGAATCCCTGATTACGCTGAGTTGAACAACACTTGAGATATTACACAGAAAAGCTCTTTTGCATATTGTTAAAACAGAATGGAAATTTAGTTTACAATGTCACAACAGTGGGAGCTCATTCTTTTGGTGCCATAACTTACCGTACATCACTAGTCAAAAACGTGGCCATTGCCAAAGTAGTAAAGGGGCCTTAGATTTAAATGAAAATGTGCCCATACACTTCAGTCCCCAAATCTTTAATTTCAAATGAACTTTACAATGTACACATGCAGAGTATGGTTTGTTTCTCACCACTGGAAGCTTCAGAATGTTTGGCTCAGCAACAGGGGTTCTGCGTTGCTCTTGTGCACTGGGCCTCTTGGCTTTGTAATGCAGCGCAGGAGAGTATTCCAATGTATACTTTCAAAAACAGGAAGTGACATTTCAAGTAATTACAGATTTACTGTGGGTACATGGCTGATCCCTCTTCATTGTCCTGGCTTTCCTGTCTCAGCCTGAAGGAAGTGGCCAGGATGGTGGGGGGAGGGAAGCAGCTCTACTGTTACTTTTCTGATTACAAACTCCATTGCTTAGTGGAAGAGTGATGAAAACATATTCAAACCCTTGCCAAAAGCTCTCTAGAAATATTTGACATCTCACCTACATCAACAAGCGGGAGTTAAAGGTTAAATCACACACAACCCATGTGCTTGGGAAAAGGATATGTCTATGTCATCAGCTTTCTTTGTTCTAAAGTAATAGTATATCAACAGTAGAACAGGTTCCTAGGTTGTGAAGAAAAATACACTTGGATCTTTTACAATTACTCATGAATAGAGCAAAGTTCTATCAGTATGTTTACATTTTCAAATTCAATTGGTGATGTGCTTGTTCTGCTCCTTAAGTCAAGCATATATTTAAACATTGGAGTGGTCAAAGGAGGATATACCCATTAAGTCAGCTCTTTGAGGCAGGGATAGTGTTTTTTGTTCTGGTTGTACAGTGCCTAGCACTCCACAATTAGAGCTCCTAAGTGCTATTGTAATATAAATAATAATGAGGGGTATTCCCCTTACCTATCAACAGGTGGACATTAGTGATGACACATACATTTGTGGCTTTTCCTGTAATACTACTTCAAGGAAGCTGTACTTCTATGGAATTATGTCATTCACTAATAAATGTTGTCTGTTGCTCTTATGTGACTCCTGAAGGCACCAGTTACCTCTAGGAATCCAAAATGGCGGTGCTTTCTGGTTGAGTAAATAAGATGGCTGGACTTTTATAGCTTTCTGCTAAGCTGAATCAAGGAACATGGTATTAAGTTAAGCACAAGATCATTTATTTTATTTTTTTAGGAAAGGTGACAAGCCTTAACAGGCCTCCACATAAAATGGCCGAGATGCTTCTTGGGGCCACGGCTTTTGTCTTCTGTACATGGTATGTGCCTAGCACACTGTGGATACTGTTGCAATCTAAATAATAATGCCTCAGTGATGATACTTAATGCAAAGTGGGTCTGCTGCCACTCCGTGGGAAGGAAAGAAGATTCCTTCCCTTCCTTCTGTTGAACAACTAGAATGAGTGTTGGGAGAGAACTTGCTCCTATTCTGAGGTCCTTACTCATTCAAACTCCAGTTCCAGTCAATGGGAGTTTGCCTGAATAAGGACTGAGTAAAAAGTGAATCAGAGCTTCAAGCTACAGCTCAATGGTGGGATCATTGTTTTCCAAGATCAATGAACTTATGTTGTATGTTGCTACAATGTTCATCTGGCGTACATTGCTGAGCTGTTACCAAGAACCCAAATTCCCACACGTTGTAGAACAAAGATTGGAGTCTACATTCAAAATAAGACAAAAAATAAAGAAAAAAATTGTCTGTATCTGTCCTGTTCATTGACTCTTCCATTTAAGAGACACTGCACCTGTTGACTTTCACAATACTTGATATCCAATATCAGTTTCTAGGATGAGTATAAACACTAGGCTTGCAGAGAGAGAATGACTTTTGGAAACTTTCCCCCAAGAACAGTCAAAGCTGCCAAATGTACCCGCAGAAAACAAAATAAAGTAGAACAATACAGCAAGTAGTGATGTAGTTCAGTCTCGGTTGATTCAACTGTCATATTATATGTTTCAGTGCTCTGTGAGATCGGAAGTTATCAAAGTGTATTCAGATGGTGTGTATTAAACATTCTGCACTGATGCATAGACATGGTGCCAGAAGTTGACATTTATAAAATGAATGATTCTGGAAATTTTTCTAGGATGCTAGGTGTTTTTTTTTTCTTTTTCTACATGCACTCCTCTCTTCCTTGTTTGATGTGTCAAGCCTCTCAATTTTATTATTAAAAATCTTGCCCTAATAACACTCTCCCTCTTTCCTATTCTTAAGCAACTGTGGGACAGTTACAAAGCTGAGATCATATCCAAGCATGAGTAAGGGATTCAGATAGAATATTCAGCTCATTATTCAGAGATGCTGAGTTATGAAGTTAGGGCTGAGATCTAGATCCAACTCCTTCATCTCTGTGTTGATTCCCTACCTCTCTCCCATCCAGTGGCTGGATCTTCAGTTGTATAAACTTGGCTAGTGCAATCGAAGGCAATAGAGTGATATGAATTTACATCATCTGAAGACCTGGCTTCTCTTCAATCTTGCATTTCCATCTTCTTCTCTAACACCCTATATTTGTTGCCCTTCTGCTTTCTCAAACCCAACCTCCTAAAAGGGAATGACTTATCTTCATCTCTATCTCCTCCTCCATCGTCCTTTTTTGACAACTCATCTGTCCTCCTTGTCTCCCAGGCTTGCAACCTGTGCCATCTTTGACTTTTCTCTCTTCTTCTACCCACATATTGAGTCCCTTGATAAGAACTGTTGCTTACTGCTGCTTAAAACAAAAACTGCACTTTCTCCCCTATTCCCTGTACTAAAACCCTTGTGTAGGCTTTGGTCATTTCTTGCTTCAAAACTTCTCTCTGGCTTCTCTTCTCTAGTCCCTCCAGACCCTGATTTCATTGCTGCAATCATATCACTTTCCTCCTTCAATCACTTTATTGGTTCCCACTCTCTCTTCAAATGAAATTGAAGCAGGATTGGAAAATATATGCTATGGATGCTGCTGCCTTCCTTATGTCATAAATGATTCTTACAAAGTGAGAATCCAGAGGAAGAGACACTTAGCAATGAGACAGATAATCAAGAATGGAAATGTAAAGAATGTCATGAGGTTACAGATATTTGAAGTGCCAAGGATGTTCCTACAGTGCCCTATGGACCACATTACTACACTGACTTTGTCCCACATGCCACCCTCTCCACTGAATATTGTTTTAGTTACTGCACAATGTTGCAAGAAGAGCAGGAATCAAAGGCAGCAAGTTGGGCCTGTGGCTTAGGAACAGGTTTAACACCTCAGTTGGCTTTGGGATGAAGTGAGGAGCACACTTTTAAAGATAGCAGTTTATTTTTTTTTAAATCAACATCGTCAGCCCAGAACAAGGTTGAGTGTCCCATCTCTAGTTCTCCTATACTTTTGTCATTCTTGCAGAGTCCTAAAATTGATCTAGATATACTGGGCCAGTGTAAATCTAAGCTGGTTACTTCAGGGAAGCTATGCTTATTTACACTAGCTGAGTATCTAGCTCAATGTTTAATTGGTGTATTACCAATGAAAACATTTAGTCCTTATTTACCAAACAGTGCAGCATCCACCAAAACTCCATATACAGCGTAAAGTGCTAATTCTACTTTACGTTCTGGTGGTGTTACTAAATCTCTCAAGCAGTCCATGATGTCACCAGAGCACCCTTGATGGACTTACGAACTAATATATGCAGAAGAATTATATTGTCTAAGAAGAATTATATACAACTGAATGAAGCTTTGCTTCCATCAAGGGAATACATGTTAACTGTCTAAAATCCATACATGAGACACAATGTAAAATATAAACCAAAATGTTTCCAGGCAAGTTCCTCAAACAGTTTGCAGCTATTTTTAAATATAACAATTCTTTAAGTTCCAAAATATAACTATGACTTGTGAGATCAGAACTATTTCCCTTATGTTACCCATTGTGCCATTATGTGGGGAGACGTATGGCCCACCTGTGCCCTCAAGGTGAATTTCCTAGCTCTTTCACAATCTAATTCCAATAATGTTACTCCTGGTGTGTGTTAATTCATTAATGAATACAATGGCTAATGTTAAACTTGAATCCCTACCTTATGACACCCAGTGCTGCATAGCTAACAGTTCACTGCCTCGAGGAACAAACTGACTTGACATTTAAGTGTGGCTTTTCATATCCTTGTGACACACACATGCAGTTATACGTAATTACGCTTACCTCAAGAGCTCAATGCAACTTTTTTTTTGTGGGTCACTAGCTGAAACTGTGTGTGTGTGTGTGAAACAGAGAATCTCTAAGTACAGACATCAGTTGCT
This sequence comes from Terrapene triunguis, assembly GCF_002925995.2. NCBI lineage: Eukaryota > Metazoa > Chordata > Testudines > Emydidae > Terrapene > Terrapene triunguis. Next base: position 20,755,930 of record NW_020664420.1, read on the forward strand.
CTATTTCTTGAATTGTGACCTTAAACAAACAGTGTTTTTCCTTCCTCTTGAAAATCATGTGAGTATACTCTCAGCAGATAATTTTTCCTGGATCCCTTTTAGCTATTTCCTACATAGGAAAACCTTCCTGTTATCTCCCTCTGAAGGTTCACTAATGAGCCTTTTCATATATATTTTTTTAAAATACATGTTCTCTTCCATTTTATTGTTAATCTGAAAATCCATTTGTTTTAAAAGATATGTGAAAAGCATGCACTCATGTTCTTTTCTCATGGAGAAGAGATTTAGAAGTGGTAAGCAAGAGTATGTAGCAGGAAATCGTAATTCTGTGGCTTTAGTGTTGTGGTTTTGTTTTTTGTTTTTGCTTTTGTTTTTTTTTTCAAATGTAAGCAATGAAAATGCCACTGGCATTCCAAATCCCAGCATGAAGAACCCACAGTTTAAACTCATCATAGAAAATCACTGCAATATTGCACATAATAGTCTCAGATAGCAAGTTAGAGTACGGAACATTTGGAAGGGGCAACTCATGTTACTTTGTTTGTTCCAGTCTCACACTGGTAGAACTGATGCTTCCGTATGTTCTCATCTTTACCTCACTCTGAGCCGTGAGCATAGGTGGCAGATACCATATACATAGGCATGGAAGGATTAGCGTTTTAACAGTAAATGTCTGTAAACGTCCATTTCATCACATATACACAAACTGATGAAAAATATTTCCACCAATGATTATTACAATTTACACATAGGTCAAGTAAGAAAAATGCTGCTTGAGAACTTATTAGAGCTTGATTTAAGGATATTTACTTTGTATATTTTGGCATGCGATGTTGACAACTTGCAGTTGAACAGTTACAAAGCTTTATAACTTTTTTGAATCTGTGTCTACTGTCATTAAATTAGTGTCAGACTCATTCCCACAATAGTGAAAATGTAAATTTATAAGAATTGAAAAAATGCTTAAATAAGCATTGATAGTATCCATCAAAACTTAAAAAAAAAAATTTTTTTGCCACACCTACAAATACACTAAGGGAAACACCATAAAACCGATAACACCAATAAATTGGTGCCAAACATGTGTTACAGTCAGTGATAAGGGTACATTTATAATAGTTTATAAAGGGTTAATAAATGATTAATACATGTTGGAAGGAGGAGTTGTACTTACAGCAATCTAATGCACATCAGCGTTACATAATATAGATACAAGCAGCCTATTGGGCTCTTAGACTCACTATAGTTTAAGCCATTTATAAAAACACTTAATAAATGTATTAATCATTTACATTTATAGTTTGTATCTTTAAAATATATTGTGACAATTTTTTTATTTATCAGACTTTTAATTAAAACACGTTGCTAGATATTTACTGTAATTGCATTTGCTCTGTTAGCAACTGTGACAGGTATGGCAAGTTCCTGCAGTTCCTTGGAGGAAACCTTACTGATTTAAATACAGTCTTACTGTGTTAAGTTTATGTATCACTGTGGGCCAGGGATTGTATGTAATTCCATGGAGAAGGTTACCATAGATCCGGGAATAAGAAAACTGGGAGCTGTAAGTAGGCAAATTCACTCAGGTTTAACTCCTCCGACCAGCACTTAGGCTATGTCTACACTACAGAATTAGGTCGGATTTATAGAAGCCGGTTTTATAGAAACCGGTTGTATGCAGCCGATTGTGTGTGTCCTCACCTAAAATGCTCTAAGTGCATGAAGTCGGCGGACCGCGTCCACAGTACCGAGGCTAGCGTCGACTTCCGGCGCATTGCACTATGGCACCTATCCCACAGTTCCCGGAGCCTCCGGCGCCCATTGGAATTATGGGTTGAGATCGCAATGCCCGGATGATGCAAAGCAGTGCC
>NW_020664420.1:20757810-20781246 GCF_002925995.2 Terrapene triunguis
CCCTCCTGCTAAACCCAGGCTTTTGAGTTCAATCTTTGGGGGGGGGGGCATTCTGTGTGACAGTTGTTTGTGTTTCCCTGATGCAAAGCCACCTTTCTTGATTTTAATTCCCTGTACCTGTACGCGGTGTCACTCGCCCCTCCCTCCCTCCCTTCTTCCCCTGGTCCGTCAGATACTACTTTCGCGCCTTTTTTCAGACCAGACGCCATAGCCAGCACTGGGATCATGGAGCCCGCTCAGATCACCGCGGCAATTCTGAGCACTATGAACACCACGCGCATTGTCCTGGAAAACATGCAGAGCCTCCTGGACATGCCAAAGCCAAACCAGGACCAGCTGAGGAGGAGGCGATTGCAGCGCGGCGACGATAGTGATGAGGAAATTGACATGGACCTCTCACAAGGCACAGGCCCCAGCAATGTGGAAATCTTGGTGTTACTGGGGCAGGTTCATGCCGTGGACCGCCGATTCTGGGCCCGGGAAACAAGCACAGAGTGGTGGGACCGCATCGTGTTGCAGGTCTGGGACGATGCCCAGTGGCTGCGAAACTTTCGCATGCGTAAGGGCACTTTCATGGAACTTTGTGACTTGCTTTCCCCTGCCCTGAAGCGCCAGAATACCAGGATGAGAGCAGCCCTCACAGTGGAGAAGCGAGTGGCGATAGCCCTGTGGAAGCTTGCAACGCCAGACAGCTACCGGTCAGTCGGGAATCAATTTGGAGTGGGCAAATCTACTGTGGGGGCTGCTGTGATCCAAGTTGCCAGGGCAATGAGAGACCTGGTGATATCAAGGGTAGTGACTCTGGGAAACGTGCAGACCATAGTGGATGGCTTTGCTGCAATGGGATTCCCAAACTGTGGTGGGGCCATAGACGGAACCCATATCCCTATCTTGGCACCGGCGCACCAAGCCGCCGACTACATAAACCGCAAGGGGTACTTTTCAATGCTGCTGCAAGCCCTGGTGGATCACAAGGGACGTTTCACCGACATCAACGTGGGCTGGCCGGGAAGGGTACATGATGCTCGCGTCTTCAGGCAGTCTCTTCTGTTTCGAAAGCTGGAGGAAGGGACTTTCTTCCCGGACCAGAAAATAACCATTGGGGATGTTGAAATGCCTATCGTGATCCTTGGGGACCCAGCCTACCCCTTAATGCCATGGCTCATGAAGCCGTACACAGGCAGCCTGGACAGTAGTCAGGACCTGTTCAACTACAGGCTGAGCAAGTGCCGAATGATGGTGGAATGTGCATTTGGCCGTTTAAAAGCGCGCTGGCGCAGCTTACTGACTCGCTCAGACCTTAGCGAAAAGAATCTCCCCATTGTTATTGCTGCTTGCTGTGCGCTCCACAATATATGTGAAAGTAAGGGGGAGACATTTATGGCGGGGTGGGAGGTTGAGGCAAATCGCCTGGCCGCTGATTACGCGCAGCCAGACACCAGGGCGGTTAGAGGAGCACAGCAGGGCGCGGTGCGCATCAGAGAAGCGTTGAAAACCAGTTTTGTGACTGGCCAGGCTACGGAGTGAAACTTCTGTTTGTTGCTCCTTGATGAACCCTCTGCCCCTCCCCCACCACCCTGTTAACTCTACTTCCCTGCAAACCAACCACCCCACCCTCCCCTACTACCCTCCCCCCTTCGAGCACCACTTGCAGAGGCAATAAAGTCATTGTTGCTTCACATTCATGCATTCTTTATTACTTCAGCACACAACTAGGGGGATAATTGGAAAGGTAGCCCGGGATGGGTGGGGGAGGAGGGAAGGAAAAGGACACACTCCAATTTAAAACTTTAAAACTTATTGCTATGGAAATCATCTAGGGTGGAGTGAGTGGGTGGCCGAAGGCCCCCCCCACCGTGTTCTTGGGCGTCTGGGTGAGGAGGCAATGGGACTTGGGGAGGAGGGCTGCTGGTTACAGAGGGGCTGTAGCGGCGTTCTCTGCTCCTGCTGCCTTTCCTGCAGCTCAACCATACGCAGGAGCATATCACTTTGATGCTCCAGCAGCCGGAGCATCGACTCTTGCTTTCTGATTACAAGTTGACGCCACCTCTCCTCTTCAGCCCGCGTTTCAGCACGCAACTTCTCCTCTTCAGCACGCCACCTCTCCTCTCGCTCATATTGGGCTTTTTTAAAATCAGTCATTGACTGCCTCCACGCATTCAGCTGTGCTCTGTCAGCGTGGGAGGCAGTCTGAAGTTCAGTAAACATTTCGTCACGCGTCCTTCGCTTCCTTCTTCGAATATTCACTAGCCTCTGCGAAGGAGTAAGATTTGCAGCTGGTGGAGAAGGGAGAGGTTGTTAAAAAAGATACATTTTAGAGAACAATGGGTAGACTCTTTCACGTTAGATTTTGCTGTTCACAACATCACACAGCACATGTGCTTTCGTTACAAGGTCGCATTTTTCCTCTTATATTGAGAGTCTCCTGGTTTGCTGTGAGAGATCACTCACGCAGTGCCAGGACACAGATTTCAGCTTGCAGGCAGCCATGGTAAGACATATAGTCTTTGGGCTTTTTTAACCTTCTTAACATGTGGGGATGGTTTCAAACAGTTCTGCCCTCATTTCCCATACCAAGCACCCGTGCCATTTAAAATGGGTTTGCAATGTAAAAGGAGGGGCTGCGATTTCAGGTTTAACATGCAGCACAAACCCAACTAACTCCCCTCCCCCTCACACCCAATTCTCTGGGATGGTCACTTCACCCCTCCCCCCCACCGCGTGGTTAACAGCGGGGAATATTTCTGTTCAGCAGACCAGGAAGGGGCACCTCTGAATGTCCCCTTAATAAAATTGCCCCATTTTAACCAGGTGACCGTGAATGATATCACTCTCCTGAGGATAACAAAGAGCGATAAGGAATGGATGTTGTCTGCATGCCAGCAAACACCGGGACCATACGCTGCCATGCTTTGTTATGCAATGATTCCAGACTACGTGCTACTGGCCTGGCGTGGTAAAGTGTCCTACCATGGCGGACGGGATAAGGCAGCCCTCCCCAGAAACCTTTTGCAAAGGCTTTGGGAGTACATGAAGGAGAGCTTTCTGGAGATGTCCCTGGAGGATTTCCGCTCCATCCCCATACACGTTAACAGACTTTTCCAGTAGCTGTACTGGCCGCGATTGCCAGGGCAAATTAATCATTAATCATTAAACACGCTTGTTTTTAAACCATGTGTAATTTTTGCAAAGGTACACTCACCAGAGGTCCCCTGTGTGCCCTCAGGGTCTTGGGTCAGTTCGGGGGTTACTGTTTCCAGGTCCAGGGTGACAAACATATCCTGGCTGTTGGGGTAACTGGTTTCTCCGCTTCCTTGCTGCTGTGAGCTATCTATGTTCTCTCCATCCTCATCTTCCTCGTCCGCCGAACCCGCTTCCCCGTTTGCAGAGAGGGACTCATAGAACACGCTTGGGCTAGTGGTGGCTGCACGCCCTAGAATGGCATGCAGCTCCGCGTAGTAGCGGCATGTTTGCGGCTCTGCCCCGGACCTTCCGTTTGCGTCTCTGACTTTGTGGTAGGCTTGCCTTAGCTCCTTAATTTTCACGCGGCACTGCCGCGCGTCCCTGTTATGGCCTCTGTCCTTCATGGCCTTGGAGATCTTTTCTAATGTTTTGCCGTTTCTTTTACTGTTTCGGAGTTCGGCGAGCACTGCTTCATCTCCCCAGATGGCGATCAGATCCTGTACCTCCCGTTCGGTCCAGGCTGGAGCTCTTCTGCGATCCTGGGACTGGGACTGGGACTCCATCATGGTTACCTGTGCTGATGGGCTCTGCATGGTCACCTGTGCTCTCCACGCTGAGCAAACAGGAAATGAAATTCAAACGTTCGCGGGGCTTTTCCTGTCTACCTGGCCAGTGCATCTGAGATGAGAGTGCTGTCCAGAGCGGTCACAATGAAGCACTGTGGGATAGCTCCCGGAGGCCAGTAATGTCGAATTCCGTCCACACTAACCCAATTCCGACCCCCTAAGGCCGATTTTATCGCTAATCCCCTTGTCGAGGTGGTGTTAGGAAACCGGTTTAAAGGGCCCTTTAAGTCGACAGAAAGGGCTTCGTAGTGTAAACGTGTCCAGGCTTAAGTCGATTTAACGCGGCTAAAGTCGACCTAAACTCGTAGTGTAGACCAGGCCTTAGAGGGACATGTATATGCTGGTTCAAACTGGATACGCTAAAGACCAGCAGACAAAGAAAGGACTTCTGGATCAATAGCCAGAGATTAAGCTGATTATGGGCCTTCTTTCTGACCCGGCAAGTGGACAGGATGATCTGTCCAAGGGGGGGCCCACCAGTCCTTAGGGAAGGTTGGAAGGATGGCCACCATGCACAGCCCTTATGGAGAAGGGAGGGGAAGGGGTGATTGCTGGTAAGGTTATTAGCATGCATGCAGAGTCTTTCCTTGTTCTTGGTATATTTTCTCCATAATGCTCTTTCCTTAAGAGTAAATGTGCTTGTGTAGAAAGAGTTGTGTGGTATCTAATGTTACACCGTTTGTAGTCTCTGAGGAGAAGGTAAAACAGGCCTGTCTAGCCAGGCTGTCTTACTGGGGAATTCACAGTGTAAACAGGGAACTGTGCAGCCTGGAAATAGCTCTGTCAGGAGGGAGAGAGATGTGTCTCCCTGCCCGAGAGAGGTGACAGCTGGGAAGCCAGAAACCTGAGGGTGGGTGCCCTTGCTGGACCATGGATGGGGGATAGAGGTGCAGTTGCCCTGAACCGTGACAGTGACTACTGTAATAAATATTTCTGTTATGTTTCAGTTAGCATTATACCTGATTTCACTCTTCTGCCCTGCATTTCTTCTGCACCTGCTACCCAAGAATTTCTGTTTGCTGTACTAATGTGCAAGGCCTCACAGCACCCCCTGGAGGTAAGGAAGTCTTACCTGTATTTTAGGTTCAGAGAAACACCTAACTACCTTTGAGGATGTGGGCCTAAGTGACTTATTTAAGGTCCCATACAAAGTCTGTGGTACACCAGGATTCTTTTCCAACTCTTGTTAGCTGTAAGACCCCTTTCATCTCAATTTAATACATTTTCCAAAGCTGCTAGCAGATGGTGCTACTGCTGCCAAGACTATTTTTTCCCCGTAGTATCTGTTCTTAATAAAATACTTACATTGAACCAGATTCTGCTGTTACCCTGGATGTAAATCAATGTAACTTTGGACTTACATCTGTATACCGAGAGCAGACTTTAGCTCTACACCACCTCTTCTGTTTTGCATTTTGTCTGTGTGCCACTGTGATCTTGACAATGATTCAGCAGAGTTTTATAGGAAAGGGTGTGGCTCGGGGGGAGTACAAAAGAAAGGCCCCTGAAGCCTGTTTTGTTCCGGGGCATAGCTTTGTTTTGTGCTGGAATTAGTAAATTATGCCTTCTGGGAAGGACCCAAGAGGGGCTTGGGTGTGACCTGAATTCATCCTGCCTGGTAAGGGAGCTCACCAGAGTACAAACCTAGCATTATTTTTTTGTTTAAACTTTGGTGGAGGGGTATCAATGACTTGACTTCAATAACCCATCAAATCCTTTGATTAACATACTGGATAACTTTTTATATACAGCAACGTGGTCTATTTAACACTAATTATGTTACATTTGCTTATTGTGAGGTGCATTTGCCCTATGTGGGCTTAATCATATAAATGAGCTAAATTGTTGTGGATCTTGAATAGCAAAGGCTCCGAAGAAAACAAAATTCTATTTTAGTCTGTCTTGAAGGTCTGAAAAGCACCTACCACACCTTTAGTCCCTACAGAAAGGATTGCCACATGAGTACCTGCTCACATATTATGGATACGTAATTTTAAATCCTTCACTTCTGAATTTTTCTCCCAGTAACCAAGAGTGGGAAAGATTCCTAAAAGAAGGAGTGGGCAGGACAGCATTGGAGAGGTGATAGAAACAGTGACTCTGCACAGAAATTAGAGCAACTGATTGGCTGCCAGGCAGTTTAGGTATTCTGTTTTCAGCTGGCCGAGGAAAGGTGCATACTGGAGAACACAGAAGAGGAACAACACATTGGGGGGCAGGATAAGGGGCAGACCTGGATGAGGTGCAGAGGAAGTAGCTGCCTAGACAGAGGGATTCCTAGACTCTCAGATCAGAAAGGATCACTGTGATCATCTAATCTGACCTCCTGTATAATGCAGGGTATAGGACATTCCTGAAATAATTCATAGAGCATAGTCACCCTCTTTCTTGCACCTCTTAGGCTATGTTTGACTTTCCAAGTCCTCTAAGTTTTCTTTAAAGGGATTTTCAAGGGTATGTATGTAAAATCGGTAGTAAAAACAAATTCTGTGGGAGTGCGTGGGGTACAAGTAGGGCAGCAGTTGCACCAACATTTCTGCAATTTCTCTTTGAGCGGTCCACAAAGTGAACTTGGTGATATTTGCTGTCATTTTTACAACTAGGCCACAAAAGGGAGAAATCCTTTATTTTTGGATTTTGTTATGCCTTTTTCTGCAAGGTTAAAGAGCCATCTACTATCAGAAATCTCTCCCCCCTCACCCCCAGGTATTTCTAGACTGCAATCACATTACCTCTTAACTAGAGCTGGTAAAAAAAAAATGTTTTTTCTTTCACAGAAGCTTTGGATTTTTTCAGTGGAAATTCCAAAACAAACTTTGATTTGGAAATGATGCTGTGGTTCCTCACAGGAGTTGTAGTTCAGGTGCCTTGAGTTCCCATTAAATATAGGCCGGGGTCCCTACTTAGACTACACCCATGACACACCACAGTCTCCCACATGAGTCCCTGGCCAAAGTGAAAAACATTTTGGTGAAAGTTTTTTGGACCAGACTTACTCTTAATCTTCTTGTGGATAACTAAATAGATTGAGCTTCATTAATCTCTTACTACAAGGTTTGTTTTCCAGACCTTGAATTTTTCTTGTAGTCTTTTCTGAACACTTTCCAATTTCTCAATTTCCTTTTTGAAGAGTTGAAACCAGAACTGAACACAGTAGGCCAGTAATGGTCTCACTAATGTTGTATACAGAGGTTAAATTTAAACATATGAAGATTGTTTGCCCTCTTAGCTACCACATTGTGCTGGGAGCTCACATTCAGTTGGCCATCTATATTATACCCTTTTTCAGTGTCACTACATTCCAGGATACAGTCCCAAGATTAAGTGTGACCTGCATTCTTTGTTCTTACATGTATGACCTTGTATTTGGTTCTGTTAAAGTGACTGCCCACCCTTCCAAGTGATCCAATTCTATTTGTATAACTGACCCATCCCCATGGGTCCAAGATTAACTATTCCAAGATTTACGGATAAAATTTGCAAAAGAAACTGACTTATATTTTCTTCCAGATCATTGATAAAGATATTGAGTAGCATTGGGCCAAGAACAGGTTCCTGCTGGACCCCTGTAGAAACACCCCTACTGGATGACTATTCCCCAGTTACAATTAATTTTTGCAATCTGAGTTAACCAGTTTTTAATACACTTAATGTGGGCTGCATTGATTTTTGTATAGTGCTACCTTTTTAAAATCAGAATGCCATGTGGGATCATGTCAAATGACAGATTTTTTTTCAATCAAATTTATCATCTCATAAAAAAAATCAATCACTTGGTTGTTTGCCAAGATTTATATTCCATAAAACCATGTTGGTTGGCATTAACTATGCCACCATCTCTTAATTACTTACTACCTGCATCCCATATCTGCCTTTCCGTGATTTGTACCTGGAATCTGTCAGGCTAACTGGCCTGTTTTTCCACATCATCCCATTTACCCTATTTAAATATTGGCACAACATTAGCTTTTCTCCAGCTCTCTGAAACTTTCCAAGTGTGCCAAGATTTGTTAAAAAATCAACCTTAATGATTCAAAGAGCTCCTCAGTCTATTTTTGTAATACTCTTGGATGCAAGTTTCAAAATGTTTAACTTTAATAGTTGCTGTTTCAGATCCTCCCTCATTACTGATAGAACAGAACCAATTTCATTTTCACTGTAAGATATGAATGCAACATCCTGCTTCTTTCTAAGTACAGTACAGAAATATTTATTGAATACTTCTGCTTTTTCTGCATCTTAGCTGTCAAATATCATACTTGATAACTTTACCATCCTTGTCTAGTATGGGACCTATATAATTTCTAGTATTTCATATATTCTTGATATGTTTACAGAATTCCTCCTTATTGTCTTAATTCAACTGGCCATAAATTTTTTTATTAATATCTTTTAACTTTCCTTATTATATGTCTGTATTTCCTACCAGTTTGTACTCATTGCTATCAGCTTCCCCATATTTCCAAGTGTGTTAATACAGCCTTTCCTTCCCCTCCTAATCAGGATGACTTTTAACCAAAATTGCCTTCTGTAACTGTGGAATTGTGTTTAAGCATTCTTAAACAATTTCCAATTATTCACATTTTTGTTTAAATACTTCCTCCCACTCAATTATGCTTATAATAGTTTGCACATAGGCCCTTTATAAAGTGCTGTGTGTGTATAATATAATATTATTACTAGTCAGAACTATATTTTGTTTGTACATAGCAAAGGAGATTATATTGTAATCTTGCATTTAGGCAACCATCAACTTGTAATTCAGTGATCAATTCACCTTTTCCAGCAGAGGTCTAATATAAAACTATTACACCACTTCTTGTTTTAGAAAGTTATCTATAATTTTTAGAAACTCCAAAGATGATGATCTAGTAGCAATATGGAACCTCCAGCATGTGTATCTCAGATTGAAAACCCCTGTTAATGCAGTTTTTTCTTTCTATACGTATAGATGAGCAGCTTGCTAACCCTGTTCCCTTGTCTCATTTGGGGGGTCTATAGAAGATCCCCAGCAGTACACCTTCTTATGATTTATCACTTAGTACATTGATCCATAAACATTCCAGGTCCAGTCCCCCTGAACTGTCAGTAACTCTAAAGGTACCCTTACCTGCTTTAATGTAGAATGCCATCGCCACTGCTCTTCTATCTTATTTAAAATCACTGGATGCACCCTATTTAACATTACAGTCATGTGACTCATGCCACCAGGTTTTAGTAAAATGCCAATGATCTCAAATTTCCTTTCATAAATTAATATTTATTTTTACAGCGTACACTACTTAAATCTGGGATTCACTATGTGGCTGTACAGCACCTAGTGCAGTGGAGCCCCAATCTTGGTTGAGGACTCCAGGTGCTTGTGATGAGGTACACCAGGCCCTTTTAGGCTCCCTGCTGGAGGCCTTGCAATCTTACCACACCCTGCCCCAGCAAAAGGAGCAGTGAAGGTGGGTCCTCCAGGCCTGTCTAGAAAGTCTGCAGGGAAGCAGCCAATTGGAGCACAGCAGGCTCAGATTAAAGGAGCTGCAGAGGCTGAGTACATCAGTTGCTGGCTGGGACCAGAAGGGGGAAGAAGGATTAAAAGGCTACCAAACTCCACAGGTAAAGAGGCCTGGAAGAGACCCTGCTCAAGCAGGGAACAGACAGAGAACCCTCAGGTAACGGTGAAGAGGAAGGAGCTATGTGGAAAGTGGCCCAGGGAATAGCAGCAGCAACTACTACAGGAAGCAGCGTGTTGCTGCTATTTATAGGGTCCCTGGGTTGGCACTCAGAATAGTGGGCAGGCCTGGGTCCTCCCACTGGCAGGGTGATATAAGCCCTGAAAAGGGGATAAGGCTTATTTAGAGGCCCAAGTGAAGGGTAGGATTTAGAGTCTCCGGGGGAAAGCCCAGGAGGCACTGCTCTATACCAAAGCAGACACTGACTTAAAGCTAGCCCAGAAGGGGCTGAGGGCTGAGCCCAGAGACAGGGCTAAAGATGGTAACAAGGGCACAGGGACAGGCCCTGTTGGATCTTTTACCCCGGAAGGGGTTCCTTCATGTGTTTAGACTATGTGAAACGGCCAGAGAGCTGAGCCACTGAAGACCCGCCTGATGATGGCAACAGCCCACGGGAGGGAGGGAGAATGAATGAGTCAGAGTGTGTGAGTTCACACCCAATTGTCAGGAAGTGCTCACGAGAGGAGAGTCTCCCCATCACAGTACTACAGTAATATGAAATTGTCCCTCAACTGAGTAAGAGGGAATGTCAGGCCTTGCAGGTCTGCTTCCTATTGGAGGAGAAATCAATGGTGCAGAGTCTGGGTATATTCTTAGTGCAACTTGTTTATTTTACACTATTCACATGAGTCCTGGAACAGTGGTGGTCACAAACAGTATGCAGGCAGTCCCTCTTCAGGAATCTGATCATAGCAATTTCTCTGAAGACTAAAGATTTGGTCACTAAGAAAAAAACTTGTAGTACTATGTGCCCTACCATAAAAATAGCATTGTTCACTCTCTGGTACTTGCTCACTCTGAGTAAAGGAGAAAAAGCCCAAAATTGTACCTCCCTGGGTCAAATCCTGCCACGTCTTGATTTCAGTGGGGCTACAAAGGGTGTATTTCAGGGCCAGATTTGGCCCACTAGACTCTAAAAATTAAGTCTTTAGGCTACATGTTGCTTTTGCTTATATCCGTGTAAACCTGGGGTAATGTCATTGGAATAAATCAGTTTTTCCAGGTTTACATTCAAGTAATAGAGTAGAACTTTCCCTTTGGACATTAATCTACAAATGTCTGTAGCAGACAAAGGGTTACAGGACACTCTTTGGGAACTGGGAAAAACATATGAACAGATCCTTTGTCCTGATCCTCAATGAAGTTACAACTTGCCCTCTTTATTGTAGTATTCATCTGGAACGAGGAACTGCAGCTTCTCTCCTGGATAAGATCAGGTACTAAATTGGGATTCACAGGTGTTTCAAATTATGGATGGAATATGTTAACAGTGTGCCCCATGAAAAAGCAAAATATTATTACAGTAACCAGGACACATGTGCCTGGGAGCTGCCAGACTGATGAGTTGAGGCTTAACAATATTCTTTTCCTACCTGGTTTTCAGAAAAAAGCAACTAAAATGTAGCCAGCTCTCAGCCATCCTGGTGAGCTGTGCTCCAGTCTTTCTGACCACATAATTAATACTTTCAAAGCTCACTCTGAATCAGGCACACAGTTAACAGCTCAAATGTTTGAGCACATCAGAGCAGGGATTGAGCTGGATTCTTCATGGAGAGCTGGAGAAGGATATTGATTGCTGAAGCTTCCAGAAACCTGACAGATCAGTGGTTCATCAGTTCCTGTACATTATCTCTGTTTTAGTGCAAGTCTCTAGCAATGCCTTAAACTTGATTTCTGCCCCCACAGAATAACTAAGCCCTATGGAAGCATTGTATTGTCCCCTCCTTGAGCAGAGGATACCAGGATCTGCAGTTGCTGCACTCCTACACGTATCTCCTGACACCAGTGGTGGAGGCTATAGGAACGTGACTAGAGCAGAAATGTGTTGCTGTAGGGGGTGGATGTAAAAACACAGAGCTTCAGTGGATAGGGGGAATTTGTGGGCTAGGATGGCTGAACACCTTGCCAATTCTAGGGCTGAGGGAATCCATTTTCCACCTGGTGGGACAATTCAGTGAAAGCTGTCACTGACTTTTGCATCCATTATGCAGGTTTTCTTCATGTAGGGGATGATTTGAAACATCATGAATGTTGTTTAGATGCATTGCAATCTTTGATATGATCTATGTATTAACAGCACCACCTTCAATAGGAATGCAGAATCCGTTCTAGCACACTTATGAAGGTTATGAACTTTAAAGATTATTCAGTGTGTGGGTAGAAAATACCCCTATCTTATGCTGAAAATATGAACCCTCTTCTTAAGTCTGCAGGCAGAGGGATCCCTCCATGCATGGATCCCAGGCTCCATGTGTGAAAGGGGGTAGGGGCCCATGTGTCCGTCCAGCCTCTGTGCCTTGCAGAGAGCTTTCCATCAATGGAAAGGAGCAGGAGCAAGCCTAGAGATGTATGCATCATTCCCTATGGTGCATACAGAGGAAAGCATTAAATTTCCTGTGGAGGCTTCTCAAAGTGGAGTCCCACAGACAGGAACTCTCTTGGGGTGGAAACCATAGCTCTAGTGGACTGCACACCCAGGAAGTCAGAGCAGATCTACAGTGGGAGCTACTGTGGAGGATCAGGACCTCAGAGTGGATGGCCTTCTGGTGTATCCCAAAGGATCTCAGGATTTGGGGGTTGGACTCCTATGGCTTTCCTATTTCCCTTCATGAGGCACAAAACTCATTTCCCTTGGGGAAGAATTTGTAGGAAACTGAGGGGAACGTTGTCATAGAGTCCTCATCGTCATGCTGTTGTTTTTGGGTAGGGGCCCTCAGTTTGAACTGAGCTAGTTATTTTGAGTCACCTCTCTCCTTTTCCTCTGTGCATCTGCAATATCACTTTTAAAGTAATTTGTTTTCCAAGTTAATATTTCCCCTGCTACTTAAATATAACCATTGTATGTGTCCCTAACATTCTTTAACAAGGCCTCTTTATTACAGTCTGAACAAATAATTTCTAAGAAAAACTTGAATTTGGATCTACCCTTTAATTTAGTTGAATAGTAGTTGTATTTGATCAGAATTAAACTAGGCAATGATAAGCTGAAACTCTATACACTCCAGTGGATTTAATTGAGCTATGTACTTCCTCCATGTACGTATTATTAAAAAAGAGCTCATAAAATTTGCTCTTGGTTCTTTATAAAAAAATGAGACCTCAATACGTTATTTAAAAATCAAAGGTCAGATTCCAATACCCTAACTCATATTGAATGGTATTTTTCTCTATGAATATCCTTACTGAAATCAACGGCACTGCTCAGGGTAAGATAGTACTCAGTTTGAATAAGTATCAGACTTGGGCCCAATGAGTTTATTCAAGAAGTGTTCACTGCAAGGGCTACAGCATCTAGCCCAAATAAATCATAACATTTCTCTGTTTCTGCAGAATCTGAAAGGGGCAATGGGCAGTGTACAGCTGTATCTAATAGTTGGGGTATAGCACTGGACTTGCCGTGAGGACCTGAGCTCTCTTCCTGGCTCTGTCAAAACATCTGTATGACCTTGGGCTAATCTTCATCTCAAACTTTCAGACATGGCCTTTGATTTTGGTTGTCTCTATTTTTGGGTGTGCAACTTAAGATACGAAATGAAGGCTTGCAGGATCAGTCTCTCATTCTTTCGGTGGTGATTGTCTCCTTCAGACTGCGGTCCAAGAATCTCCTTGTTATCTGACAGCTAAAATACAAAGTCCCAATGGGTTTTACTGAACTTAATTGGTGGATTTTTGACACTGGAAAGATAAGAGGACAAAGGGCCTGATCTTGGAAGGTGTTGAGCATCTCCAGAGACCTACTGAGAGCCCTTATTTCTGAGCCTGAGCCTGCATTTCTGACCTAAAGAAGAAATCCTTTATATGGTCAACGTTTACAACAGCCTTCAGCAACTTCAGAAAGGAACAGCTATGGCTTTAAAGGATTGTGGGTTTTAAAAGGATTAAGAAAAGATTGAGTTTCTTTTGTTAATTTGTTAGCTGAACTTTGTCCCCATCACTTTGGTGCCAAAACAATCAGCAAGTTCCTTTATGCTTTGAACAATATACACTATTGTGGTGTTGAGATGTAACCAATCCAGCCGTCACTTACATTTAATAACTGATGTATGGTAGAAAAGTTATTTGATAACATCAGTAAAAATATATATATGTGCCTCTTACTGTGAGTTTCTTATTCTTGTATTTATATATTAACTGTTTTGTAACTGATTTTTTTTTTTGATAACTGTACACTTTAGGCACAGGTAACTATTTGGTGCCTGTATGGTGCATTATACAGTTATGTATGAAAACCATGGTATGTACTATTTACAGTTACTTGTCAGGGCCCCTCTTCTGCTAATACAGCCATGGAGGGAGATCTCTGCACCTCCTTGGAGCCCTGTTGCCTTCAGTGAGGCTTCCATCCTACAGACATTAACCAGCGTAGAGCCAGTGGCAGAACTGGAGCTTCGGGATCTATTCCTACATGCGGATCTGCTAGAGGAGAGGCTTTGAACTCCAGAGGGCAAGGGCTCCATTCTAGCAGATCTGGATGCAGGACCATGTGCATGTTTGTTATGTTAGAGGTTACTGTTTAAGCAGTAAGAATTGGTCTGGATCCCCCTACTCATTTTTCGGTTCTCGTCTCATCCGTGTATTTGGCTTGCTGTGGTTATATATTCCTCATTATCATGCACATACAGCTCTTCTTCCTGAAGATTTCACAATTTCCTTCTTCTATTCTACATCTCTTCAAACCATTTTAACTTCATGAACCAAAGCCAGCCTGACAGTCATCAAGTAGGCTAGTGTATGTCCCTGATAACTTTCATGTTGCATATCAGTATAAAGCTTATACAGGGTAAACTCATAAATTGTTCGCCCTCTATAACATTGATAGAGAGAGATGCACAGCTGTTTACTCCCCCAGGAATGAATTACTAACTCTGGGTCAATTAATAAGCAAAAAGTGATTTTTATTAAGTATAAAAAGTAGGATTTAAGTTGTTCCAAGTAATAACAGACAGAACAAAATAAAACAAAAACATGCAAGTCTAAGCCTAATACAGTAGGAAACTAAATGCAGGTAAATCTCACCCTGAGAGATGTTCCAATAAGCTTCTTTCACAGACTAGACTCCTTCCTAGTCTGGGTCCAGCAATCACTCACAGCCCTGTAGTTACTGTCCTTTGTTCCAGTTTCTTTCAGGCATCTCTTCGGGATGGAGAGGCTATCTTTTTTTGAGCCAGCTGAAGACAAAATGAAGGGTTTTCTAGGGTCTTTTATATTCTTTCGCTTGAGGGTGGAAACCACTGTGTTCTCCTGTGCAAAATCACAGCAACAAGATGGCGTATGTAGCCACCTGGGCAAGTCACAGGTCTATGAATGATTCAGCTTTTTGCAGGCCGATGCCATTGTTTACATGTTAGTTTGAATGTTCCCAGGAAAGCTCAGATGTGGATTGGTGTCTCCCAAAGTCCATTGCTAGTTAAGTGCTCCCAATTACTTGAATAACCCTTTCACACTGTGTTGACCAAATCTGCCTTGTGTGCTTCCTACAGAAAACACTTTAAATACAAGCATAAAGCCAATGCTCATAACTTCAGATACAAAAATGATACATGCATACAAGTAGGATGAATATATTCAGTAGATCATAACCTTTGCAAAGATATGTTGCATGGCATATCTAGCATAAAACATATTCCAGTTATGTCATTTACACTCAGAAGCATATTTCTATAAAGCATGATGGGGAGCAACGTCACACCTCCCACTTCGTGTGTGTCGCAACTCCCATCTTTTCATGTGCTGTATATTTATACCTGCTTACCGTATTTTCCACTCCATGCATCTGATGAAGTGGATTATATCCCACGAAAGCTTATGCTCACATAAATTTGTTAGTCTCTAAGGTGCCAGAAGGACTCCTCGTTGTTTTTAAAGTATCAATGCAAATCTTTAAGAAACATTGTCGATTTCTGTTGATCTGGAATTATAAATGGTTTTCTGTACTTTCGGGTACAGCACTTTCAATAACTCCATGTTTTATATGACCTATTTTTAAGCAAACAACACAGAATGAAGTGGAATTACAGTAAATATATTCTACTTGCTATAAAAAGAGCGGATAAATTATAGCCTCATGATGTTGTTTTAAACTGCAGTCTGAATCATGGTTATCCAAAGGCACCACCTAGGGGTTTCATTTGGTACTGTAAAGTATTAACCTTTTATACATTGCATACAAAGCTAATTGACAAATAGCGGCAGCATTTGGTGGCTGTAAGTTAACTAGTTACACAAGAAAAGAATTCCAGCCAGTCATACTCCAGAAATTCAAACATTACCACCGCTGGCAAATGCCAGGGCCGGATTTTGATAGATTCTGCTCATCCATACTCACACCACCTCATTTCTTATGCAGTAGAGGTGCATGCTACAGGCAGAGTAAATGCTTATATGCAAAAGTCAGACTTTTATCAATGCTTAGATAGAAGACAGCTGAGAGTAGATAGTGGCCCATTGTTTATATAGTGATAGGAAAGACTCAAATTACTAAGAGTTCAATTTGGCTGCTTCTATGAACTACCTGACCCTCTTGAGTCTATAAAACTAAGTGGAAATTTTACAAGAACAGACTCTCTAATGATCTAACCTAGTCCTGGCTAGAAATACAGTGACAACAGCTTATCTGATGTACTCTTTTAGTGCTGCCCAGGAACTAAACTTTACTGCCTTCGCCTCCAAGTGCAAGACACACTTCTTTGTCCTGCCTTCTAACAAACTTACAGCAGCATAGATGTTTAAAAACCCCAACCAAAACAAAACAATGCACACACAATTCTCCTTATGGAGGAGAGGGTTAGGGAGAAAACAAACCACACACAACAGACGTTAGCCATAGAATCATAGAATATCAGGGTTGTAAGGGACCTCAGGAGGTCATCTAGTCCAACCCCCTGCTCAAAGCAGGACCAATTCCCAACTAAATCATCCCAGCCAGGGCTTTGTCAAGCCTGACCTTAAAAACTTCTAAGGAAGGAGATTCCACCACTTCGCTAGGTAACTCATTCCAGCGCTTTACCACCCTCCTAGTGAAAAAGTTTTTCCTAATATCCAACCTAAACCTCCCCCACTGCAACTTGAGACCATTACTCCTTGTTCTGTCATCTGGTACCACTGAGAACAGTCTAGATCCAATCTCTTTGGAACCTCCTTTCAGGTAATTGAAAGCAGCTATCAAATCCCCCCTCATTCTTCTTTTCCGTAGACTAAATAATCCCAGTTCCCTCAGCCTCTCCTCATAAATCATGTGCTCCAGTCCCCTAATCATTTTTGTTGCCCTCCGCTGGACTCTTTCCAATTTTTCCACATCCTTCTTGTAGTGTGGGGCCTAAAACTGGACACATCATTTAATGCATGACTAGAAGGTATTCTCATACCATAGTGGATGAGGGCAGTAGAAGAACCTAAATAAAATAGTCCTACCTAGAAATGCACCAATTTGCCAAGATGAAGAAGTTTCTAGAACATCTTAGAACCTCATAGCTTAATTTTGAATGCTTTAAATATAAGGTAGGTGTGTGTGGCGGGGGAGTAACATCTTGCCTTAGTTTTTTGTTTTTGTTCATCTCATGTGCAATAATTTTTCATACAAATGACTCCCCCTGAGTTATTTGCTTTCAATATCAGCCTATGCACATTAATCAACAGATGGGACTGAATCAAAACTAGAAATGATTTAAAAAATGGAAAAAAAATACCAACCAAAAAAACCCCCTTGCCTCCTCATGTTTAAGGCACTGGAGTGGGACTAGGAAATCTGGATTTAATTCCCAGCTCTGCCACAGGTCTTCAGTGTGCATAATCCCCAGGGCCACCCAGAGGATTCAGAGGGCCTGGGGCAAAGCGGGGAGCTGCGGCGCTTGTACTCACCTGGCGGCGGTCCAGGTCTTCGGCGGCATTTCAGCGGCGGGGAGCCCTTCAGTTGCTCCGCGTCTTCGGCAGCACTAAAGGACCTGCCGCCGAAATACTGCCGAAGACCCAGAGCGACTGAAGGGCCCCTCGCTGCCGAAATGCTGCCGAAGACCCCAACCGCCACTGGGCCAGGGCTCGCGGGGCCCGGGGCCTGGGGCAAATTGCCCCACTTGCCCCCCCTCTGGGCGGCTCTGATAATCCCTGTGCCTTAGTTTCCCTTGAGGATTATGCTTATTTTTCCCTACCTTTTTTCTGTCTTGCCTATTAAATTACAAACTCTTCAGAGCACAGACAGAGTCTTAAGATGTGTTTATGCAGCATCTAGCATGATAGGGCTCTGATTTTGGCTAGGCCTGTAGGCACCTTTATAGTAGAAATAATAAACAATATTAGGCTATAGCTCACATCTGGATCTAGAATTTCATACTACTACCAGGCTGACCAATGAGAGACGTCTATTTAGCTATTCAGTTCTGGTTTATTTTTATTAAAAACCAAGCCAAACCAGTCAGTTAGTTTACATGTGATAAAACTAACCAGGTATCAATATCTTATAGTACAAACTATTAAAGAACATGTCCACAAATTAACCTACTTATAAACAAAAGTGCCTGTAAAACAAATGGATGAATAGATGGATCAAAGTCAAAAAGTTAAAGGAGGGTTTTCATGCTTATTGTAGGGGCCAGGAAGAGAGTGTTTCAATAATGGGAGTTTCCTCTCCCCAAGACTTGCTTAAAAGCAAACTGCAAAACTAAAACTAAAATGGAGTCAAGCACTGATTCATATGCTGCATGCCCTTATTGATCAACCATGGGATGTTTTCAGCACAGCAATAAGTTTTAACAAACCTGGTTTTTATTTCCTTTTTCCTCTCTGACATTATCATGGCACTTACAGATGTTCTCAAAAATCTTTTTTTATACCATCACAAATGCTATCAGTTGCGTGTTTTGCACTGTGATTTCTGGCATCTGTGGTATCACAGGTAATATTGAAACTTCATTTGTAATCTGTCTAGTTATCTTGGGAGTCTCTGAATATTTTGCATATCAAAAGTGCAGTTTAGGAAACTTTTCACAAACCTTGCTATCATAAGAACAACACTGTGTATTGCAAGATTGAGTGATCATCCCCTTTTGGGGAATTCTTGGGTAAGTGTGATTTTGCTTTTTTCTGTTTTTTTGCTGTGCAGGTGTCTGCGTAGTAGAACTGGAAGACAGTCTCTGACACATACTACTTTTGTTGTGTATCCTCCTTTATTCAGCAAAAAGCAGCCAAAACCAGTAGGGGAAAAAACTCCAAAACCATAGACTGAGTAGATAAAGAGGAAAGGATACAGCTTTTTCTATTTTCTTTTTCCAGGTGACCTGTAGATTGCTTTAATAATTTCAGTTGGTACTCAAATTGTATAGCTCTTGTGAGTCCACTAGATGGTGCCATAGTCACTGTAGATATTTGGCAATCATGTTCTGTGCTATAATTTTGTTTGAATTCACAAATTCACTCTTTTATCCACATTTCGGTTTGGATTCTGCATAGTGAGGGTGTTGTTGCGAATAAACTGCTAGTTAGCATTAATTATATATGCCCTAATCTTGCAAAGATGTGCTTGTTTTGTCATTGACTTCAAAGGGGTCAGGATTTTACCTTACGAGTAGATGCCTTGAAGTCAATGGAACTACACTCTTTGCATAAAGTTAAGAACATGTGTAAATCCTTGCAGAATGGAGTCATAGTATCTTTCTTTTTGGAGGATAGCAAAGCTCTTAACAAATAAACAAGGCAGTTAACTACAACTCATTCCACCCGCAGAAAATAAGAGTTAAATCCAGTCTGTTTTATTCACTCCTGTTGTCAGTAATAGCATTGTATTTCATATGGACTCTTATGCATAATATATTTGTTGGTGCTGAATAATTTTCTTCTCTGAAAGTACACAAAGTGGAAAGGTCTTGTGCTTGTAGAATGAGAAAAGAAGTTCAGTAATTCTCTTATGTCCTTGAATCAACTGTGATCCTGTTGTTGGATCTGCCTGGTGAGACCCTTGCAAACATGTGACGCCTCCTGGAAGTCAATGAGACTGTGTGTGCATAAGATAGTTCCAATTGCAGGATCATGCTTTGAATTAGTCCACAACTCCAGTAAAGCTCAGTAAAGAATGTGAGAATGGTTGTATGTATACACCTGTGCTAGGAGCATTAGGCGATGCATGAACATATTTGATCTGCTATTGCAATTAGTCAAAGTTGGCATAATAATAAAAAGTAATGATTTCGGACATCTCTAAGTTTCTTCTTTCAGTTTCAAATACTTTCCCTCACCTTACCAGGAACTAAAGTCCAGGGCAAGTTTATTTTAAAATCAAGACATTTGAGTTACCCATGCATTTAAAAAATGGGAACACTTTCTATTTTAAAATATAAATTTTTATCCTCACATGATTCAAACCCAGCTCACTTGATTTTTCTTAACGGTGTAAAAATACAAAATGAAACAACGCCATCACAAACCTTTGTGCCAAGATTAAACATGAGAAATTTGAGCCCCAAGGGAATTTTTTTTTTGACAAAACTGTGGGATAGCCTTAAATCAATAATCTCTTTATTTACACTTTTTCCTCATTTCACACAATCTCCCATTGCTTTTGCAATGCAAACGTCACACGTGGTTGTTTTCATGATAACATTTATTTTAAAAAGTAATGTAATGAAAGTTTCTTCACCAATAGTGTATACAGCACTTTGTGGTTTATACCAACGGCTGAGCTAAATACTAGTTCTTGGTTCCATCTGGAAAAA
Organism: Terrapene triunguis; assembly: GCF_002925995.2. NCBI lineage: Eukaryota > Metazoa > Chordata > Testudines > Emydidae > Terrapene > Terrapene triunguis. Next base: position 20,778,040 of record NW_020664420.1, read on the forward strand.
GAAGTAAATCTTAGATCGTGTATAAATACTCCAAGTGCCTACCCTGTAATCTGTATTGGAAATTCAAACATTGAGAAATGCACTAGGGATCTGATCCTCCATCATTCAAGTTTCTCCATTGCTGTGAATAGGAGCAGGATAAAGTCCTAATTTATCTGTCAGAGACTTGCATAGAGCCCCTTTGCCATGTTAATATAGCCCAAAGACTTCTTTTCTTCTCGGGTCTATTCGTAGTGCCTACAATTCATAATAACCACAATGAACTGCTCACAGAATACATGTTGCTATTCCTTCCCACTCCTTGTTCGTTACACCCACTTGTGTCTTGAATTAAATTATGTTACAACCCCCTTCCACAGAGTTTATATCTGTCTGTTTATCCAGTGCATATCACAGTGGGGCCCTGATGAGATTGGGGCCTCTGGCAGAATATAAATAATGAGTTAATAAAGAGGGGGTTTGGTACAAATGATGTGAAGCAGGGAGAATAGGTAGGGTAGAGTGAAGGGAGGACATAAAAATTGAGAGATGAGCTGGGCTTTGGGAGCATCTCTAGGCAGCAGGGCTATGTGTAGCTGGCAGCTGGGGTCAGGGAGCCAGTGGGGAGTTCCGCTGCCCATCCCTGTACCTGAACCAAGCTCCCCCTTCCTGCACTCCAATCCAAACAATCCCAGGATTTAGCTGTAGAGTGGAGGAATTTGTGTGCGTTGGGTATGAGAATGTTTGTTTGGGTGCTAAGGCATCTGAGTCTAAGTTGCTGTGGATGTGAATGTTGGTTTAAGGGTGACTTGCTGGATTTTCAGTGATTAATAGAGTATGTACATAGGCAACTTTCCCTGTATTGACGTTTTTGGAGTAGGTAGATAGTATGCAGTAATCACACTTCCCTACTTCACCATAAAGCCACTCATACTCACAACTGTGGCAGAAGACGGACATGCCATCTCTTTTTTGCCCAATTTGAAGGCAGCGAGTAATAATAAATTGTCTATGCCTAATCAGGCTCTAACTTTAACCATACTTTTTGTTATTTGATTAAAAAAAATAGTTCCCCATGACACAATATTACTAGATACTTAAATCTGGATACTTGACTGCATGTGTGTAGGTTGTTTTTTGTTTTTGTTAAATTACCTGACATTGTTACAGGGATATAAATGGTGAAATTTCTCTTGCATGGAAACACTTGCCAATAACTTATTTTTTTCAGGAAACCAAAATGATCTTGAATTTGTCACCTTTCTCTGGACTGAAATTTACAGGAGGGACTTGATCATTATCCATTACATCAAACAGTAATTACATATGTGTATGGAAACTCAAATACACGTCTGCGATTACAGAATCCTTTAAACTGTCCATGGAAGTTCAAAACATATCCTTTGTTGTTTAAATGTAGAGCTATTCAAAATTTTTTGAAATTTTACAACAATTGGACAAATGTTTTGGAAAACTCCTCCTGTTTTCATCCAGCACTGTTTAAATGGTATTTTCATATAGTCCGTTCAGTATGAATCAGGCTGAAAATAAGGCTTTGCCTAATCAGCCTGTCAGTTACTGCAGTGCTCAATTTACCAGGCTTAGTTTCAATTAAGACACTGTTAAGTTCTAGGGCAGTCCATCTGTTTAATTCATTTTGTGTTATGATCCTTATAGCTGTGGTCTGTCTTTCTGTACCCACAGTAGTGTAATCTCCAGCACTGATGCATTCTCAGGTCTATGTCCACTTCTGTAACTCTGTAGACAAGCACTGAGCCCAGTGTTGTAAAGTCCTCCAAGAAGGGACTAGTGGAATCCTGCTATTTCCTCTCCTCAACTGGGGTGCCTTCAGGAGCCAGCGTGGCCTCCAAAGTGGGCAATGCTGGTAAGGAAGGGGATGTGGTCACGGCAAACGAGGGATGTTCTGATTCAGCATATCTCCTGTAGACAATGTGTCATGCCAGATGATGTGGAACTCACTTATTGCTTACAGTTGCTACCCCTGTAAGGAGCCTGTGGCGGGGCGAGGACTCACTGGCGTGGTGCCTCCTGCTGGTTGTCTCGGGAATTAGCTCTTTCCAGCCCAGAGCGCCCTCTGCAGGCTGGTGTCTCACCTGCCGCTGGCCCCGTGTCCCTCCCAGGGGTTTGCCCACCACAGTACCCCCTTGCTCTGGGTCTCCCCTCCCAGGGGGACCTCCAACCCTCTAAACCCACCTTGCCTCAGTGGCTACTGCCAGTCATTATCTAGCCCCCACTCACTGGGGCAGACTGCAGTCTGTAAACCACTCATCATCGGCAAGGGGGTTAGGACCAGCTGCCTTTGCCCATCTCTGGGCTGCCCCTCTGCAGCCCTAGTACCCTCTTGTGGGCCCTTAGCTTGGTCTGCAGCCTGGGGCTTTGTTAGGCTGGAGCTCTCCAGCTCCATCTGCCCTTCCCCAGCACTGCTCCACCCTAGGTACCCTCCTCAGCTTCCCAGGCAGCCAGGTCCTTCTCTCTGTCTCTAAGGAGCTAGAGACAGTGTCTCCTCAGGCTCTGGCCCTCAGCCCTCTTATAGGCCCAGCTGTGGCTGCTTCCCCCAATCAGCCTAGCTTTTCCCCGCCACAACCTTCTCCAGGGCTGCTTTAACCCCTTCAGGGCTGGAGCGGGGTGACCACCCCACTACAGAGCCCAAAGAGTGGGGTGACACTGCCAGTTGTTGCCCTGTGGGTGAATTGCCTGAGCTAGCTAGCACAGGAAGGTGTACATTATTCACACCTAGGTCACTAGTTCAGCCCAGGTTGGTAAAGGACTGAAGTCATTACCATCTGACAGACAACAAGACTCTTGCTCTTTGTTGGGCTATTTTGTTAGTCATTTCATCAGCCAACAAAGTACGACTAACTCTGCAGGGGAAAGTGACAATATTTAACAGTGCATGTTACTCATCAGCGTAGGGAAAGAGGTGAAGGGGGAAAAAAAACTGTCTCTATTTGAAATTGCAGAGGAAATATAGTTATCCTACTTGGCATCTGGTCAGCGAACCGGAAATACATTTCCCATCCTTCCTTTCACACAGGGCCGGCTCCAGGCACCAGGCACCAGGCACCCAAGCACATGCTTGGGGCGGCACCTGGTAAGGGGCGGCGGGGTGAGCGCGGCGTGGCATTCCGCGGGGGGCGCTCCAGCGGCGCGGCGCTCTGCAGGGCGGGCGGCACTCTGGGGGGAGTTCCGGTGGCGCTCGGCAGGGAG
>NW_020664420.1:20781346-20802553 GCF_002925995.2 Terrapene triunguis
CGCTCGGCGAGGGGGCTCGGGGGGCGGCGCTTTTTTGTGCTGCTTGGGGCAGCAAAAAAGCTAGAGCCGGCCCTGCTTTCACACGACTTAGTTTGTCCTGTGGGTTTAGAATGCATGTTTTATGGAGATAAAGGGATTTACAGCTGCAATCTGAGAGAGATGAAGAAACTCAGAAATGGTTTGATCTAACCTCAAACTCAGCCTCCCTATCTCTCTGAATCATTTTTAAAGATTGCATTGCAATGCAGTTAGACCAAGCACACAGCTGTACATAGAATCATTAGCCAGTTTTTTTTTTCCTTTTTATAGGCTTTTTTTGGTGAGGCAGAGAGATGAGATTTTTATGATTGCAAGTACAGAGAAGCTGAGCATGTGCTGATGTAACTATATAGAAGAGATGAGATCTGCAAAGTTTGGATGTAGATTAAGATCTGAACTTTCCCAAATTTCATCCAGGCTGGGCATTAAGGAACCAGGGTTTCGGGTTGGGCCAACATTAGCTAGGCAGTTACAGGTCTATTTCTATAGCAATGAAAGTCCTGTGATTAGTCCCTTTATTGGTTTATCGATATTATTTAGATGATGGCTCCATAATTCAATCTATTGGTGTGAGTCTACTCATTTTAAATCTGCCTGCATTTTGCTTACATTGATGGACTCTTCACTTTCGGCTGTCTCATAAATTTCTTCTCTGGTCTTCCCAAAAGATAAAACTAGAGAGAAATTCCAACTGGTCCTAATGATTTATTTCTGTTTAGTTAGGACTTCTGCTTTCCTGACCTTGAAATGAGCCATGACAATGATATATTTTCCCTGCTAGTTCTCATTCTTTCCATTGTGAACAGAGTGGGAAAAATAATTTAATATGTTAATTATCCCCTTTTAATGTCAAGTTTTACTTGTGCCCCATCATTTCCCATCCGAAAGTCACTTATTTCATGATCATGACAAGGGGAAAAAGAGAAGTTAGCCAATATATGTATGAATCTCAGATCAAATTTGCAGGTTTAATATAGTATATCTCCATATAATGCATAATATTAATAGTAATTAATATTAGAGGAAACTGGTAGTAACCCCTAGTTTAAGGTTGCCTCGTTCCCTGGTTCCAAGCTTTAACTGTTTGGAGGGCATTTTCCAAGGTTGGTCTCTATCTCACAGTGGATATTTTTAACCGTTCCAATGAAAATAGTGCCACTTTTTGTTTTTGTTTTTCAGAATGAGGTCAAAGGAAAAGAGGCGGCATTGCCAATGTGAACTTTTTTTTTTTTATTTACTTTTTCAAAGGAGCTCTAGCACTTTAGGAGCACAGACAAAATGAATCCTACTCCTGACGATAACCTGTGGTTCAGGATAGGAAGGCACACTTGTCTGGCAGCCAGGAGACCTAGTTTCACATTTCAGCATGTAAACACATCCCCTGTTAATGTCTGATCAGCAGAGATTAACATACTTCTGACACCAGCTGATGGAGGTGTACTTTAGCTCAAGTGACACAGGTCTGTGCTGCAGTGCTGAAGGTCTTGGGTTCACACCCTGCTGATGCATAGATTCCAAGGCCAGATGGAACCATTGTGATCATCTAATCTAACCTCCAAGGCCCTAGAACTTCCCCAAAATAATTCCTAAAGTGTATCTTTTAGAAAAACATCCAATCTTGATTTAAAAATTGTCACTGATGGAGAACCCACCATGACTCTTAGTAAATTGTTCCATTGGTTAATTACTCTCACCGTGAAAAATGGACACTTTATTTCTAGTCTGAATTTCTCTAGCTTCAAATTCTAGCCATTGGATTGTGTTATACCATTCTCCAGTAGACTGAAGAGCCCATTATCAAATATTTGTTCCCCATGTAGATACTAATAAACTGTAATCAAATCAACCCTTACCCTTCTCTTTGTTAAGCTAAATAGATTGAGGTACTTGTGTCTATCGCTATATTTGTTTTCTAATCCTTGAATCATTCTTTTAGCTCTCCTCTGAACTCTTTCCAATTTTTCAACATACTTCTTGAAATGTAATATGCAGAACTGGACGCAGTATTCTGGCAAAGGTCCCACCAGTACCAAATACAGAGGTAAAATAACCTCTCTACTCCTAGTTGAGATTCCCCTGATTCTCCCAAGATCACCTTAGCTCTTTTGGCCATAACATCACAGTGGGAGTTCATGTTCAGCTAATTATCCACAACAACAGCAAAATCTTTTTCAAAGTCACTGCTTCCCAGGATAGGGTCCCCCATCCAGAAAGTATGGCCTACATTCTGTGTTCCCAGTTTTATGCATTTAGCCATATTAAAATGCGTATTGTTTGCTTGTGCCCACTTTACTAAGCAATCCAGATCGCTCTGAATCAGTGATCTGTCACTGCTCCCCCAATTTCTGTGTAATGTGCAAACTTTCAGTGATTATTTAGTTTTCTTCCAGGTCATTGATAAAAATGTTAAATATAGGGCCAAGAACTGATCCCTGTGGGACCCCACTGGAAACATACCCACTTGATTCCCTGTTTACAGTTACACTTTTGAGACCTTTCAGTTAGCTAGTAATACATGTAGTGTGTGTCTTGTAAATTTTATAGCATTCTAGTATTTTAATCAAAATGTTTTGTGGTACCAAATCAAAAACCTTATAGAAATCTAAGTATATTATATCAATGCTATTACATTTATCAATCAAACTTGTAATCTTAGCCCCCCAAAAGTTAATTTGACAGGATCTGTTTTCCATAAACCCATGTTGATTTGCATTAGTTAGGTTATCATCCTTTAATTCTTGGTTAATTAAGTCCCATATCCGTTGCTGCATTATCTTGACCAGGACTGATGTTAGGCTATCTATCAGGTTTATAATTACCAAGTCATCTGGTTTACCCTAAACACATTCTTTTAGTCTTCTGGAACTTCCCCAGTGCTCCTAGACTTATTGAAAATCAACATTAATGATCCAGTGAGCTCCTTAGTTAGCTCCATTAAAACTCTTGGATACAAGCTAACTGTACGTACTGATTTTAAAAACGTAGCTTTTTAGTAGCTTCTGTTTAACATCCTCCAGGAGATACTAGTGTGATGGAAAGAGTATTTTCCCCATATGATGAGACTAGATCATCTATTTATTTCCGCAAATACAGAACAAAAATATTTATTGAACACTTCTGCCTTTTCTACCTAGCAATGGACAAATACAATTGTCAGGATTCTTTTTGTTCCTAATATATTTTAAAAGCTCCTCCTTATTGTCCTTCACTCTGCTGGCCATAGGTTTCTCCTTGTGTCCCTTTGCTTCCCTTGTCAATTTTCTACAATTCCTAACTTCTTTATATTCATTTGATGAATATGATTTATATTCATTATTATCAACATTCCCTTTCTTCCATTTGTTATATTTTAGAGCTGCCTTCACTCTTCCTTTAGCCCAGATTGATTTTTTTTTTTTTTTGAAACCAGTATGGCCTTCTTCCTCAATTGTGGGACACTGGCTTTTTGAGCATCTAGTAAGTGTTCTTAAATGGTTCCTAGTTATCATTCACATTTTTTGACTTAATTCTTCCTCCCAGATGATTTGGCTCATAATCAAAGTTGTAGAAGTCAGAAGGTGAGTAGTAAATGAGGCAGGAGATTGTGGGAAGAGAAAGTTTGGCCTTGTGGTTAAATCAGTTGACTTTAGTGACCTTAGAGAACTGTATTTGATTCTATACAGTTTCTTAAACCACTGCTGTATCTGAGCACCTTCCAGTCATGCATTAAGTGATGTGACTAACATTGGTCATGTGTGGTTATTCTTTCTGTCATGCTCTCCCCAGGGGAAGAACTGTGGATGCAGTAGAGCATTTTGTTTGGGTAGGGTTTTTTTTAAAGTATATTTTTCTATGTTTATATTAGAGAAGGCAGGTCAAAGAAGTGTACTTTGCACTTGGAGTGGGAGGTGGGTAGGTTTGTGATGGTCCTTAATTAGCATAGAAATATACTACCAATTATACTACCCAGATGGTGACAGTGATTCTAAAATGCTCAGGGAGATTAGATGCTCCAGTACTTCTGTTAGTCTTAAAGGTGCCACAGGACCCTCTGTTGCTTTTTAGGGAGAAAACTCAATAATGGGGGATTTAAACTATCCTCATATTGACTGGTATAAGTCACCTAAGGAAGGGATGTAGAGAGAAAATTTCTAGACACGTTGAATGACTTCTTTTAAGAGCAGCTTGTCTTGTAACCCACAAAGGGAGAGAAATTATTGATTTAATATTAAGTGGAACACAAGATCTGGTTCAGCAGGTGAATATAGCTGAAGTGCTTGGTAATAGTGACCATAATCTAATTAAATTTAACATCCTGCTAGGGGAAAAAGTGCCAAAGAAACTCACCACAGTAACATTTAACTCCAAAAGGGGGAAGCTAGTTAAATGGAACAGTCACAAGGGTGAAATGCCTGCATGTTTCAACTAAATGTATACTCCAAATAAAAACAGTAAGAGGACCAATAAAGTCATCATGGCTAAACAACAGAATAAAAGATAAAAGTGGTGGTTAGAGGCAAAAAGGAATCATTTAAAAATTGGAAGTCAAATCCTAGTGAGGAAAATAGAAAGGGGCATAAACTCTGGCAAGTCAAGTGGAAAAGTGTGATAAGGCACCCCAAGAAAGAATTTGAAGAGCAACTAGCTAAGGACAAACAATGTAACAACATTTTTTTTAAAAGAATATCAGAAGCAGGAAATCTGCCGAACAGTCAGTGGGGCCGCTGGGTGATTTGAGGTGCTAAAGGAGCACTCAAGGAAGACAAGGCCCTTGCAGAGATGCTAAATGAATTGTTTGCACCAGTCTTCACTGCAGAGGTTATGGGGGAGACCCACACACCCAAATCATTCTTTCTAGGTGACAAATCTGAGGTAGTGCCCTAGTTTGAGAGATCAATAGCAAAGGTTTTGGAACAAATTGATAAAGTAAACCGTAGTAAGTCACCAGAACCAGAGCATATTCACCCAAGAGTTCTGAAGGAACTCAAATTTGAAATTGCAGAGCAACTCACTATGGTCTATAATGTATCACTTAAATCAGCCTCTGTACCAGTGACTGACAGGTAGCTAATGTACAGCTATTTTAAAAAAATGGCTCCAGAGGTTATTCTGGCAATTACAGGTAATTTCAGTGTCAGGCACATTGGTTGAAAGTATAGCAAAGAACAGAAATATCAGACAGACACAAACATGATATGTTGTGTAAGAATCAACATCGCTTTTGTAAAGCGAAATCAGGGTTCACCAATCTATTAGAATTCTTTGAGGGAGTCAACAAGCATGCAGAAAAGGGTGATCCAGTCAATACAGTGTACTTGAACTTTCAGAAAGCCTTTGACAAGGTCCCTCGCCAACAGCTCTTAAGCAAATGAAGCAGTCCTAGGATAAGAGGGAAGGTTCTCTCACGGATCAGTATCTAGTTAAGATAGGATGTCAGTTTTCACAACAGAGAGAGGTAAATAGTGGGGTCCCCCAAAGATTTGTACTGTGACCTATGCTGTTCAACATATTCATAAATGATCTGGAAAAGGGGTGTGAATAGTGAGGTGGCAAAATTTGCAGATTTACTTAAATCTGAAGTTGACTGTGAAGAGTTACAAAGAGATCTCACAAAACTGGGTGACTGGGCAATAAAATGGCAGATGAAATTCAGTGTTAAGTGCAAAGTAATACATATTGGAGAAAATAATCCCAACTATACATACAAAATGATGGGGGTATAAATTAGTTGTTACCATTCAAGGCATTGTAGGAAAGCACATGGGGAAATAAATAATTCTGTATTTAGTGCAGGGTTTGGATGATGGGTAATAAATAAAAAGAAATATTCAACAGCTGTTTCATTCCCTGAGCACCATCCAGCCTGTAGAAAAATTAGTATGGTTGCTAGTTGCAAGAGCAACCTTCATTCTTACATTTCTTATCTTTCAAGTGCTTGACTTTGTAAGGATCACTTCACACCATAAAAAGGCAGACATCCGGCATCACCTTTAATCAGCATACAACACCACTATGCACAAGTCTGGGCAGATAACCTATAGGGATTTAGGCAAGGCACTATAGCTACTGCCATGCAATATGCCAGGGGATTTTTAGTGACCACTAATAGTCAGGAACCTGTCTTTACATTTTGAATCTCCAGCAGCCCACGGCTGCTACTCTGAAACTAGTGGACCCTGTTATCCATATTCCTACTTTAACTAGGTACTTATATTGCCCCATCACTGTAATATCTGAGAACCCCCTATTCCTTCTCTTTTAAAATAGAAATAACAATGTATCTTCCCCACCCCTAATAAATACTTTGATTTTCAGGCTTCTTTTTGTCTTTGTGTGTAGAAGAGGAAAATCTGGTCAAGAGATGGGTTTTGGATTTAGTTCTGGACATGGTGAGTTTTAAGGCCACTCTTATCTCTTGAGGGAGTGAATTGTATAGTTTAGGGCAGTGCCTATAGAAGTTCTGTCCCATACTCTTGAAGTATTGTCTGATTAGTTTAATGGTTCCTGTAACAAGGCCAGCTGCCACCTGAGCATCCCCTTAAGGCCACAGGTCACTATGTGGTGCCTTGATACCAATTTTTCCCTTCTGCAGGGCCCCTTAGTAATTCACAGTCCATAGGTAATTAAAACATTCCCCTCCTGGTTCCCATTTATTGAGTCCTTACATACAGGCCCCATTCAGTTTCTCCCTTTAACCAGGGAGATCCCAGCACTCCTTACCAGAGCTAGGTCCCAGTTCAAAGTCACTCAGGCTTTACCTGGCTGGAGCACAGCAATCTGTTTTACAGGCCCCCAAACCCTTCTCCCAGTCAGGGTCTCTAGCAGGACATGGGCCCACTACTCCCAGGCTTTATCTGGCTGAAGCTCAGCCTTCCTCAGCCCTGTGATTCTGGTTTTCAGGCCCAAACCCTTCTCTCAATCAGGGCCTCTGCCAGGAGCCTTCTGCTAACTGAGGCTCCTCATTGTCGCAGCTTCCTTGGTCTCAGGGTTTTCCCTGCAGGATCCTTTCATATTCTTGGCAATCTACCATTTGCTGAACTACTGAATTCAATCATCTTGACCTCTGCCAGGTGTAGCTCATGCTGTAATCAGGGTTGGCTAGCCCCAGCAAGCCATCCTGTTACAGTTCCAGTGGATGGGAGGTCATGAACCATGACTCATGAGAGGGAAAGGCAAGCTCTCAGGTAGCTAGGGCCAACACCATGGAGGGCATTGAATATTAGGACAGAGACTTGGATTTGGACTTTGCATTCAGTGTCAGTCACTGCAGAGAACAGAACACAAAGTTAACATGTTCACAACAACAGGGTGAGTGAACAGAAGTCATCACATTTTCTTGTTTTTTGCACCATCATGTTGTTTTAACAGAGCAATATTGAATTTTCTTTGGTTTAGCCTGGATAAATAACAGAGGGAAAAGGTCAATGGTTTCATCATTGTATCTTTTGTTGTGCTTCCAGGCACCATCCTTTGCCATCCATACAAAATGCTCCCATTAGAATAAAGAGTGCGTGACTGGAAGAGATAAAGGAAAAGAGAATCTTGTTAACCTTTTGACTGGCCCCCAGAATATTTATATTCCTTCTGAAAAGCTGATCACATTGACTCATACTGAGGGGGCTTAGTCACTATGCCTAACTTCGATATGCCACCACACAGGTTTACCCATTCACATTAATGAAGCCTAGAGGTCCAAGATAAATGGATCATTATGACACTATGCATTATGTGGTATCACCAATCTTTTGACTAGTCTCAGATGGAAATAGGATGGGCTTTTTTCTGCCATGGCTATTTGATCATCGATCTAATTGTATGTGGGCAGATGCCCTCCAGAATAAGTTTTAGTCACATCTCTTGCTATATCTAGGAATGAAGCTACATAGCAAAGTTCTAACTGATACAAAAAGCAGCAACCCTTTCTGCTTAAAAACACAGGTCATCATGTACATGCCCCAGTACTCTGCTTTCTACACAGGCAAAATTCCCTATAATATATGAATATCAACTTGCTCTTGCAAATGATGGTAGTTATTTTACTTCTGGTTTTAGAGGTGTGTGTATTTCTCACCTTAAAAAAAAGCAAAAAAGGGGAAATAAGCAAGGTGCTATGAATTGTCCCATAGTGAGGCTTGCACACCTCTGGGAGAGAAGAGAACTACCTCATGAGCAGATGGCAAGCTGGGTGGATCAGCCATTTCAGTGATAGTCTTAAAAAAATATGGTGAGAGCTTTCTTTTTATATTAGAGGAACTTGGTATGAATTAGCTCATACGATCCCCCAGATAATGGGAGGGATCAGAGGGTCCTCTCCCACTCGGCTGTCCAAGTCATGTCACGTAGGCATAATCACTAGAAGTATCTGCTCATAGGTATAATGTTGGTGTATTTTCTATGGCTTAGGCCTGGAAAACTGGGCGAGAAAGGATCAGTGCCAGCATAGGTGTTAAGGATAGTTTTGTGGGTCAAGTGTTCTGATGTTGGAAGCCTGTTAAATGTTTTCTGTCTGTAACTTCAGGCAAACTCCAAGTTCAAGGGTGAAGGATTGCAAGTATGAGAAAATAAATGAGAAACAGCAACTCCTTTCAGGGAAAAGCATCGGAACCAGGTCTGGATTAAGGCCTAGATGTTACAGTCTTTTGTGTAAGGCCCTGGATCCTAGAGTCATGTCATGACATCAGAGTATCAGCTTTCATTTTTTTAAAAAAGGACATTTCTAGCCCTTCTGGTTGGGACAAAAAGCTTGAAAGTGAGAAGTAGGTGTGAGTGATGCGGTTGCACATCTGCTGGAGTCTGTAGGCTGACTCAGACAATAGTGCTGAGAGGAGTGAACTGCTCCTTACATCTCAATGCGGAGTTAATTCCGAGACCCACCGCTCTGAGTTACTCTGCCAACATCATTGCAACAGAGGACTCTGTGTGTGGCAGGAGAAAAGTGCTGTGGGCCAGGCTCAGCCATCCAAGCACATACAGCTGACTGATGGGGTAAATACTGGGGTGCTTTGCTAACCTCCCTTCCTCTCAGGGGGAAAATGGGAAAATCTTGGTGGGATTCAGGGGCTCCCTTGCAACTGCCCCTGCCTCTCAAGGAGTGCTTTAAATGGGAGTGGGCTTGGAGGCCAATTCTGTGTGCTCAGGTGCTGGGATTGTCTTCATTTGGCCTCAGTCCGTGCCAGCTTCTAGCAAAATAGACCTGAGATCAAGTGGGATCTTGATCTGGCCCTTTCTATTGCCTTTGTGTTTCTTAAACACAATTGAATTAGCTGATAGATTTTTATCAGTATAATATAATAATGTTTGATAAATACATATATGTGGTTAGGTTTAAGGCTATGAATGGCTTGTACAGAGTTTAGACTCTTGCCGATTGTTTTTTCCTGTTCAATAATTTTCTGTAAAATATTGAAGCCCGAGAAGAGTTGTTTTTTTGTTTGTTTTACCAACATCCTGTAGCCAAAAAGCACTGAATTATTTTGAAGTTAGAGATCTGTCAAAAACCTATTGAAAAACTGGAAGAATTGTGGCAAACATCCTACAATATAATTTTAAACATATAAAACAGATTCCAGAAAAGCTGGAAAAGCAGCATGATTAATAGACAAAAGGGGATTTTCAGATGCATAATAAATTGTGAAAGAAGGAAATCCAGTGGGAAGTTAAAAGAAATGGAAACCAGATTTAATTACAAAAGATAAATATTTTGCCAAAACATTACAGGATTTTAGCATTTCTTCCTAACACAGAGCAGCTTTGTTTCTCTAAGATAATATTAAATTTATTGGAAAGAAAACATCTATTTTCTTTAAATGCCTTCATGCTCCAAATACTGACTTTGTACCATGTCCACTCTGAGGAAAAACATATCTACAAAAGGGGGAAATCTTACTCCAAAACTACACCTATATTTAGACCTTTCTGTTGAAATGGAAGATACTGAATGAAATTCACCTTGCTGGTTGTCATGATACCTTGAACAACTGTCTTAAACAAGAGGAATTTGTTGAAGAAAACAATGACAAACTACAGACAAAAGCAGGCTTCTGCACAGCTTCAGCCAGTACTTTGTCTCCCTTGTTTATCAGGGAGTATACCTTATCTGGAGCTCTGTACCACACACAAACATCTACTTGCTGAATAATATATTGCATTTAAACATATAACTACACTGGTGAATCTGTGGCTCCCTTGGAAAAGTAGAGCAAAGCACCAGAAATGTCATGACTGGAATATGCGGTCTGGCCTAGCAGGTCAGAGAAGGCCTAATGGTCGGAGCAGGAATAAGGCCCTAGTGGCTGGAGCAGCAGTGATAGCTGGGAGTCAGGCCAGGGATCAGAGTTGGAGTCAGAAACCAGGAGTTTGGCTTAAGATCTGAGCTGGAATCAGGGATCAAGAGTCAGAGCCAGAGTCTGAAGCAGGGAACAAGCACAGAGTCTGTTGTCCCTGGTCTGTTGCTACTGCCAGGTTGCACAGACAGCTTCCCAAAACTCCCTCCATGCTTAGGTAGTGCACCTGGACCAATCCGAGATCATGAGGGGTGCTGCCAATTGGGCCTTCCATGGGCAGCTCTTCCTATTGTGCTTAGTCCCCTAGGGTTTATAGTGCATGGATCACAGCTCAGCCCTGGCTGCTGGGTAGTAGTGTGGAAGTGTCAATCACCTGCAACCCTAGAGACCTGGCGTCCAATCCTCCTGCTCCTTACAAGAAATCATATTGCTGCTCTCTGGAGATCCTCTCCTTGGAAGCAAGATGCCTTTAGATAGATAGAGAGAGTGAGTGTGTGTATAAAGGGCTGTCAAGCAATTAAAAAAATTAATCACGATTAATCATGTGATTAAAAAAATTAATCATGATTAATCGCACTGTTAAACAATAATAGAATACCATTTATTTAAATATGTTTGGATATTTCCTACATTTTCAAATATATTGATTTCAATTATAACACAGAATACAAAGTGTACAGTGCTCACTTTACATTTACTTTTTACAAATATTTGCATTGTAAAAAACAAAAGAAATAGTATTTTTCAATTCACTTAATACAAGTACTGTAGTGCAATTTCTTTATCATGAAAGTTGAACTTACAAATGTAGAATTATGTACAAAAAAACCCCTGCATTCAAAAATAAAACAATGTAAAACTTTAGAGCCTACAAGTCCACTCAGTCCTACCTCTTGTTCAGCCAATTGTTCAGACAAACAAGTTTGTTTACATTTGCAGGAGATAATGCTGCCTGCTTCTTGTTCACAATGTCACCTGAAAGTGAGAACAGGTGTTCGCATGGCACTGTTGTAGCTGGCTGCGCAAGATATTTACATGCCAGATGCGCTAAAGATTTATATGTCCCTTCATACTTCAACTACCATTCCAGAGGACATGCGTCCATGCTGATGACAGGTTCTGCTCGATAACAATCCAAAGCAGTGCGGACTGACGCATGTTCATTTTCATCATCTGAGTCAGATGCCACTGGAAGAAGGTTGATTTCTTTTTTTTTGGTGGTTCGGATTCTGTAATTTCTGCATTGGAGTATTGCTCTTTTAAGACTTCTGAAAGCATGCTCCACACCCCGTCCCAATCAGATTTTGGAAGGTACTTCAGATTCTTAAACCTTGGGTCGAGTGCTGTAGTTATCTTTAGAAATCTCACATTGGTACCTTCTTTGCGTTTTGTCAAATCTCCAGTGAAAGTGTTCTTAAAATGAACAATATGTGGTGAGTCATCATCTGAGACTACTATAACATGAAATATATGGCAGAATGTGGGTAAAATAGAGCCAGAGTCATACAATTCTCCCCCAAATTTAATTAACACATTATTTTTTTAACGAGCATCGTCGGCATGAAAGCATGTCCTCTGCAATGGTGGCCAAAGCATGAAAGGGCATATGAATGTTTAGCATATCTGGCATGTAAATACCTTGCAATGCCATCTACAAAAATCCCATGTGAACGCTTGTTCTCACTTTCTCGTGACATTGTAAATAAGAAGTGGGCAGCATTATCTCCCGTAACTGTAAACAAACTTGTTTGTCTTAGCAGTTGGCTGAATGAGAAGTAGGACTGAGTGGACGTGCAGGCTCTAAAGTTTTGCATTGTTTTGTTTTTGAGTGCAGTTATGTAAGAAAAAAAATCTACTTTTGTAAGTTATACTTTCACGATAAAGAGATCGCATTACAGTACTTGTATGAGGTGAATTGAAAAATACTGTTTCTTGTGTTGATCATTTTTACAGTGCAAATATTTGTAATAAAAATAATAATATAAAGTAAGCAGTGTCCAGTTTGTATTGTTTAGTAATAGAAATCAATATATTTGAAAATGTAGAAAAACATCCAAAAATATTTAAATTTCAATTGGTATTCTATTGTTTAACAATGTGATTAAAACTGATTAATCGTGATTAATTATTTTAATCATGTTTTTTTTAAAGTTAATTGTGTGAGTTAATTGTGATTAATCGACAGCCCTAATATAATTAATTTAATGGGCTAATGGACCCTTTTAGACTTGGCATGAAATAGCAGGCATTTTAGGAAGGAACATGAGAATCTCAACACCTATGAGGTGAACCTGCAGAAAATTAGCTAATTAAAACTGTAAACATATATTCTTCAGTGTATTCTTAGATTCCAAGGCCAGAAGAGACCATTGTGGTCATCTAGCCTGACTTCCTGTAAATCACAGGCAATAGAATTTCCCCAAAATAATTCCTAGAGCAGATCTTTTTGAAAAACATCCAATTGTGATTTAAAAATTGTCGGTGATGGAGAATCCACCACAACCTTTAGTAAATATAGAGTGTGACGTAACCACAGTGAAAGTATATCATTCTCATGGAGAATGTCAAGGTCAAGGAAATAAACATTAGACAAACAGAAATAAATCTGTAGGCTCAATTGAAATTTATCTTAGGGTTTATCTTTTGGACAACCAATGAAAAAAATACATATGATGGGTCAAATACAACTGAAGAGCTTGATAAATATGTGTGAAATGTTCTGGAAAATGTCAACTGAGCTAGCAAGGGCTGATAAACTATCCACAGACTACGGTCAAGAAGAACAATTATGAAGCTATCATAAATAAACAACATACCAAATACTAATCTATGTCATGAGACTAATCAGAGGACTCTTGCTGCAGGCTAGTAAGTATGGAGAGTGTCTACTTTCAGACATTCCCAACTTTTCCAGGGTAGTAATTAGTCATATTCGGCCCTCAATTACTAATCTATGTGACCCCTTTGACCTCAATGGGATTGCATGGGTATAATTTGGGTCTGAATTTGACAATCAATTTGCCACTATAAGTAATGCTAAATGGAACCTGCAGGATTTATGTGTTAGTTTGCAATATAATTTATCAAGAAACATTTTTTTTCAGCTGTGTATTCTGGCATTGATTGGATTATTTGGGCTCCAATGAAAAAGCCTCTTCTCACATTTTATTTTCACCAGTGGTGGAGGGGGTCAGTTTTCAAATGTGAGCAGGCATCTTAGCATGATGTCAAAACAAGGCATGTAGAAACTCAAATTGGGTATGTAGTCAGCCACATTCCCATTTTAGCCTCCTCTGCTTTGATGTCAGCAGGAGAAGGCAGGATTTAATTGACCTATTAAGGTACCCGTGTTTGAAATGTTAGTCTCCCTCCTTAGTGTCCACGTTTAAATTGTTTGCGATGTGCCCTGTCTCTCTCCAGACCCACTTGTCAATGTCTGTATAAGGTTTTTATTTCTAGCTCTGCATTTACTGTTCCCCTAGGCTGTCTTAATGGTGTTAATCTGGTGTGGGCAGCACCATTTCTCTGTATCGGTAAAATATGCCTGGCTAACTCTACCCATGTGTTTTTGACTTGCTAAATAAATTAAATATGGATTTAATATGTAATAATTACAGTTTACATCACTTCAACCTACCCTTAGCCTTAGGGAGTTTAGCTTTGCAAATCAATGTTCTAGCTAAAATGTAGACTTAATTTATTACACCCTCATCTCAAATGCTATTGATACGATCTGTAGAGATGAAACAAAGTTAGGGCTTAGTTCCTGTTTGTTCTTTTAAAGCTGTGACATGCCTGCCTAATACAATGTGCACCAAAGTCAATAGGAGTCTTTCCGGTGTCAATGAATTGGTTCAGACCCAGTAAACCAAGCTGCAAAATCATTTAAACAG
Organism: Terrapene triunguis; assembly: GCF_002925995.2. Taxonomy (NCBI): domain Eukaryota; kingdom Metazoa; phylum Chordata; order Testudines; family Emydidae; genus Terrapene; species Terrapene triunguis. The sequence continues at coordinate 20,795,541 of NW_020664420.1, forward strand.
ATGTAATGTAATCAGGGCTGACGAGAGGGGGGGGGGAAGCCGGTACAAATTACCGGGGCCTGGCGGTCCGGAAGGGAGCCCGGGGCCCGGCTTCCCGCCCCTCTTGTTGCCTTACCGGGGCCAGGGCGTCCGGGGCCCAGCTTCCCCACCCCCCTCTCGTCGGCCCTGTTTAGCCGGTCTGCCCTTGCTGGGGGGCCCGAACCCGCTCTCGGCGGCCCTGAATGTAATAAATGTATTCCCACAAACAACAAAAAAGTTATTAAGCAGTTATGGTTGCATAACATATGGAGGAAATTTCCAGTTAAGATATCCTACTGTAACCTTTCTTAACCCCCAAATATTCACCACTTCCACTGACACACTCTACCCCTCTGTTAATAAGTCCCATATACCTCTAACATGTAAAGTAACAAATACACACCATGATAATACTTTAATGCAAACCCATAACTGTGACCTCCAAAATATTAACATACATGTTCGTGTTTCGTGTACTGGTGAGGTGTATGATCTGTCACACTCAAAGTAGCAGATGAAGCAGTGAAGTGGTTAAATTTCATCTCCATATGTACTGGATAATTTTAATAGGCCTGACACTGGATAGCATATCTAACAAGACCTGTTAGCAGGTATTAGAACTACTTACAAATTTTGCATGTTCATTATACAGACAATGGAGACCCTGCAGGAACAGCTCAGTTAAGGGAGAAAGTTCAGGCTGCTGTTTTATTTTCTGTTGTATGACTTACCATAAAGCCAAAGCCCAGGACGTGGGTAAATCTGACATTATCCTTCACGGGTGGGCATTATTTGAAGCAGGATGGGAATTCTGCCTGGTCACAAGATCCATTTTGATCGAAGATACCCAATTCATCTAATTCTTTTCAGAGACGTTTGTGTATGAGTCAGTTCATTATGAAAAGTTTCCCAATCCAGATGGAGGGAATGGAGGAAGATGTTAGTGCTTTAGCTTCCCTCTCTGATTGATTATTAACTCTTCAAGGACTTCATGTGAGAGTCTGTAGCAGTGCTTAATTTGTAATGAAAGAGGTGCTGGGACTCAAGCAATTTTTTTACATTCATAACTGATGCAGCAAGCCCAGAGATGCTGGGTCTATGAATTGCCAAGCCTAGAGGTGCTGGGGCTCAATCATGGCAAGCCCTGGCATAAATTAAGCACTGATTTCTAGGAACGACTGACAAAACAGAGCTTTTTTGTCTTTGACCTTCTGGCACTGTATATACTATGGATTTCCCTCATTTTGCTATTAACTGATGTTATGAAGAGGCACAATATAGCATCAGGGCAATAGCTACTGGGCACTTATGCGTAAAGTGGTGCCTTTCGTATAGTTGGTATATAGGCGGCTTTTTGAATGTTTTGAGATCCTTTGGGATGAAATGGACTTTATCCATAAGGCAAGGGCCAGATCGTACATCTATGTGGAAAAACTCTCACAGGGCCAAGTTCCCCTGAACAGTTTACTCTAAATTCTTCTGCTCTCTCCGCCCTGCTCTGAAGAAACTGAGGTCAGGCCCATGTACCCTTCAGATCTCCTGAGATCCATATGAATCATGGGGATTTTCCGTGGGCACTGGGTCATTCATGCAGATGCCCTGTGCCTCTGGGTGTCCTGCCTCTCTGCCCCAGCCCCCTGATAATGCATCACCATTAGAGCACTGCTAGCATGGACTCTCCAACTGGCACCTCCCCCTTCAAATAGGCTCCCTTGTGCCCAGGGGACTCCACAGGAAAGCTCATATAGCCTCTGATGTATTCATTTTCCTCCTCTGTATTCTCTGAGTGTGGGAGGTGATGATGGTGTCCCCTGACCCCATTCTTTCCCTCCTCCCAAGATTCACCGAAAACATTGTGCTCCAAGGAAGGAGCAAAACTTCCGTGGAGATGACTGAGCTCCCTCTTCTGTGGAGCAGGGAGGTCCATGCATGGAGGGTCCCCTCTGCAAATAGATCCCTGAGCTTGATCTAGTCCTGGGTGCTCATGTTGGGCGAGGTGTAGCTGGGGCCTGAAACACCCCCTCCCCGTTGGAAGGCACTGATCCTGCTGGGAAGGGGTTCAGTGGGATCTGTGATTCAGTAAGACCAACTGGTACCCAGCTAGATATAAAGGAGGTGAGAGTGGCTTTTTTACGGAGAGAGAGCCTAATGTATGGTTGAAGCAGTGTTGAGGGAGAAACTCTAGGGAGCAGCAAAGCCTAGGGAGAAGGCATAAGCTGAACTTGGTTATATTACTAATAATTTCTTTGTTAATAAAGCCAAACCCCAGGAAGGGAATAGGTATTTGAACTCTGCACAATGTGAGGGCTTTGGGAGCAAGTGGGGAAGAGCACCTGATCATACAGGGCATAAGTGGCTAATGCACACCTTACAGCTTCTGGTCAAACAGGGAGAGGGGGAGTTGAGAAAAAGTTGGCGCAAACCACAGAGCTGCCAACTCTAACTGTTTGATCAGGAGTCTTGAGATATTTTGAATGTTTTTTCCTGAACGGCCCAGCTCCTGAAATCATGTGATTACATGAAAATCTCAGGGTTTGTTTAAAAAACAAAACAAAAAGAATCTTCTAGCCTTTAGGGTTGTGGAGAAAAGTTTGAAAACGTGATTTCTGAAGGCTCGAAAATCCAGAAGGCAAGTAAAAATGACCCCAAACTGATGTATTATTATAAACCAAAACATCTCATCATTTAAAAGCCAATCTCATGAATTTTTTTGGTGGGGGTCCGACTCTTGATTTTTGAACACTTGGGATTGGCAGTTCTAAAACCACCCTCTTCCCCTTCCACATTTGAGCACTAAAGATAATAAAATAAAATGTGAATGCTGTTCCACACAGAAAGAGGAAGAGAGATTAAGTAAGACTGATGCCTTGAGTAGTAGTTTTCCAGATTTCTAGAGCTGCATTCATTCAAATAATAATCAGCTAGGTACAAAGACAGGGAACTGATTTTAATAACTGCAAACAATACATTTTTTGCTGCTATGTCCTAAGGAACAAAACTAAAACTTTTTAAATACATGAGCCTACATACTGCTCTAGATCTATGTGCCTATCTTCCACTGATGCTACAGGAGTTTTACAAGCTGTTTCTAGGGCAACACATGGCCCATGGCTGTGATAAATGGCAAAGCTGTATGTAAGGAAAAAGATGCAGGTTGTAATCAGTGAGAACACTCTTCCTGTTTGGGCAACAGTCTACAGAAGGCTCACATCTTCTGTCAAATATAAATGTTTTTCAAGTAAACAGAGGGGCAGGACAGCTTTCAAACAGATGTGGGGCTTTCATCCCTAAATAAAAATCCATTATGTGGTTCCTAATCATTTGTATATTTATTCCCCATATGTTCTTAAAAGATATTAGAAAAAGAATGATGTTTACAGATTGTTCAAGGACATAAAACAGGCTAAGATGGGGGACAGTAAATCCCATACAACTGAGCATTGTTTAAAACATATGCTTCCGTTTAGGCTTTGGGGTATAATGACTGATAAGTATCTAATACTCCCATTTGGGGGAAAGTCTCCTCAGTACCAGTACTAGTACTGCCAATCCAAAGGGTTCAAAAATTGAGTCAGACCCTGCCCCCGTAACTCATGATATTGCCTTAAGAAAATGAGATATTTAAAAATAATAGTTTGGGGATCCTTTTAATATGCCTCCTGAATTTTTGACCTTTAGAATGCACTTGGGTCACATTTACAAGCTTTTATCTGCAATGATGAGGGCCAGAAACTGAGTTTATTTAAAATGCACATAATCATATGAATCCAAGACCTGGGGCTTTAAGAAAAATGCCTAATATAATAATGGTTGGCAACACTGCAGTACACAGGCACCAAGCAAGGACCTTTGTGACACTTAAACTCTAGCGTTGTCCTTTACTGAGCACCAATAAATGAGATACTAGAGTTTCCCTCTATTTCATGTACTGCCAGCTGGGTAATAATTTGAGAGGACTCCATGTTTCTAAAACTAAACTGCTCTTTGTTAAGATAACTATTTATAGAGGTGCTGCAATTGCAGCTAGCATTCCAGCCATGTCCACACAGACTGGTTTCCTGATGCTTCCTCCAAACTCTTCCCTCCTGCAACCTGTGTTCCCCCCTCAGAGTTCCATCAGATTGCTACATCTTCTTTTTTTACAATTATTAGTGTTGTGTTTTTTTGTGCAAGCATTTGCTTAACTGCTGGGACCAGAGGTTACTAGTACATAGCCCACCATAAAGGTTACAGTCTGTATCACCATCTCATTGTGGTCTGTTAAGCCTCATAATACTTCAAGAATGCTGGTCTTTGAAGCAGTCTCCTACTTCTTGTTTGTACTATTGCTGTTGGTGAGGGATTTGTTTCCATCCTGTTGCTACCTTCAGTCTTTTGTTTAGTCCTGTTGGTCCTCTGTGTTGCTAATACCTCATTTCTTCTGATTCTTCTACATCAGGCCAGCTGATGTCCGAGACTCTTTCTAAGTACTCCTAGTCATGGCCTTGATCCCATCTGGCTGGGTGGTAGAGGGTAGTTTCCTGTGATACTTGCTTCTTGTGATATGGTCAGGCTTGGAGTATCAACTCTTCTTGCTGCCTGTAGCACCCCAACTTGTTTGGTGCAGTGCATGGAGTCTCCCCTCAGAGATTCAAAGGTATTGTTGCATGTTGATAGTGCGTCTCCTGTTCCACAGAGTCATCTGTGTTGTACTCTTTGTTGTGCCCTGCTCATTGTATCTACCACCAGCAGTAATTTTCCTGGACAGAGCCTTATCCTGGCCTCATAGCACTGGAGTTTCACTAACATGTGTGGTAGTCACTTGGGTGCACTTAACAGTGGCTTCTTCATCATGCTTTCTAATGGCTGGTGATCAGACTTCATATCCACCTTGTGCCCAAAGGTGAGCTGATGCAATCATTCCATTCCAAAGAGCACAGCCAGTAGCTCCCTTTTCTGTCTGAGCACATCCCCTTTCTGTGTCTGTCAGGCCTCTACTAGCAAACACTGTGGGCTGGTACCTTTGCATCAGTGCTGACCTGAGGCCTCCTTCTGGGGCATCATACTGTGGCTCTAGCTTCTCTGCCAGGTTGTAGTACTTTAGGACTGGTGCCTTGCTTATGATTTTCTTTACTCTTTGAAATGCCTGTTCCTGGGTCTCTGACCATTCTCACGCTGCCTCACTGTGTGTTAACTGCCTCGGGGGTTCACAGACATCTATCTGATAGGTGTGCACAGAATCTGGAAAGATAAATTGCTGGACTCCTTTCACATCTCTTGTTGTGGGGATTTCTTTTATGGCTCTGTTTCTCAGCATCCAGCTAAAGTCACTCAGAAGTCATCAGATGTCCAATACAGGGGATTTGTTCTCCCTGAGCTTCAGCTTGTCTGCATTCAGCCTAATATTCCACTCCAGCACCTATGCAGGAGTTGTCACAGCTCTGTATCATTGCTTCTTCTTAACATCTTCTTCTGCAATAAGAATGTCATCATCTACAATCTTGATGTCTGGGAGTCCTTCTAGTACCTGGTTCAGTTTACACTAGAACACCTCTATGCTGAGCTGATGCCCATAGGCATTCATACCCAGTGGTTCCTACCAAAAGGTGCAGCAAAGGTTGTCGAGTAGCTAGATGTCTCATCTAGCTCAATATGCCAGAACCCATTCTTGACATCACAAAGTGTATGCTTTTGCCCTGGATAAATTGGGTAGTGTGCCTGCAATCATTAGTAGTAGGTAGTGACTTCTTTTCAACACTCTGTTAAGTGGTTTTGGTTTGGATCAATACAGACCCTCAGTTTACCTAAATGTTTTCTCGCCACTGCCAGGATGCTGATCCACTTGTGCTAGTTTCAGTGGGTGTAATGGTGCCTTTTTGCATGGTTGCTAGTTCCTTCTTCAGTGGCTCCTCCAGGGCTAGTGGAACTCTGTGTTTCAGTAGTCTCAGAAATAGACCCCCATGTGCAATCCATAACTTCAGCTTGCCCTCCCACTGTCCATCTCCTGCAACCTATGCTCCTTCTTCCAAGTTCCATGCAGGTTGCTGCACACTCTCACAGCCATTTTTTCCCCTATGGAATCTGTGCAGAGAATTCATGATTGAGCCTCTGTGCTACCTAACCCTGACTGAAGAGCCAACATATTTTCTACATTGCATGGTGAGCTGGGACTCAGGTCTTTGGCAACATTCTCTCCTGCTAGCACAGAGCATGAGATCACACCACATCTCATGATCCTATATTGCTCTGAAGGCAGCCCACACTGACACAGATACTTAGTACTCAACTATATGTAACTGTGAGAGAGAACATTGATGATGACAGGCAGGGAAAGAGATCTCAGAAAAACTGGCAATACCCCCACAGTTTACTGTCTCCAAAGAGAAACAGAAGCTTCCCCCCGTGCCTCCTGCAGCCTCCTAACAGACGGTGACTCACAATGGTTTCAACTTGCTGACGATTAGGGGCTTGGGGCTTAGGCTTTGAACAATTATTTGGCTGAAAAAACTCAATTTTTTTTTTTCAAGGTTTAGTTACAGGCCAGAGTTTCTGTCAAAATATGTTGGAAATATGCCCCATTCTGATCCCTCTGCCCTAAACTGTATGGCTCAAGCAGCTCCATTCTTTCTCCTCCTCCTTTTTCCACAGTGCTCAGCTCTCTGCACCTCTTACTGCCACTGCTGTGTTGTGCTCAGCTGCAGGGCCGGCTTTAGGCCGATTCAGCCGATTCGGCTGAATTGGGCCCCGTGCAAAGAGGGCCCCGCGCTGCAGCTCTCCACCCCGCCCTCAACTCACTTCCCCCTCCTCCCCTCCCCTGAACGCTCCGCCCCCTCCCCTGCTTCCCGTGAATCAGAGATTCGCGGGAAGTCTGAAAAGGAGCAGGGGCGGGCCGGCAGCACCAGGTAAGTTGGGGTGGCGGGGGGCGTGAGAAGGGCTCCGGGGAGGCGCGGCCCGTTCCTGCCGAGCACGCAGGCCCCAGCGGCTCTGGCCCGGCTTGGCTCCAGCCTGGCCCCCGC
>NW_020664420.1:20802953-20873038 GCF_002925995.2 Terrapene triunguis
CCCCGGCCGGAGCGCGGCTCGATTCCTGGGGGTGGGGCTTGCAGCAAGCCCCGCCCCCAGGAATCGGGCCCCGCTCTTGCTAAAGCCGGCCCTGCTCAGCTGTGTTGTGCTCAGCCCTAGGGACTGACAGAGTTGGCTGTACAAGGGAAAGAGCTAAGCAGCACGGATGTAGAGGCAGAGATGGACCATCCAGAAACATGTAAATTAGGGCAAATAGGTCACCTATTTGCACAGGCGCCAACTTTCCAATGTATCGGGGGTATGCTGCAAAAGCTTGAGCTAAAGAGTCAGCCTTGGTAGCTGAGGCTCTACCAGATTCGTATTCGCTGAGGAGGACATGTAATATACACTCACCAGTTGGTTACAGTTAGTCTTCTGGGCAGGAGCCAAGCTCCTCAGAATGCTTAGGCTTAAAACTGCCTTCTCTCATTGCATGGGAGCAAGGTCAGGCCCCTACCGACTTAAGACCTCTCCAAATGACCATTGTTCCATTGGAAAATAGTTTCTATGTATTGAGTGACTTTCTCTTTAACCGTAATAATAAATTGGTGCAGTTACATATCACAGTCTACATTATTGCCTGGCATTATTAGTGCCCTTCATTTTGTACAAGACTATTAACATCTGCTAGAACTTTACAAGAGTTCAGTGAGGTGGCTAACCAATTTTATGGTTTGAATCTAAAACTGAGGGCTTCATTATACTGATTTGCTATACTGGTAGCTTTGTAATTATTTTATCCCAACCAATAATAGTAAAATAAGAGGACATACAACCCTGCTGTATTGACAGTATGATGGGCACATGGCTCTTTCAGTGCTTTCTCACAAAATTTTGCATGAAGTACTAGCATTTAAGCATTTGTAAGTGAATTAAAAATAATTGATTTTTATTAAAAATTAATTCAGCTGAGACATCATGCATAAATTAGAGACAGATGCCAAGATTTTCAGAAGTGACCGATGAATTTGGGTTCCCAGCTTGATACATTTCAAAGGATTTGATTTTTCCAGAAAATGCTGAGAAACCCAGCCTTTGAAAATCAGGTCACTACAGGGCATCTCAAGAGGGGCACCCAAAGTCACTAGCATCTTTTGATGTTGGCTAGGTAACACCATTTCTTTCTGGTTTTGCAGAAACTACACCCTAAGACACTGGATATCAGGTTACAAGTATTAGATATTCAAAACAAGCTCTCACAGGCTGAATCTGAGGCAGGTTGCTGTTGCTTGAGGAAACAGTAGCCTTACATAAATGAATCTTTTCATGGAATGTCCCAGAAGACACCACAATATACTCCACTCAGATGCGGATGGCATGTTGGGTTCCCTTTGTGATGAGGGGGAAAGCCTGTGTCCTTTTAGCTTGTTCAAGCACTGCATATGCTGAAATGTTTTTGCCAGCCCCAAGGAAACTTTCGAGTTTCTAAAGATGCTGCAAGGACTCTTGACTCCTCACAATGGGAATCCAAGATGGCAGCTGTGGTAGAGCCCCCATAATCACTTTAGAAGTGTTTGGTTGTTTGCAAAACCCTCTTATAAGATCTGACAGCTTTTTATGTACTTGTTGAGCTCTTCTAGTTATAACCTCCTAGAATTTCTGGGCACGTGTCTGCAACAGTTTCTCCCCATCCTCTCAAAAATTGCAAGATGTATGGCCATGGTTTTCAGACCCCAAAGGCTAGGAATGGGGTCCAGAGGAAGTGTGAGGAATTTGTGCTATTTTAAAAAGTAGTGAGAAGCTTTTAAACCTTAGCAATCACTTTACATCTCTTATTATCAATTTACACTTTCAAGCCACCTTTGCAATGAAAAGAGTTGCAAACTTTCTTTATATCCTCCCTCCAAAAGAACCCCAAACCTGATATTCTTTACATGACCAAATCATGGGTAGGCTATGACCTCATGCTTTGCAGACCGAAAGTCTGTCTCTGCCCCTTGACATAGTGGCCTGCTTCAATGGACAAGCCCTCAAATTTTGTTTGTAGTCATGCTAGAACTTCTGCTTTGTGGTTGACTTTCCTCCTGGTTCCGTTGCCTGCCGTGAGATTGCTCAGATATGCATTGCCTGAAGGTTGTATTCCCTTGTATAATTATTTTCACACCTCAGTGATGTCCTTTATAGGATAGGTTTTAAACAACTTTTGTTTTTTTGGGCTGACACCATGAGCTTATGTCTGTTTTAGGCTTTCCTTTCCCATGCTGTTAAGCTGAAAACATTTTGGCATAACAGGTTAGAGTGTGATCCATTTTAGAGAGGTACTCAATGCCAGCCTAGCTCTGCAGCACTGTGAAAGGTTTCTTGCAGAGATGTGTCTTGCAGTATTATGCAGGAACTTCTTATAATCTAATAATTTTTCTGTCGCCTTCCATATGACCTAGGGCAACAGGCCAAGCAATCTGTGAGTCAGCAAGCACAATGCTACTCTAATATTTATTGGGATTAGTCAGATGGATAAGCATTTTCAAGATCTGGCCCTTTATTATTACATCTAATCACAGTAACATATTTTATTACACATCTAGTTCCAATTAGATACCATGGATAGGATGAAGAGATAAACAGATATCAAAGGCAACATTTTTCCATGTACAAAACCTGTATACATCTGCTCTTAACAATATAAACTCTTACATTATTGAGTGCAGATGAAATGGGGCTGGTATGGCTAAGTCATTTGCACAACTATTACTCATGTTGCATGTGCAAATATAGATTTGCACTTGCAAATGCAACTGCAAGTTGATCTCAGTTTCCATTCTTATGAAAAACTAACCCCTCCACCAAATTTTTAAAGCAGATGAAAAATAATTAAAAGAATCACATCAGAAGCTGCGACTATTTTCACAGCTGGTGCCATACCTGGAGACACAGGAAGTACAGCTTACATTTGAGTTCATGAGAGAAGCAGGAGGCTTTCAATTGTGGCTGGAGGTTTAATTTAGCAGTGGTTTAACCCCTGCAGCATTCTCAGTATTTAGGAGTTAAATACCATTGTACTTTTAAAAATTCATTTCAAATTTATAAAAATAAGCTCCATCTGAATTTTGAGTTTTTGATTTACTTCTGAGGTTACTATATGAACTCCAGCTGAATTTATATTGCTCCAATATGACTATGCAAGAGGGTAAGGTGAAGTAAGCTATCTCCTCCTCCTCCTCCCCCATCCAACTTAACCTGTGAATCGTTTGCCTAGATCAGGAGTCTGAGTGCATTGGGAGGAGAAGGTTTTGTCAGGTCACTACTTCCCTTAGTGAACAATGGGGTAAGATGGAGACAGGAATTTTGCAGAACATGGCTCCACCCTCTCACAAACCACCAAACAAACTTGGTTTGGTGTAAGGGAGAGAGTATGCTACATCTGGCAATGGGCTGATGTGGCACCCCTCCCAGGAGAGGACTTCTGAATCACAGTTCTATTCTAGAGCTCTTCCTGAGGAGGTGCTGCTATGCAGGGCTCCGTATTCAGGGCAAAGAGTAATGTCGTGGTCTAACTCTTTATAGGAAACAGTTGCTGCCTTGCAATATCAGTTCAAAGTTAGAATCAATCTTGTGAGCTGGGGTTGAACTGAGGAGGACTGGAGGAGTCATTGGACTGAGACGCTGTTTATAGTAGGTTGGACAGATGTTCAAAATAATATTGTGCATGCTCTCTGAGCTCCACTGGGCTCCCCCTTAGTGGGACTTGAATATGCTCAGGGGCTATGCTAGGATCTTTGGATTTGGCTCCTTTTTAACTGGAGAAGAAAAATAAATGGTGGTACCTCCTAAACACACCCACTTGTGGTACCAAAATGGGACGTCACTCATGGTAAATTGTGCAGATCTGTGATGCCCAGCATTCTCCTTTCTTACTTGAGGAATGAAATAGTTAACGATGTTGATATTTAAATGATCATCACAGGACATCCGCATTAATACTTCACTTCAGTGAATGGGGTAGTTCACACTTACATTTGGATCACATTCAGCTTTTCTTTGCATCTAAAATAGCTAAAGATTTATTTTAAAAGCTCAGTTTCTGGAGAAGAAAACAGCAGCAGCTTGAGAGAGGTGTTGGGCTTGAATAAAATTGTGTACCAGCCCTTTCTGAACCCTCCTTGTGATGTGCAGCACACTTCATGGGTATCCGTCAGTTGCACTGACTTCAGTAGGTGTTGTGGACACTTGGGAGATGCTCAGCCACTCTCAGGATTTGGTCTTAGGGTAGATCTATAGATATTTCTATAAGAAAACTATCCCTTAAGTAAGAAAAGAATGAAACACGTGATCTTGTAGTGACCCAAAGTCCAGTATTATATCTTCATTCACTTCTCTAAACCGCAGGGAATTATATTATTCTGTGGACAGTATTAGTAACGGAATTTAATAGACACAAAGGCAATAAGAAAGCTCTCTTGCAAAGCCATGACTCACTGGGCCAAATGTACCAGTACCATGAGTGGACAGAGCTGCATTGCAGTTAATGGAATTGCACTTGCTTATGATGGTGGCTCAGTTTCTATATTAATAATAAATAATAATAGTACCTGGCTGCTGGATAGATAAAAGGTAATGCATTTGAGAATATAAAAGCAATAGTTCATCTGCCTGATAGTTACTGTGCCATGTCTATAATAGAAAAGTTTTCCAAGATATGAAACTGAAGAAATTGTATCAGTCTTCCTATGTTCCAATTTAAAACTTCTAGAGAGTGGTGTACTTTGAAGCTCAGAGTGCAGCATATAGCATAAGCTATACATTTTGCCATTTATACCCATTAAGAAAGTGCGGGAAAGGACTGATTGTTCTTACTCATGCAAAACTTTCTACTGAAGTCAATGGGATTGCAGAATTGAGCCCTGTGACAAAGTAGAGCTGTAATTATCGGTATGAATTGCTTATGTCCATCTGTGTAAGACAAAATGTGATTTCTGCACTTGACTTCTAAAATGGCATATTAGACTAACAGAGGGGATCAGACAGTTTCTGACCCTCACCTGAAGAGAAGACAAAGCCACCAGGCCAGCAATTAGATACACATGAGATTTTGATTAGATACGCGCTAACAGCCCCAATCAAGGGAGCAGCCATCAAGGGAGCATTCTCCTGAATAGGCCCTGCTGGATGCTCTGGGGGCAAAGGGGAATATAGCTTCAGGTACCAGGAGACTTCATACCAGGTGCCTGAATCAAAGAACTATTGAGCAATATGACGACTGGGCTCAGATACCCATAAGTAAGGTGGGGGCTTTCTGAAACCCAGCTTCCCAGAGAGAGAGTAATGTGCGTGCGCACGCACATGCATGGACACCCACACAGAGGCGGATCTTGGTTTGTAAGGAGGATGGAAATTGGATCTATTCTGTTTCTTATGAGGAAAGCCTAAGTTAGCTTGTTAAATGAGACTAAATATGCCTGTAATCTGTTTTAAAATCCCCTTTCCCTCCACTATTTTGTTCCAACTAATTAATAACAATACTTGGTTTTAAGAAGGCTGTTGGTCACTGTATTGCTGGTCATAGGGTCCTGAAGAGAGAAAACCAAGGGTGCTCAAAACTCAGTTGCGTCTGCAGGGGAATAAGTAGTGGGTACACAGGGCACTGTGTCCACGTCCTGATCTGAAAGTGGAAGAATTGAGATACCACCCTGAGACACGTAAGAGCAAGAAGCTGAACACTGGAGGTGGGTGCATTTAGAGAAATCAGAAATGGGACAGAGGAACAGCTGGCCCTGGATCGCTGAGAGAACTCGGAGAGACCCATAGATACGACATGCCCCCTTGACTACTTTAATATATGATATAGTATGTTACCATGGTTCTTTAGTAAATTGGAATAAATAAGTCTGCTAAAAATGGGGAGGCTGAGGAACTAACGTTTCTCAGCACATCATGAAGGAAAATAGAGCGACTGGATCAAATACCTATTTTGTACTTATAAGAAAGTAAACAGGTTTGATAGTTCACACATTTTTCATTACCTCTGTGGCTTTCAGAAGTAGAAACTGACATTGTTTTAAATCTCTTGATTTAAACAATTTTACTCGACCCCCCAAAAAGTTATTGTAATAAAATGTTGTCATTTTAAATCTTGTGTTTTCAATATCCTGTTTTGCAAGCCTCAGAGGTAACCAGCTTTTTCTTGGCTGTTTACTTACATGTTCATTCATAGTTTGGCACCAGCAAGTTTAACTTTTTTCCAATGCAGATTTCAAAAATTCCTCTCCCTTAAACCAGCCTATAAGTTTTAAAGTGCCTGAGCTAAACCTGACTATGGGAGGCCATTGCAGGCTTTGGGGGTGGAGAGTGGGGGAAGTAGTCCCAAACAGCTGGAATATATTACTTCTCCTATTGAAACATGTGCTGAAGTTGTCTATTTATAAGACCTTTTTCATCCCTCTTGTTGTCAGTGTAAGAAGAACTGAAATTGCATCTGCTCAGTATTGTTCTCTGATATTTTAGATTGAAGAATTCTATTGAGGCAAATTCATCCCTGCTGTCACTCTGTTGGTGTCGATGGACAGCAGGGATAAAATTAGCTCTCTGTTACTTGTGTTTTACTACAATATGCTGGAATAAGATTATGTAGCTGCTCAACTTGTTGTTCTTTGGTTCATCAGAAAGATTACCTATCTATCTCATAGAGCTGGAAGGGACCTTGAAAGGTCATTGAGTCCAGTCCCCTGCCTTCACAGCAGGACCAAGTTCTATCCCTGACAGATTTTTGCCCCAGATCCCTAAATGGCCCCCTTAAGGATTGAACTCACAATGCTGGGTTTAGCAGGCCAATGCTCAAACCACTGAGCTATCCCTCCCTCAAATGCTCTCCATTTGTACTCACTACCATGCCACCTCAGATTCAGCTCCATCTATTGGGTCTCCATTGTGTAATGCATCAACCTCAATCTCTTTGTCTTTGCTTTCAGGGCCTTCAGTCACTGACCCCCAACCTATATCTCCTACCTTGGGTTAGGTCTTTGGGTGGTGTAAACTGTCATAGCACCATTGACTTCGATGGAGTTACACTAGTTCACATCACCGAAAGATCTGGTCTCTTGTCTACTTTTGTGTTCCCCTCCCCCACCCAATCTCTTCATACTGCCATTGACACCTGCCTTGATGCCCTCTTTGTTTCACACTCCTGCGTCCATGCCTTCTTGGCTGCCCCATGCATGGAATGGCCTGCCCAAATCTAATCAACAGGCCAACTCCTGCTGGACTACATCTCCCATGATACGCTGCTGTGGCAACCAAGAGGGGAGACCATGATGCATCTTATAAGATATAGCATAGGTTTACACTTTGAGCTGGGGGTGTACGTGTCTGAGACAGGAGGTATATACGTGGGGTGGTTAGCCCCTCCTGCCGCTCGTGCTGCCATGGCTACACTCTATTTTAAGCATGCTAGCTTGATCTGAACTAGTACCGGTATGTCTCTGTGACCTGGGAATCGCACCACCAACTTGAAATGTAGACATATCCATAATCTGGCCAGGAGCCCTGCCCACAGAAGCACCTGAACTACATCTCTCATGAGGTACCACAACAGCATTTCTGGATAGAAATTTTCTATTTATGGATGAAGAATTCTGATTTTTTGCTGACAAGTCAACACTTTTTTTTGGGGGGTGGGGAAGGGGGTAAAGGGAGATTCCAACCAGCCGCAGCATTAATCACCTACTTCACAATTAGCCTGAGTAACCATGAGCAAACCTCCCCCTGTTTTGAACCCATTTCCAGTTCTCTCTGTTTCCCACCATTCCCTCATTTTTGCCTTTCTAACTTTTCTCACTGTTGATCATTTAAGATAGAACAGGAACAAGCTATAATATAATTTCACTGAGAGTATGGGGAGAGAAGCATTCTTGTTTCTCACAGTATGTTCGTCAGTAAGAGTATCTGCCAAAGACCAGACCTATGGCATCAAACGTCTGTGACCAGAGTTCTAAGACATCACAGAATTAGACTGTGCTGGGGCAGTGCTTCAATAGTATTAAGAACAATTTATTTATCCCTGTGACTGCAAAGCTTTTTTCCCAAGGATGAGAGGGTAAACAATTTTTTCCCTTTAATTTTTCTATTTCATGTGCCAACTCTTTCAGGTTGTTTTTGTAGCACTTGGCATCCAGGGCAAGAATCAAATAGTTTGAGACAGCGGCATTTTACTGCTGGTGCCAATCCCTGCTATGAGGTCATTGCAGAAAAGGGGAAAGGATTTGGCAAAAAGTGGCCTGTGCTGAAGAGATGTCATCTCCTATTTAGTGCCTCTTGGAAGGATGAAGCATATTGAAGAACTGTCACACAGGAATAAATATTATGCATTTGTAAGAAAATGCAGCAAATGTCTCCAGAGCGTGGATCTAGGGTCTCAGCTAAAATAGTGAACTCCTCTTTCAGCAGCCCTGTTGCCTTGAGGCTCCAGCAATTCTTGTCTCACTATTCAGCCTCACCTGGAGACACACCCCAGCGTGTGTAGGTGTTACAGGCAGGGAGCAGGATTTATTCATGTGGAAATAACTTTAAACATCCCATTTTCATGTGAATGTAAAAAGAGGCCAGAGAGGATGAAAACTGCCCTACTACTAAAGCTAAAATCAGACATTGAAAGTTGAAATGCAATGATCTACTGACTGTCTAGGTAACAGTCTGAGTGTAGCTGTGAGTGGAGATATCAGGGCTTCTGCTATT
The DNA here is from genome assembly GCF_002925995.2 of Terrapene triunguis. Lineage (NCBI taxonomy): Eukaryota > Metazoa > Chordata > Testudines > Emydidae > Terrapene > Terrapene triunguis. Next base: position 20,811,621 of record NW_020664420.1, read on the forward strand.
GCTGAACTAGCAGTAGAACAGGTATTTCGGCAACTATGACAGAAACAGGTGTACGAAGGCATTTTAGCATATGCTGAGATGGAAACATACACATCTGGTTTGTAGGGGAGAGAGGGGCAAATTTCAAAGGTCTGAATAGTCCACAGTGAACAAAAAGGAAATGTATTTTTTAAAGTAAAAACTAATATTTCTTTTGAAACAGGAGAAGTTTTATATGCCTTGTACCATCAAGATGTATACATGTCTTATTGTGTTATCCATTTATCTTCTTAATGTTATGCTTTTCTTTCCTTTCCCCTTTTGACCCCTTTCTTGTCTGCTTCTGACTCTTGCTTGTCTCATCAAATTTGTACCGTAGGTTCTTCAGGGCAGGACGAAGGCCCAGATCTTCAAAAGTATTTAGGCATCTAATGCCTATGGATTTCAATATCTAAATACCTTTTGGGGATCTCAGCCTTTATCCTTACTTATACTTGAAAAATGCCTAACATACTTTGGAGAGCTCAAAAATATTTAAAAAATTAGAAATTACGTTCTTTTAAACTGCAGTAATAATAGGTATATAATGGTGTATCTCCTCAAGCTAAAGCAGAAATACACATTCAAAATCCCAGTAGTGTTTATAAAACATAAAGGCTGAATTTTCAAGGGGCTGAGTACCTTGAACTTCCACTCTCTTCAGTTGGCACTTCTGAAAACCAGCCCTGCTCAGTGTTTAAAATAGGGAAAGGATTTTTTATGTTCATCTGAGAACTTTGCAGTGGTTAGTCACAGTCGCAGATGGCTTCTATTTTCCATGTCTTGTAAAGTTTGCTGGCTGCAACTGCACCCCCCTCCCATTATAGGTATTTTGTACCGATGGCACACTGACAATCTATTTTATCATGAGCTTTCTCTTTTCCCAACTGCCAAGAACATGAACCAGCTTCCACTGAAATTGATGAGAAAAACTCCCATTGACTTTAACAGGAGTTGGACTGGGCCAAGTACAATACTTTGTTCACACTTCACTGCTCTGAAACAGCTGATTTTTCACATTTGCAGGAGTTTAGCTGTGTTATAAAACTGGGATGAACTAGCATGCTGGAAAGTCAGGTCTGCAAATAGCACAAAGCACTTTTTATTAAGTGCAATGCTTCAGAAATATTTTCCTTTCTCCATCAAACCATTCTGACCTATTCCCCAGCCAGCTCAACCTGACTACATCGCATTGCAATGTTCAGATCTAAAGCGATTAGTGATATCACTAACCATTTTAGGTCTAAAGTCGTGTTCTGTTGCAGTGTAATGACTGTGACTCAACACAATTTGTGCATGGAGAACACTAGAGAGGATAAACATTTTCCCTCCAGAAAGTTTTCTTTAATTCAGTCTTACATCTTAGTTTAGTTCCTGTTGCGTGATATAACTGGACAGGGAATTTCACTGAATTTCAGGGGCAGTACAAGTATAACTCTAGAATTATATCTCTGTATGTTGAAATATAAATATAGATATAAACACCAAACAGATACCATTAATGCCTATTCTAAGTTCTAGGACCCCCTTACAAAGTTAAAAATTCATACTAGAATATGATATTAAAACACATGTTAGACTGCTAGTGTCTCTAGAATCTTAATCTGATCTGCAGCACACATTATTATCCATGCGAATGAATAACCCCATCCAACCTAATCCCATCCCCTCACAATGAGCCACAGACCTTCATTGACAATGCCCTGCTGGCCTCTGTCTCTCTCTCAGGAATGGGAAGAAGGAAAATAATGTTAAGTTACAAAAAGATTTGGTTTTTTTTCTAGTTTGCATATGAATTTACTTTGGAACTCTTTCAGAGGTAGATTAATATTTAATAATTTTTAAAAAGAATATTTAAGTATTTCATTAAGGTCTCAATCCAGTAGAGTACATACAGTACGTAGGCATCTGTTTTCATTCCATTGACTGCAATGGGATTTTGAAGTGTGTTTAATGTTAAGCACATGCTTAAATTTCTTTGCTGAACAGAGATGGTCATAAGCACATATGTGCAGTTAAGCATGTGCAAATGCAGTTTGCTGAATCAAGGCCAAAATTATTTTACAGTATGAGTACAGCATGGTGTGGGAACATTAGCTGATAAATAGACACCAGTTGTCGTGTGTGTAGTCTTGGGTTATTGCTTGCCAAATCCATTCAGCCTCATCACCTGCCAATAGCTGACAATATGGAGTCTGCAGTCGGAGCTCTGGAACGTCATTATACAATTTTTCTTAAGGCCATTTGACCTTCTGTCGGCTGTTAGCACTTGGTAAATGATGCTTTTCTCCCTGCTGATCTATAAGAATCCTTTCCTGCTCATGCAGAACAGGGCCACTTCCAAATCTCTAAAGAGTAATAATAAAAAGATCCAAACTATTTGGCCAGATGAATGAAATATGTAAAACTGAGCAAATCCACAGGCGTATGATGGTTTCTCTGAGACTCCACTTCAAGCGGAAGTGAGCAGAGCTTTTACTGGAACTGTTCTTCAGTAAAATAATAAGTCTGTCACGATTACAGAACTTGTGGGCGCTATTTATTTTTATTGCAATGTTCCCTATATCTTAAAATCAGTTTTACCATAAACTTCAGCTTTCCTCTTTTATCATCCATAAACATGAACAGTAAATAATGTCTTCACTTTAATTCCACTTTACTGCTCATTGCTCTTCTCACCCTGGTTACTGTCAAATATTTCTCACATTCACTAACAGTGCCCTTCCCTTCCTGACTAAACTTTTCCTCATCTCAGCCCAGCCCAGCCCAATTGAACTGCCTTCAGCTGTCACACCTGCAGGGCCAAATTTGTCTCTGGCATAAGCAGGCACAACTCCACTTACTTCAGTTCTGACCCAATACCACCATCCTTTGGGGTAGATTGTGTTCCCAGTTGTTGTTCTTCCGACTTGCAAAGTGCCAGAAGCAATTTTTTTCCCAGCAGAGAAGAGAAATGTGGTCGGTCCCTGGATCACTGCAGTAAGTATGACCCAAACTAAGAAGTAAGCACGCCCACAGCAGTAGAATGTTGTAGCTGGCTTCCATCGCTATAAGTAGATTTCAGTCATGATTAATCAAAAATGGACTATGATGTTATAGTTATTGAAATTTACTTTGATGCCTCCACACTGAGTATGCAAAATACTAACTGGCCTGTGTTAGGTGAAGTAAAATATGGATTATATGGGAAAATGAAATACAATCTCACTTCAACCTGTCTTCCCGTCTCCCTGAAAAGGTGTGTATATTTCATACAGTCCTTTGATCTAGGTATTTTGGTGTGAAATCAAAGTGTCAGGATATCTAAAGCATCTTTTTATTATGTGACTGCTGTACACCCTTGTAATAAAGGTTATTTATTAATATAGAGTAACTTCCAACTCCTTGTCTACTTCATCTTGTCCTTCATCAGGGGAAATCCCATGCTCAAAGGTAGCACGACCTACTGCACTTATCTCTCAGACAGATGGGGACACAAGCACGTCTCCTGTCGCAACCACGAAGTATATAGTTTCACATGAACAAGAATGATCAATATTAGAATTTTACTGATCTTGTTCTGCTGTGCTTATTTTTTCCTATACTGTAAAAACCCTGTCCTATGTCCTCAGCTCCTGCCTTAGCTATTTTATTTATTTAGAAGGTATAGCATCCATCTCACATTCTTGGCATTTCACAAAATGTAAAGCAACAATATTTGGTCCAAAAATTCTAACCAATATTTGTATTAAATTAACTGCCCTATAAAATCCACAGTATAGTCCTCCGTCTCTAGTACGTTGACTATCCATTACTATAGTAGCAGCCAATTCCTCTGTCTTGTGTCAAACCCAAGTAAATAACCTCAGTGCAGGGGAATTGCATGGGGTTTGAGGGAATGGAGTCATGGAACAATTCCATGGCTGCTAATGAAGACTGCAGCAACAGCCACCATTCTTCTACGGGGTTCTTAATGCAATGGATATACGTAGTTGCAAATACACTGCCTCCTCTCCTCCATCTAACCTCCACCCCTTCGGTTGCATGTAGAGAGTCGTGGGCACCGTGGTTTCCAGGTGATGCTGATCCCTATGCAAGCTGGTTGAATCCTTTCCTACTGGTCCTCGTGCAGTGGAATCACTTTGCTTTTGCTGTACTTAGGCCATTGAGAATCCATGGAGAGGGGAAGACAAAGCCTGCCTTTAAATGACCTGTTGGGATTCCCCTACTTTTTTCTTCCTGCCTCGAGTTAAACCCCACAAAGTGACTAGAAAAATGTTCACAGACTCACTCCAATCATGACATACTGATGCCATTCTCTTTATAGAATGTGTTCAATAAAGATGACAGGTTCCTGTTCCCAGGAACTTAGTGTAATTCACACCAATGTGATATGAATGATAAAAGGATCCAGCACAAACTTGGAGCTGAAAACAAGAGCCTTGCAGAGTCATCTCTATGATATTTCAGTCAACAGGCCCATTCATTGCAGTTTTTAATATCTAAGCTAAGGAGGTACAATAGTGAACACTAGGAGCAATCACACAGCAACTATTTGTTGTTGGATTTAGATTGTCTTAGGGCTTTTTCTCCCAAAGAGTCAAAAAGGACCATCATAAGCTACCATTAAAATATATATACACAAGTAAAATTCTTTGACACAAGTGAAAAGTGTTATAAGTGATAGCTATGCTCTCTGCTAATCTTTATTACGCATCTATGGATTTTGTTTATATCTTGTAGTATTTATAACTCTGTTTTGCATAGCTGTTATGTTCTCCTGTGCATACTCTAAAATATTAACGTATTTAAAAGAAGATTGATCATTGTGCTACTATGAATAGATCTGACATTATTATAACCACTTATCTGCTCTAGTCTCCACATACGGATTATGTAATATTGGCTGGACTGTTTGGTTTGGTTATACAATACACTTCAATAAAATTTTAGTTATAAAAAATGTGTCCCTACTAAGATAGTTGTGTAGAACAAGAGGACAAAGAATGAAGCACTTTGTCCTTAGATAAAGTTATGCTATGGGTAGAAATAAATTACAACCTCTCCAATCCAGAGAGTGGAAATAGTCGTTGGTAGACACATAACGGTCATTAACCAAAAATCCAAAAGTTTCAATTTGCTTTTTATATTATGGATATTTTAAAAATTATTTTCATTTCAAGCTTTTGTGGTTAATTTAATGTCCATGAGGCTGAGGCTGAAAAAAAGCGTGAGCTGCGCAAGTCCAGAGCTGCTCGTACATCATCGACAGTGCCATTACATGTTTGCCCGACGTGTGACAGGACGTTCCACGCCTGAATCGGACTGATCAGTCATCTTCGGACGCACAAAGCCCGGTCATCGAAAGAATGAGTTGTTGAGGTCTTCATCAATAACGATGGACGAACATCAATGTCCATGAGTGAGCAGGAGCCTGGTACTGCTCAGGCGGTGAGCTTCAGACCCAGCTCTGCCAAACACTCCTCAGTCTTGGCCTGCAGATCCACATAATGGTTTTTATTTTTTTTTTATCAAGAGGAAAAAATAAACACAGGCAATTGACAGACCTCAACCTCTCACTGTTAAGATTTTTCAAAGCAGTCCAAAGGGCTGCGAAATGACCCACACCTGACACAAATATCTGTAAACTCCGTGATGGCACGTGACTGAGACCAAAGCATTTACAAGGAGACAGCCTGGTCTCAGCAGAGTGAGAACCAGAAACTCTGTGGTTGTAATCTTAGCACTGCTATTGATTGGTGTGTGGCCTTAAGCAAACAATGTTACACCTCTGACCCGATATAACACTAATTCGGATATAACACGGTAAAGCGGCACTCTGGGGGGGAGGGGGCTGCGCGCTCCGGTGGATCAAAGCAAGTTCGATATAACATGGTTTCACTTATAACGCAGTAAGGTTTTTTTGGCTCCCGAGGACAGTGTTATATCGGGGTAGAGGTGTACTTCTTGTGGCCAAGTTCACAGTTGGCAACTCCATGGACTAGAGAGGGGTGGGTGCTTTGCACAACAGGGCAGTGCGGAGCTATGAGCATAAGGGCAACATGAAGAAGGCACAAAGGTGAGAAAAGCAGCACTAAAGAGAGAGACTTGGACCGAGCCAAAAGGAATGCAGGAAGAGTAGGAAATAGTGAAAGCACTGCTAAGTTTCCCCCCCATTCAGCAAAGCACTTAAACATGTAGTTAATACTGAAGTCTAAAGCTTGTGCTTTGCTAAACTGGGGCTAAAAGCAGTAATTTAGGCAGGGTTGGAATTGTACAGAGGCTTGAATCATAAATGATTCCTCCTCCCTTCCCCATTTCTCCTTCAGTTCCTGATTGATACACCTTGTGTGAAATTCTGCCACCCCGAGAAGGCTCATTGACTTCAGGCCCAGCTGGGATTTCACCCCTGTATTATTTTATTTTCTAATGATATGATATTTTTAGGCAGCATACTGCATGGTGCTTCTAAGGGTTCCCTGAGATATTCCTTCAAATCTCTGTAGCTCTTAATTGTACGAGCATCCCTTTCTTGCTTCAATGTTCTCCCATCAACCAAGCTACACTACTTGTGGAGACATCTTTCCCAGGCTGGTCTTCATGTCGCATTCGGTTAACTTTTTAAATTCCAATTCTTATTGAGGGTCACTTTGGCCACTGCTTGTGGAATGGAACTCTCTGTATGCTGCACCGAGGCAAGATTAAATAATTCCTTTGGAATTTCTTTTGTTTTTTAGTAAACTATTGCTACTCCGTTTAGTGAGAATCTGGTGTATTTTAACATCCTTTATTACTGGTTACAGCTTCCTGGAAGTAACCAGCCTTTTCAATATTTTTGAATTTCAATATTCTTGGATGTGTCTGAAGAATTACTTCAGACTCTTTGCTTACCAATGGCAGATATCCCATAGGATTCATGCATGGAAGGGTATGTTGCTGTAACAGTGTGAATGAGTCCAGGCCATTCCTAAACTGCTTTTTCCTACTGTGGGGACTGTAGGGTCATGAGTCTCTCCTGTGCTGGGCTCCAGCCAATCCACAAGCCAAGAACTGGTCTGGTGACTCCCAGGGCAGGTATATAAGCCACACCGGAGGAACAGCAGCTCAGTCTGCTTAACATCACTCCAAGCCTTGGAACTCAATCCTTCCTGACAGTGGTAACAGACTCCCCAAGCCCTAGCCTATTCCAGCCCTGTTCCTAGCCCTGCTCCAGCTTTGCTGTCACTCCAGCCCTGTTCTGGACTCCTGATTCTGGTCTGACCCTTGGCTCTGACCACTAGGCACGACTGCCACAGTTTTGACCACTAGGCCTGACTAGCCCATCATGAACTTTGGTAGTTTGAGCAGACTGACCCCCCCAGTCAGGCTCAGTGGCTGAGATGCCTGCAGGTGCCCTCTGCTATTGAAATTAAATCTCCAGGCATCCGCACCACTTAGATGGTGGAACTAGTTCAAGGTCTCCAGAACCAAGTGGCCCAGCTACAATGGGAAAATGCTATTTCACACACACAGATCCCAGCAGTGCTGGGCCCCCTCGCACATCAGCCATTATAGACCAAGATCTAGGCCCCACCAGTGAGAATTGATGGGAACTGTCAGAAGCTTGGGGGTTTCTCAATCAGCATCACTTACTATTCCTGTTGCACCCAGCGATGTACCTGAATGACCAAGGTAAGGGTCCTCATCACCTTATTGACAGGTGAAGCACTGGATTGGGCATCACTGCTCCTGGAGCAGGGAGATCCTATTCTCAATGACTTTGCTGAATTCATTCATGTCTTTTCATTCATATTTGATGACCCACACCATGCCCACTCTGCTGAAGTCACCTGCAGTCACTTAAACAAGGCCCCCATCCTGTTGCAACCTATGCCACTTACTTCTGTCGCCTGGTTGCAAACACAGCCTGGAATGAAGCTGCACAGATTTACCATTTCTATCTAGGCCTGAATGACGCGATGAAAGATGAATTGGCCCAGGTGGATCCCTCCACAACATTACTCCCCTACATCGAGTGGTGTATCCAAATTGACCATTGACTGTTTGAGCCATGCTAGGAAAGAAGGAAGGAACATGCTTATCCCCTGTCTAGCTCTGACCTATTCCTGCCTCCCCCCCAGGCAAATGCTGGACCTGAAGCCATGCAGGTAGACATGGCATGATGGCGCCTCTCAGATTGACATAAGGAATACCATGGTCTGAATGGCCTCTGCCTGTACTATGGGAACGAGGCCACTTTGCCACCAGGTGTCCCCTCAAGTCCTGTTCTATGGCTGGTCTGGGAAAACAGGCAGGTTCTGCCCGTAAAGGGAATGCGACCACATGGAACAACAGGATCAGGTTCCCCAAGCAAACACCCTCTACTATCTAAGTAAGGACTGGCAGAAGAAGTGCTAGAGAAGTGCCTGTGTTCCCCTCACAGTGTGCCCTAACAAAGGTGAGACTATGGTAAAGGTGCCATAGGAAGCTAGAAAGAAGAGTTGGTAAAGCTCAATTCATACTGATAAAAGGCCTGCAAATATAAACTTAATCATTTTTATTTAGTTGTATTTCTGCACACTGTTGCATTTCCAAAGAAGGAAAGGGGAGCTGAAAGAAGTATTGTATTTGTGAGAGTCAGAGCTCTGGAATAATTCTAGTGGCAGAAATGCTTTGACAGTGCAAAGCATTGTATTTAAAGTGAATTAGGACTTCTGAAAATGTTTTACTTTCTGTTTTTATTTTGGTTAAGGGACCTTGTTCCTTTAAGAAGAGGGTGGGGGCACGCGATTGTAAAGTTTTGCTGCTGTAGAATCAGTGCAGTGAGCTCCAAAAGGTCAGAATTAAATTTAATAAATATTTATATTTAGAAAAATTAATAAGAAAATAAGCCTTATTCTGAAAGGTGTAACGCAGTGAATATGCATCCTCTATAGGGCTCAGGCTATAGGAAAGTAGCCAGTGTGGTCTGATTATTACTGCCCTGCTTGGATACCCACCTTCTGTGAAAAGCATACACATTAAAATATAACTATTCAAAAACGGTCAGCTGTCTAGGGTTTAGTGAGAAGGGCTATACTAGCTTTAGAAGTGCTTCGTTTTGAGTAGTTCTCTTTTTGATTTTGCCGAGGTGCTGAGTTTGATTCACGCTTGTTGTTAGAAGCCTTTTTTGGTCTGGTATTTAAATATTTTTGATAATTGCCAATCTCAGGTGTTCAGGGTCACTTATTAAACAAACAAACCCAAACCTTAAAGTACTGATCAAAGACACTGCATTACTGCTGTAGTAAGATATCGTGTTTCAGGCCATTACCAATGACTACTGTTGTATTTCTTTTTACACAGCACATCATATCTTCTGGTGTGGCACTATGAAAATTCTTCAAGTCGTTTCTTTTAAATAAAAAGTTGCAGCACCCAATCTTTACCAGAAATCCATATGACTTGAGAAATATAACTTTAAAAAAATCTAAACAGCATCAGCAACAGGAATGATGAGTCATTAGGGAGGCCAACCCATTACAAAGAAAAGACTGATCTGTGGGCAGAATGAAAGGACAGGGAAGAGCATGGGCAATAGTAATTCAGATGGTACAATACATTCCTGTAACATTGTCACACAATCTGGAGACCTTTAATAAAAAGCCACAAGAGCACAAGGCTTCCTGTTGACATAACCATTTAATTCAACTGAGAATAGCCATTACTTAAAGTACAGAAATACAGGAGGAACCACTTGTGCTATATACACTGTTGACAAATAGGATGGTCCCACAAAGCTGGCTTCACACTGTTTATTATGCTTCTCTAGGGGATAAGCCAAGCAGCACTAGTAGGACACAGATCCATAGCAGACATGTGTCTAAGAGACTCCATACTTTGCAACATGAAATACAAAAATAAGCACAGAAGTCTTTCCTTTCCAATCCTCCAGGCTGAATCCCTGCAAAAGCTCCCTACAATAAACTTTGCAGTTTAACCAGAGATATTGTGTGGATCAGCTCTGTGTGACTAGGGCGATCAGATAGCAAGTGTGAAAAATCAGGACACTTGTTTTTTTCAGGTGGAGGTGGGGCTATAGTTGTGCATATAAGACAAAGCCCCTAAAATCGGGCTACCCTAGGCCCATTGATGGTTCACTACTCTGTGTCAGCAACTCCTGTCAGGCCTGACAAATTCACTAAACCTAACATATTGCTATCATAGTATTTAGCTATAAAGAATGCCATATAAGGTATCCCATAAAAGTTTGTCATACTGGTCATCTTAAGCATGGTGAGATGTACGTGCAGGTGTCATGCAAGAAGTTGTAGGCATGTACTAACATGTTTAAACTATGTAAGCAGGCAGGGTGGATTAAACACATTTTTCCCAGAAAAAAGAGTGTTGACTTACCTGTCTGCCTAGATTGCTGATGTAAAGTAAGCAAGATAAGCTAAATAGAGTGGGAGTTCATTTGCATGTGAAGCCACCAAGAAAAGCAAATTGACAAGAGGATGAGAAAAGCAACATGGCGCCAGCACTCTAGAGGACAAAGAGTGAGAATACATTTCAGATTTACTGGGCTGTAAGAAGGAGGAAAAAGACATGTTGTCAGTCAATGAGGGAGCAAAAAAAGACAGTGCTCTTTGTATCCAGGAAAGCTGGATCCTAGCCCTGGAGGCTGGTGATGCTGAGAAGTTGTTGGAGGTGAGATGCTTATCTGAAACAAAGATTTTAGCCTGCTAAAATTATGTTTAGTCTGTTAGAAGTCTGTTATACTTTTGTTTTATTTGTAACCATTTCTGTTTCCATTATCTTTGCTCAACATCACTTAAATCTCCGTCTTTGTTAATAAACTTCTTTGTTTTATCGTAAGTAGATCTCTGTGTTGTAATTTTACGCAAAGTGTGAATTCTTATTTGACTCAAACAAGCTGGAGTCTACACTGTCTCTTTGGAGATAGCTAACTTCGTAATTTCTGTGGGGGTCCAGTGACGGGGCTAGATTATCCAGTGGAAGCCCTTCCAGGGGGCTCAGGATTTGGGTCACACCAAGTGTTACCTGCAAAGCAAAGTAAAGGCTGGCAGAGCTTTGGAGGAGATTGTTTGTTTGGGTGGCTAATTGACTGTGAGTGTCATGGAACTAACACACAGTCTAAACAGCGAGTCTCTCATTTGCTAAGGCACAGGATAACAAGGTGCCTCATAGTTCTGAGAATGTCATACCCGACACGGTAACACAATCATTAAAGTAGCCATGACATTCCATCAGCACACACACTCTCACATGCATCCCCTAGCTGGCGCACTACACTTATCTGTACACTCTTAAGGTGTTTGATTGCTGTAAGGCCTTCATCGGGAAATCTCTAGGACTTTTAATTCTCAGTTAAACCCTGGCTTCAGTTACTATAAATTGTCCCAGTAGGTTTTCGCTTAGAATTGGGATGGAGAAAAGAAAATGTCAAAAGTGAGCAAATGTAGTTAATAAATGAAGCAGTTTGGTGGGCAAGAAGCAATAAAAGATTGGGCCTGAAGCAGCATTGATCTGCTTTTTTCAAAACTCAACTTGTAATAAAAGTGTCTAAAATACAAAGTGAAGGTGGAAGCCCTTTGGGATAAAAGCCCAGGAAGAATAACCTTTCACTCTAATTCATTCTTTTAATGGTAAGATCACTTTCATGAACACTCCAGAGAATTCTTTTGCAGAATCAGGCTTCCAAATAATTGGATTAGGGATGAGTCAACTATTTACTATGTATAGTATAGTAGTGCAAAACTAGGAACGTTTCTTTAGAATCACAGACAATACAGATAGGGAGGCCTCTTAAGTCATCCAGTCCATGCCCCTATCAGCACAATGCCATTTTACGGTATACTGTTGAATGTTCTGTCCAGTCTAGATTTAAATATCTGTTAAAGGCCAGAGAGACTATTCACCCCATAGAATTTTTCCTGTGTGACCTCTTCCAAGGAAAGTCCATTAACTGAATTGTGCTAACAAACAAATGAAAAGGCCCTTTTTAAATTTATGGACCAGGGTTGTACTGGGACCACATATTGAACTGGCTAGTCACACTGTGCGGGCTTTTCCCTTGCTTCCATCTGCTATAATTGAATTAAATATTACTTTTCCATGTGAGTAATTGCTGTAGTTGCTAAAGGGCTCTTTAATCTAGCAGAGAAAGGCATAATGAGAAAAAATATCTGGAGCCGAGACAAATTCAAATTAGAAATCAAGTACATATTTGTTAACAGTGAGGGTGATTAACCTTTGGAACAAACTACCATGGAAGTGGGGGATTCTTCATCTCTTGATGTCTTCAGATCAAGACTGTATGTCTTTCTGGAAGTTATGTTTTAGCCAAACAAGTTATTGGACTCAATACAGGGGTAACTGGATGAGAAATGTAATGGCCTGTGATATATATGAGACATATATCAGAAACTCTGCATAATCATGGTGTTACCTCAATATTTGTAGAAGGCAAAAAAATGCAATGAAACTATCAAACAGTAAGCACATTTTAGAACTGTCCAAATGCCCTTCTGCTAATAGTATTCTTTCTGCTGTCATTGCTTTATCTCTTTAAGACTTTGTCTTTCTGGTCTCTGCCACAGTTCTGATTAAACTAGAAACATTTTGTGTGAGTCTTCTCCAACATGGTTCTGACATTCATTATCTTCTAGTGCCATTCTACATGATTATTTTCAAAGTGTTTTCTTTCATGTCTGTGGTTATACATACTTTAATTGTGTTCATTTAAACTCTTTTGTCCCACTCTCCTGTGTTCAAATCAGCCATGTACATTGGAATGAGATTATGATGGGAAACACTCTTCATAAAATGATGAGCAGCCTCTAATGAATTTGCAACTGAGAATCTTTGTTGATGGCTTTGACCTTTCCCCCCAGTGTTCTGATAGCATAGTTAGAAGAAGCTGTTGTGTGAAGGCTGTTAATACTGACCAGAATATCAGGGTTATCTTCTAATCCTTTCAAAATGTGCAATGACGTCTCAATCCTCTATTAGGAGAATTGTCTTCAAAAGAAAGTGCTCCCCTACTACCGCACTCCTGTATCGGCAGTGAATATGAGCCAAAGTGTGGGTGTGTGGCTCTTGAACGTTCACATGGGTGCTTACAAATGAGACCTCATACAAAAAATATATTGGAGCATCATATGAAGGAAGAAGATGATGACTATAAATAAGTGAAGGAGACCTCCTCTTCAGGGACCTGGAAAATAAAGAGAAAAAAATAAGCTAAAATGTCAAATTTCTTTTTCTGCATGTAATACCAATGTTGTAAATGTTTTTTTTTATTTTATTTTTAAAATTCTGATGCTCACTCAGTAGTTGCACAGCTTTGCATACTGCAAAGATAGAGTCTGAAAAATCCCCCTAGCACTTTGCATTCTCAAAGTGCAGTTAAGATCAGAAAAGTTACTTGAAGTAATTGCTTTTATGCCTATAAGAATATGTACTGGCACATGCATGTTGGCATGTGTATCTGACAGGACATGGGAGATTTCAGCCATGTGTATATGGAAGAGCATGTCTTCAGTTGTGAAAGTATGAGCAAGTGTGTGCATTGGAGAGCAGGTGCATATATGAGTGAATAAGAACATGTATCTATCTGCCTGTTATAAGTGCACAAAAATCTTCTTCCTCTCTGTAGCTCAGTGACTATCACAAAGGGATGGGATGGGATGGTTTTAGTACCAAGTAATTGTGAAGGGAGAAGGGGAAAGAGAGAGACTCCACATCATGAAGGCTGTGGATGATGTTCTATTTCATGGTATTGCCAAACCTTTTGCTCTCCACTGTCTACTGGCAAGACTTGCTCTCCTGCCAGTAACAGTGTGGTCTAATGAGACAAATCTGTGAAATTCACAAAAGTATTTGCTATGCCTTACCACAGCGTGGGGGGGCAGGGGAAGGGGGGAGATCGGTCATGCATTGTGGGAAGTGTGTGTGTGTGAGGGGAAGATTTGGATATAAAATCTCAGCCCAAATGTAACAAAATTTTCTCTAACCAGTAGACCGCACATTGTCACAACCATAAGACCACACAGATCCTTGTGCAATAAGTAACTTGACTCTAAGTTCCAGGGCCCACTGGTAAAACAGCTCCACTTTCTTTTAGTAACTTATTCAGAGGCATCTCACATTTGGAGCAAAAACCTGGCAACAGTAGATACTGATTGCATTTTAAATATTTGCCACACTAATCTAAAACCACTAAATGTATCTTTCATGTCACTCTGTGTGTGCATTGCTCACGAGGATCTCCGTCAGCTTATAGAATATTCCCCAACTCTTACAGCACTTATTGGTTTTATTTGTTCTCAAGCCACTTTATTGTCCCTTTGCAATTACTGTAAGAGAGCATGACCACAATAAAACAGGATTTGATGTACTTTGATGTACTCACACCATAGTTCCAACAAGTCTGGGACCCAGCTAGGGCCGGCTCCAGGCACCAGCAAACCAAGCACAGGCTTGGGGCGACACATTTTCAGGGGCAGCATTCCAGCCAGCCTTTTTTTTTTTTTGCGCTTGGGGCAGCAAAAGCCTAGAGCCAGCCCTGGCAGCAGCAGCGTGTCCTGCACGGGGGGCGCCCTGGGGCTGCTGCGTTTCGTGTTGAGGAGTAGCGCCCGCACCTTATGGCCGGGCGGGCTCCGAGTGCAGGACACTCAGGCTGGGGGCCGCCCCATGGGGCGCACGGAGCCGCCTGCAGGTGCCGCAGGGCGGCCGCCCCCCAACGCTGCAGCCGGGGCTGGGTGAAGCGGCTCGAGCCACCCAGGGACTGCGGCAGGACGGCCAGGAGCAGCAGCAGCAGCAGGGCCATAGTGGGAACCGGTGCCTGGGGCTCTGCCGTGCGGGGCCCGCATCCCGCTCTCCGGGGCTTTGCTCCCTCTGGGGCTGCCCTGCCTCAGCTCCTCAGCCCCCTGCCGGGGCGGTCCCCCGGCTCTGCCCTCCTGGGTCCCGGACGGTCCTGGAGGTGGGAGCCCTGGCTGGAGGGACCCTGAGCTGAGGCGTGGCCCGGGAGCCCAGCTGCTTACCCTGACCCTGCCAGTGCCGGACCGGCTGGAGGCAAGGGGGGAGCAGGCGGAATCAGCACTGGTGGGGGGAAGCCCAGGGCTGGGGCAGCAGGGAGTGCGGGTGGGGTGAGGGGGAGAGCCCAGAGTTCGGGCGGCAGGGGGTGCGGGTGAGGTGGTGGGGAGAGCCCAGGGTTGGGGCGGCAGGGGGTGCGGATGGTGGGGGGGAGAGAGCCCAGGGCTGGGGTGGAATGGGGGTGTGGGGGCAGCCAAAATTTTTATTTGCTTGGGGCAGCAAAAAACCTAGAGTCAGCCCTGGACCCAGCTATCAGAAGTGGCTTATGTAATGCTTCAGAGGAAGGCAAGATGATCCTCGCTATGGATCTGGTCCATTGTACAGTGTTGCACATAGTTAAGGTGTGTAGAAGGTGAATTCCTTCCTGTTTCCTGTGGTGATCAGCTCATTCGCTGAAGCATGATAGTAGGATATACTCCCTAAATAAGTGTTACCTTTTGCAAGCAGTATACAAATACACTTGGAGCATTTGGAAGGTGAGCAATAGAACTGGTCCAACAACAGGGATGGCAAAAGGGGAATTGTAATATTTTCTTTCCCTTTTTCTCATTGAAATTTAGAATTTTGATGAAAAATTGTGAAGAACTGAAGATCATAAGTCTCAGATACTAAAACTCAGGATGTGAAAAAACAAAACATCTCAACCTTGGTCACTCCTGCTCATCTTGTAAACAATTTAAGTGTACCCAGCTGATGAAGGGCAATCAAATGTCTCTCTGCTTCCTGGCGCCACCACATCTGCAGGTGCAGCATGCAAAATAGTTAGGTCTGCTCTTAATGCTTAGCGTCCTTTTTTATAATTTTAATCTTTACTGGTTAAAATATATTCTGCTCTTGTGTTTTTTTTAAATAGAGCTCAGATTTATAATTCTGTGCAACAAAGAATGAGGAGAACTTCTGCATTTTTAAAACCTGCCAAAATATCAGGGTATTGCAATTAGAGAAAACTAATTAGCCTGAGAATAAGGGCTCTGGCAGACATTTCCTAGTGTGAGGGCAGAGATTTACTTTGCTTTCATTTTTCAGTTTTATCCTTTGCTGCCTTTATTTCATTTAAAAGAAACAGACAGACTCTTGGGGCTATTTTTTCAGATGCAGCTGTCCAGTTCTGCCATAATACCCATTAGTTTGAATGACACTGAACAGAAGGTAGAACAAATGGATAAATACTTCAGAATGTAAAACACGATTAATCTAAGCATAGACTGAGACAGGGTGGTGGGGGGAGGGAATAACCCAGAGGGAAGAAAGAAGTAGGCTTTGCACTTACTCAAATTATGTTTCAAATTTTTAATGAATGAGTGGGGAAGGAGATGGTAATAGACTCAAAATTAGACCTGTGCAGGGTGCTAGTGGCTGGCAATTATGGATTTTTATCTAAAATATTTCTACCATCTTTATTATCCCTTTGTACAGTGCTGAGCTGTAGACTTGTATGTCAGACGTTACGAAGTGAGAACACAGTTGAAGTGAGAAAACTCTTGGTCCTGCTGTTGAAAAAGTTTGTTTAGAGACAGAGTTGGTCCAGGAAATGCACACTTTTCAGTCTTTCATTCTTAAAACACCATATCAAAATCCTGTTTGCGAGGAGGAGCCTGTCAACCCCTGGGAGTGATTGTGAAATGGACTGTTGGCCATTGGACGTAGTTGATTAGTATGCACCCCTACTTGTGTGAAGGGGAAGGTTTTTTTCTATCTTTTTTCCCCTCTCCTGCTGAACAGCAAACTCTTCTGCACTTTCCTTCTCCTGCCATGTCCTTTCCACTTATGAAATGATGCTAATACCCCCTCATACATGGAACACCTGCTGGCAGTTGCAGCAGCCCCAAGAGAAATACTGATTCACAGAGCTTGATCGTGGCTGGAATGCAGACCTTGAGGTGCGCCCAACTTCGTGACTATTGCAGATGTATTCTTTTAAAGTTCAGACGGCAGCTTTCCTAAGCAAGTGGACTCCGAGGTATTAAGGCCAAGATTTTTTTAAATGGAAGCCTACTCTTAAAATCCTGAATTCATATTTAGAGCCTTAAATAAGTGGCCTGCTTTTCAAAAGTGATAAGCACCTGGTTTGTCCCAATTCATTAATAGCAATACCATCATTTCTGGAAATTAGGCCACTTATTGAGCTGCCTAAATATGGATTGAGGTGCCTAACTTCAGCCACCTGTTTCTGAAAATCTTGACCCTGGACATTCTATTCTAGACAGGCTCTTGTACTGCGCTCATCACCACAGTAGCTGAGTGCCTTGCAGTAGTGCATTAAGCAATGTGACTACACATCTGTCATCACACCACATCTGTGGTGTTTCTCTCATCCTCTTCCCAGGGAGAGAAGCCCGCGCAGTGGAGTGTCTTGTTTTGATAGGTTCTGGATTTTTTTATATATATATATATATATATATATATATATATATATATATATATATATATATATGTTGCTATGTGTTTTTTAGAGAGGGTAATGACAAGGAAATGTCCCTTACACTTGCACATCATATAAATGCCACAAACAGACACTCAACGAAAGGCAAAGGGACATACCCTTCTAAGAGAAAACATTGTGGAAAATGCGTCTGCTGAACAAAACATTCTTCCCCCCATATTCCTTTCCCTTAAGCACTGAAGTTGAGATTTTCAAAGCAGTCTACTAATTTTATTGGAAGTAATTTGTTTAAGCCCCACCATTGTCTTTGTGTGACTTCTGGCTTTAACCACAACCTAAGGCTTTCACAAAATATTTCTCATTGTCAGAAACCTGCAAAAACTGTGATTTTTTTGTTAGAAGAGATTACATAGCATATGGTATGTTTTGTGCAGCTCCAACCAGGTGTACTGCCTGTTCAATAGTAATAGGTGAACAACTACATCTCCCAGACAATGAAAAGAGAAGTTTTCCAAGGGTGTGAGGTAACACAATAAGGTCATTCATGCTTGATGAAGTTGTTTAAAAATGTCTCCATCCCAGCATGGGTGATCTTCAATCAGATACCTCAGGAGTTTGGCTTTTCTGCAGGATTGAGGAGTACTGGGGGGGGAGTCACTTCCAATCCTGTGAAAGCGTGAAAAAGTCACTTTCACACGAGATTTTTTGCTCATAAAACTTTGAACAGAGATAGGAGAGAGGCCACATTGAAAATATGGTGCTTGCTATAGGGAGTGATTGGCAGCCTGTCATATTCTGGTGCTGGATCAAAATGTGGGCAGTATAGACTCATCTTCACCACTGAGAATGTGACCAAATCAGCCCTCCGGCTGATATATTGCCAGTCCTGTTTCTAAGCCTCTGAGGGCATGTCTACATGGTAAAGAAAAACCCTCAGCTGGCACCTGACTTGGGCTCACAGGGCTCAGGCTGCGGGGCTCTTTCATTGTTGTGTAGACTTCCCGGCTGGGGCTGGAGGCCAAGCTCTGGGACCCTTCCACCCCACAGGGTCCTAGAGTCCAGACTCCAGCCTGGAAATCTATGCAGCAATGAAACAGCCTCTCAGCCCAAGCCCCGTGAGCCCAAGTCAGCTGGCATGGGCCAGCCTCTTTATCGGGTAGACATACCCTGAGACTTGACTTCTTGGGATGGCCCTAGAGTGGGTTAGCTTCTTATAGAGGCTGCCAGCAATGCAGAGCTCCTTGTCTCAGGTTTACCTAGCCAATAGAATTGTGTGATCTGGCTGCATGTAATGTCACAGTGTAGGTTGCTCTTACAGACTGTGTGTACTTGTACTGAATTCATTAAGCATTCTAGCTAGGGGAGGATCTGCTAACAGAAATCGTGACTTCCCTTATCTATGCACATCATCCCAGTCATGTTATTCATAAATGAGGAAATGAAGCAGGATGCCAAATGGTGATATTAAACAGCAGCTTCTATCAGTGTTGGCTATAGGTTTTTGTTTTTTTCTCCAGCTACCCTAGGCATATCACCCAGACAACCCTTGGTGCTAAAAGTGGATAGTCAGTGAATATTCTCAGAGAATACACAATAGTAGGAAAGCAGTCAAAATGGTTCAGAGGAGTAGAGAGTCAACCCAGGTTCACTACCAGCCACTGGGGAAGTGACACGGTCTGGGCAGTGAATGGGAAGACTGACTGAGACAGTTTTTATGGAGAGACTTTGATACCCCAGAAGGGGGAAAACACATAATTGCCTGGCCGGAGGGCCAAGCCACAAAGAGCTGAGTCACAAACAAGGAGCACCCTAACTTGCAGAGAGAGAGAGAGAGAGGCAGGCTGTAGGACATGCGAACGAGTGATGGAAGGGGGTGTTGGATCTGGAAGGAGCTAATCCCCAGAGCAGTCAGCAAGAGGTGCCCTACTGGTGTGCAAACTTCAATACAGTAAGTAGCTGGGTTGCTGCCAGCTAACAATTAGATAACTATTAATACCTAAATATTATTAGACACCGAGAAGCTGCCAGTTAGCAATGTGTATATACTCCAGGCTGATTTGTTAGTATTGTAGGGAAATGTTCTCATTCTTTCCTTTTTTGCTGAACTGTGTGAGTGAGATTATTTGTGTAAATGTTTTATCAGGGTTCATAGAGTTTAAGGCCAGAAATGGACTATTGGATCATCTAGTCTGACTTTCTGTATAGCACAGGTCATTAAATTTCTGACCACATTATCTCTGCAATGAGCCACGTAACTTTTGGGTTTAGTTAAAGCATACCTTCCAGAAAGACACCCAGTCTTGATTTGTAAACATCAAAAGATAGAGAATCCACCACTTCCCTTGGTAGTTTGTTCCAATGGTTAACCACCTTCACTGTTAAAAATATGTGACATATCTAATTTGAATTTCTCTCCTTTCAGCTTCCAGCCATTGGTTCTTGTTATGCTTTCTCTGCTAGATTAAAGTCCTTTAGTACTCAGTATTTTTTCCCATCAAGATACTTATACACTGTAATCAAGTCGCCTCTCAGTCTTCTTTCTGAGAAGATAATTCTATTGAACTCTTAAGTCGCTCTAACTGTGAAATCATTTTTGTGGTTCTTTTTACACCCTCTCCAGTTTTTCAACGTTCTTAAAATGTGAACACCAGAACTGTACACAATGTTCCAGGGGATTCTTGGGTCCAGATTATCTAGACCCACTGATTTAAAAATGTTTATCCATAGTAGATGTTGTTTAACATCCTCCCTAGTTACTAATGGACGGAAAGTACTTCGTCAACCTCATGTGGTAAGAGCACATCATGCTGCTGCTTTTCAAATACAAAACAGAAATATTTATTGAACACTTCTCTTTCTCATCCTTACTAACAATTTTACCATCCCCGTCTAGTAATGGAGTAATACCATGCTAGGATTTCTTTTGTCCATAATACACTTTAAAAACTCCTCCTTATTTTTGGATTTTTTCATGATGTCTTTAGCTTAATAGTACTAATACCTTATTCTCAAGCCTCCCCAGGAAAAGGGGTGAAGGGACTTGGGGGGATATTTTGGGGAAACAGGAACTCCAAGTGGTCATTTTCCTGATTCTTTATCTAACTCACTTGGTGGTGGCAGCATACCCTCCAAGGGCAAGGAAGAATTTGTGCCTTGGGGAAGTTTTTTACCTAAGCTGGTGGAATATAAAGCTTAGGGGGTCTTTCATGTGGGTCCCCACATCTGTACCCCAGAGTTCAGAGTGGGGAGGGAACCATGACATGAGTCATTATTATAGGGTTCTGTGGGAAAACTACAGCCCTCCAAATTGTAACTTTTTGAGAAAACATATGAAGGTTGTGGATGTTTGTCTCTTTTAGTGATAGTGGCAGTGCTTGTGTAGTTCCATGCACAGAACAGTTATAACACATGTCCAGGTAATGCATCCACAGGCCCTATTAATTTACTTTCGTTTACTTGTGTTTTCCAGCCCATGACTGGTGCTACCATGATCAGACAAACACCTAAACATCAGTAGATATGCCTCAAAGGCAATAATGCAATTATTTTATTTCTTGCCAGCAATCTCCATCAGTGTACATCAGGGGTTCTGAAACTGGGGGTCTGGACCCCTCAGGGGGTCACGAGGTTATTACATGGGGGGTCATGAGCTGTCAACCTCCACCCCAAACCCTGCTTCGCCTCCAGCGTTTATAATGGTGTTGAATATATTAAAAAGTGTTTTTAATTTATAAGCTGGGTCAGAGGCTTGCAATGTGAAAGGGGTCACCAGTAAAAAAATTTGAGCCACTGGTGTATGTGTTTGATTGAGGGCACCTACCTCATCAGTTTGGTGAGCAGCATTACATCTTCTGCTCTGGATCCAGAGTCCACTGTGTAATCCAGGGGTTCTCAAACTGGGGGTTGGGACCCCTCAGAGGGTTGTGAGGTTCTTACATGGGGGGTTGCGAGCTGTCAGCCTCTACCCCTATCCCGCTTTGCCTCCAGCATTTATAATGGTGTTAAATATATAAAAAAGAGTTTTTAATTGATAAGGGGGGGGTCACACTCAGAGTCTTGCTATGTGAAAGGTCACCAGTACAAAAGTTTGAGAATCACTGGTGTAAATCCTTCTGCTTTCTTCTCCCTGATTCAGGATTTTGCCCAAAGATTGTAGAAGACTTGTAAACTTCAGGGCCCTCGGGTATTACTATCATTACCTATCAATACTTCATTATATTAGCAGATCATAATGGCCAGAACTTTGTTCATTTTAATGAGAGAACATAATCTTAAAATAATTTAATTGACAAAGTACTGTGGCTGAAATATAAGGATGTGAGAAACCGAGATGTTGGTGTGTTCTATTTCCTAAATTAAACTTACAATAGATGTGTTATGGAAATTCCCATAACTCTTTATGAAACACTTGAGAACTTTTGGGGGTAAATGTATTTCTTTTTTCTGGGAAAAAATGTGCAATAAAAATGTGTTTGGTCTGGCTAACTGGATTTGGAGGTATGGATAAATAAACAAATGAATGAATGAAGGATAACTGTCCTTCTGACTTCTACATCTCATAGTTGGCTAAATCCCCTTGAAGATTCATTCCTCTGATACTCAATTTCCTTAGCACAAGATTTGCCAAAGGACAACTCATGCAGTGTTACAATGCAGCCCATAGCCACCGTGATTTCTAATATGGAGGTGTGGTTGTCCCTGCATACTACAAGGCTTAGTGTGCTGCTCCCTAGTGATCCTGATCACATTTCTCAGCATTGCAGCATTGGCATTCACAGACCAGGGGAACCTCTGAATTAAAAATAAAGAAAATAATAGATGGCTGCCATCTGCTCTCTATTATGCAGTTTAGATGTAGCCCTCTGGCTCCTGGTAAACTGCCAGTGGTTGGAAGTTTGGATTTTCCTGACTTAGTAGGTGTTGGGACAACTTTCCTTCTATATGGCTTGGAAGTTCTTAAGGTACTGGTTGCTGAGTCAGGGTCCATCCAGCAAGACAGAAACTCAGCAAAAGGCACAAGTTTAATGGAGAAAATCCTCTTTCTGAGATATCGGATTTATTCATAGGTTTTTTTAGTCTGCTTCCAGCCAAAGCCTATATCCTCCACATTCCCTTCAGACATCAGTCTGTAAACACCGGAACACAATAATCAGTCCACATGCTCTTTTTTTGTTTCTTAAGTCTCCAGAGCTCAAGTCCTAGCTTCTAGGTAGAAAACTTCTTTCAGTCCCCAGACCCTGAGAGTCCTTTGGCTCCTATTTAAGGCTCTGGACTAATTATAACTCAGCTACATCTGACTAAATATGCGAAAAGCAGGAAGAATAGGTCATCTCAGATGGGACTCTCTGAACACAGTGCAGAACAATGGCTAGGACTTAACTTCAAATCGTCAGGCCAAGAGGCACCAGAGGACCTGTGTGCCCAATCAGTCTCCTGTGCCTGACTTTACACATTCGGCTTGTTCTTAGCACAAAGTCAGTCTATATGCTCTTTTAGTTTCTTTCCATTCTCAGTACAATCTACCCCAGGCACTCAATAGTCATGAGTCAGGTCCCATACAATCATGAGGTTGGCTTAAAATTCACAAGACTTTAAACAGAACCCACAATTGTTTGTTTTATTTGCCATCTAATTCCTGGGCTTTTAAGGTGCACTTACTTCACATTTTCAAGCCTTTTCCAGATTTGCCAACTTAGGTACTTTGTCACTAGATTTAGCAACTTTTTGGTTTCCCTAGCGAGGAAATAAGTGTCAAAGTGACAAGTGACAAATCTTGCGACTTTCACTGCTGATTACAGTGACATTCAAGAAAGAAGTCACCAATATGTATAGTCACAAAATCATTCACATGCAGCTCAATAGCGTTAATAAAATCCACTCCATGCTCTTCTTACTACATTCTGTTGCATGCCAAGTCAATGTCATTAAATCTCAATTGAGCATGTCCTTGGAAGGAATCACAATCCAGGGCTTCTTGGGCCGAGATCCCACCCCACCTTCCATCCATGAGGTTCTCCTCACTGGTTAACCTGCTTCCCCCACCCTGCTTGCTTCATTAGTCATCTTTCCCTGCATCACGGGGTGCGCTACCTACTACAGACCAGCAAGAAAGAACACATTTGGGTAAAAACAAGCCCTGGCTAATGTGTTCTCCAAATGTGCTCTGGCTAATGTGCTCTCTCCAAAGTGTGCCTGGCTTTAGCAAAGTATTTATTAGTATTTTAATTTAATTAGCCTCTACAAACTTCTTTTCCTTGCCTGCAGATTATAGTGATCTCAGCCCAAGAAGCCCTGGAATGCGATTCCTTCCGAGGACCATAATGGTCCCTTCTGACCTTAAAGTCTATGAGTCTATGAGATGCACTCATTACAGAGAAAATCTGGTTTTGCCCTGGATTGGAGGGAGCATAGTCCATTGCTTTATGGGGATAGTGTATGCACAGTATGAGAAGCTATGAGGGGATGGAGCAAGCTTAGAAGCTATGAGGGTATAAAAAAGCACAATAAGAAGAGATTTTTAGCGCTAAAATTGAATACTATCCACTAAGCATGTGCAAACTGTAATTTTTCTAAAGGCTTGTAATGTGGCCAAATTTGAGCAAACTTTCATGGGACAGCAATGGGAACATCACGGACAATAAGGCCACCCCCACTGCCCAATTTTAATCTCTGTTCCAAAGCAGAGGGGTGCTAGCGCTAATCAAGGAAAAGGTTGCTAGAATTTTTTAACATGGGCAAAACAACATATTTTTACCTCTCCTCATTCTCGGAATCAGCTGAACTGTTTTGGCTGAAATTTTTTAAACAAATTCAGCCTGAGGCAGACACCTGGCATAAAATTTCAGCCCAAGTGGTTAGTTTGAAAAAATTATAAGCAACTGAAACCAGGGTCTTATAATGGAAAGTGTCAGGCAATTACCAGTGACACTATCAGCCTGGCCTATAATAATATATATCTGTGAATTATATATTTATGTGAATATATATATATGTATGTGTGTGTGTGTTGTATATTATGGATCTACAAGAATTGCTCTGTATCTAAGGTTGCCATTTAAGTTCTACTATCAGCCTAATTAAGTGACATCTAAAATTCCTTAGAATTCTCCAAAAAACTCAAGTCCCTCCCTCCAAACCCAAGAAAAATCCTATTGGTTTCAAAACTGGCAGTTTAGATATGGAATTAAAGTAGTGCTTTTCTGTAGCCTTTGGAATAAATCAGTGTAGCAGTTCCTGAAGAATGATTCCCTTAAAATTGAGGTGTTAAACTCATTCCCAAAGTTAACAACTCCCCTCCCGCCCCATACCATTTTGGAGAAAACAAAATCAGAGAGAGAATCTACTTTAGTAGAAGCCTCACATAGTGCCCAGGCCCAAAATTTAGTTGACAAAAAATAACTGCAAAGAGCCATTAAAATTTGAGTAGGGCAGTAATATCACTAGAAACTGTTAGCTCTGGTGATTTTAATATAGTACATCAAAGGACTTCTGGAGACTTAAACTTTCTTTTTATTTTAAAAAAAGTAAATCTTTAGCCCTTTGCCAGAGAGAAAGCTCAAGTTAATACGTCATTGCTAGGCCTATCTGCGGAAAGACAGATTATTTTTTCCCATGAAAAGGATCACAAGAGATTTTTTCTCTACTGCAAAGGTCAGCAAGAAGAGACGGAAATTGCGTTCCCCCAATTTCCTTGCTCATCTGCGAACCTCCTGAGGTCCACAGGAAGGGATCCCTGCTGCAGACCTTAGTAGATCAGGAGTGAGGAAAGAGTTAGTTAAGGAGAGCAGGGCGTTGGGGAGGTAACATTGCATATACAGACCTCCTCTATACAGATCATGAAGTTCAGAGCATTTGAATGAAGACAGCAAAAAGTCACTGTGGTGACGAATCATTACTCTTATTATGAGACAGGTATGGGAATTATAAAAAACAATGGTTTGTGGTACACACTTTTAATTGCAAAGAAGGGAAAATGTTAGGCTGGCATTTCTATAAAGGCACAGTTAAGTAGTTTGGTTGCATTGTTGGAGAAAGTCAGCCTTAACTCTGAATCTCCTGAGTTTCTAACAATTAAGAGGGATTTTTTTTTTTAATTTCACTGTTCTTAAAAGGTAATATGCACTGTGATTACTGATATGTGCCTGCATCCTTAACTTCAACGGTAACATGTGATGGCAATGTGATGGTATTACGTTATCTTTTTGTAATAATTTGTAAAACTCACAATAAAATAAAGATCTTGAAAATGGTCTTCGTGTTGTCAAAAGCATCAACTTTGTTCTCTTGAAGATGCTGACTATAAAATAAACAGGGAAGTAAATTTAAACAAATCTTTGTATATGGATTAAACACATTTTTGTGGTGCATGCTATAGCTTTACAGTTTCTTTAGGCTCAAAGTGTGCCCATCCCTCCTGGAAATATCACTCCAGAAATGCAATTAATTGGTGGTTCTAGGCACAAAAAAACCAAAGGGCATGGAAAATATGTACAATATACTATTGTCCTAGTAGGTTTAGAGTTGGATTTTAATTCAAAATTAAGAACACTGGTTTACCAAGGATTTAAAAGGACAAAAGAGATAAGTCAGATTTTGATGTTTAGAAAGTCCCCTTTTTTGAGAGCAAATATACTTTTGCAGATGTTAAACAGAACATTTCTCAACAAATAAACCTCAGTCCAGAGGGATTTAGAAGTGCTGTTTTACTAGCAACTTTATATGAGTGGTCAGGCTATAAAAGCAGTAAATATGTCTAGTGCTTCATTTTTCAAAAGGACTTTATTTTTTCTCTCTCTCCCTTTGGATTGTGATGGTGGGAGAGAAAAGCCGATGTTGAAAACCCAGCTTCCATGAATGGATGTTAAATGATTAAATTAATCAGTAAGCATTCAAAAACAGATGACAAGGCATCCCAAGTATAAAGCTGACATATTTGCTGGGGACAGCTGGATGGAGTTGGGGAGTGTTAATAGATGAAGAAGCACTGTAGTGTTAGGTGTGGCTTTTGCAACAGGCTGAGTGGAAGAGTCAAAGGATAATTGGGACTGGACCTTCGCCTTGCACATCTGCCTGTCTTAAAATTGTGTCTTTCCACCACAATCAGTTGTCTGCCTATATTTGGTGTCTTTTCAACAGTCTGATAGTTAAGAGTATATTGTCAGTCCAAAAAGGCAGAAATTATTTAAACCATCCACACTGCTTGTCTAAGATTCCCAGCCTTTCCAAGTTCAGCTACTACTTAGTACCATGTATGTCAAATCAGGTTGGGTTTTTGTGTGTGTGGTCCTGGTTAGATCTGTGGATGCATGCTTTCCAGAAACCCACTAACAAAAACAAGCCAGGGGTGATTACATTACATGCAAATATAAATAGCAACTACATCACATAGTAGGGACATCTTGTAGGGAATTAGCTTCCACATCAGCTCAGCTGCACAATGTTTGCAAACTACTCTGAACAACCTCCCTGCAGCTTTGCTTGTTTTGAGTACAGCCAGACATAATGATGTTAATGACTGGAACCTGAGGCAAATTTTTCTCAAACAGAACACCTAGTTAAGATATCTTCTTTGTATTGCTGTTGATATTCTGGGTCAGCGATCACACATGTTTTATAGCTTGATTACCTGCAAGTTTCAACTCATTCTGAAGCTTAAGACCAAAAATGTTAATTGAACTAATAAAATACATACTCTGTATTTCACATTTTTTTTCTTGTTTGATATTTAGGACACCACAAACCTGCCCTCAATGCTGATCTCAATTTAGGGCCACATTCTGAGGCTTTAGCTCCTCTTAAGTAGCACCTGAGCCTGTCAGTGGATACCAGTGGTTTCAACATAAGTAGGAGTACCAGACTCTGTCTCTAAGTGAATTGAGTCACATTACCGTTGTCACAGTATCAAATATTCCCCCAAAATATTGTATATATATATGGATAAAAAGTAGTCCAAGCCATACAATTCAAATAACAGATTTGTTTCTTGCCATTGTAGAAATGGGGCTAACTATGAAACTTGGATCTGGGTTCTGTTTCTGAACCTCTCCCATCTCCTGAGAAAAGGTTTGGATTCATGGTTTTGTCCCATCTCTGATACATCTGATTTATAGTAATAAAAAGGGCATGAATGTTAAATTAATCCTACCAACGACCCTATGAGTCCAGTAATTTCCCAAAAGTGTGAGTTACAAAAGGAAATATTCAATAGTGGAAAAAATGAAGATCACTAATGCTTCCAAAAGTCATTTCTCTCTTTGAATCCCTTCATTGGCTCCTCCTCTACTCATCACATAAAACATAAGCTACTTGTCTTCTCTTCCTTTTATGACCTATCCCCACCCTACCTATCTTCTCTCATTTGCTATCGAGATCTTGACTCCCACCCCCGATCAGCCCATGCCAACCTCCATCTCCCATTTATTAAATTAATAAACAAGCATCTTTTTCCCCGTGCTGCCACTCACGCTTCATAGCAGCAACCTGTAAACATCTGTGGAGCTACCACTTTATCCTCCTTCTAACCCCGCCTTAAAAACTCTCCTTAGCCATGATGCCTAAAAAAAGCTTGACAATGGTTAGGCTCCTGGTGTGCTGAGACCACTGCCTATCCTGCTGACCAATATTGTCATCTTAGTTTTCTATTTATCCCTCCCCTCCCCCCATCTATCTGTCTGTTTCCAGCTGTTGTCTCGTGCCTTAGATTGTCAGCTCTTCGAGGCAGGGGCTGACATTTATGTTTTGTGCTTGTACAGCACCTAGCACAACAGGACTCTGGTTCATAGCTAGGGTACCTGGGCAGTATGATAATAGTAGCAAAAATACTAATCATTAAATAGTAATATATAGTTTGGCAATACTCCCAGAAGTGCACAGTCACCATCAATTTTTAAATTGATACCAATTAATGATCAGTCACAGTCAAACTCTGTTAGCTCCCTGCACAGCCTGCTGCCAAGAACCCTGGGAATAACAATACTCTTTCTATACGGTCCAATTAGACACAATTATTGTACACGCTACATGAGTGGTTCTGTTAAATCCACACTCACTGATGTGCAGTTAGTGGCCCCGTCATAGAAACCATTTTAATACTTACAAGAAATATTCCTGTCACTCCAGGAAGCTCATTCATGTGCTGTTTCTTCTTTTTTCTTTCCCCCTTCCTGTTTAAAAAAAGATAGTAAATTAAATACACCCCATCCCCATAGTAATGCAGCATACATCTCCCTAGTAGGACAAAAATAAGTTGGACAATGCACAAGTTAAGTTTTTGTGAGGAATATTGTCTTGGCCAGGTTTCTCATGTCATATGTAGTCGTTTCTTATTCATACTTATTTTGTTAAAAGTATATAAAATAAAAAATTTAATACTGTTTGTTATCCAGTATATTATACAAAACATAAGGCCAGAACTAAAGCTGGTATAAAATGGAATAACCCCATTGAAGTCACGAGGCTGATAGACTTCTGCAATGTTAAAGTTGTAGAGCTAAGATAAGAACAAGGGAACATACAAAAGTTAAGGTTCCTATAGCAAGTCAACACAGCCAGTCTATACAGCCTGTGGACGAGGTCCTCAAATGGTGTATTGTGGTCCTGATCCCTGACTGCGACCTCTCTTTCATCATAATATAAATAATTATATATTAGTGCAATTTTTTTCTATGTAATAAAATACAGTAAGTAGGTGGTCATCTGTCAGTATGAAATGTACTATTTTATTATTTACTTTGCAATATTTTTTCCTATACGATTATTGTGCTAGGCTATATATTGGCAAGAGTAAGCATTTTTAATATTTTGGTATCTTGATTGTCAAAATACAGATAAAAAGCCCCACTCTTTGTTATATACATATCATACACTTTGATGTAAAGATAAACATGTTTTCGTAATAATGTCAAATTAATGTTCCAATATGCATTAAATATTGATTTAGAAGCATTTTTCTAATAATTTAAAGTATTGCCAACTTTATCTGAAGGACTGAAAAGAAACTGGGGAAAGAAAAAGGTCCAAGAAGGGGAAAGAGAAGAAATACGTTAAAGGGTTTTTCTGTACTGTTTATCTCAGGGGTAGATTCTGATCTCATTTACAGCAATTTCACTGAAGTCAATGGGCCAGGGGCAGCAACAAAGATTAACACCAACTGAAGATCTGGCAATGAATTTACTCCTGGCTTATATTCCTGCAACTGAGATCAGAATATGGACCTCTGTGCTATTATAGTAATTCTAACTTTCATAGCACTGCAAAGATCAGCCAAAGAAATCATACATTTGGTATTTCTCTCATGCAAGAATAAGAGCACGTAGACGTGAGGGGATGGGTTGGCTCAAACGGGTGATGTAGCTGTCTCCTTGTAAAACCCTTTAGCACTTTCTGGTTTCAAACTGTTGGAATGCACCTGGTTTATATAAAATCCATCACTGTTTATTAAAAGGAAATTAGCTCAGCTCCAAGCCTCAAAGACACATTTGTCTCTGAACATGTTACTGGAATGAGGTATACATTTTGTTTCATCTTAAATGTGTCCACTAATTCCCAAAATAACAGGGCCCTTAACAATATGCTGCCAATGTAACACACACATTAGATGGCAATGCCTATAGTTAGAGTAGGAAGGTGAATACAAATAATAATTGTCCGAAGAAGAAAGATAATTTTTTTAAAAGTGGTTAAACAATGAAATAATGCCTTATTTTCAAAGAGCTGAGCACCTGCAGCTCCCATGAACTTTAAGGAAACTTATGGGAACTTCACCTCTGAAAATCAGGGCAATGTCAAACAGCTTATTAATTTGAAAAAAGGAATCATTAGTCTTTGGCAAAAACAACGTGGAGTCCTTGTGGCACCTTAGAGACTAACAAATTTATTTGGGCATAAGCTTTTGTGGGCTAGAGCCCACTTCATCAGATGCATGGAGTGGAAAATACAGGAGCAGGTATAAATACATGAACAGATGTGAGTTGCCTTACCAAGTGTGAGGTCAGTCTAATGAGATGGTATCCTGTTGTCAATTAAACTAAGGGAGGAAAAATAACTTTTGAAGTGGTAATGAGAGTGGCCCATTTCAGACAGTTGACAAGAAGGTGTGAGTAACAGTAGGGGGAAATTAGTATTGGGGAAATTAAGTTTAGGTTTTGTAATGACCCAACCACTCCCAGTCTTTATTCAGGCCTAATCTGATGGTGTCCAGTTTGCAAATTAATTCCAGTTCTGCAGTTTCATGTTGGAGTCTGTTTTTGAAGTTTTTTTGTTGAAGTATTGCCACTTTTAGGACTGTTATTGAGTGATCAGGGAGATTGAAGTGTTCTGCTGGTTTTTGAATGTTATGATACATTTGTGTCCATTTATTCTTTTGCGTAGAGACTGTCCAGTTTGGCCAATGTGCATGGCAGAGGGGCATTGCTGGCACATGATGGCATATATCACATTGGTAGATGTGCAGGTGAACGAGCCCCTGATGGTGTTGCTCATGTGGTTAGGTCCTATGATGGTGTCTCTTGAATAGCTATGTGGACAGAGTTGGCACCAGGGTTTGTTGCAGGGTTTGGTTCCTGGGTTGGTGTTTTTGTTGTGTGGTGTGTAGTTACTGGTGAGTATTTGCTTCAGGTTGGGGGGCTATCTGTAAGCGAGGACTGGCTTGTTCCCCAATGCCTGAATATGTGTGAAATTGACAAAGCCTTCCACCTGGGCTGGCAGAGAGACAGGGAGCTCAGGCACTCAGTCTGCCCTCACAGCTCCAGGAGCTGGAGCTATGGAGAGCTAGGGCACCTGGGCTCTTTGCCTCTCTGGCTCCCAGAACTCTCTGGGAAAGCTTTTGTCACTCGCCAACAAAACATGTTTGACCAGCTCTAATTGGTTCCCGTTCTTCAGTGTGTTGTGCCCATTTTAAATAGGGATGTCCATGCACTTTAAGAAGTGAAACTAGAAGTTGAAAATTAATGCTGAATAGACTTGTTTAAAGGTTAACGCATTCCTTACAAAGTTACATCTTCATTTGAACACTCAGGCCTATCCTGCAGCCATGGATGTCAGTGGAGTTTCTTGATTCACAAGAACAGGCCCAATGATAGTGAATGACAATGAAATAATCAAGACAATATTAACATAAATTCCACTTAATTGGGCACACACTGAGGACCAGATCCAAAGCCGATTGATGTCAATGGAAAGACTCACATTGACATCAGTGGTATTTGGATCAGACCCTAAGCAAGTACCAAGGGATTAAGTGGTGCTTTACCAGCTATTAAATAAGGATTCTATTATTATTGGTATTTGTAATGCAGAAAGGCTTAGGAGCCCTGGACATGGACTGGGACTCCATTGTGCTAGGTGCTGTGCAAACACAGAACAAAAAAGCTGGTCCTGGCCCAAAGCACTTATAAAACAAGGGACAACAGGTGGAGACAGGCAGACGGGGGAGCAAAAGCAAACAGTGAGACAGTGCTGCTCAGTGTGATACGCTGTGGTCTCAGCATACCAGCTGCCTAAACATTAACAAAGATTTTTATAGGCAGCAAAGCAGACCAAAATCCCAATTTCTGGCTTTGATACAGAGCGTGCCACATAAAGATTACAAGGAAAATAAAGACTATAATCTGTGACATGAGTAGTATTTTTATTGTATTCTTGTTTTCATTTTGTCTTTTCACAGTTTATTTTTAAATGGCCTCTTCGTGCCAGACCCTGTGAACAGACACTCCTGAGTAATTTTACTCACATCAATGGCCCTGCTGAATTACTTATGTGAGTCAAGTTGCCCCTATGCATAAGCAGTTGAAAGACCAGGTCCTTAATTGGCAGAGCTGTCTAAATTGGACTATAAAATATCCACCAGGATGTTCCAAATAAAGTGATTTCTCTTGTATGAGAAAAACAGTCTGAGTGCTGTGAATGTGCATTTCATGCTAATCTACCATTGACTTTCCCAGCTATTAACACTTTTAATGTAATGTTCTAGTAAGGAACTGTCATTTTGTCATTGATATGTGTGCTAAAGATGATGATAAAATAACTTGGAAATGAACAGGACAATGGCTTCCTGTTGGAAACTTAAAGCAATGTAGATTGCTTCAGTAGTTATCACAAATAAAAGCCATGATGCTTTTAATTTCAAAATGATAATTTCCTATCATTTCAATGAAAAAAATATGAGAGAAAATTTTAAAGCAGTAATGCACCTGCTTTCAGTTTGGAAAGCCACAATTGTCTTTCTAAAGCTCACCAGATACAATGGTGTTGAATGAGTGTTACAACATCACTGCCAGTAACTTTCCATAATATCGGTGGGCTTGAGTGTTGGCCAGGTTCTTTGCTATCCTCATTACTGGAGAACTGTATGATCCATTCTGAATACAAATATATTTGCAGGGCCATAAGAAAAGTATCCCACATTTCCAGCGATTTTGGACAATTTCTTGAGGAAAAAATCTGCCACTGATTTTTATACCTGTGTTAACTTATCATTTATCGATTGAAATATATAGCGTGTAGTTCTGGGGGTTGTTGCTGAAATGTATTGTACACAGTGTAGATTAGTCTGTGTTTACCATCCTTTTGACTTTTTAGTCATGTCCTTATGTTTCTCTGACCCTGAAACTGCTCTGTGTCTCAGGCTTCTGACCAGATTCATGAATGGCTGTAAGGAACAGGAGTGGCACGAATGGGAGAATCTGAAGGCTCTGCTCATATGTGAATCCAGAATTTTCAGTTCCATTAAAACTGTGCTGCTAATCACTAACCCATTCTTTTCCCCTTCCCTGCATTGTCATTTCTGTTAAATCATTCTTTGCTCCTTTCTCCTGATTTTAGTTCTTTCCCTCTCAGTATGTTCTTATCTCTTGCATAAAATTCTGCCCCCCGTTATCTTTCCTTTCTTGTTCGTTTAACACGTTTCTTTATCTTGTCCCCTTCTCTTTTTTCACTTATTTTATAATTTTATACATCTGTCCTTCAACATAGTATTTGAGTGATTCTCACATAAATAATTGGTAGAAATGGCAAAATTCCTAGTGCACTTAATGGAGTCTCTGTCACTTTACCCTTTTTGTTTTTCATTGTTCAGTTTTTATTATCTGCTTTTTGGTAGGGGCTTAAGAGCAGAAGGGGTGTCAGTGCAGTCAGGGTCATTTTTATGGTTGAGATGTATTTTCAAAGAGTTCTTTGTCCAGCCCTGTTTGAGAACTACCGGCTAATTAGTGGAGCTGATTAGACTTTTAGGTTAACCGGCTGGCATCCACCCAGGTCCCTAAAGGTTCTGGACCCACATTGCTTGTTGAAATGTGACTCTCTATCTTCTTATACATCTATTACAACTATTAAAAATAAAATAAAGAAAACCTATCACCCAAACTAAACTACTATTAATTAATTGATATAAAGAATACATCAATATAGCTATCAAATCAATAAATCAACAAGTTCAATATTGGATTGGAATTAAGTCATCAAAGTAGTTAAATTATTTTATTAACACACACACAAGCCTATTCTTATAAATTCAAGAAGGGATCTAGTTAGGTGTCTCTCCATTTGGTTATAAACACCAACTAAAGAATTGCATCAGTTCAATCAAATGTATAACTTGGAGATGGTTAGATAATAATTTGGTTTCAGTATTAAACTATTCAATATCTCTAAACCACCACCTCAGAGCCAATTATAATTCTTCCTCTTTAGTTTTAAATTCTTGCGTGGTTGCTAACCTGTTCCTCTCTTCCTCCTCCCCAAACAGAGATATTATAGAGGCTTTAACAGAATGCTTCGGGTAAGCAGAAGCTTCACAGCTCATATCTACCAGAAATTACTGGTGACAGATTAAAATCTTTTGGGATTTTTAAATACAGAACACACTTTAATGAGTATGTTTGAGACAATATTTTGGTCTGTTTAAAGCCGGGGAACTTACTTTCTAGCGATTTCCCGCATGTGGACTTTAGGGTGCTCAAACACACATGCATGCTCCCAACTATGCTTTCACAACCCTAAAATTAAAGAATACCAATAAGCTGAGACATCTCCCAGCTAACAAAAACAAAACGGCCTAAAACAAAATAAAGGAAAGATAAAACACTTATTATAACGCCTCCCACTCCTATTCGCTGTCCGAGTACGAGGCTGTCCAAGCTAGGGTAAGTCTGCCTCGAGACTTTTTACACAACTTTGGGAAACTGGACCTGACGTTCCTCAATGTGCTCTTCATTCTGTGCCAGTATGTATTCACCTCAGACCAGACCCACTCAGACAAACATGAGGAACAAAGTTTTTTATTCTGTAAGGAAACAGAACACGATTACAGTCCAGCAGCCCCCTCCTTGCTTGCTTGCCTTTTGTTCCCAGCTTCATTCAGTGTTAAAACTTCTTGCTGGGAGGGCAGAGAATATTTCCTGGCAGGAACCAGGAAATTCTCGCAACATGCAGCAGTTTGTAGTCTACAACTTGCTGTTACCGCTGCTAAAGCACATTGGACCTTGGGCTACATTATGATAACAGGGGATTGCAAACTCTTTGGCTCTTGAAGGTGTCTTGACTCTTATAGGGCAGGAGCTGAACTGTGGTCGAGGAGTCAGATGGTGATGTTCTGCTGCAACAGGGCTTCTCACCAGTGATATTTGTTCAGGTGCAGGGATACTGGTCAAAAGCATAGCTTGTCCGTTGATGCCTTGGCCTCTTTCCCCTAAGTTGACCATGCCTTTTTGAGAAACTGGAACTTAGAGGTGGTCAGGAATTTTCCATCAGAAGAGCATTCCAATGGAAAAAGCAGTTTCTGCAAAATTGAAATTTTCCAGAGGAAAAAATCAGTTTTGCGGAATGTGTTCAATTGTCTGTCAGGAAAATCAAAATGAAAAACTTTGTTTTGGGTCTGTTTAGCCCAAATCAGAATATTTCATTTTATTAAATGGACCCAACATGTTTCTAATCAATTAAAAAAAACAAACTGCATTTCCCTAGTGAATTACCTTATGGGATTTGTGGTTTAGGCTCCCATTGTTTCCTGTGAGACATTATTGCATTGTAGGATATGTAGCCTTCTAGGAGCCCAGGTCAGAGGAGACTACAAGTCCCATAAGGTAATGCATTAGGGAAATGTTGTTTCATGTTGACCTGACTCTAAAAGAATGTCTAAATGTTTCATTTTAATTGAAAATATTGAAACACAACATTTTGGTATTTCCAATTAGAATTTTTCTGGAATTTCCATTCCACCAAAAAATTAGGAATTTCAACTTTTTGTCCCTTTTCAGGATAAAAATGATTCAAATCTTGGAATTTCCCACTCGATGGAAATTCTAAATTTCGCTCAACTCTGCTGGAATGTCAGTCTTCCCTCAGGTGGCTTGTTGACCTGAAAGGTAAAATCTCTCAGCCTTACCCTTGATTCATTGATTTGCAAACTTCAATTACTTTGCCTTGCAGCACCTCCCTACAAAACTTTTGGATGAATCTGGTGCAAGGCCTACCTTGGAGCCATACGACTTGGTCCAATCATGTTCGAGTTTGGTCATCCTTAGCTAGTGGCAATTTTGGAAAATCACCAATTACACAATATAGAGATTGTAAGTATGTGAAATCCCTTTTGCCCCCCACAAAAAATCAAAAATCCAATGCAAGAGACCACGTTTGAGGAAGCTGACATGTTATCTGGGTGAAAAGGTCGTGAGATGACATTATATCAGTTGTTTACAGAAAGTTTGACACAAAAATCCTATAAAAATAGCTGGTTGCTAGGGTCACTCCACATTCATCTGAGAGCAAAATTAAAAACAAGTTTGGACATTTTATGACCAGTGTCATCACTCTTCTTGAAAATGAGAATTTTCAGTAATTTCTCTATTTTGGCACTGGGTTATAAGTCAAATAACTTTATCTTCTGGAATGTTCGCCTTGATAGGTTACTTTAAAACCTTGTTCTATCAAGATGAAACCATTTAAATATATATACATTACAGTGTATATAAGGTTTGTATTCCATATAAGCTATTTCTCTCTCATCTATCTTAATGATCTACTTCCATTCCTCACTACCTCCCTTGTCTTCTCAGACCGCTTCCTACTTCCTTTTCTTCTCTTGACTCTTAGGGTTGCATCCATCCAATGTTTAAATAACACTCTCTTTTTTTTATTATTCTCCATTTCCCATGATATACAAGTGCCAAATCTCTTGTTCTTGAACTTAACTGTAGATTAACACTCGTAATGAGAAAGCAATGACTGTCTTCAGGGGAAGCAACCTTAAAAATTCTTGCCATCTTTTTACTCATATAAATAGTCCTCAAGCTTGAATAAAGATTTTTTTTTTTTTGGCTGAGTAAAGGGTAGCAAGATTGTGTCCAGGTGTCTAATTTATCATCTGTTGTGCAGATAAAGGAATTCACATTCTCAGGTTTGTCAGCAGATACCTTTCATAAGAATGAAATCCATATCTTAAATACAGACAAATATCAGATATCCTCTTTGGCAGGCTTTGTTTTTGTGTCATATTTTCCTTATCTAGCATTTCCTTACTGTAAATAATTGCCTTGATATTTAGCATTTGCTGCTAATAAAATCTGTTTTTGCAATAACTTCTGCTGGCACATACTAGGATAGTAATCCTCGGGAACATCACTGTCAGCCTCATAGCAACAAACTGTGTTGTGGTAAACAGAGTGGCTTTCTTTCTGTTTGCACACTCAGGAGGAAAGGGAACTAACATTTCCTTTATGGGAAGGGCCATTAAGCTGTTATGTGAAGGGACGCAAGGGCTAGATAGAGGTGCTGAACTATCTATAATACTTCTATGGCTCCCATAGTATCTGGGCCTGTCACCATCATTAAAGTTCTTATTCTAACGACTCCCCTTGAGGTAGGGAAGTATTATTATTCCCATTTAACAGATGGAGACCTGAGACAGAGTCTTATGGGAGTTAGGTGCCTAAATGCCTTTGAGGCTCTGGGCCTAAGTGACTTGCCCAAGGTCACAGATAGAAAAGAGAATTGAACATTGGTCTCCTGAGACCAGCTGTTAACCAGTGGACCATCTTTCCATGGATGGGGAGAAGGACATTTCTGATTAATTCCCAGCCTGATGGAGCTATATTCTTCTGTTACACCTGGGCAAATCTGATGGGATTGTGTAGGAGTAACAGTGTAGAAGGTGGCTTGGGGAATGGAAGATGGGTCAAAAGGAGGAAGAATTAGGGAGAGAGGAGGAGACTGAAAACATAGAGAGATAGAAACAAGGGTCGAAACATAACTGGGTAAGAGTCTAAAAGAACACTAGAGCTGCACAGAAGTGACCCTCTCACAGATTCCATGACCTCCAATGCATGCGCCGTACTCTGATAGTTTCATAATGGGATTTCTGCTTTTCTGGAGCTGCTGCTTTTTTCTAATCTCCTGCACTTCCTGGTTTCTGTCTGATCTTGTTTAGGTCCAAACCGTGTCACTGAGGCACTGCAGAGATGCGCTGCCAAGTGGGGAGTTGGAGGAGGGATTATGCCTTTGGAACTCTGCAGCCTGCTCTGTGAACTGATGGAAAGGAGTATGGGGCTAGTTGCCTTTCATTAATAGGTGACAGTCAGAGACGAATCGTGCAGTCCATACATGGGTAAAACTCTCGTTGGCTCCAGTGGGAGTTTTGCTTGAGTAAGGACTGCAGATTTAGGTCCTAAAATGATATTTTATAACCAGTGGGTTAATAACATTTTTAATCGTGTAAATGATGGCTTTGAATATAAAATTATGCATTGAGTTTTAAAGAATAATATTGAAACCATCTTATAAATAAGTATAGGTTCATAGATATTGGGAATGCATTTTCAAACCTTGGGTGCATAAAGACGTGGCCTGATTTTCAACAATGCTTTGAATCAGAGCACCAACAATTCCTATTTACTTCAGTAAAATGTGTTGATTTCGGTATTGAAGGCCCAATCCTGTTCTTGTGGAAGGAGTTTTGCTGCTGACATAAAAGACCACAAAATTGGAATTAAGTGTTGAATGGGCCAAATTCTGCTTTAATTTACTGAGTTGAAAAATGAGAGGAAAAACTGATAAATATGAATTTAGATGCCTAGCGTTAGGCACTCATCTTTGGAAATATTGGCCCCCTTAGAAATCATACAAAGCCTGGGGAAAATTAGTACTTTGTAGAATATTGAAATACTATTTCTGTATATAACAGTAAATCCACTTCAGTGTCCTGCTTTTTTAAGAGTGGCTGAGTTTTACTCAGTCTGCTGCTCTTGTAGAAGCATGAAATAATCCTATCTGTATGACCTCTGGAGTCGAAACCTGATGTTTCCTTCTGTGATTAATTGTCATGGTTCAGAAGCCATGTTTTTTAACAAATCCCATGTTGCCAATATAAACCTGTGATCCAGCCATTCTTCTCATTGGGATTTGCCACTATTTTTGGTGTGTCTGCTTTTACCAGTGTCTCTGAGACTTGAGTAAATCATGTCCAAGAACAGGAAAAGGAAAGAAGTCTGGGCAAAATATGCACAGAAGTTATGAATCTGAACAAGTAGACAATGGAAGGCAACCAACATTTTTATTCCCTTAAACTGTTTTCTCATGTATCCAGTGCAGATGTAGAATGTTGAGAATTGAGAACATTGAAAAATTCCTTTAACTAGGCTTCCATACAATTAGACTTTGTTTGCTTCCTTTTCATTTTAGGAGCATTTTTAAAGTATACTGTAGGTGTCAAATGTGCTAATTCCCTTTATATCAACCATCCAACTTCAATCTCTGGCCTCTACAGCTCTCACACCAGAAGCTGGGTTACATCCGGTTAGTACCTGAATGACAGACTCAAGGAGAAAAATCAGGTTCTGCAGAAAGTGCTAGTAGTGATTCAGCAGGTGGCACTCTTCCCTTTGAATAGCTACTGAACCAGTGCTCCAGAGGCCAGTGTGGTCTGAAGAAGCAAGATGCTGTCTTTTGAACATATCATAAAACTTAGGTTCTGGCCACTTGTGCTCAGTTACAGATCCTGTAGTACTTTTTCCCACTGAAGGGCTCCAGCATCCTGGCCAAACTCTAACTTGACCAATTACTTTCTGTTGACTAGATTCCTCTGTAGCTCCTGTTGGATCACTATTTAATTCCTGTTCTGAACTGCTGTGCATTTTATGTTGCTGTGCATTCTGAATACGGTTCCTGTGTTTCACTCCATGACAGATTCGTTTTGTGTAGGAAAAGGGAGTCTTTAGATTTGAACGAAGAGAAGATGATGCCTTTGCAGATCAGAGGAGAGGGGATTTCATGCATAGGGACCGCATGGAGATGATTGTGGGTGTGGGATACATGGACAGAGCACTGAGGCTGCTCTGAAATGCCTTGAGAATATTTGCCATCCGCTAGAAACATAAATCCCCTTTTTAAGGGTTCATGAAAAGGATTAAAATCCTTTACTGAGATGTCCTTAAAGAGACACTCGGAGTACACAGTGTCGGATTAAGGCGGGAGCTTTAGGGGCTGCAGCC
The DNA here is from genome assembly GCF_002925995.2 of Terrapene triunguis. Classification (NCBI taxonomy): domain Eukaryota; kingdom Metazoa; phylum Chordata; order Testudines; family Emydidae; genus Terrapene; species Terrapene triunguis. Next base: position 20,851,557 of record NW_020664420.1, read on the forward strand.
CAGAGCCCCGGCTCAAGGGGGGCCCTGCAAAAATAAACCACAGGCAGTGATCTCCAACTCCAGGCAGCTAAAAGTCCCGCAGTGCAGCGGGGCGCTCAGGCAGGCTGCCTGCATGCCATGGCCCCACGCCGCTCCTGGAAGTGGCTGGCTGCTAGCACGTCTCTGTGGCCCCTGGCGGGGGCGGGGGGAGAAGCAGGGGAGGTGGCTCCGCACGCTGCCCCTGCTCCCAGCACCATTCCCACAGCTCCCATTGGCTGGGAACCGGCCAATGGGAGCTACGGGGGCAGCACTTGCGGGCGTGGGCAGCCTGAACAGAGGAGTCTACTCTTTCATTACGTGCATCCATGGCAGCACTTTGCCACTAGCCTGTCCACACACAGTAGAACCTCAGAGTTATGAACACCAGAGTTATGAACTGACCAGTCAGGCAGCAGCAGAGACAAAAAAACAACCAACCAAACAACAGTACAGTACTGTGTTAAATATGAACTACTAAAAAAAAAAATAGGGAAAGTTTTAAAAAAGATTTGACAAGCTAAGGAAACTTGTTCCATTTAAATTAAGATGGTTAAAATCAGCATTTTTCTTCTGCATAGTAAAGTTTCAAAGCTGTATTAAGTCAATGTTCAGTTGTAAACTTTTGAAAGAACAACCATGATGTTTTTTGTTCAGCGTTATGAACATTTCTCCATTCCCAAGGTGTTCGTAACTCTGAGGTTCTACTCTACTGACTTTTAAGAAAGGATAGGACAAGCGTTCAAGTGTGTATAGGAGGTCTTGTTACTGTATTGTTGCAGAGTTAAGGGCAATAAGAAGGAGTTTTTTAAGTATATTAGGAACACAAAAAAATTCCTAACAATGGTATTGATCCATTATTAGATGGCAATGGTAGAATTATCAATAATAATCCAGAAAAGTCAGAAGTGTTCAATAAATATTTCTGTTCTGTATTTGGGGGGAAAAGACGATGTTATCATGCCTTGTTATGATGATAACACTCTTTCCTTTCTACTAGTACTTCAGGAGGATGTTAAACAGCAGCTATTAAAGTTGGACATTTTTAAATTAACAGGTCCAGATAACTTGCATCCAAGAGTTTTAAAAGAGCTGGCCAAGTAGCTCACTGGACCTTTACTGTTGCTTTTCAATAAGTCTTGGCACATCGAGGAAGTTCCAGAACACTGGAAGAAAGCATACGTTGCATCAATATTTAAAAAGGGTAAACAGGATGACATGGGTAATGTAGGGCTGTTAATCTGACATCAATCCTGGGCAAGATAATGGAGTGGCTGATATGGGACTCGATTAATAAAGAAATAAAGGAGGATAATGAATATAATTAATGCTAACCAACATGGGTATATTGAAAATAGATCCGGTCAAACGAATTTGGGATTCTTTGGATGAGATTACAAGTTTGATCGATAAAGGTAATAGTGTTGATGTAATATATTTAGATTTCTATAAGGCATTTGACCGGGCACTGCATTTTGATTAAAAAACTCAATATAAACTTAACATGGCACACATTAAATAGATTAAAAGCTGGTTGATAAGTTGCAAAATGCAACTGTACATGGGGAATCATCATTGAGCGGGTGTGTTTCTAGGGAGGTCCCACAAGGATTGGTTCTTGGCCCTACACTATTTAACATTTTTAGCTATGACCTGGGAGAAAATATAAAATCATCATTGATAAAGCTTTCGGATGATGCAAGAATTGGGGGAGTGATAAATAATGAACAGGACAGATCACTGATAGAGAGTTATCTGGATCTCTTGGTAAACTGGGTGCAAGCAATGTGTTTTAATATGGCTAAATGTAAATGTATACATCTGGGAACAAAGATTGTAGGCAATCCGTACAGGTTGGGGGACTCTATCCTGGGAAGCAGTGATTCTGAAAAAGATTAAGAGGTCATGGTGGATAATCAGCTGAACATGAGCTCCCAGTCTGACGCTGTGGCCAAAAGGGCTAATGTGATCCTTGGCTGCATAAAGAGGCGAAGCTTGAGTAGGAGTAGAAAAGTTATTTTATCTCTGTATTTGACATTTCTGTGATTGCTGCTGGAATACAGAATCTAGTTTTGGTGCCCATAATTCAAAACGGATGTTGATATATTGGAGAGAGCTCCGGGAACAAACCAAGGGTATGTCTACACTACGAAATTAGGTCGAATTTATAGAAGCCGGTTTTATAGAAATCGGTTGTATACAGCCGATTGTGTGTGTCCCCACATAAAATGCTCTAAGTGCATTAAGTCGGCGGACCGCATCCACAGTACCGAGGCTAGCGTCGACTTCCGGAGCGTTGCACTGTGGGTAGCTATCCCACAGTTCCTGCAGTCTCCGCCGCCCATTGGAATTCTGGGTTGAGATCCCAATACCTGAATGATGCAAAACAGTGTCGCGTGGGGTTCTGGGTACATGTCATCAGGCACCTCCCCCTCCGCCAGAGCAACGGCAGACAATCGATTCGCGCCTTTTTACCTGGGTTACCTGTGCAGACAACATACCACGCCAAGCATGGAGCCCGCTCAGCTCAGCTCAGCTCACCGTCACCATATGTCATCTGGGTGCCGGCAGACGTGGTACTGCATTGCTACACAGCAGCAGCTAATTGCCTTTTGGCAGTAGACGGTGCAGTATGACTGGTAGCCTTCATCGGCGATCTGGGTGCTGGCAGACTTGGGGCTGGCAGACGTGGGGTTGCATTGCTACACAGCAGCAGCCCCTTGCCTTTTGGTAGAAGATGGTGTATTACGACTGGTATCCGTCGTCGTCGTACTGCAGTGGCTGAAACTCCGTATGTCCCCCAGTCGCTGCCTTCCCAATGACGATGATGGCTATCAGTCGTAGTACGCTATTTTCTGCCAAGCGCCCAGTATTTTCTGCCAAGCACCCAGAAGATGCCGAGGGCTATCAGTCATGCTGCACCGTCGTCTGCCAGCTTAAGATGTAAAAAATAGATTTGTTCTGTATTCATTTGCTTCCCCCTCCCTCCATGAAATCAACGGCCTGCTAAACCCAGGGTTTTGAGTTCAATCTTTGGGGGGGCCATTCTGTGTGACAGTTGTTTGTGTTTCTCCCTGATGCACAGCCACCTTTGTTGATTTTAATTCCCTGTACCTGTACGCCATGTCGTCACTCGCCCCTCCCTCCCTCCGTCAGATACTAGTTTCGCGCCTTTTTTCAGACCAGACGCCATAGCACTGGGATCATGCAGCCCGCTCAGATCACCGCGGCAATTATGAGCACTATGAACACCACGCGCATTGTCCTGGAGTATATGCAGAGCCAGGACATGCCAAAGCAAAACCAGGACCAGCCGAGGAGGTGATTGCAGCGCGGCGACGAGAGTGATGAGGAAATTGACATGGACATAGACCTCTCACAAGGCACAGGCCCCAGCAATGTGCAAATCATGGTGTTACTGGGGCAGGTTCATGCCGTGGAATGCCGATTCTGGGCCCAGGAAACAAGCACAGACTGGTGAGACCGTATCGTGTTGCAGGTGTGGGACGATTCCCAGTGGCTGCGAAACTTTCGCATGCGTAAGGGCACTTTCATGGAACTTTGTGACTTGCTTTCCCCTGCCCTGAAGCACCAGAATACCAGAATGAGAGCAGACCTCACAGTTGAGAAGCGAGTGACGATAGCCCTGTGGAAGCTTGCAACGCCAGACAGCTACCGGTCAGTCGGGAATCAATTTGGAGTGGGCAAATCTACTGTGGGGGCTGCTGTGATCCAAGTTGCCAGGGCAATCAAAGACCTGCTGATATCAAGGGTAGTGACTTTGGGAAACGTGCAGGTCATAGTGGATGCCTTTGCTGCAATAGGATTCCCAAACTGTGGTGGGGCGATAGACGGAACCCATATTCCTATCTTGTCACCCAGAGCACCAAGCCACCGAGTACACAAACCGCAAGGGATACTTTTCAATGCTGCTGCAAGCCCAGGTGGATCACAAGGGACGTTTCACCAACATCAACGTGGGATGGCCGGGAAAAGTACATGAAGCTCGCGTCTTCAGGCACTCTGGTCTGTTTCGGAAGCTGGAGGAAGGGACTTTCTTCCCGGACCAGAAACTAACCGTTGGGGATGTTGAAATGCCTATCGTGATCCTTGGGGACCCAGCCTACCCCTTAATGCCATTGCTCATGAAGCCGTACACAGGCAGCCTGGACAGTAGTCAGGACCTGTTCAACTACAGGCTGAGCAAGTGCCGAATGGTGGTGGAATGTGCATTTGGACGTTTAAAAGTGCGCTGGCGCAGCTTACTGACTCGCCCAGACCTCAGCGAAAAGAATATCCCCATTGTTATTGCTGCTTGCTGTGCGCTCCACAACATCTGTGAGAGTAAGGGGGAGACATTTATGGCGGGGTGGGAGGTTGAGGCAAATCGCCTGGCGGCTGATTACGCGCAGCCAGACACCAGGGCGGTTAGAAGAGCACAGCAGGGCGTGGTGCGCATCAGAGAAGCTTTGAAAATGAGTTTTGTGACTGGCCAGGCTACGGTGTGAAACTTCTGTTTGTTTCTCCTTGATGAACCCTCCGCCCCCCCCCACCCGGTTCACTCTACTTCCCTGTAAACCAACCACCCCACCCTCCTCTCCCCCCTTCGAGCACCACTTGCAGAGGCAATAAAGTCATTGTTACTTCACATTCAGGCATTCTTTATTAATTCATCACACAACTAGGGGGATAATTGCCAAGGTAGCCCGGGATGGGTGGGGGAGGAGGGAAGGAAAAGGACACACTGCAGTTTAAAACTTTAACTCTTATTGAAGGCCAGCCTTCTGATGCTCGGGCAATCATCTGGGGTGGAGTGACTGGGTGGCTGGAGGCCCCCCCACCGTGTTCTTGGGCGTCTGGGTGAGGAGGCTATGGAACTTGGGGAGGAGGGCTGTTGGTTACACAGGGGCTGTAGCAGCGGTCTCTGCTCCTGCTGCCTTTCCTGCAGCTCAACCATATCAGTTTGATGCTCCAGCAGCCGGAGCATTGACTCTTGCCTTCTGTCTGCAAGCTGACGCCACCTATCATCTTCAGCCCGCCACTTGCTCTGTTCATCCCGCGATTCAGCCCACCACCTCTCCTCTCGTTCATATTGTGCTTTTCTGTAGTCTGACATTGACTGCCTCCATGCATTCCGCTCTGCTCTGTCAGCGTGGGAGGACATCTGGAGCTCCGAGAACATATCATCCCGAGTCCGCCGTTTTCTCCTTCTAATCTTCACTAGCCTCTGTGAAGGAGAAACATTTGCAGCTGGTGGAGGAGAAGGGAGAGGTGGTTAAAAAAGACACATTTTAGAGAACAATGGGTACACTCTTTCATGTTAAATTTTGCTGTTCACATTACACAGCACATGTGCTTTCGTTACAAGGTCGAATTTTTCCTCTTATATTGAGGGCCTGCCAGTTTGGTGTGAGAGATCACTCACGCAGTGCCAGGCAACAGATTTCGGCTTGCAGGCAGCCATGGTAAGCCACAATCTTTTGGCTTTTTTAACCTTCTTAACATGTGGGAATGGTTTCAAACAGTAGCGCCCTCATTTCCCATACCAAGCACCAGTTGGGTTGGCCATTTAAAATGGGTTTGCAATGTAAAAGGAGGGGCTGGGGTTTCCGGGTTAACATGCAGCACAAACCCAACTAACCCCTCCTCCCCCCCACACCAAATTCTCGGGGATGATCACTTCACCCCTCCCCCCCACCGCGTGGCTAACAGCGGGAAACATTTCTGTTCAGCAGAGCAGGAACGGGCACCTTTGAATGTCCCCTTAATAAAATCGCCCCATTTCAACCAGGTGACCGTGAATGATATCACTTTCCTGAGGATAACAAAGAGAGATAAGGAATGGATGTTGTCTGCATGCCAGCAAACACCGGGACCATACGCTGCCATGCTTTGTTATGCAATGATTCCAGACTACGTGCTACTGGCCTGGTGTGGTAAAGTGTCCTACCATGGCGGACGGGATAAGGCAGCCCTCCCCAGAAACCTTTTGCAAAGGCTTTGGGAGTACATGAAGGAGAGCTTTCTGGAGATGTCCCTGGAGGATTTCCGCTCCATCCCCATACACGTTAACAGGCTTTTCCAGTAGCTGTACTGGCCGCGATTGCCAGGGCAAATTAATCATTAATCATTAAACACGCTTGCTTTTAAACCATGTGTAATATTTACAAAGGTACACTCACCAGAGGTCCCCTGTGTGCCCTCAGGGTCTGGGAGCACGCCTTGGGTGAGTTCGGGGGTTACTGGTTCCAGGTCCAGGGTGATAAACATATCCTGGCTGTTGGGGAAACTGGTTTCTCCGCTTCCTTGCTGCTGTGAGCTATCTACATTATCTTCATCCTCATCTTCCTCATACCCCGAACCCACTTCCCTGTGTGTTTCTCCATTAAAGGAGTCAAAGCACACGGTTGGGGTAGTGGTGGCTGCACCCCCTAGCATGGCATGCAGCTCCGCGTAGAAGCGGCATGTTTGCGGCTCTGCCCCGGACCTTCCGTTTGCCTCTCTGGCTTTGTGGTAGGCTTGCCTTAGCTCCTTAATTTTCACGTGGCACTGCTGTGCGTCCCTATTATGGCCTCTGTCCTTCATGGCCTTGGAGACCTTTTCTAATATTTTGCCATTTTGTTTACTGCTACGGAGTTCAGCTAGCACTGATTCATCTCCCCATATAGTGAGCAGATCCCATACCTCCCGTTCGGTCCATGATGGAGCTCTTTTGCGATCCTGTGACTCCATCACGGTTACCTGTGCTGATGAGCTCTGCGTGGTCACCTGTGCTCTCCACGCTGGGCAAACAGGAAATGAAATTCAAACGTTTGCGGGGCTTTTCCTGTCTACCTGGTCAGTGCATCTGAGTTGAGAGTGCTGTCCAGAGCGGTCACAATGAAGCACTGTGGGATAGCTCCTGGAGGCCAATAACGTCGAATTCCGTTCACACTACCCCAATTCCAACCTGCTAAGGCCGATTTTAGCGCTAATCCCCTCTTCGGAGGTGGAGTAAAGAAACCGGTTTAAAGGGCCCTTTAAGTCGAAAAAAGGGATTTAGCCGTGTGAACGTGTCCAGGCTTAATTCGATTTAACGCTGCTAAATTCGACCTAAACTCGTAGTGTAGACCAGGCCCAAGAGAATGATTAAAGGATTAGAAAATATGCCTTACAGTGAGGGACTCAAAAAGCTCAATCGATTTTAGTTTAACAAAGAGAAGGTTAAGGAGTGACTTGCTTTCAGTCTATAAATACCTACATAGGAAACAAATATTTGATAATAGATCCTTAGGCCTAGCAGAGAAAGATATAACATGATCCAATGGCTGGAAGTTGAAGCTAGACAAATTCAAACTGGAAATAAAGTGTAAAATTTTAACAGTTTGAGTAATTAAGCATTGGAACATCTTACGAAGGCGGTGGTGGATTTGCCATCACTGGCAATTTTTAAATCAAAATGTTTTTTTTTTTTAAAAAGACATGCTCTAGGACAGCGTTTCTCAAACTGGGGTCTGCGGACCCCTGGGGGTCCCCAAAGATACTCCTGGGGGTCTGCGGGACACACTGATCAACTCCTTCCCCCCTCCCTCCCTCAACTCCTCCCCCACCCTCACAGGTGCTGGGAGGGAGGAGGAGGAGCAGGGACCCTAGGTCCACACCGTTCCTGGAAGCGGCCAGCACGTCCCTGCAGCCTGGGGGAGGGAGGGGGTGTCTCCGCGCGCTACTCCCCAGCCTCAGCGCCGACTCCACAGCTCCCATTGGCTGGGAACTGCGGCCAATGGGAGCTGCGTGGGCAGTGCCTGTGGGCAGGGGCAGCGCACGGAGACCCTCTGACCCCCATCCCCTGCCTAGAAGCCGCTGCCAGAGGGATTGCCAGTCGCTTTCGGGAGCTGCCCGAGGTAAGTGCCGCCCCCCTCACTCCCTCCCGCATCCCAACACCCTGCCCCAGCCCAGAGCCCGCACCCAAACTCCCTCCCAGAACCCACACCCGCACCAAAACTCCCTCCCACACCCCTCACCCCCTGCCACACACTACCCCCCGCCACAGCCCTGAGCCCCCTCCTGCACCCAACTCCCTCCCGCATCCCCTCCCACACCCCCTCCCGCACCTAAACTCCCAACCTAGAGCTCACACCCCTCACTCCCTCCCGCACCCAAACTCCCAGCCCAGAGCCTGCACCCCACACACCCCCTACCCAAACTCCCTCCCAGAGCCTCCATCCCCTCCGGAACCCCAACCCCTTGCCCCAGCCTGGTGAAAGTGAGTGAGGGTGGGGGAGAGAGAGTGATGGAGGGAGGGGGGATGGAGTGAGCAGGGGCATGGCCTCGGGGAGGGGGGTGGGAAGGGGCGTGGCCATGGGGAAGTGGGAGGGGCAAGAGCTGAGCTGGGGAGCTTGGGGGTCCCTGAAAATTTTAAAGTCAAAATGGGGGTCCTCGGTTGCTAAAGTCTGAGAACCACTGCTCTAGGAATTATTTTGTGGAAGTTCTATGGCCTGTGTTATACAGAAAATCAGACTAGAGGATCACAATGGTCCTTTCTGGCTCTGGAATCTGTGAATCTGTGAATCTGTGAAATGACTCAAGACGTCCCTTCGTCCCACTATGCAAAGCTACAGGGCTGGATTCCAGCCTGGAACTCTCTTGAGTATTTGGGTGATTGCCTAGCTAATGTACCAGATGCAGCTCCATTGCCCCAAGCTCGTTCTGTGGGATTGGGGATCCCCGGTCACTCTGCACGTATGCTGTGGTAATGCATCAAGCCCCAAGCAGCACATGCTGCTCCTGTATGAAGCAGCAGCAAGGAACACTCCAAGTGGCAGGATGGATTGATTTAAATCAAAGCAATTTAAATCACTGATTTTACTCATGATTTAAATCAACAATCAGGAAATCTTGATTTAAATAATCTATTTTAATTATATTTTGCATATGTCCTCTTTAGTTATTTTCTTAAAGCTTGATTCTCATACTGATTTGCAACTAAATATAGCCTTCACACTAAATCTGGTGATTCTTTTTGCTAATCAGGAGGGTATACCTTATCTATACGTATTTATTTAAGCAATTATATAGCTTTACTCCCATTTATTGAGATTCTTATTTTTTACCTTTTTTATGTTAGAAAATGGGGAATGATGCATTTTTTTTACTAGATTATTATTAATTTTTTACTTCTGATTTGTGCCACGCTCTATTTGGATGGAAATTCAAATTCAATTACAAATGCACAAAAGCAGCATTTTTTATTTAAAACCCCCTAACTTTACTATGCTGAATAAATAAGAAAAAAAGTTTATCAAAATGTTTATGAAAATATGTTTTGCATTTAAAACTAACTGATTTATTAAACAAAGGAAGTATTATCTGTAGCTAGTGAATTGAACTGATTATTTCTCATCACTATGTCCTTCAAGATTTTGGAGACAGTAAATTTCATCCTCTCACACCTAGTTTTTCTTCATAGATTGGAAGAGGAAATCAAGCTTGCCTGCTTTTTTCAACTCCCAATCACTTTCTCAATTTTGAATGAACTAGTAATTGAACTTAAATATCTGAATATGCTGAAATGAAGAAGATATTCTCTCTGCACCTGCAGAGGAGGCTGCTGCTGTAAAAAGCTGGTTTAGCACTTCAACAAACCAGTTGCTTAGCCAGAGACTTTCACCAGCTCAGTGCTTTGATGTTCTTTAAAACTTGGCAGCAAACAAGTACGGCTTAAAATAATTTAAATTAAATAAAACATATTAATATATTATAATAAGGTAAGGCCTTAGCATAGATTGTCAATTTCAAGTGTAATTTTAAAGTAGGTTTATTTTTTAAAAAGTAAACCTGTAACTAGTTCAAATAAAAAAATACTTTTTTTTTAAACAAATCTTTATCAGCCCTGCCATGTGGCCAGAGAGTGATTCATTGATACTTTAGCTCATTTTAAAAAGAAATCTGAAGCCTCCACATTGTAGTTAGCAAAGTAAGCACACAACTTTATGTTCTAATTACTGTTTCAGTGTTTACTCTTGTCTTCTGCATTCTCCAACCCAATCTGATCTACAACCTATTGTGGTTATTGTCCTTATTTTGCTTGTAAGCTCTTTGTGGCGGGGGCTGACCTTCATCTGTTGTTTGTATAGTGCCCAGCACCATCAGACCCCAGTCCTGATTGGAGCTTCTGCATGCTTCTTGGATACAGAGAGTAATGAATAAGGTTAGTTCAGTCCCCTAGCCACCCGGCATCATCCTGCTGGAGATTGGGGCTCACACTGCTGTTACCCATATAAAACGTCATTGACAGAAGTGGAGTTACAATGGTGAATGTGGCAGCAGAATTTAGGCCAGTGTGTGGTGTATGGCAATGTAATGACTTCCAACATACCTGTAGGGTCAATTACTCACATCTAAATGAAATCTGCATCAGATGTGTCTTGGGACAATAGAAATCTTTCATGACCAAAAATGTATGGTTCTCATGTTGATTTGCCACGGAATCGAAACAAAACAGAAAAGTGTTGCCAACATGTATGATTTCTTCAAGTCTTACACTCCTGGGTGTGAGATGATCAGCTTTTGGTTTTTTTAAATAAAGTAAGTTTTGAGCCCGCTTGGTTGTGGAGGAAAGTTTGAAAGCATGACCCGAGTGCTGTCCAAAGGCTCAGAAACAAGAAGGTGAATAACAAAGAGTCCTCAATACGTTATTTAAAAAAACCCAAAGAACAACAACAACCCCACCATGATTTTTAAGCCAATCCCATGATTTCTGAACAACTAACTCAGTATTTTTGAATGATTGTGGTTGCCAGTATGGACAGAATGAAGTATATGATCCAACAAAGAGGTATTCTCATAACTAGTGCTTAACACTGGAAGGAACTTGTGGCTAGCATGACTGGTTTATTGTGAATGCTAATAAAATCTTTAATATGAATTATTTTTAGTTGTGGAAAAAAATCTGGGATCTCCTGTGTCAAGTGGGAACTTTTCCATGATGAATTACACTCACATTTTTTTCCTTTTCTTTTCCATAAATTGTACTTTTGTGTTATTTGCAACATATTCTTCTATTGCTTAGTATCATTCATCCAGTACTACTGGGCATAGTAACTGTTAACAGCCAAAGCCACTTTCCCATTTTCAGCAATAACAGTAAATACCTTTGAGGAAGGTTCTGGTAATAGCTAGAATCCACACAAATTATAACTCCTCTCAAGTGGTAATTTGTGCTGCGACTTTTCTAGGGTCACTTTTTTTGGTTATTCCTGAATAATGTTACATTTATCTGTTTTTTCATTCAGTAACATTTTCCCAAGCCTCACAACGTCATTACTGTTGAGGTTGAACAAGTAGTAAAATTTCTGCCACAAAGAGTAAATTACTTGTAAATAGTTCTATTTTCTCCTGGCAGATACCTAAATTAAAACCTGTCTACACAATAGGCTACTATTCTAATGTGTTTCTCTATCATCTGTTTCTATTCAATATAGCAGTTGATCAGGTTGTTCTTCTTTATATGGGGGTGTGTCTGTGTGTGCACATGAAAAGCACTCAGATGTTTTTAATTGTTCAGTGTAACACCTAGGCAGTGAGATATACAATGGAGATGAAAAGAATGTAAGAAACCAGGCCCAGATCCTCAAAGGTATTTAGATGTCTAACTCCCATTGGATCTGGGTCCTAGATCGTATGGTGATGGGAACAGTATAGAACATAAATTCTTAAAACATTCTTTTGCTGTTACTGGCTAGAAGCGACAACAAAGTACTTGGTAGCTTGCCAAAATCTTATTGATTATTACTGTTAATTATTAATATTGTTTATTAATTTTAATTGCCATGGCATATGCAATGTGCCTTACAGAAACAAAAAAGACCTGGCCTTGGGGAATTCACATTGTAAAGCCCCAATCCTGATTAAAAACTTACACACGTGTAATTTTACTATCATGAGTAGTCCTATTGGAATTCATGGGCTTTTCATATTCATAAAGCTAAGCACATGCCTAAGTCTTCGCTGGATCAGGGCCTACATGCAAACATGACAACTAGTCAGGATCATACATAAAAAAGTAAAAAAGGGAGACAAGAAGATAAAAGTTACCATAGATCATGTTGTTTCTCACTAATGCGTGTACATATCTTGAATGAAGTATTAAATTATAATAATAGAATCATAGGACTGGAAGGGACCTCAAGAGGTCATCTAGTCCAATCCCCTGCACTCAGGCAGGACTAAGTATTATCTAGACCATCTCTGACAGGTGTTTGTCAAACTTGCTCTAAAAAATCTCCAGTGATGGAGATTCCACAACCTCCGTAGGCAATTTATTCCAGTGCTTAACCACCCTGACAGTTAGGAAGTTTTTCCTAATGTCCAACCTAAACCTCCCTTGCTGCAATTTAAACCCATTGCTTTTTGTCCTATCCTCAGAGGTTAAGAAGAACAATTTTTCTCCCTCCTCCTTGTAACAACCTTTTATGTACTTTTAAAACTGTTATCATGTCCCCTCTTAGTCTTCTCTTTTCCAGACTAAACAAATCCAATTTTTTCAATCTTCCCTCATAGGTCATGTTTTCTAGACCGTTAATCATTTTTGTTGCTCTTTTATGGCCTTTCTCCAATTTGTCCACATCTTTCCTGAAATGTGGCACCCAGAACTGAACACAATACTCCAGTTGAGGCCTAATCAGCGCAGACTAGGGTGGAAGAATTACTTCTAATGTATTGCTTACAATACTCCTGCTAATGCATCCCAGAATGATATTTGCTTTTTTTGCAACAGTGTTACACTGTTGACTCATATTTAGCTTGTGGTCCACTGTGATCCCAGATCCCTTTCTGCAGTACTCCTTCCTAGGCAGTCATTTCCCATTTTGTATGTGTGCAACTGATGGTTCCTTCCTAAGTGGAGTACTTTGCATTTGTCCATATTGAATTTCATCCTGTTTACTTCAGATCATTTCTCCAGTTTGTCCAGATCATTTTGAATTATAATCCTATCCTCCAAAGCACTTGCAATCCCTTCCAGCTTGGTATCATCCACAAACTTTATAAGTGTACTCTCTATGCCATTATTTAAATCATTGATGAAGATATTGAACAGAACCAGACCCAGAACCGATCCCTGCGGGATCCCACTCGCTATGTCCTTCCAGCACGACTGTGAACCACTGATAACTACCCTCTGGGAATGGTTTTCCAACCAGTTATGCACCCATCTTACAGTAGTTCCATCTAGGTTGCATTTCCCTAATTTGTTTATGAGAAGGTCATGTGAGACAGTATCAAAAGCTTTACTAAATCAATATATACCATGTCTACCGCTTCCCCGCTAGCCGCCAGGCTTGTTATCCTCTCAAAGAAAGCTTTCAGGTTGGTTTGACGCGATTTATTCTTGACAAATCCATGCTGACTGTTACTAATTACCTTATAATCTTCTAGATGTTTGCAAATTGATTACTTAATTATGTGCTCCATTATCTTTCCGGATACAGAAGTTAAGCTGTCTGGTCTGTAATTCCCCGGGTTGTCCTTATTTCCCCTTTTAAGATTGGCACTATATTTGTCAATGTTAATATGAATATTAATGTTAATAACTGTTACTTATTAACTCGCCTTTCATAGGTGACACAGCAGATGTGATTATACAGTAAAATTGTTGATCTAAGGTACTTATATGGCCCCCATCACTGTGATGTCTGCCTCACAATCTTTACAAGTATTTAGCCTTACAACACCAATTCTGTGATTATTGCCATCTTATAGAGGGGGAACTGAGGCACAGAGAGCGACTTGCCCAAGGGCAAATAGGAAGCATGTGGCAAAGCAGGGAATTGAAACAAGGTCTTCTAAGTCCTAGGCTCTGGCCCTAACCACTGAACTATCCTTTCTCTCTTGATGAGCATCATGCTAGTTTTTCCTGCATTTCTGGAGCAAAAACAATTTGTCCTTATGGGCAGCAGGGAGATCAGCCTCCAGAAATGTGAATAGAATTGTAATTACAGTATTTGCCCAGAAGGATCCTCTCAACACACCATGATAAAAATGACCAGTACACGATATTAGATCAGTGTGTTCCAAAACATTCACTATTGGCCAGACTCTCAAACTATTATTTTTATTATAAAAAGCACTTTGATCCAACCAAGGCCCCTCTCTATTTATTTAAAAGACAAGGGCCTAGATCCACAAAGAGTTGTAGCGCTGAGTGTTACAGCACCTACAAAGCTACAGGGACAATACTGCGACCCAGAAAGCCTGAATTAGGTGTGTAGGCTCCCTATACATTGAGGTAGACACCTAAGGATATGATCCACAAAAGCCAGCATTCCATGTGGGGAGCTGCCTAAGCTAGCCAGTGGGAAATGCTGAGGAGAGGGGTATGTCCTAAGCCCCACCCCTCTCAGAGATGTGTAGAGCCCTCCCTGCAGCCCAGACATAGGCATATATCTCTGCTACTGATCCACAACTGGGAACCCCTTCCCTGGAGTTAGGCAGCTTGGACTCCTAAGCAGCAACCACCACCTTATAACTTTTAACCCAATTGTTAGAGCACTTATCTGGGATGTGGGAGACCAAAGTTCTGTTCCCTTCTCTGCCTGAGGAGAGGGAGCGGATTTGAACAGGGGTCTCTCACACCTCTCAGGTACGTGCTCTAAGCCACTGAGCTGTGGGATATTCTGATGTGGGGATCCCTCACTCTCTCCTGTTGAAGCTGTTCCACTTTGGCTAAATTATTAAGGAGTCATTGGGCCAGAGAGCAAGAGACTCTGTAGCCCAATGGTTAGAGCACCCATCTAGGAGAGGGGAGACACAGTTCTCCTGCTCCCATGGCTCTTTCATTATGTGTACACAGTGAAACAGCTTCAACAGCAAAGAATGAGGAGCCCCACATCAGAATATCCCATCTCTCCTGAGAGATGTGGAGTCCCGTGTTCAAATGAAGCTGTGAATGCTCTAACCCTTGGAATAAAAGTTATAAGGTCATCACCTCCTCCAGCCAGCTTTTGAAAGGGACTGATCCAGCAAGCAGCCTCTAAGCACACCTATCAATCGGGCCCCACACAAGAGTTAGGCAGGTGAACACCCGTCTTCCCCTGGTTTGTGGATCAGTCTGGGGCAGTGGTTCCCAAACTTGTTCTGCTGCTTGTGCCAGGAAAGCCCCTGGCGGGCCAGGCCGGGTTGTTTACGTGCTGCGTCCGCAGGTTCGGCCGATCGCGGCTCACAGTGGCCGCGGTTCGCTGCTCCAGGCCAATGGGAGCTGCTGGAAGCGGCAGCCAGTATGTCCCTCGGCCCGCGCCGCTTCCAGCAGCTCCCTTTGGCCTGGAGCAGCGAACTGCGGCCAGTGGGAGCCACGATCGGCCGAACCTGCGTACGCGGCAGGTAAACAAACCGGCCGGGCCCGCCAGGGGCTTT
The DNA here is from genome assembly GCF_002925995.2 of Terrapene triunguis. Classification (NCBI taxonomy): domain Eukaryota; kingdom Metazoa; phylum Chordata; order Testudines; family Emydidae; genus Terrapene; species Terrapene triunguis. The sequence goes on from NW_020664420.1 coordinate 20,866,959, forward strand.
CCCTGCACAAGCGGCTAAACAAGTTTGGGAACCACTGGTCTGGGGCTTAGACAGGAGATAGATCTCCAGACACCTACAGGCCAGGGAGGCTGCAATGTACATAGAGCCAGGAACTAGACACCTAGGAAACTTTTACTGAAAGTAAAAGCACCTACAGGGTTTGGCTATAGTTGAGGGGGGTGTTTGTGTCTTGCAGCAGAGCCTAAAACTGGGACTTAAGGGCCTGAATCTAGGGGCTAGGTGCCTATATATGTCTGTGTGATCTGGGCCAAGGGGTCAAGTTCATCTCTCATGTAACTCCATGTAGGTATTAAGTGAGACCATGACTGTTTGCTCATGTACTGCTGATGAGTCTTGGAGATTTCCCCCAAATCCCTAGGACACTGGAGAATGACAGGTCCAAAAACACAGCTTCTAGAACACAACAAGTGAGTCTGATTCAGACAGCCTTAGATTTCAATAGAAATTGGCTGACTCAGGATCAAGCTCTATATATAAGGCAAAGAAGCAGAGGGAATTTATTTTGTTCACCAGTCTATCTGATTTACTGTACCCTAAGACTTAAAGGCAGTGAATCAAGATGCCGTACCAGTCCAGACAACTGGCGTGTGTGGGTGGGTGTTTGCGTAGCAACATATTACAATGTGATGAGAGGTAGAGACAGGATGTACAATACATTTTTAACATATGCTTCACAACCAGATGGTGAAACAAAAGCTTTTTATAAAGCAGTTACGTTGCTTTGGTATTCAAACCAATACGAATATGGCCATGCTAATTTATTACCCCATCCCGTGTCTCTGCATACAACTCTAATGATCACTTTAAATTCTGAATAAACAAATCATAAATATTTCACAGGAATATCTGGATCTGAAGTGCAAATTCAGGTTAGCCACTGCAATTAGGAAACAGTTACTTAGTTACTGAACTAACTACAAATAAACCTGGATTGTTGAGACTTTATCGACACAACAACACTAGTGTGCTTGTTTGGCATTTGTTTTTTTCCACCCAGAAATGTGTCCCCTACCTGGAAAACAAATGGATCACTATATATTGTATATACATTGAAGCCGGTGGTCTTAACAAGTTTTCCCATAGAATCAGGTTGAACAGGATCTGTGCTGCCAAGCTTGTTTAGAGAGTTTTCAACTCAAAGAACCTTCTAGAGAAAAGAAATATTCATTTAAGAGCAATGTTGCAGTTAATAAATATTTCTTGTTTTTATGATGATCATATGATGATCTGGTAGCACCTCATATGTGTTACATGATCTCCTCACACAGGAAGGCACCATCTGTGCCCTAAAGAGCTATCAGTCTAACTAGCATACCCAAGAAGGAAACAATACAATCAAAATATACAACTTTGTATATATTTATTATTAATAATTATTTGTATTATGGAAGCACCCAGAAGCCCCAGTTGAGGTCAGGGGCCCATTGTGCTTGGCTTTCTAAAACACATGGTGTCAAACAGTCCCAAACATAAATAGGCAAGACATACAAAGGGTAAGAGGGGAAACAGAGCTAGGAAGTGATTTGCCTTAGGCCATGCGTAGGTTAGTGGCGGAGCAGGGAAATAACCCAGGACTCCTGGCTCCCACTGCAGTGTCCTGTCTACTAGACCATGCTACCTCCCCTACATTTGCAATGTACGTAATCTCTTCTTAAAAGTGCACCTGGCCAAAACTCTTAGCCTGACATTTTACCTGTCATGTGTCATCTTACAGTAGCTTGCAGAATTGGAAATATTAAGAATGTTCTTATTTTATTTGTGCAATATCTTGCAGCAGGGCATCTACAGTAACAAACCATAAGAAAAGCAAAGGTTTCATTAGTGCTCATCTGTGCATCCTAGGATGATGATATAGCATCAACCACTAGCACCCTTATAATTGAGAAACATCTGTGTTTCCATCTAAATCATATTATAGAAATACAACTATCACTCCAGTTGTCTAAGATAATCTTTTTGCTATGAGTTCCATGAGGACTCTGCATACTTTAAAAATACTTTAGGTGAAATCCTGGCCCCACTGAAGTCAATGGAAGTTTTGCCATTGACTTCAATACAGTCAGAATTCCACAACTTACATTTTAAAATTATCAAAATAATTATTTAGATTTGTTTGTGGAAACCCTTTAGAATTCTCCTATGGAGCAAGACTATTATTTTATACATCCTCATGACATCAGACTCAGAAACATTCATCTTCACTCCAGCATTCTCCTATGCTGAGGAGGGATAGCTCAGTGGTTTGAGCATTGGCCTGCTAAACCCAGGGTTGTGAGTTCAATCCTTGAGGGGGGCCACTTAGGGATCTGGGGCAAAATCAGTACTTGGTCCTACTAGTGAAGGCAGGGGGCTGGACTCGATGACCTTTCGAGGTCCCTTCCAGTTCTAGGAGATAGGATATCTCCATATATTATTATTATTATTATATGGGGTTCTGTGAAAGATCGCAGAAAAGGATTTTTAAAATGGTACAAATGAATGATAATGAGGAGGGACCCTCGTATGTTTTTCTTGTTACTGATTTGACTTTTGCACAACCTGATGCATGATATTAACTGCTAACAAATATTGTTGCATAAAATGAAAAAAAATTCCTTCACTTTGAAGCAAAACATGTGAGTTTTTAAATCTGCATCCAAAAGATGTTGCTAGGCGAAAAGCTCAATACACCAGAGATCCTTGTTATTTGAAGCACCAATACTGATAGCAGTGAGGCTGAGGATCACTGACTTGACTGGCAAAGACATTGCTTGTATAACTGAAAGAAAAACTGTGAGGATGCCATCCTTCCTGGAACTAAGGTAGACATAAGTGAGACCAGCTTACTGTTGCCGGCTGTGCTGCTGTTTCAACGATGAGTTGTGTAGGATTGAATGAGCGACAAGAGACAGTTATAACAGTTAAGTGTCAACCACATAGTGCAACCTTTCAAGCAAACTCAGAGGTGCACTTCTAAGCAATGGCAGGTTTCACACTTTGCAAAAGCAGTTTCAGCATGGGCTTCATGGTGACAAACTAACATGCTCAAGAAAATAAACTGACGTGAGGAATTATTATCCCTGATATCAAACTTCTTACTACTCTTACTTACACGCTCATCAAAAAAACTTACTGTAGCCATGCAGAAATCCAGTAGAGTTATAAACATGGAAATGTTTCCAAAGCTCGTGCTATATATGGCCTATGAAAATGGCTTATTAATACAACTGGTGTTTAAAAAATATGAACATTTCTCCAAAGTTTTGCGAGAGAGAATAACCAGAAACCGACATGACTACAACTACACTCAAAAGTTGTAGTTGTTACTTTTTAATCAAAAAAATCAATTTTTTGATGAAAATGTCTAAAACTTGACATTCAGAAAATGTCAACTAGCTCTACTTAAGACACTCTCACAGTCATTCAAATTTATTTAAATATATTAATCCAGCCATCACCTAAGAATTACCTATTCTGTCTATAAATTCATAGAATAGATTTCAGCAGCGCTATCATGAACCATATGATCATATGTGAATTAACTAACCAATGTTTCCTCCCTATACGATCAAAATGCATATAACATGTGGGGGGAACTAGAGAGAACCAGGTGGAGTATTTGTTTTGCTTCAGTTTTGATCTGATGATAGAGAATTCTTCAGTATTAAACCAATACAAGACAGATTTTGCTTTTCCTTTAGTTGTTAAAGTTGCTCAGAGGGATAGGTTTCCATTTCCATGCCCAGATGGCTTTTGTCCCATACAGTACCCACAGCCATGACTGGCCCACAGTAATTCTGCCGCATTGCCATCCGTCTTGAAATTAATGGCACAATCTCTTTGATGGGTCTATTCCACACTTGCCAGATTTGACTTGCAAAAGAAATAGAAAACCTTGTATAATCATACTGTGATATCACGGCATCATGAAGTCGTATTGAGGAATCAGGATAAGAAGATAAAATGATGTTGCATCTTCCCATTCTACTGGTTGCTTGAACATATGGTGACATTACTGTGCTGAGTGGGTTGGATTTGGGGCCTTAATAAGATTATACAAACTGCTACCTCAAAACTAATAACCCAAGCCCTCCCTCAATACATCAGGAGCTAAGAAGTACAGTAGGTATAATAATATCTCACCTTGTATCAGGAAGGGCTGGATATCAAATTAACTATTTATTTAGATTTAAATCGTAAGCAAGATGCCTATTGAAGGCTCTAGGTGCCCTAACACAGCATTAATAATACAATAAAATCCCATCAGTATTAAAATAATCATTTCAAGAGGCTGCCAGCCAGCCAGACACCTACACAATCTCCTTTCCACCTTTTCATCAGTCTGGCAAGTACACCCTCAGCTCTCTCCAGAAACTCAATTAAACTCTTTTGCAGCATGTCTGTAAAGTTACAAAGTCTAATTTTGGGCCAAGGGAGAGAGCAAATTCCTGAGTCCCACAGCCCTCAATAAGAATGCCCTGCCAGCTGCCGCATCTCTTATATTCCCAGGGCTGTGTGTGCTGGTTTCCAACCATTAGTGAGAATATTAATGCTGCTACAAAGCCTTTAAAAAGAAAAGCATGGGCAGTAAAGCCTTCCCTCAAAACCACATCATCTCAGATATCTACCAAAATTGGCCAACAGACAATAGATAGGGTGAGGGGAGTCATGAACAGCTGAGGTGCATTTGTGCACTTTTAAAAAGAGATGCACTTGGCCAAGACATAAAAGAAGTATAATAAATGAGAAGACAGCTAGCTAGATAGATTTAATCTATATTATATAATAATGTCTTTATACTTTCATGGCACCTACAATCTAAGATTTTCAACATACTTTGCAAATATCAATTAATTTAACTCCACAGCTCTGTATGTTAGGCAAGTATTTTTTCATCCCCATTTTTTACTGAGCTATCTGAGGCATAGAGAGATTAACACCTCTACTTATGCTTGCCTTGATTTCTGTGTGTCTAACTCTGATTTTCAGAGGTGCTGAGAACCCACAACTCGAACTTCCCCCATCCTTTCGGGAAATCTGGATTTGCTTCTGAAACTTGAGCCACAGTAATCTGAACCAGACCCAGAAGGTGCCTGAACTTTTTGGAAAATTCCGATTCCCATCCAAACTTTGCAAACTGGGTCCATATCGACAAAGGCTCAATCCTTTCCCCACTAAACAGTGGAAGTGGGATCAGCCTTCAAATAAGCAGTTCCGCTTCTTCACAAAACACATTTTCAAGAGTCAAGCTTATAACAATCCAATTAGCCAAAAGATAACCAAAAAATGACCAACAACAAGTGACAAGTGACTTTAAAATAAAATGTTATATTTTTAAAAGGTTTCTAGAGTTATAGCATCTGGGCTAAAAGCCAGCATCATATTGCTAAAAATTAACTTTAAAAGACTGTTCAAGTTATATTGTCAAATTAACACTATGCCCTTCACACACAAGGCACTTCTTTTGCCTTTTAGATTTCAGGATGAGGTTCTGACAAGAAGCTGAAGTGCTTAATTAAGTCTTGATGCTCTAATAATTGTTCTTCACTTCTTGGTGCAGAATGGTGCAGTTAGGAATTGCATAATCCTAATCGAGAGCAATTTGTTTCTCTGAACATATTTCCATGCTAAGAAGGAAAGTGGTGTGTGTGTGTGTGTGTCTAATCTGAATCAATGCCTTTTGAAGACAATGGATGTCTTTCCATTCACTTCAGAAGGCATTTGATTAGACCCTTTACTCCATGTTTCTTTTGTTGCAGTTTAGTTGCAACCAACCTTTAAAGAATCTTACTGAAAAATGTGTACTGCTTTGATGTATTAGAATGATGTACTGATTAGATGGATGGTGGGGCAAAGGGTGATGATAGCATGCAATGGAAGATGTGACAAAGGGGTAAAATTAATTGAAGAATTAAGCAGGTACAGCTCTATTAAATACACTCATTTTCACAATTTAATTGGACAATATCCAGAAGGGAAGGAGCCTCCTGCTAGGAAACTTCTATTTAGGTAGAACAAGGGGCATGCACGCGTACACACACACACACACACACACACACACACACACACACACACACACA
>NW_020664420.1:20873048-20903019 GCF_002925995.2 Terrapene triunguis
ACACACACACACACACACACACACACACACACACACACACACACACACAATCAATCTTCCTTACAAGTTTCTTACTGAGAAGGAAAAGCAGAATATTTGTGATTCATCTATTTTGACATGTCAAGCTCTCTTGTATAAGCTGCTAAGTTTCAACTGCTGAAGGCTGGGTCCTTGGCTTCTGTTCTAGCTGCTCTATATTATTGGTGCTGTACAACACAGCCAGAAAACTGCTCCAAAGGGTCAGGATTCCCTGTTGTAGGGGAATGGTCTAGTGGAGTAAAGCCAGTGTAATCAGCCTGATACCACCAGCTTCTCTCCTCTCCCTGCTCTGTGTAGGGTTCAGATCCAGAACACACACCATTATGTCTGATCTTTGGCTGTCTCAACTGTTATAATTTAGGGCAGCACCTAGAGGAACCAAGGGCTAATAGTATTTTTGAGCTATTCCAGGGCAATGGACATCATCAGAATTAGTATCTTTTTAGGGTATATGGTGGGAAAGGAGGTTGGGTAAACAAAAGAAAGCAGAATTTCAGGATCTATATAATTAGAAATATCTCATATAGTGAATAACTTGAAACAAAGGTACACATCACTCTCCAGGCAAGGAAGGTAGTGGAATAGCTGTGTTTTTACCTATGCATAGAAGCACCACTTAGTCACTGTTTGTGACCCCTGGACCTCTTGATGCAGAGGACACAGGAATCCCCAGTGTTCTCCAAAAGAATGACATGGAAGGTCTCTAAGGAAAGCCAGTGTCACACTGGTCATCATAATAATTACCTTTACAGAAAATGTGAGGAGTTATGTGTATATACTGAAAATTATGTTCTCTAGGCCAGTGATTCTCAAACGTTTGTACTGGTGACCCCTTTCACATAGCGACCCCCCTTATAAATTAAAAACTCTTTTTTATATATTTAACACCATTATAAATGCTGGAGGCAAAGCGTGGTTTGGGGTGGAGGCTGACAGCTCGTGACCCCCCACATAATAACCTCACAACCCTCTGAGGGATCCTGACCCCCAGTTTGAGAACCCCTGCTCTAGGCCTTGTAGTTAAAGGCTGGTCACTCAAAGGTAGCATGTCTTGAGACAAACTTCTCTAGAGAGGAGGTGGGAAACACTTATCTCGCTGATAGACCATTGTATATTTTACAATAGAAGTCTATTCGCATTCTGAGTCAAACACTAATGAAGAGTTTGTGAAAACTTCAGAAGGAAATTAACTGGAAGAGATAAATAGCAAGGTGTGGAGAATCTTGTTTTCAGGTGAAGATCAAAGGTCTGGTCTGGTGTACCTAGCGGTGCAGAGAGACACTGTGGCATCCTTCAATCTGTGAAGACAAGTTGCCAGTGGGCTTGCTCTTATGAAAGGGGGAATTTCAGCCATCCAGGCTGAAGACTCTGGGAAAATGACTTGGGATGAACTATCCTGCAGGAGCTAGCAGAATATATTGTGAATTAAGTTCAAACTCTAGAAAGCAAGTTATGGTTTTGTTTTATATGCAACCATTTGTTTCCAATATTTTTTTACACTATCATTTGACTCTCTGTTCTTTGAGGATAAACTTCTCTTTGTTTTCACACACAGTAGAAACATGCCCCGCCCACATGCTGCTAGTTTGTGGGCAGACTCCACTAGGCCTTGTTTTAGGGAAGAATGCATTGAGTAGAGGCTGCCCAATCTCAAAGAGGTTTGTGATCCAAGCAGTCATCAGCACCTTTTAGAATAACATTCCCCATTTTAGCTCTGCCCATTGTCTTGATGGTGCCCGAAATGGTTATGTCAGATGACCCATTCCAAATAGAAAAAAAATAAACTGTTTAAACAAATGACGAAAGGTTAACTATGTATATATGTACAGTGTGCCAACATAGTTTGATATGACCAATCTAACTTGATTTTTATTCCTACCTGAACCACTGTGAGATTTGAACTAGCTATTCTGAAGCTAGCTCACGTTACAGTAGCAGTGAAGCTGCAGCAGTGCACAGGCGATGGCTGCTGGGGTATATACCCATGGTCCTGGGTGGGCAGGGCTAAGCTGGGCAGCTGCCCATGCTGCTGCAGCTTTGCCAATATTGTCACTAGAGCTAGCTTTGATCGGGTATGTCAAAAGTGCTGCTGTCACACCTTCCAATTGCAGTGTGGGCATACCCTTAGTCAAAGAATATTTTCACATGACCCCTCCTTATGGCCAGGGACATATGAATTTTAAAAATTCATGGGTCTGTGAAAACTGGGGGCTGCAGAGACTATGGGCACTTGAGCTCCTAACTCCCACTCACACATGTTCTAAAATTAACTATACAGTTCAGTATGAATGGCAGCCTCTACTCGAGAGAGGTCCAATAGTGCAACTGAAAAAGTTTTGCAGCTGCACAGGAGTAAGATACACTATCACAGCTACACAGAAAAGGCGCACACAGCTCCTACCTGCATTGTATTTGGCTCAAGCCCCTGCTGCCGTCACTAATTCCATAAATGTTCAACCTCCAATGTTTCACAAAGAAAAACTGCATCATGCACGTAGCATCGGCTTGTACTGGGAAAGCACTGCTATGAGAACTCAAGGGCTATAGAACAGCATGTTACGCTATAATGCTAATTATTACTACCCAGGGCTAAGAGATCACAAGGAGAAAAGGATGTGGAGGTCAATGTGGTAGAGGCGGGGGGGGGGGGGAAGGGAGACATTTTTGCTATATTTTTATTAGATACAACATTTTTCATGCAGTATTAACATTGTGTTTTCCTGGGATAAAGGACACAAATGTAGGCAGGTGAAGTCTGGATAGCATGTTCATACTCACTTGCAGCGGTGTTTGATTTTGTCGTATCAAAAAGCTTGAGAAATTGGCTGAAAGTCAAATAAGTAGTATACACAGAAGAAAAGCAGTTGGAACCACGCGATACAAGTCAGGCTGAATCAGTGAATCAGCAGGCCTGGGAAGGGGGGAATGATTTGTAGTGTAAAACAGCAGACCTCAAGTTAGTGGAGCAAAGCACTATGGTATGAGTAAATGTTAAGAATTCCTGTGATTTCAAGTGTTTTGTTGTGTGAAGACTATTTTGAACACCTAATAACCCCGGGAAAGGATTTCAGGACAAGGCACAGAGAATACCATCAGAGAGTAGAGTGTAATGAATATTGCATTCTCATATTGTTAGAAAATGACAGGGTAAATCATATCCACTTCCAACAACCTATCTTTTGGAGACAAAAATGTTTATGCATTATACAAAGCCTCAAACAAAGTAAGTTCAGTGAACATCCATGTGACAAACTAAAATTGTGGACTATCCGCTAGTCTAATGAATACGACATAATATTGACAGAGATTATTTTATGGCTAAAAGTACACTGCAGTGTGAAAGCTATACACAAGCACACACACACACACAGAGTAGCTGAAAATATTAATATAGGGCTAGTACAGTCAGTCTTACTCTTGTGTAGTAGTACTTTACTTCACAATTTGTCCTTTTAAGATCAGTGGGACTATTCATGGAGTAAAGTACCGTTAATGTGAGTAAGACTGGCAGAATACAATAAATATTGAAGTACTAACTATAGCTCTAGAAATAGCTGTTTCAGAAATACAGAGTTGTTCTAAAAGGCAATTATTGATGCTTCACTTAGAATGCTGTAGAAATGTGGATGCATACCTAATGGACTGATCTTTTATGATTAAGCATTCAAATCAATGTATTGAAACACTGTATCTTGAAAGCATTTGTTACATGATGTGCTTTCAAAGGCCAGTGAATAATGCAATGTGGTTTTCAGTAAATGCTGTGATAAGGTAATACAATCAGCATGTTAAGCTTCATATTGGTGGCAGTGTAACTCTAAATGCTACATTCATGCTTTTAGTTTACGTACTGTATCTCAAGATAAACTACTTGTCAGTCATAGTATTGCTAAGCTAGAACTGGGCAATCTTGGCATCTCCTTCAGGTCAATTTAGCCTTTAGATCAGTGTCAGGTTACTACTAGATCTGGAGTAATATATTCATCAAAGCAACAGCCAACTCAAAACAAATACCTCCAAGGTTCATTTGACAATGATCAATATCTGTTGCTTGTACGATATGTTTGTTCTTCATCATGAGCTTGAATACAACTATAAACAGTGTCCTGAAAAGCGGGGAAACAACTACAGTAAACTGTGCTACTTAGTGAAAGGAGAACCCAAACTTCTCCAATAAATGGACCCATAGAGCCAGCCAGAGCTGGTAAAAAGAAAGGTAAATCTACATGATGTAATCACTGCAACAGAAGAGTGTGATTTTTACTGGTGTTTGTAAAGTGATTCCAGGCCAGACTGCAGACAAAAGAGGAGAATAAAGGGGAGAAATTGATCACGTTAGTGACAGGTGAACAAATCTGTGCCATATAGAAGTGGATCCAATCCTTTCTTCCAAATTCTAACTAAGCCTGAACTGAAACCTTCCTTAAAGTACAAACAAGTTCTGTTAAGTTTAAAAAATATATTTTATTTTCATATGCCTGAGATATCTGGTTCCAGCATTATTTATTTAAGTGGATCCTGCAATTGCCACTCATGCTGAGTGGCATGTACATGTGTAAATTGTCCCATTACGCTAAATGGTGTTGCTTACATGAGCACATACTGCTCAAGGTGAGTGAGGATTACAAAATCAGGTGTTCATTTATTTCAATTTTCATCAATTACAAGGCCAAAAGAGATCATCTAGTCGAGGCGTGTCAAACTCATTTTATATGGCAGGCCTGATTCAATACTTGGCCACGTGGCACAAGCCATATTCAGTAAAAGTTATTAAAATAGAAATAAAAATAAACCATGCAGTTAATTACTTACATGTATTTTAGATTTTAGTAATTTCTACTGATGCTCCCCAATACCTGGCATCACTTAGGCGATGTCTACACTACCAGCTAAATTGGCACTGCTGCGATCAATGCAGCAGTGTCGATTTAGCGGGTCTGGTGAAGACACACTAAGTCGATGGGAGAGAGCGCTCCTGTTGGCATCTGTACTCCACCTCCCCAAGAGGTGGAAGCTATGTTGACAAGAGACACTCTCCCGTCGACATAGCTTGGTGTAGACACCGCTTTAAATTGACCTAAGTTATGTAACGTACGTAACTGAACTAGCATAATTTAGATCATTTACAGGAATAGTGTAGACCAGCCCTTAGCCTCAGCACAGTCATTTGCTCCTAATGTTGATGCACTGGTTCAACCTATCTTGACTATTGAGTTCAGGTTGAGAATGTAGATTTGTTGATATTTGTGATGGAGAATACTTATTCAAACATGTGAATCCTCCCAAACATGAAAAGAATTTTTGATGCAAAGGACTTCAGTTTGGGATAATTTGATCCTAGACACTGATAAATCTTGGGAACATCACTATCAGAAAATTTGCCCTTCAAGTGTTGCACTGCAGTTCGCTACGTTGCATTTGGAGCACTTCTGGTACATCATGCATAGAAAATGGATGTGTTGAAAATTGCAAACTCTCCTTCGAGGTTCCTGAAGTCAGAGAATGATTCTTGAAATCCCTTTCTCAGTTCAGCAATTTTGCCCACATACCTTTCTGTGGCATCATCACACTGAGTCCCAACAGTGATTTCAAGGTGGGGAAATGTACCAAATTACACTGGGAAAGTTGCTTCTCCCACAGCTGAAAATTAATTTCAAAGACACAGAGGTTGCCATAGTATCTGCACTACTTGATTTCACCCTTGCATTCTTGTGTTGAATGGGGACAGGTGTTCTGTAATATCTGCCATGAAAGGCAGGCCTTGAAGCCATTTATTGTCCCATAATTCAGAGATATTTTCCTTTCTGATCTATGAAAAAATTGATCTTACTCCGCAATTCAAAAAAGTGCTTTCACACAGCTCCCTGACTTAGCCACTGAACCTCAATGTGATATGGCAGTCCACAATGAATGAAAAAGCTTTCCATTTATTTGACTTGTTAGGTTGGGGAATGTATTCTCCTGTTGCCAAGTATGTGCCCTTCAGTGCTATTTTCCTTGCCCAGACCCATACCAGCTTCCATCAGACCTTATACCCAGCACCTCTTAAACATGGCTATGTGGTTCTACACCTGTACGTGAGGTTTTGCTGGACTGCTGAGCCAGAGTCTGGACCAGAGGAGTATGATTTATAGCATGCACCAGTGTTTAGTGCTCTACCTTCCTTGCTGGTGTGCACGAAATGTTCCTTGTGTGCATTGATATCATCCTGTTTCAAACAGGACAACATCAGTGTACACTAGCAGGGTCAACATGGGAGATTTAGAGTGCAGCACATTGGACTGCTCTAAAAATTACACCCCCCTAGTGCGGTATTGGGAGTTGTGTAGACAAGCCCAAAGATTAATGGGAAGTCCACGGGCTGGATCCAGCTCACAGCTGCATGTTTGTCACCCCAATCTAGTCTGATTTCCTACATAACCTAAGCCATGGGATATCCTTGAATTAATTCCTGTTTGAGCTAGAGTCCTTTAGAAAAACATCCAATCTTGAGTTAAAATTAAATTTATCAAAAAGCACCTGCCTTTCTGTTAAAAGAAAATTCATATAGCAAAACCTACATTCCATCAGGACTCTGTCAACTTAACTAAAAGTAAAATAAATAACTAATCCAGTCAACTCACACATTGTGGGAAAGCCTGGGAAAAATAGAGCTGGCAGAGTGCCCTGAAATGCAACATAGTTGGGCTTTATCAGGATGGAGGGTGGGGAGGGAGTTCCTAAAACAAGAAATGCCAAAATACTCTTCTTTTATGCTCTTTACCATGAAATTAGTCTTCATTTCTAGTAATATATCCCCACCTTCCCCCGCATCATTGGTAGATTAGTGCTGGCTTCTATTCTCTAGTTCAAATGAACATGACACTTGTACTTTCAGTCTCTCTTCTGTGCAAAATACCTAGTTTCTACTGCATTTCCTGGGGCAACTTTTTTTCTCTGTCATGGTTCTTCCACAACATTTTTGGGGTACTTCTTTTTCCTCAATGCGCCTCAGAGTAGAGGATGAGATTAAAAAAAAAGTACTCAATTAAGGGTCATACTATGCCCTTACACTATGTGCAACCCTATTAGAGTCAAGGCCCTAACTGATTAAAATCCCTCTCTCGCTCTTTTATCTCTCTCCCCATCAGACAAAGCTCTTCATCTGAGACCTTGGGCAAGTCACTTCACCTCTCTGTGTCTGTTTTTCCATCTTTAAAATGAAGATAATGATCTTTACCCTCCTTTGTAAACTGCTTTAAGGTCTACAGATAAAAATAATCACTGTAGATGTGTATTATTATTGGTCTCTTTATTGTCTGCTTCTCTTAAAGGTGCATTACAAAAATTATTTTAACAATTTGTAATGTTGTCTTGGCCACTTTGACAATAGAAAAGGCTATGGAAGGAGGGGTAAGGAATGTACATTTTTTAGGTTGTACAAGAGCAATGCTTAGCAATGCAGTGATTGCTATCCTAGATCAGACCTGCTGTCCACCTAGTCCACTGTTCTGTTTGTAACAGTGGCAAGTAACAGATGCTTCAGAGGAAAGCGCAAAAATTCCTGTCATGGAAATATGGAAGAAGCCGAACATCAAGGAAGTTTCTTCTTTGCAAAAGGCAAAGAGTGAGGCATGCGGGTTTATATCCCATATCTTTTTTATACTATCACATCTAAATGAGAATTTTCTCTTTATGCAGCTTCAAATCCTGAATGCAGGCGCTCTTTCAGAATGACTCTAAAAGTACATCCACACACACGGTAGTGTGTGTAGGCATATTTGCACTAGCTTTAATCTAACTAGCACAGCTAACACTAATAGCGAAAACAGGCTTCTGTGCAGGCTAGCTACCCCAGTGCAAACCCACTGGGAACACTGCGTACATACTCATGTTGCTAGCCTGTACTGAAGATTGTGCTGCTGTGTCTTCATTACTGTTATCTATGCTAGCTAGATAAAAAGATAGCACGGGTGTGCCTACCTGAGCAATAATCGTGCTTTCACTTGCTGTGTAGACATATCCAAGAGGCCAATAGAGGAGGGAAAAGAGGAGCCCAAGGTCTCCGTTCCCAAAACATCTGAGAGTCCGAAGGAACAGGGATTGTTGTCTACAACAGACTGTTTAAATTTTAAGGTGGTTGTAATAGGGTGACCTGCCCTTTTAAGGGCCAGGAGGCCTAGGGCCAATTAGCCCTGTTCACTACATCTGTGCAGGGTGCTGGACTGAAGAGGGGGAAAGCCCAGCAGTTGAGGCCTAACAACTTTTTTTTCTTTAAATGGAAGTTGAGATTCTGGAGACAAGATAGCACCTTGAAAAAGACAGGGTGGCAGGTCATACTACTGTGTACCACCCCATATGGAGCTTGTTCCAATTCTGCCCTTTGATACCTAGGTGCAACCCCCATTGAGATTATACAGGCTAGAGCTTGCACCTATACTGTTTCCATTGAACTCAGTATCACCTAGCTATCTCCTACTGAACTCAAAGGGTATTGAGGGCAGAGTTAGGCTCCCTGGGTGAAATCGTAACCCAATGGAAGTCAATAGCAAATCTCTCATTAAGTTCAGAGGGTCCAGGACTTCATAGCATGTGTTTTCTTTAATCCTTTTAATAATATCCTAGAATACTCTTTTATAGTATTTTATGTATTGCTGCTCAAACTACATGCTTACATTGCTACAGGAGAGAGAAACAGATTTGAGAAATAGCCTCAGTCATTGATCACACACAAGGCCCAACTTTGCTTTCCTTCTGAGATTCTCAGATCATCCATCATGGAATGACCCTTTCTCTTTAAACACAATCATTAGGAGGGACATGAATTTTCATTCCCATGTTCTGTAAGACCTTCTAGCCTCCAATTTATTATCTGTCCTGAACTCCCTTAGGGTCATCTCAAGTGATCTCTTCCCATCTTTCTGAATACAGCCTTTTTGTTGTGATCAACAGCCTTCTTGCTACTTTCCATTATACCATCCATGACTTTGCTTCCAATGACTTCCTTGATGAATAAAAACATACTCCTCCCTACACGTAGCAGCCTACAGATCTCATGTTTTCAATGACCCTTTCAAATATTCTCAATTGACCCTTCCTTCTCTGACATCAATAAATAGTACTTGCAAGTAATGGCTTTAATCAGCTGTGAAGATTTATATACTTCTGAATACATGATACTAAACAAAAATAAACCACACTGTAGTGTATAGTTATATTCTTTGCTTTGAAAAAAAGGACAACATTTTGATCTCCATTGTACCAGTGGTAACTGAGGAATAACACTATTGAAAACCAACGGTGCTACTCCTGATTTATGCCAATGTACTTATGATCAGAACCTGGCCATTAATATGGAAAAAGAAACACCAAGAAGTATTAAAAAGTTCTGCTAAAAATGCAGTTTGTGAAGTTGCTTAGCATTTAACACAAACAATTATGTGACAGGTTTAAGTTAGGGCCTTGGCCGCTGGTTAGCTGATATTGTTTGCAACTGAACTCTCTGTAACTGTGGTTACACTTTTATTGTCAGTGGATGTTGTGAGAGACTTTAACCATCACTGCAGGAGCTGAATGCAGCACAGCTATTTATACAGAGATGCCAATTACAGATGGTTCTGCTGCTTCCTCAGATTCACACTAGAGCACACTTTGTTAAAAAACATTTATAGAAATAAAATGTTCCTTGGGCAGTATTTTTCCATGGAGCTTTTGTTCTATTTGAAGAGACTTCTGTTTGAGGCCCAGATTGTGCCACTAAGCCACAGGTATATGTTGAGGATGGTGCTAAGTCACCCTGGTCCAGGGGGAGTTCTGGAAGGCTCATCGGAAGTTGTCCCATTGCTCTACCTCTTAGGAGGCTGTATTGTGCATTCTCCTATCCAGACAGCACCTCTGCATGGGGCTCATCTTCTCCTCACTTGTCCCTAACTTGGTACTGCCTGTGACTGGCCTGCCACCTCCTCAGCTCTTTTAGGGTAACAAGTGACCCAGTGGGTTCTAGCAGGAGACAGTCTCTGCTCTCAAGTGAGCACAGGCTACAGTTATATTTGGCCTCTTGGTGAGGTGTGCAAGGGGTAGGGAGGGGAAACGTGATGGGGTATACGAATCCCACACTGGCCAAGAAAGAATTAAGAAGCTGCTGGGGGCTCAGTCAATCCCATCCTGCTGTGCCTGGAGTAGGTGCCAGGCTTGGTGAGAGGGATTTAAAGGGGAGTGCACAGATCAGTTGTGGTTCGATTGGGAAGGAGAGCAGATCTCCAGCTCTTAGGCCTGGTTTACACCTAAAACTTAGGTTGACCTATCTACATCACTCTGGAGTATGAACAATTCACACCCATGAGAGGCAAAGTTAAACCAACCTAGGTCCCAGTGTAGACACCGCTAGGTCAACGGAAGAGTTCTTCCATCAACCTAGCTACCACCTCTCAAGGGGGGAGATTTACTGCAGTGAGGAGCGAGGCCATGGCAGGCTCAGGGGAGGGGACAGTAAGGTGTGGAGTGGGGGCAGGGCCTGAGGCAACATTGGAAAGTTGGCAACTGTAGCTCCAGCCCTGGAGTCGGTGCCTATACAAGGAGCCACATGTTAACTTCTGAAGAGCCGCATGTGGATCTGGAGCCACAGGTTGGCCATCCCTGCTCTAAGGACATGGCTGAGATCACCAATTGGATGAAAACTATGGAATTCACTTCCCAGAGAGATCAGATTAACTATGAACCTCAGGACCTTCTGAGCAAAATCCACCTTTTAATCCAACCTTTCCTCTGTAATCAAACCCCAGTCACAATCCTCTTCCCCTCCCAAAAAATCCTACAGAATGGGGAAGGAAAGAGAAACCTTTTTGTGTGTCCTTCAATAAGGATAATAAATGAGGCAGCAAGACACTTCAGTGGTGAGTGTGTTAGAAGAACCTAGATGGAGAGTTGGATGCACAGAAGATATAAGCACCAATAAATCACCTGGAGGTGGCCATATTAATTAGAGTTAACATCCCTGTTAAGCAACAGTCATCAAAGCTTAATTCATTTGATGCCATTAAATGAGCTGTTCAGTGAAAACTATCCCAATTAAGTGGTGTATACAAGACTTTTACATACAGTGGTCAAAAAAATATGCATGATACATCACCATAAAGGTAAGTACTGTATAAGGTCTGATGCTTTCTATAATAAGTCAAAACTGAAGTCTGTCCAATGCATTGCTTTTTGTGCCCAGCAATTCTATGAAGTGTGAGTTCTCATGTCCACTTTTGTGCATTTTGATTATTCCCTTTGTTTTAGGTCGAGCACAATGAGTTCTGATTGTGAAATTTACTGTCCTAATAGTATGTCAAAGTCTTTATTCTTGATCATGTGCCTGTGAGATGAAATGAAGTGTTCCTCTGGTACAATGTCTGAGCAGAGAGGATGCATGAAACCATAATAGAGAAGAAGGCTGCAGCTGTTAAAGACAGACATTTTTAAATGGGAAGGTCCAGAGAACTTGTATCCAAGAGTTATTTTAAAAAGCTGGCCGAGGAGCTCTCTGGATCACTAATGTTGATTTTTCAATAAGTCTTGGAACACTGGAGACGTTCCAGAGGACTGGAAGCATTAAAATATTGACACAACATTTTCTAAGGGTAAATGGGATGACTTGGGTAATTATCGGCCTGTCAGGCTGATATCTATCCTGGGCAAAATAACAGAATAGCTAATAAAGAACTACAGGAGAGTAATATAATGCCAGTCACCAGGGGTTATGGAAAACAGGACTTGTCAAACTAAAAATTGTTTTTTTTCCCTTGATAGTACAAGTTTTTGTTGGTAAAAGAAATAGTGTTGATGTAATATACTTAGACTTCTGTGAGAAGTTTGACTTACTACTGCATAAAATTTTCATTAAGAAACTAGAACAATTAAAAAAAAACATGTCTTGACATGAAATGGATTAAAAACTGACTGATAGGTCTGAAAATGTAATTTTGTGTGGGAGTGGTTCCAGTGTGATCCTGCTGGAACTGGTTCTACACTTATTTAATATTTTTAGCAATGACCTGAAGGAAAACATACTCATTACTAGAAGTCATCTAGTCCAACCCCCTGCTCAAAGCAAGACCGATCCCCAGACCGATTTTTGCCCCAGATCCTTAAATGGCTCCCACAAGAACTGAACTCACAACTCTGGGTTTAGCAGACCAATGCTCAAACCACTGAGCTACCTCTCCCCCCATTGATGGACCTAACTTCCATGAACTTATCTAATTCTTTTTTGAACTCATTTATATTTTTGGATTTCACAACATCCCCTGGCAATGAGTTCCACAAGTTGACTATGTGTTGTGTGAAGAAGTACTTTATGTTTGTATTCAATCTGCTGCCTTTTAATTTCATTGGGTGAACCTTAATTCTTGTGTTATGTGAAGGGGTAAATAACACTTCTCTATTCACTTTCTCCACACCATTCATGATTGTATAGACCTCTCTCATATCTCCCCCCTTAGTCATCTCTTTTCTAAGCAGAACAGTCCCAGTCTTTTTAATCTTTCCTCATATGGAAACTGTTCCATAATCTCAGAACAGACAAGAAACATGTAATTTATAAGTAGAAGAAAGGCCAGTTAAACTCTTAAAACCTTATTAATTTCAGATCTCTAACTATGGCACAATTATTTATATTATGATCACCAACTTTAAAATTGGCCCTGTATCATGGGACAACCATGAGAAATTCCAAACTGGGTTTACTTTAACCAATGGATGTCACTGTTGTTCCATAACACATCTGAAACAGCATTCAACTGGCAATATAAAACAAAAAATGTATCTTAAAGAAAGCTTAAGAGAGATTAAGAATCAAAGTCACAGGTAGTTCACTCTCTCTCTCTGCTGAGAATGACAACGAAATGTTTTAAGAAGAGGGCTTAGAACATTTGAGTACACTGGGCAGGTAGTTTTGCATATGGTTTGTTTAAAAGAGCCTCTGTACCATGATGCATAAGATGAAGAGAAGTGTTGAGTAAAACTCAAGCAATTTAATATAAAGTTCCATTATTTTAATTGTATTAAAGATTCACACATTTCACAGATGATTGTAGTGCTGAGGAAAAGAGACAATACAAATACGTTAAACTAGGTTCTATTAGTAACAGCACAAATATTTAAATAGGATGAGCCTGAATATTGTGCTCTTAGTAACAGTTTCTAATTCCAAGTGGTTCAAAACATTTCATTCCATTCAGCCTCACTTCCCAGCTGTTTATGATCACTTCAGATGCTTCCAGTTCTCATACTGCAACCGAGTTCTGGTGAGTTTCCTCCTTTGCTCTGTCATCCTAAGAAATTCAGCAGCCTCCCTTCCTAAATCCATCCCTAAGCTCATAAGTGCCTCAATTTTCAGAGCTGCTGAGCATAAGAAACTCCCATTTAGTCAATGATGTTAAGTCGACAAGAAGTCTCTTAGTGAAAGTGATTGGGCCAGATCCACAGCTGGTTTTAAACAATGTAGCTCCATTGATATCAATGGAGCTGAGCCAATTTACATCAGTGAGGATTTGGCCCATTTTCTGTATTTTCCCTTTAAAATGTGACCTATAGCAAACATGGGCACAGTCATTATATATTAACTTCTTTTCAGGCATTTAAGCAGACTTTGATCCTGGATCTTGAGTGCACTTTGCACCATCCACCAGTACTTTGGTACCTTCAACCTGGTGGATCAAACCCCTGGAGGTTTTCCTTTTGTATAGGGGGATCCTCAGGTGATATAGAGCCATCCAAGCAGCTCCTAACTCTTTGCCCTCCCCTACTCAGGTCTAATGGTCCCTTAGGACTGTTGGTAGCTGGTGCAGCTGCTCTCACACTCGTGTAGGGGGACTGACCCCACACAATAGCCTCAGGATTAGGGGAGTATGAAGGGCACCTTCGCACCACTCTTTGCTCTTCTGGCCTGAGTATTACCAAGTCACAGCCAAGGATTTGGCCCTTAGTGCCTCTTGTGTCTCATCTATGTCTGCTTTATCAGCAGAGATGATAGTATCCTATTCATGCTGCAAGACCTTTAAGAATGGGACCCACTATGGTACTGTACTTTACAGTTCTGTATCTAAATACCCTTTTGTGATGTTTTCCATCCATTATGTTTGAGTCTGAAAGAGCTTGTTGCAACGTTAGTGGTTTATTGCTGTTGCTTAGGAGTTAAGACTTCCTTGAGCTATGGATGGTACATAAAAGAAAAGAGTGTGAAGACGAATAACATGAAATGGTTGCACTGGCAGTTCGTTGTTTGTGGAAGTATCTTCTTTTATGCTTGAGGACAGTGTATCCCTACTTTTGAATGGGGTGGCGGGGAATCTATGGGATTTTTAATGACCACAAGTAGTCAAGCCATTGTTTGTATTGATCATTTGAGCCCCTTCATTAGCACAGTGTCCCAAAGCATCATGCTGTGGCATTGGGTCTGTACTGACTCTGTGCAAGGAAGCTGCCTATTGAATTACCAACATCACCTTTTCCTACAGAGATTACATTTTCCCCGGAGACCTTCTTCCAAGTGCTGATCCAGCCAGAACATGCAGAGCGGAGATAAACTAACACAATTGTTCTATAGCTCGAAGTGGTTTCATGAAATATTGAGAATTCATAAACAGCTCTTATGTAAATGATTTCTTAGAAAATGGGAAGCCTTTGGCTATGTTAGATCCCATAGGACTGATCTGGGCTGGTAATTCCATACCACACTGTTGGCACAGAATTAAAAAAAAAGAAAATAATTAACTCTAGGTATAGTGGGTGGTGTATATATCGGATATTTGTATATATCCAAGGGTAAAGATGATAGTTTCATTCATTTTAAATATGGCCACATTTTAACTCAGTGTGATATCTAATAAAATCGTCATAATACTGACCTCTTGTATATCTCAAAATGCTAAACATAAAAAGCCAAGTATTACTAACCCCATTTTACAGAGGGCAAACTAAGGCATAAAGAGTTTTAAGAACTTGCTCAAGGTCATAGCCAGACCCAGGAATAGAACCTAGATCTCCTGATGCAGTACGCTACTGGCTAAAACAACACTGTAATCTTGGAAATACTTACATAGATTTTTAAATGTTTAGTCGATGGTCAGACGTACTCCCAGAGAACAGAAAGATATCATTTGCATTTGAAAAAAACTTCCTCCCCCCATGTTATGTCAGATTAAAGCATAAAGTAATCTCACTCTGGGTTCTTTGAATGAAAAAGAATCTGCTCTGACGTAGCCAGGTAATCTACTGCAGTGAGATGCAATTTGGTGCTAGTAAGTCACACAATGTCTTGAGAAGCCCATGTTCTCTCCTTCTAGAGAAATTTCAGAACCCTTGGGCATATCTCTACTTTTGAGTCATCATTGCTAAGGTGACTTACACTATGAATTGCATTCTGTTGCTTGTTAGTGATACAGGGCAGGCGGCTTTCATGGACTCATGTATGGAGGTGAAAATAGCTTTGAAGGTGGATTTTAGAAGTGTTCCATTGCTCATTTGCAAGAATGGTGAGAACTCAAACAATATTTTGCAGAAAGAAGATTAGAAAAATCATTGAATTTCCCCTCCTCCTCTCCATGTAGGAGCCACATAAGAGACTTGTGGTGTCTTACTAGTGGCCTGGATTCTAAAGGGAGTCTCTCCAAAATAAAATCAATTATTTTATATAAATTCTATTGCTATTTCCTTTTCTGCCTGGGACAGCAGCCTATGTTTCCTTTAGGGAAATCAAGAGAACTTGATGGTGCCTCTGTTGCACTGTCATTAGAAATGGGAAAACCTGTTCAAATGTAGAGGCTATTTTTGATTCTCCTTTTTCAATATTTTTAATTCTGTTCCGAAAGCACATGGTAACTGGCCGAGGCAGAAGCACACTGTAGGGCTTTTCAGTCAGCAAGTCAACCTATTATACTTAGGGCTTGTCTACAATACACAATTAAATCGACTTTATCTAATTCGACCTCGAGCCTCTGAATTAATTAAGTCGATTGTGCATGGCTACACCATGCTCATTGTCTCGATGGAGTGCGTCCTTACTAGCAGCGCCTGCATCGATGCACAAAGCCGTGCATCGTGGGTAGCTATCCCAAAATGCAACTTGCTGCAGTGTGTTTTGGGAAGTTTGAGCAATGCCTCATCTCATATCAACAGCAAACAACCCAGTGGTTTTCGTATGCCGTAACCCCAAAAGCATGGAGCCTGCTTAGTTGTGCACTATTGCTGTGAGCATCTCAAACACCTCGCACCTTCTCTTGCAGTATTTCCAGAGCCAAAGTAGGGTCTGCCATGTGGAACATAGCAATGTCCTGCAAACAGCCCTGCTGCAAGCCACTGAAAAAAACAATTCATAGTTGCTGCTGGCAGTCTCAGAGCAGCTGCACTCAGTTTAGCGCCGTTTCTGGTCCCATGAAACAAGCACTGACTGGTGAGACTGCATTGTTTTGCAGGTATGGGATGATGAGCAGTGGCTGCAGAACTTTCGAATGCAGAAGGCCACCTTACAGGAACTTTGTGCAGAGCTTTTCCCTGCCCTGCAGTTCAGCAACACAAAAATGAGAGCAGCTCTGACAGTGAAGAAGCGAGTGGCAATAGCTATTTGGAAGTTTGCAACGCTAGACAGTTATCGGTCAGTGGGGAATCAATTTGGAGTAGGTAAACTAATCGACTTCTGCAATGAAGGGCAGTGTGTCTGGGAAATGTGCAGGACATAGTGGATGGTTTTGCTGCCACGGGGTTCCCTAATTGCGGTGGGGCGATAGATGGCACACATATCCCCATTTTGGCACCAGACCACCCTGCCAAAGAGTACATAAACCAAAATGGATACTTTTCAATGCTGTTACAAGTGCTGGTGGATCATGGGGCGTTTCACCGACATCAACGTAGGATGGTCGGGATCGGGAAAGGTTCATGACGCGCGCATCTTTAGGAACTCGGGTCTGTTCAAAAAGCTGCAATAAGGGACTTTCTTTCCAGATCACAAAATGAACATTGACGATGTTGAGATGCCTGTCATTATCCTGGGGGACTCAGCCTACCCCTTGCTCCCATGGCTCATGAAGCCATACACTGGCTGTCTGGACAGCAGTTCAGTTATAGGCTCAGCAAGTGCAGAATGGTGGTTGAATGTGCCTTTGGTCGTTTAAAAGGGCGCTGGAGAAGTTTACTAACAATGAAGAGAACATCCCCATGGTTATAGCTACCTGCTGTGTGCTCCATAATATCTGTGAAAAAAAGGGGAGAAATTTTTCGCAGGGGTGGGCAGATGAGGCAGATCGCATGCAGCCATTTTTGAGCTGCTAGACACCAGGACAATAAGAAGAGCACAGCAAGGGGTGCTGCGTATCTGCGAGGCTTTGAAAAGCCATTTCAATAATGAGTCACAGTAATGTGAGCTGCTCGTCTGCATTATGCTTTCTCAAACCTTCACCTGGCTTGTATCACTGTCCCTGTAAAGCTAACCCCTCACCCCAGCCCACTGCTTCTACTCGATAAAGAACATTTATTTCTCAAATCCATTTAGGTTATTTAACAAACATAAGTAAAGAGGGAGAACAGAAAAAAAAGTTAGCCTTGGGGGAAAAGGGGTTGTAAACTTGGAAGGGGGTAAACATTTTCAACTGTGTAACATAACACTGCATTCTTGACCATTAAAGGTCTGTGAATGGGCACCTTCTGTTCCTTGTACCCCCACCCCTCCCGAGTACCTCCCTGAGTTAAGTGAAAGGGATAATGGACTTTTCTCCAACGCCTCATGGAGTCTTTGGGGGAGGGTGATTCTGCACCCGGCAATACTGGCTGTCTGACTACTAGGGTCTGCAGAGGGACTCTACCCTCCTGCTTCTGTTCCTGCAGTTCAACCAGATGCCTCAACATGTCTGCTTGGTCCATCATAATCTGAAGAATCTCATCTTGAGCTGCACGCTCATGCTCATGGGAAGCTTTCATGCTCTCCATGTCCATGTCTAACTTCTCAGACAGTGAAATCCTCCACGCTCTCAGCTTTGTGTCAGCTGTCCCGGAGGCGTTCATTATCTCGGTGAACATGTCCTCATGCGTTCTGTTTCTCCACCTTCTAATCAGCGAAAGTCTGCTTTCAGGTGTTGATGACACACCGAAGGACACATTTCCAGCTGTCAGTCATGGGAAAAAAGAAAGGAACCATTGCACATGCATAAAATGTTTCCAAAGCAAGGCCGTTTTCATAAAAACAACAAACAAACAAAACTCCTTATTACACTAGGTGCAAGCCATAACATAATCAGAATCCGTAACCGTTCACTGTGCTGTTTTGCTGCTCCAGCCACGGTGAGTAGCCCCCCACCAGAGTCATGGGTGACAGCACTTTTAATGAAGTTTATGGCAGGCTCATGTCGGGAGCATAGTTAGCTAGTCGAACAATTGCCCTTACCCATAACAACGTGGGAAGCTGTTTATGAACAGGATGGGGGGAACGTTTTCACTCCCAAATTGCAGAATCTCACATGTGGGGCCCCAGTCCCCTATCAGCCACTTGAACTACTTGCCAACCCAGGCCGAGCATAGTAAAGGCACATTAGCGGCCGTGTGGTTTGGCGATCCAGAATGTGTGTGTGTGTGGGGGGGTGTCTACATTCTCTTTTTCTTGAAAGAGCACTTTTAATGAGAACTTCCTCCATTTCCCCTAGGCGACCCTATGTGATATCAATCTCTTGAGGGTAACAGAGGCAGAAAGGAAGGAGATACTGCAAGCATCTGGGTACAGACCCAGTCCTTATGCTGCTACGCTGTATACCGCAATGATGACAGCAGAATTAATTCAGGAGTTGTGTGAGAAAGTGTCCTACCATGGTGGAATAAGGCTGCCCTGCCCAGAAACCTTCTGCTGTTTAGAGGTCTATGTAAAAGTAATTGGTGATCTGTCTTCTTCCTGTTGGGTTATAGTTAGCTCTCTAACACGGTTACAATTGGTAGCATCTGACAAACTCTTATATCAGGAAGGACAAGGACCTGAACTGTTCTGTTGCCATAAAAATGGTCTCACCAGACCAGAGTTTAGGCACATTAGCAGATGCTAGCACATTGGTGTGGGAAACTTATACTACTGAGTCCTGTGTTGTATCTGTTCTAAGAGCTGTCTTCATAGGCCAGTACTAGGGTGACCAGATGTCCCGATATTATAGGGACAGTCCCAATATTTGGGGCTTTTTCTTATATAGGCTCTGTAGCGGGGTGGTCACCTGCTCCCTGGTCTGGAAAGGGTTACAGCCAGCCCTGGGAGAGGGCTGGGGCTGTGAGCTAAAAGCTAGGCTGATTGGGGGAAGGGGGAAGCAGCCATAGCTGGGCCACACCCCAATCAGACCTCAGCTGGCCCTGATAAAAGGGTTATGAGCCAGGAGCTAGACACACTCTTCCTCCAGCTTCAGAGGAAGAAGGACCTATCTGCCTGGGAGCCGTGGGTGCAGGCAACAGAGCAGAGCTGGGGAAAGGCGAGAGGAGCTCCTGCCTGGCAACTCCCCAGGCTGCAGGCCTTGTGCAAGGCCAAACCAGGTACTGGGGTTGCAGAGGCTACAGCCCAGGGATTAGGCTAAGGCAGCAGGTCCAAACCCCCCTTTGCCAATGATGAATAGCTTGTACACTGCAGTCTGCCCCAGTGAGTGGGGGCTAGATGAAGACTGGCAGTAGCCCTAGACTGAGGCAAGGTGGGGATAGAGGGTTGAGGGTTCCCTAGGGAGGGGAGACCCAGATCTCTGGGGGTACTGCCAGAGGACAGCACCCAAGGTAAAGGGGCACCGGGGTCCAGGAGGGACATGGGAGGCCAATGGCAAGTGGGGCATCTGCCAGCAGAGGGCGCTTCAAGGCTGGAAAAGCTAATTCCCTGGACGACCAGCAGGAGGCGCCACACCGGTGAATCGTCACCTCGCTACAGGCTCCTATTACCCCCAACCCTCTGTCCTGATTTTTCACACTTGCTGTCTGGTCACCCTAGCCAGTACAGACAATCCGCTACCTTTAAGCAAAAATTCATTTAAAAAAATCAAATGGCATCTAACTCATCTCAAGCATATAGGGCCAAATTCATTTATGATGTAATTCCATAGACTTCAGGGTGTTTTTTTGTTTGTTTGTTTGTTTTTAATGGGATGAATTTGGCATTCTGGAAATGATCACTTGACTTGGGCAAAACTGGGACATCAATTAACAAGCATTTCATAAAGCAGGTTCTCTACAAGACCTATGGATTGAAGTGATTATCCATTTCACTGAGAGAGCTGAAATCAGCTACACAAGATATTGAAAATTCAGTCAGGCAGTTAGCCCCTGCCATCTTGCATTGGGATGCTGTTAGTGTCACAATATTACTAAACTAGCCCTAATTAACTTTATATTAAAGTTTTACTTGCCATGAGACAAGGAATTTAAATGAGGCATGATTGCTTAAGAAGCCTATACCACAACCATCCATAACATTCTTCAACCCACATTTTCACAGTTTACTATTCCCAAAGAACTATCCTGTGGTTTTCCATCTTAAAAGAAAACACATGATTTTCTTCAAAGCAATTTCACTCAAATTATACAGAATTAAGGGTTAGAGACACTTAGTCTTGCAAAGTACTGTTTTTTTCAAATGTTCTATAAGGCTATTATATAATGAAAGTTGGCATAGGCTATATGATCCGTCAAAATATTTAATGTTTTGGATGTAATGGATAATTGTTATGTTTTCAAAACACAGACACCAGCAACGTATCTGCCATGTTAAGTTGTGTGTCAATTAGCTGGCTATGGCTTAGTGGTCTGTATATCAGGTATGAAATACCTATGTCTCCTCGAAGTACAGTAGGGGCAACTTAAAATTTCATTTTTGAGTGGCAGATAACCAAGTATTATGCAACACAGTGTGTGAGTGAGAGAGAGAGATTGGTTTCCAGGTTACCCTTAAACTGAGGGCCTGCCTGAGCTGGCTTGATGTTAAAACTCCTATGTCAGTTTTTATTATATTGTCCTGGTGTCTTGGTCAAAATTTCCTACACTGTTTGCTAGTTCTTATTGCTATCCATCTCAGATAGTTCTGCATTTCAGTGATGTCACGTATTGTAGGCAGGGCTGGTAGCAACACCAATGATCAAGGTTTCCTGACAATTCTCATTACAAGATCGTGTTTTCAGTTGCTTATAACTTTGCCAAACTTTAACCATTTGGGCTATTTTCCATGTTGGGTGTCTGCCTAAGGCATTTTTTTTTTAACATTTCACAAAAATAAGGGTTTCTGAGAATGAGGGTGGGGAAGTGAAAAGAAAACCTCAACAAACCAAAGCAGAAAAAACACACCAGTGTTTTTGCCCATTGTAACCTTTTCTTTGAGAAGCTCTAGTGCCCCCATGCTTTGGTGCAGGGAGTTGAAATGTGGCAGGGATGTGCCTTTTGCTGTTCCTGTGAAAATCTTTGGCTAAATTATAAGCCTTTGAAGAAAAAAAATCTCAATTCACAGATGCTCAGTAAAGACTTAAAATTTAGCAGCTAAAAAAACAAACAAACTCTATCCTCACCAACCATGGTTTAGCCCCTCACTGCTCCCAGTGCTGACCACATGGCAAATGCACCATCTTCACACACCAACTGAGTATGTTCCTTCTTTTAATTGCTTTTATGTGTCCTGAGACTGCACATGCACCATCCCTGGGCTGCAGAGAAAAAACTGGACTTTCCCTGTAATTGCTGCTCCAGGCAGAGTGGGGCCACTCACTAGAACTGGGGGCAGGGAGTCTGTCTCTTCCATGTACTCCAAGATCCCCCTGTTGGCACCTGGAGCCTGGAGGAGAAAGCCACCAAACTGGAATACAGAGGGGACAAGAGCAAGACTGGAGGTGAGGGGGTGGGAAAGGAGCAGAGTAGGAAAAGGAACCTGGTGAGAATGGAACTGGAGGAATTTAGGGGGAGAGAAACTGTGGCAGGGGTTTGGAGGAGGGGAGGCTGGAAGTGGGAGCAGGAAAAAAGGAGGCTGTGACTGGCTGGGTAAGAAGGCTGGAACTGGGAGGAGGGGGAAGGGGAGACAGTGAGGGAAATGGGGAGCATAGAGCAGAAGCAATGAAGTTAAATGAGAAGCTGGGAAGCGGAGAGACTGGGACTGGATGGGCAAGGAGACGGGACGGGGAACTAGTGGGGGAGGAGAGACAGATCTGACAAGGAGCTGGGGAGTGGGGGAAGAATTGGGACTAGCTGGGCAGAGAGACTGGGAAAAGGAGACAGGGTCAAGAAATCAGGGAGGAGACCCAGATTACATGAGGAGCCTGGGAAGGGAGACTGGGACTGGGACCAGGAGAAATGGAGCTTGGCTATGGGATTGACTGCAGACCAAGGGGGCTGGGTAGAAAGATCAGATGATGGCAGGGAGGAACTGAGACTTGCTGGGCAAGGAGTCTTGGGACAAGGAATTGGAGCAGGAGAGACTGGGATTAGACTGGCCACAGAGATTTGGACATGGATGGGAAGCATGGAGTGTGAGACTATAACTGGATGTCAAGTATCAGAGGGATAGCCGTATTAGTCTGGATCTGTAAAAAGCAACAGAGAGTCCTGTGGCACTTTTAAGACTAACAGATGTATTGGAGCATAAGCTTTCGTGGGTGAATGCCCACTTCGTCGGATGCATGTGATGAAGTGGGCATTCACCCACGAAAGCTTATGCTCCAACAGGACTCTCTGTTGCTTATAACTGGATGGGCAACGAGACTGAGACTGGGACAAGGAGCCAGCAGGGGGGAAGAGACCGGTCTGGGGCAGGTTGGAGAGGATGAGGCAGAAAAGGTCAAGTTTGAGGGTAAGGGGCAGAAAGCACACTCTCCTCCATCCTGTCCAAACATAAAACAAAAAGACGGTCCCTGCCCGAAAGAGCTTGCAATGCAAATGTCTTTGTAATAGATTCCAAAGTGAATACTAGAACTGCTTGAAAATTTTCATTCAAAACGTTGTGTTAAAGACCAAAAAGACAGTTTTGTAAATAATCATTGTCCAAATTTTCTGTTTTTTTATGTAAATGAAATGTTTTCTTGATTTCTGGTCTGCCTCTTCTTTCCCCATTTTTCAACCAGTTCTAGTAGGTTCTGTACTGGAATGCTGATGATGCACAGTACAGTATGAATGTACATACATAGTGTCCAAAAATACTAAAAACAGGATTTTTTTAAGTTAAAAAGTCAGAGGTTCCTGATGGGGGAAACCGAGCAATTTTGTGTCTTTTTCAATCTCTAAATTTGGAGCAGGATCCAGATTTTTCCAAAATTCAGAGTTGTTTGGATCTGAAGCTTTGGTTTGGGCTCATCTATACTTTCCATGACAAGGATAGGTAGAGAAGCGGATGGGTTATTTTCCTTTTAACTTTGGATATAAATTCATTTGTTTGATTCTTGGGAATTTAAGTCCTGAAACATCAGTTCACTTAATGAACACAATTAAAGAACATTCTGTACCAACTTCTACCTTCAGATGCATGTGGCTCTCTTTGACTTCCTTAACATATCCTTGAGAACAATTTGGCATTGTTAGGAGACAAATGTATAAAAGCCTTGAACTTCACAGCTAAAATTCCACTATCTAAATCCAACAGAGCATAGGAAGCAAATATGAAGACAGTGTCCTGTTATTTGGATTAGACAGTCAGCAGTTCAATTTTTTTGTTTAATTATGTTCATATATTTTACATTCTTGTGTGATTTTTCTCCACTTTTAAAACATTGAGTCAATGATGGCATATTTATATATAATTATCCTAACTGCATCTAATCCACTGAGTTGTGTAAACATGTATAATTACATAACTGAGATACACAACTTCAAAATAGTTTTTCTTTTGTCTATATCAAAAGTCTTTCTTTTTGTGCAAAGTATATATAGATACGTGTATTCTTGCAGTGCTGTTTCATATTCTCTTGCTTAACTGCACACTTAGTCCCTTCTTCTTTATGGACAAGAATACATCTGGCCTAAATCTTAATCCTGTAGCCAAGAATTTGAGCTGGAACAGCACAGACTTGTCAAGTGTTCAGCATCTCAGACAGCATGACAGAACATCTTTCAAAATCTTTAGATAGCTACTCCATGTAAAGCATGTTAATGGAATTGTGTCCTGACAGGTTTTGTTTTGATCATGAAAGTTTTCTTACCACTTTTAAAAGGAAGGCTGTTAGCAAATAAAACAGCAGATTCTCAGCTGGGTAGTCAAGCCTCTCTAAGCTCTGGATCTGTGGTTTTGTTTGAAATTTCAGATGTGCACATCAGCATCACCCAAATATGTTATGTCCTCATTCTTCTGAGCAGGTAAGGTACTTGGTAGAAATCCTGTGTAAGGGTCTGATCCTGTGATGCACCAAATGCTCTCTGGCCCAACTGTTCAGTCATATTCTGAACATGTTAATTGATTGTGAGTTTCACCTGTGTGAACACACAAGTGTAAGTTCCATTGTAGACTCTTCACTGTCAAAGGGCCTGCCTGCGCTGTAGCACCCCCCTTTTGGGGCAAGTGTGGCTCTGCTGAGGTCTGCCTCAGTTTTTCCTTAACTCAGAGTCCACACGGGAGAGAGATTCAAAACATTGCCCCTTCTGGGGTCCAATTTATTACATCCACAAAAAATATTTCAAAAGAAAACCCAGATCTTTAAAGTTTTCCTGCCAGTTTCAGGTGGCTCCAGCCCATCCTCCCTGAGAGTCGGTATTCCTCTCTCCCAACACCTCTTGCCTGGAGGTTGGCTTTCTCCACAAGCCTTCCCCCTACTGACTGTGACTCCTGCAGGACCCCTTACTCCCTGCAGTGTCTGCAAGCAGCTACCAACCACCTGTAGCTGGGTCCCCTTTTATAAGGCCCAGGTCACTTCCCATAGGCCCAATTGGGAAGTGGCTAATTAGTCCATGTGCATTGGACCCTTCACCCTTTCTTGCAGGGGCCAGTGAACCTGTGCTAGACACCAGAGTTTGTTCTTAGGGTACGTATGCGCTTCCAATTGGGAGTGCGATTTCCCAGCTCCAGGAGACATACCCATGCTAGCTCTGATCAAGCTAGCTCTGTAAAACTAGAATGTAACCATGGTGATGCGACAGCTGGGAGGGGATAGCCATCCTGAGTACAGGCCAAGAGTCTTGGATGGGTACATACATGGGGTGGCAAGCCCATCCTGTGATGTTTAGATCCAACAGCAAAGGAGATAGACACACGGGAAGCTGATTGTGACACAGCTATTTGCTGTTGGCAACTTTATTGTTCTGGAAATAAACGGGAATGAACTAAAGTGAGGATCTGCACTGGATAAGTACAGAACTCCCAACCATTTAAAGGGGCAAAACATCACAGCTCCCACCGCCTGTGGATACATTCTATTTTTAGCATGCTAGCTTGATCAGAACTAAGGTGGTTCTATCTCCTCAAGCTGGAATTACACTCCTAGCTTGAAGTACAGAAATACTCTTGGTCATATTGCAACATGTCACAGGATCGGGCTCTTTGATATTAACCAGTGCGGGGTAGGGACGATGGGCCGGCTTTGGGCAAATGTGTGTTGTGCAGCACAGCTGCAACTTAACAAATAAATAATAATAAAAATGTTAAAAGACTCAAATTATCATAGTCCCTTCTAGTTTTTAATAAGGAATCAATAAATGGGAATCTACATTCATTATTAATTAGATGTTGGAATAACATCCTTAAAAGTAGATGGGAATGCACACCATTGGAAGTGTCTGCCAAGATTAGATTTATTCTCATTATGAGAAAAAACCCAGTCAAGATGAAAAAAAAATACTTCAATAAATGCACAAGCATTTATCATTTCTTGGCAGAAGATCCGACTGCCAGTTGCTCAAAAACTGGGGTCAAAGTGAAAAGCTTGATCCTTGGAGAATAGATTAACTATGGTTGGTTCCCAGGATAGTTTTGCAAGGTTTTCCCGTCTAAGAAATAAGCACAAAATATTAACTACGTCCACAAACCCCACCCTACCCCCCAAAAAACAGACATAGATATTCTCATATGGGCAGAATTCAATGGATTATGCAATGTCTTCTTTGTACACTGACTTTGGAGTCCATGGATAATAATTATAGTTTGTAATGAATAAGTTATTCTATTAATTTTGCTATTTTTTGTCTGTGAGCTGGTTGTGAAACTCACATGAATTTATTGTTGAAATTATTTGTAAATGTCTCCAATGAATAATTGTTGCTCTGCAGGTCTCTGTGGCTGAGGAATGTCTCAGTTCTCAACCTTCACCTTCTATTACAACAAGCACAAAGTTAGATAGGGTTCCAGTGAGAACTTGTCATCCACCAAGGGTGGTAGTATTGTCTGGAAGTGCAAATTAATTGCCTTTTTGGTATTTCAGGTAGTATGAGCTAAATCCTGGCAGGGTGAGCACGAAACACAGTCTATGGGGCTCCGGCAGGGGTGAGCACCAAGCACTGCCTATGGAGCTCAGGCAGGGTGTGTCTGAGGAGCGCAGGCCTCCTGGCCTAAGGATGGGGGAGTACTGCTACGTTGACCGTGTTTCCGGCAGTACCACAGCCAGATGGTATTCTGGTTTCCCTGGGCTTCTTTCTACTCTCCCCCTCAGATGTACCTGTGTCCAGGGGTCATCCTCAGTCTCCCCGGGATACAGCACCAAGGGTAACGATAGCAGCTCCTCAGCGTCAGGTGTGGCAAGCTTCTCTGGAAGCTCGTGCAGGTCCTCGGGGCAGCAGCGGTTCTCTTTGGCATCCCGCTCCAGCAGCGGGGAAGAAGTGTCTGTCTCCCTCAGCAGCTCTTCCTCAAATGAGCTGCTGGGCCAGCCTTTTATACTTCCTCTTCCCTATTCCACCCCTCTGCTTCTGGCATGTGGGGCATGGCCCTCCTGGTTCCACCCACCAGGTGGCTTGTGGCTTCCCTCTGCATTCACCTCTGAGGGAGGCCATGCCTCCTTACTACACTGGCCTTGCTCTTTTGCAGCCTCGTATGACTTTTGTAATGAGTGCTGTGTGTGTAGGAATATAACATTGCCAATGCACCTATTAATATTGTTTGTGAATAATGTTATGGGTTCTGTGACAAAATGACGTAATAGGAAATTGGTGGGTGTCAGATATGCTCAGCACCAGATAGCATATGTTGTGAAATAATAAAGATGAGTTTTTTGTTCCAAAGAATAGAATTGGGTTCTGTAGCATGAGCCAGGCAGTTAAAAATATTAAAAACCTAATAAATTAAAGGAAACATAACTTATGAATGGGAAAGAACAGTCCTTTTCATTTCAGGTACATATACATCAACAGTGTCTTTCACAGGCATTGTATGTGAAGCTGTTATTTTCTTTAATGTCTTATGGGGTGGAGTGGTAGGGGTAGTGCATCGACTCCTGATGCCACATAGAATGTTGAGGGGGGTGTAGGGAGGTCCCAATATGCAATTCTCTATGGGCTGCAAAAGAAGGCAAGCATTGGATTGTTGAACCTGCTGGTCCACCAGAGTCTTCAGCATCTCTGTTTACTGTCAGAGAAGTGCAAGCATCTCCTGTCGCACGTTCCTCTCCTTTTCCCGTGCCTTTCTCCTCTCCACTCTATCCTTGTCCATGCTGTCTGCAAGGGCGATCCTCCGAGCTCAGTGCTCGTTCTCTGATACAGCACTGGCTTGCAGGATCTCCTAGAATATGTCATCCATTGATGGACCTATCCTCCATGAAGTTCAATGGCTATTAGCCCGCATGGGCAGGGATGCAAAACTATGCTCTGGAGTCTCCCAAGCCCTGTTTGCCAGAAGCTGGGAATGGGCGACAGGGGATGGATCACTGGATGATTACCTGTTTTGTTCATTCCCTCTGAAGCACCTATATTGGCCACTGTTGGAAGACAGGATACTGGGCTAGATGGACCATTGGTCTGACCCAGTATGGCTGTTCTTATGTTCTTATAGATTCAGCACCTGGACCTTTGTAAAGAATTCTACTGATGATGCATGAGTCAGAATGGAATCAAGATCACTCTTACATAGTGGTGTTTAGTATGTCAGAAGCAGGAACCCTGCGAGTCACTGGGGTCACTGGACAATGGGTGGGGGGCACTTCCAGAGGCAGCACATAATTGTTGATGGGGGGGGCACAATTTAAAGGTTCTGGGGGGCACGTGACCACCCCACAGCAGTTTTCAAATTGTGGTGCACGGCCCCCTAGGGTGCAGAGGAATGTTTAGGGGGGTGAACGGTGATGCCAGGTGGCTCGGGCTTGGTTGGGCCAGCCCCACATGGTGGGGCTTGGGGAGGGAGTGTCACCTCCACCCCCCTGACTCACCTCAGTGGGCCACCCAGCCTGTCAGGGAGGGGGGAATGTGCCCCGCCAGTCCCCCTATCACCTCTGGCTACATTAACTTAACCTAAACTACCACAGAACGGATTTAAAAAGTCAGTATTTGCCAACCATCTTCACACAGTTACTGCCGATATCGCCCATTTTAAGGACAGCATAGAGAGAGACAGGTAATCTTAGATTTCAAATGCTGATTTTTCATGATGGTGACCCCTGAACTGAGGTCTGCAACTGCCATACACTTTAGCTGGGCCAAGATTCCTGGAGACAAGCCAGAAATAAAACTACTTGGCTTTTAGGAATAAGATTGAGCTTCCAGGAGCATCAATTGGACAAGCTAATTTTGTAAACTGAGAAAGTGTGATCGGGAAGTGTGAAGGAAAAACTGAAGCCTATAGGTGGGATTGTCTAGGGCAGTGATGCTCAGACTGAGGCTCGCGAACCACAACAGGAAGTAAATGGGAAATACTATTTTTTTAAACTTACTTTTCAGAGTAAGATCTCACTTTGGGCCTAATCTTTCTCCAGCTCCAATTGGAGTCAATGGCAAAATTACAACTGACTTTATTTGAAGCAAAATACAGCCTGTAACTATGCGCAGACTTCTTACCTAGCCCCTTGGGAAGCGAGTGTCCAGTAAACTTCTGAAGCAGGGTTAAACCAACAAACATTGTCCATGCCAATAATG
This sequence comes from Terrapene triunguis, assembly GCF_002925995.2. Lineage (NCBI taxonomy): Eukaryota > Metazoa > Chordata > Testudines > Emydidae > Terrapene > Terrapene triunguis. The sequence continues at coordinate 20,902,062 of NW_020664420.1, forward strand.
TAACTTTTGGGATTTAAGTCTTCTGCTGAGAAGAGAAGTGCGCATTAAAACTCATGCTGGTGCCCTGGCTTTTGGCTGCTGTCCATAGGCTATGCTGGCCAAGAGTAACAGTATTTTGTAGCTGTGATCCAGCATTAGCCTGCCTGACAGAAAATAGATTGTTTTAGGTGGGAGAATGACTCGCTTCAAAGGTTTGAATCTGGATTTCCAGGTCATTGTTAATCTGCATGTTATGACTTAGATGAAATTGTAGCAAAACTGCTACATATCCAGAGTGACCAGTGCTTAAAGCAGTTGTATAAATAGTCTTCATGGCTTATTTTTCACTGTATGTTTTTTATTAGTAGAGTGTTGTGACTTATGTGCTTTACTATCATTTTGGATTTCTGTTTTTTCTTTGTCTTTATTACTACCATGGAAAGAATACAGATGGTACAGAATATTCTGGATAAGACTGTACTTACTATGTCATTTTATCAAGGATGGGATTTTCAAAAGCACTGAGTGTTGACCTAACCCTGCGTCTATTGAAACCAATGGTGAAATCCCATATACCAAATGGATACCACCCTGGAAATATTTTTAAAGCTTATGTAGCTGTCCTATTGTTTCATTACAAATCTAACAAACCAGCTGTTTAAGAACATACATATGCTTTTGATGCTTGAACCTTTCTAACATTTCCATTATTATTTTACCAGAAAACATCTCTACATTGCAGTGTGGTTATCAAAGAAAGATCCAATAAACAGAGCTGTGGAAATCAATACATATAGGGGAAACTCTTGCCAGTTCTGCACAACTTACCTGCATGCGTTTCCACAGCAATGAGTAATACAAATGCAAACGATCCTCACACCACATTGTTGGTTAGTGGGTAGGTTATCTAAATAGTGCTGAGTGAACCTCCAAAGAAGGGGACGCCACTGTAAGCTCTCTAATGGAGCTGCTTTAAACT
>NW_020664420.1:20908019-20979382 GCF_002925995.2 Terrapene triunguis
GAGGTACTTGAAAGCTGCTTGTGTTTTGTCAATGGCCTTGACAAAGTTCTTCATCAGACCCAGCTTGATGTGTAAGGGTACGTCTACACTACGAGATTAATTCGAATTTAGATAATTCGAATTTGGGAAACAGATTGTATAAATTCAATTGTGCGCGGCCACACTAAGCACATTAATTCGGTTTTTAACCACATTAATTCAGTGGTGTGCGGCCACACTACCCCATTAATTTTAACCACATTAATTCGGTGGTGTGCGGCCACACTACCCCTAATTCGAATTTACAAAATCGATTTTGGTGCTACTCCGCTCGTCGGGGTGGAGTACAGAAATCGATTTTAAGCGCCCTTTAATTCGAAGTAACTGGCTCCGTTGTGTGGACGGGTTAAGGATTAATTCGGATTAACGCAGCTAAATCCGAATTAAAGTCGTAGTGTAGACCAGGCCTAAGGGTGGTAACAAAATCTTCCTTGATTCAACAAGTGGTGGATGCTGAACACTTTTCCTCCCAGGCTCCAATGACTGTCAGAGTGGCCAATCTTTCTTGATGTAGTGGGAATCTCTTGCACGACTATCCCATTCGCAGAGAAAACAGCAGTACTTTGTGTATCCAGTCTGCAGACCAAGCAAGAGAGCAACAACCTTCAAATCGCCACAAAGCTGCCACTGATGTTGGTCATAGTTTATGTACCTCAAAAGTTGTTTCATGTTGTCATAGGTTTCCTTCATATGGAGTGCATGACCAACTGGAATTGATGGCAAAACATTGCCATTATGCAGTAAAACAGCTTTAAGACTCGTCTTCGATGAATCAATGAACAGTCTCCACTCATCTGGATCGTGAACGATGTTGAGGGCTGCCATCACACCATCGATGTTGTTGCAGGCTACAAGATCACCTTCCATGAAGAAGAATGGGACAAGATCCTTTTGACGGTCACGGAACATGGAAACCCTAACATCACCTGCCAGGAGATTCCACTGCTGTAGTCTGGAGCCCAACAGCTCTGCCTTACTCTTGGGTAGTTCCAAATCCCTGACAAGGTCATTCAGTTCACCTTGTGTTATGAGGTGTGCTTCAGAGGAGGAGGATGGGAGAAAATGTGGGTCCTGTGACATTGATGGTTCAGGACCAGAAGTTTCATCCTCTTCCTCTTCCTCGTCTGACTCAAGTGAGAATGATTCTGTTGCATCAGGAACCGGCAGTCCTTCTCCGTGGGGTACTGGGCGTATAGCTGATGGAATGTTTGGATAATGCACAGTCCACTTTTTTTTCTTTGACACACCTTTCCCAACTGGAGGCACCATGCAGAAGTAACAATTGCTGGTATGATCTGTTGGCTCTCTCCAAATCATTGGCACTGCAAAAGGCATAGATTTCCTTTTCCTGTTCAACCACTGGCGAAGATTTGTTGCACAAGTGTTGCAGCATATGTGTGGGGCCCACCTCTTGTCCTGATCTCCAATTTTGCAGCCAAAATAAAGGTGATAGGCTTTCTTAACCATAGTGGTTATACTGCGCTTTTGTGATACAAAAGTCACTTCACCACAAACATAGCAGAAGTTATCTGCACTGTTCACACAAGTACGAGGCATCTCTGCTCACTTTGGCTAAACAGAAATGTGTCCCTTTGCAAAATCAAACACTGACAAATAAGAGAGCACGACACTGTATGATTTCTAGAGCTGATATAGGGCAATTTGTTCAGCAGAGTGATGTAAGCTTCGTTATGATTGCATCATCCATGACTTCTAGGAATAACATGATGCAATTCATATCATGTATGACGCAATACCAGCTTCAGATTGCATCATTCATTGTTTTGCCTAAAAAGCAAGTACTGTCCAAACCCAGTCATAGATTTATTCATAGATCCAGTCAAAGATGTATTTTAGTCATTTCTGGTTTAAATTGAGATCCCTTCCCTTTATAACTCACTTATCCTCCGCCATTCCCAAGTCAAGCGTCCTATATACTGACCCAATAACATATCTTGAAAACTAGAGCCAATCAACAATTTTAAGCATCATTTTCGTTCTCAGTGACCCAGAATTAGTAAAGTTTGACTACATTTATTTCAGAAGCATTTTGGCTGTAGAGCAGTGTTATACAACGAGATAGGGTTGAAGTATGGGCCTTCAGCTGACTCCCATTATGTCCCATCTTTCTTTAAACAAACATCTACATGATAAATTGTCAGCTTGTTTTCTGGGCCCGTGATTAGCATCTCACAAAGACATCAACCAATTGCAAGCACAGAAACTGTTCTTTTTTCCAAGCTCTAGCTATTTTTTTGGCTGGGAAAGGATAATTAGGCATGTTGCAAGCTGTTGCTACAGAGCTAAGGATTTAGGATGGCAGCTGGAAGATAAAATCTTGACAGATAGCAACTTTGCCGTGGGAGAGGTAGTCAAATGGTAAAGGCAAAGCCATAACATCCAGGTTTAAAAAAAACGAGGAATCCGGTGGCACCTTAAAGACTGACCGATTGATTTGGGCATAAGCTTTCGTTGGTAAAAAAACCCACTTCTTCAGATGCATGGAGTGAAAATTACAGACACAACCATAAATATACTGGCACATGAAGAGAAGGGAGTTACCTTACAAGTGGAGAACCAGTGATGACAAGGCCAATTCAGTCAAGGTGGATGTGGTCCACTCCCACTAATTGATGAGGACGTGTCAATACCGAGAGGGAAAATTGCTTTTGTAGTGAGCCAGCCACTCCCAGTCCCTGTGAAGTCCAAATTAACGGTGTTAAGTTTGCAAATGAATTGTAACTCTGCAGTTTCTCTTTGAAGTCTGTTTTTGAAGGGTTTTTTTGTTGCAGGATGGTTACTTCTAAATCCGTTATTGAATGTCCAGAGAGATTGACGTGTTCTCCTACTGGTTTTTGTATGTTACCATTCCTGATGTCTGATTTGTGTCCATTTATTCTTTTACGTAGAGACTGTCCGGTTTGGCCAATGTACATGGCAGAGGGGCATTGCTGCCACATGATGGCATATATCACATTAGTAGACATGCAGGTGAATGAGCCCCTGATGGTGTGGCTGATGTGGTTGGGTCCTATGATGGTGTCGCTAGAGTAGATATGGGGACAGAGTAGGCAACGAGGTTTATTACAGGGATTGGTTCCTGGGTTAGTGTTTCTGTGGTGTGGTGTGTAGTTGCTGGTGAGTATTTGCTTCAGGTTGGGGGGCTGTCAGTAAGCGAGGACTGGCCTGCTTCCCAGGTTTTAAAAGTGTCCCTTTGGTTATAGTGATGACATGTTAATATAGCCATTAGGAAAAGGTAACATGATACTGTAATATGAAATAGCCCATGTGTAATAGTGTCATCAGCTGGCAGAAATCATACAACATTACATGATAGTGGCACGTATAAGTTTCAGGGCTATTTTCTGGGCCCATCCTACTATCCTATAATGAAAGCATCTAGCCGGCAACATTTTTTTCCATCTGAAATCCAAGACATGGAGCTATATTCACAGCACTTATACTTGCAACGCCCAGTCCCTACCTAGTGCCAGACTAGGTCCCTCTATTGTGCTTTAATTAAGAAAAAGAAAGATGACATGGTTCATTGAAATCTGTGGTTCAGAAACAGGAATTTCCATAAAAGTGCTTTTATAGAACACACCTATTTTAGAGAAAGCTTTAAAATGTTATTTATATGCCTACCAGTGGCCTACTTTTGGGTACAAATTGACACATTACTTGGTAAGATGTGGGTATAAGGGGTCCAGAACAACTTTTATTAATCCATCCAGCTTGTGAATTTCTATTATACAGAGAAGAATGGCTTCTCAGCAAATGGCTTTTTGGAGTTTAGACTCAGGTTCATCCAAGGTTCAGACACTGCATTAACTCCAGGCAGGAAATGAGTAAATGATGCTTCAGTCCAATATTATCCTGAAGTATAGCAGGAGAATTTGCTGAGTCATATCTGAAATCTGTGATTCCTCATTTATAATTAGCTAGGTACTCCTGATTTACTGCTGCTATTTACAGTGCTGTAGCAGTCTATATTTCAGTCATATGGTATAGATACCTCACTCAGGTCCACAATGCGAGCAAAGGTACAGATGGAAGAGATGGGGAGGCAATGAAAAATAGAGGACAAATCACATAATAACAAATAATTTTGTATTATCTCAGCTATTATTATATACTGTTATTACATGTTTACATTATGGTGGTGCCATGAGACCCAATCAGGACTGAGGTCCCACTGTGCTGGGTGCTGTATACACCTAATGTTGACAGGGTCCCTGCCTCAGAGAGATTACTTACAAACACAACTGAACAGGTGAGTTTTTGTAACACTTGACTCATGATGTAATCTCTAACCATTCAGTACCTTACCTTTCACTAAGTTTGTACTAGATGACTACGTGGCCTCTGGCCTAATATGATTAAAGTAACATCACAGTGACAGCAGATGGAACCATAATTTTCAAAGGCGCTAGTAATAAGTTGTTTCTATCATGGGGAGCGGACAAAGATTGACTTGGCTTATGACTTATCCTTTAGTCTGTAAAATTATTGAGCCAGGTTATGTTTGTCCATGGCCTGTTACGTAGCACTATACACACGATTAGTTTTGAAAATCTGGACACTTCATTGGTGACTATCCAAACTGATTCATAAACTACAGTTTATTATTGAACAAAATATTGTGCAATTAAGAATAGGTAGAGACTACTTTATTCATTTCTTATTCCTATACCTTCTACAATATGATAAGTATTTATCTTTAAAAAAATCTGTATCTAAAGTAAGTCATCTTTATTCTATATTCATTGGCCTGGAACAAATTCTAGTTGTGTTAAATGTTCCACTTCTTTCAAGGTATTGTGTATTTTGATTGCATTCATTCATTTACTCTATCATCTGTTTCTAACTGTTAAATTACCTTTGCTCTTTGAGATGAGTTCAGTATTAACTAAAGCTTTTAGCCTGCACCTTCATTCAGGGGAGTGGGGATTTATTTAGTTAGTTAGTTATTGACAAAGGTAGTAGTGTTGAAGTAATACACTTAGGCCTGGTCTACACGGGGGGTGGGAAAATCGATCTAAGTTATGCAACTTCAGCTATGCGAATAATGTAGCTGAAGTTGATGTACTTAGACCTACTCACCGCTGTGTCTTCACTGTGGTGAGTCGACTGCCGCCGCTCCCCTGTCGACTCCGCCTGCGGCGGTGGAGTACAGGAGTCGACGGGAGAGCACTCGGGGATCGATTTATCATGTCTAGACTAGACACGGTAAATTGACCCCCGCTGGATCGATCGCTGCGCGCCGATCCGGCGGGTAGTGTAGACATACCCTTAGACTTCTGTAAGGTGTTTGATTTGTTACCACATGTTAATTTTATATTGTTCTACTTTTTAAAATCAAAATGTCATAGATTACATAGATTAAAGTTTACCTAACTGATAGGTCTCAAAATATAATTTTAAACAGGGAATAGTCATCTAGTGGGTGTGTTTCCAGCATAATCTCATAGACATCAGTTCATGGCTCTACACTATTTAACATTTATATCATTGACCGGGAGCGGGGGGGAATCACACAGATAAAATAGTCACTGATAAAGTTTGCAGATGACAGAAAAATTGGGAGACTGGTAAATGATAAAGAGGACAGGTCACTGATACAGAGATATCTGGAACACTTAAGCTGGGTGCAAACAGACAATTTATGTTTTAATACAGCTAAAAGTATACATTTAGGAAAGAAGAATGGAGGCCATGCTTCCAGGTTGGGGCACTATCTTAGAAAGCACTTTCTCTGAAAAAGATTTGGGGATCATCATGGATAATCAGCTGAGCATGCTCTCCCAGTGTGATGCTGTAGCCTAAAGAGTTTGTGAGATCCTGGGAAGCATAAACAGGGGAATCTCAAGTAGCAGTAGAGAGTTTGTTTTACCCTGTATTTTGTGCTGGTGAAACCACTGCTGGAATACTGTGTCCAGTTTTGGTGCTCACAATTCAAGAAGAATATTGATAAGTTGGAGAGGGTTCAGAGAAGAGTCATGAGAATGGTTAAAAGTCTGGAAAACAGACTTATTGTAACAGACTCAAGGAGCACAATCCATTTAGCTTAACAAATAAAAGGTTAAGAGGTGACTTGATTACAGTATATAAACACCTACATGGGGAACAAATATATAAATAACGGGATCTTCAATCTATCAGAGAAAGGTATAACACAATCCAATGGCTAGAAGTTGGAACTTGACAAATTCAGACTGGAAATAAGGCACAAATTCGACCATGAGAGTAATTAACCATTGGAACAATTTACTCAGGGTCATTCTCCATCACTGACAATATCTAAGTCAAGGTTGGGTGTTTGAATTATTTGGAGAAAGTTCTATGGAATCAGACCATATGATCACAAAGATATCAAGAACCAATGAGATCAGTGGGGCTAGGCACAGATAAAGGGATCCATCCTGGTAGGTGCAGAACTGGGACTTTAGTCAACTGAGCTTTACTTGCTTATATCAAGTTGGAATTTACCTGAAGTCCCAATTAGTCAGATCAGTACCACAGGGACGGTATAAAAACTGAGAGAAAAAATTAGAATACACATAGCTGTGGAAGAATAATCATACTGTACTATCCAAGATAATATACATAATTTATTCTGCAATACTTTTTACTGAGACTAAAGCAATACTAAAATGGGCTTAAGCGACCTTTGGATCTAGATCTGGGTTTTGAAAATCCTGAATCTGGAGTTTTTTGGATCTTGGATTGAACCCATATCCACTTATAATCCCAACCAAAATGGGCTTGAATGGTAATTATTAATGAGGAGCAACTCTGGCTTGTATGCAGCTGTAAAATCATGTTCCTATTATCTTGCTTGCCTGAAGATGTATTCCGCCTAATACCCCAAATGCTGCAAGTGACTTATGTGATCCCTAAACCCCAGTGGAGCCAGAAGGATCTCTTCATGTTAAATAGCTTGCAGGATCTGGGTCTAAAAAAGAAAGTGTAACCGCTCACTGCCTGGTTTGATAGAAATATATTCCCCCTCTAACATGAAACTTCCTTTCTGGCACAGTTTGATAGCATCAGAGGTGACTGCATTTCAGTGCTGAGCAAAGTGGTTCATATACACATATGCACAAAAAAATCTACAATGAGGTAGCAAAGTTTGTAAATTATTTTATTCCATATGTTTTATAGAAATACAAGTTCCTTGTCATTCTTATTGCATGATGCTAGTCAGTGCAATTACTAACTAGTAACATTACTGGAAATATAGGAGGAACATAAAGTTCCTCCACAAACTGTAGCAGGATGTGGTTTGCTTTATTACCAAGCAACACACTCAGGAAAGTGCTGAAAGCTGGCAGTCAACGTGCAGTTAATTACTGGTTGTTAAAACAGGGCTCACTCTTTGTTTTTCTAGCTTCATTCTACATAGCATCAGAATGAAACACTAGTAGGAAGTAGATGTTGCTGGGGGGAGGGGCAGAGAAAGCACACTGTAAAAGGATGCCAAAATGCAACCCACCACAAGCTTTAGATTTTAGTTATCCTGGGAACTGGCATGACTGGAAGCAGCACTTCATTTCCAGGCTTGCTGGAGTCCAGAGCGTGTTCCGGGAAGAGAATTACAAAGATATTTAAATCTTCTTCATTTGAAAGTGAAGGTGAAGAAAGTTATAAAATAGTCATAGAAAAGCCGGATGAATATTTTATTCCCATTAAAAACAAAGTTCAAGAGAGAGCATGTTTCTGCCAGAGAAATATTAGAAGCATTTATATAGTTAAGGGCCTGACTGTACTCCCACTGCACTCTGTGTCAAGACTCCCAATGATTTCAGTGGAACAGCATCAAATCCTCAATTATGTAGTTAAATGAATTTGTAAAAATGGATCTAATCAATGCTCTGTGTACATAGAGAGTGGTGAGTTCTGAGCGTTAGTGGAGTCCTACATAAAACACTCACCTAGCTGCTACAGTTAGTGTCTGGCTTGACTTTGGAGAAAGCTGTACAGACAGCATGTATTTTTCACATACAAAATCCATGTAAATAATCAAGGAGCCAGGAAAAGATGATGTGAGGCAGCATAGACATTTCAATCCTTTGAGGATAAATCACCACAATTTCAAAAGCAAGGTCCTAAATACACTGAGCCTGATATAAGGTGCTGATTGATCAAATGCTAAAAGTGCAAGAAGCAGGGCCGGCTCCAGGCACTAGCTGAGCAAGCTGGTGCTTGGGGTGGCAGATCGTTGGAGGCGGCATTCTGCCCAATCCTAGGGCGGCACGGCCGCTTTTTTTTTTTTTTGGTTCTTGTTCTGCTCCGGCCGCCCTGTAGGGGGCAGCGGCGCGGAGAACCAGAGCGCCCTGCAGGGCAGTCCTCTTCCTTTCCTCCCCGCCGACCGGAGCGGAGCCCTCGCGGCAGGCGGCAGGAGGCGGTGCAGCGGGAGGGGCCGCGTGGCAGTGCCCCTGCTGTAGCCCTAGCCGCCCCCTTCTCTCTCTCTCCTGCCCGCTCCCTCCCCCTCCCTCTCCCCTCCCCCAGCCGATCCCCCTGCACCCGCGCTCCAGCCGCGCCGCAAGTTGTTTTTTGTTTTGCTTGGGGCGGCCAAAAAGCCAGAGCCGGCTCTGGCAAGAAGATTGGTCATTTCACTGTTGTGTTTCACAAGGGCAGCAAGAGAAGTTAAGGCGGGGAGGGGGGAGAATCACAGTGCACCACTATTGGTGAGCCATAGGGGGTGAATGCAGATATCAATGATATTCCAGTCAAGATTCAGGTTCACAAAGAGACAGGCACACGTGTGAACTCTGAACAGTACATTAGGATCCAAATAACCCTCCTCAATAAATGATATAATCTTTCTTAAGCAGTCCAAAAGGGAAATTTCTTTGTAATTTTTCCAACAAAAATTAAATATCAAAGTACCAATGGCCAGTTTGATAGGTATGTCATCAGTGGTCTTAATATTAACAAGGTTAAGCTATAGGCAGGCTGGCAGGAACAGATCCATAACAATTCACGAGAGGAAGACAGACTGTTGCAGTGTGCCCAGGGAAGATTAAACTAAAAGGTGCCTACAGTGCGTACACTGGGAAGCGGTTACAACTCTAATGTTCCCTATAGGGTGACCAGACGTCTCGATAAAACTGGGACTGTCCTGATATTTAGTTGTTTGTCCCACGTCCCGACCTATATTTTGCCTTTTTTTTTTTTTTGCTTCGGCGGCCTGCCCCCCATGTCCCGATATTTTGTTCTTGTCATCTGGTCACCCTAGTTCCCTAAAACAAAATGGGAAATTGGGACTGTATAATAAAAGTTTGCTGTGCTCCCTGAGTGGTGTACACTTGGGGCTACAGAGCCCAAGCATAACAATTGGCATGTGAGTTGCAATAACTAAAGGAAGCAGTTCAGAGGAAGTAGTACCTCTGACCCCCATTGAATGGCACCCTTTTCAAAGCCAGTGGTTTTTGTCAGATTCCCCTTTACACTGAGTGCCAAAGTGACTATTTTTATCACATTATTTGGTTGATGATATTTGCAAATACTAGTGAACCCAAGAACTGCAGCAGCACCTGAAAAGGGTAGTTGATCATATATAGTCTTTTTTAAATCATGTCCTAGCTGGTGTATTGGAAACAATCAAGTCTGCTGACTTGCAAACAAGCAGGGCTACTGCTTAATAAGATAGAAGGCCCATGCCACACAGCCCTCCCCACCCAACACCCCCCAACTCCCTATGCCCAGCCTCCCCCAGACCCGCTATGCCAAGCGCCTCCCTGCCCACAGCCCCACCACAACTACCCAGTGCCCTGCACACCACCATTCCTGCCCAGCACCCCAACACGCACAGGCCGCCCCCACTGTCCAGCACCCCCCAACAACCCCTCCACTGCGTAGCATTCCAACACACAAACCTCCCCCACTGCCCAGCGCCTCCTGCCCCCTCCCAGCCCAGCACCCCTGCACAGACCCCTCCAGAGACCCACTCCTCCATGCCCTGGCCCCCCGGCCAAGCTCACCGGCCCTGCTGAGCCAGCACAGAGCAGGGATCCCCCTCCCAGCACAGTCCAAGGGGGCAGAACAGCTGAAGCTTGGGAGCACAGAGTGGTCCCATCCCCCGGGGCCCTACCCAGCCCTATCTGCTTGGCGCTGGTGCACACGGTGAAGAGGCGGCGTTTCCTTGCAGCCGACTTCCCCAGCCCACCACTTCTACAGAGCGGTCCTGTGGCCCGCCTGGGCAATTTAGAAGGGCCCGGGGCTCCCAGCTGCCGCCACCGCTACACGGTGGCTGGGGCCCACTGGGCCCTTTTTAAATTGCCTGGGCCCCTGGGCAAGTGCCCCTTTTACCCCGCACCCATCGGCGAGCCTGGACAGAAGAAAATGAAACCTGATTCCATTATAGAATTATAAAGAATCTGAGGCATAGTATAATTCATTTCTAAACAGATAAATACCAACTAGTAAGAAATATTATATGCTAGGAAGGAACTCCTGAAACGTGAAAGCAGCTGGTATTGGAATAGGCATTCAACACAATGTAACAGTTTTTCTCTGAAGCACCAGTTCATCTTCTACAATGCCAGTAGGCCAGCCATTAGACATGTGAATGCAGTAACGGGATTACAAGGAGTGTTATTGGCTAAAGAATGGTTTAGAGGAAAGGACTGAGGTTGGAGGCTAAGTTCTTTCTTTCGAGAGCCAGGTGGGACAAGCCACACTTTTGTAGCACTGTTTTGTCATTCCTCCCAGAAATACCAACCAAGAACAGGTATACTCAGCAGCTGTATTGTTTGGAAGATGGGATGCATTTATTCACCTTATATTTTTTTCCCCTCATTGCTTTCTTATCTTTTACAGTTACATCTCATCTCTAGCATCAGTAATAACGTGGTTCAGACATGCCTAGCTTCTACTGGACCATTTTCAAGAAATAATTGTGTTTTATGTTACTCCTTCCTGTTCTGTTTTTTGTAAGTTATAAATTCTTCATCACTAGCTCTGAGAAAATGTAATTAAAATTTTTGTTTTTAAATGTAAGCATCGTGTTTGTGTAGCATGTCCAGGCTCTCACTAATGTATTCAAAAACCACGTAGCATTTGAGTTTCCTGAGTAAAAGACAGGGTATGAAAATGAGTCATCTCAAGTACCTGAAATTATAAAAGGTCTGGCAAAACCAAAACATTTCTGATAAAGAGGTTTTTCAGAAAGTCCCTTCCACAAACTGTGTTTTAATGAACTAATTCAAGAAGAAAATGCTCCATGCAACTGAACTGCCTTGGTGTTTAAGCAACACTAAAATAGTTTGTATGTTTGGAAACATCAAGAGGTTTATGGTCTAGGATCTGGGAAATATCAGTGCAGATTGGAGAAGTACACAGAAAGCCTCGTCCTCTGTACCACTTCCTATGCTTGAACCAACTGACCTGTGCAGAAGCAGTGTGCTTGCCCATCTCATGCAAAGTGGTTGCAGGAGAAAGCATGTAGGTGAGGCAGGGGGGAGGTTGGGAAAGAAGGAAGTTCTTGGCACTCTCTGTCCTAGTCACAATTAAGTCCCAAGTTAGGTGAAGAAATTAGGCTAAATTTCACCCTCAGTTATAAGACTGTAAAACCAAGGTAACTCCATTGACCTCCAATGGGATTACTTTTTTTCCCACCAAAGTAGCAGAGGGCAGAATTTAGCTTGGTGGCTGCAAGACCTACAAAACAAAGCTTCATTAAAAGTGTGCATAGCCAGTCTGTCATTTTCAGCTGCTTATCATTTTGATTAGCAAACCAATTTCCATCAAATCTGAGGGAGAAGTTGTCCTCATTGAGAACTAGGACCATGTCATGTCTGAAATTCACAAGCTAAGGGCCTAGTTCTTACGTATAAAATAAGATTCAAGGATTGTCACCCTGAAGCCTAAAAAGCCAATTGGGTCAGCGTGAAATACTGAAACAGCTACAAGCATGGCTGAGAGCTCGTTTTGTTTGGAATGTTACCGGGTGCAATCATCACTGGGTTTTGCAGTCTGTTGACATCTAATTTTTATGTTTTCAGATGTTTTGTCTTTACAAATGTCACCTGTGTGTTGTACAGCTATAGTAAGCCATGTATCTTTGCCATGCCAAGAGTCTTAGACCATTGTGATATCACTACTCTTATTTTACAGCTAATTTCCATTCAACAGTTTCATTGGTTGTATGTGGGAGACTGCACAGATGATGGATTTCTTGGCCCAACTGCCTCACCCATGTATGCAGCTGCCACCTGTACAAATCAACACACATCGCCCAGCACAATCCCCCAAGATATAAATCAACACAGCTACCCATGCAACTTCAAGTATACATAGCCCCTCACTGCAGTACACCCACCTTCATTTTCCATCCCCATAATTCTCCCTGTGCAACACATCCCACAACTATCAACACAACTCCAAAGACACATAGGAAAGGAAGAAGTGAGAGCAATAAAAACCATTCAGTATAGCTGCTAGTTGCTCAAAGAGTTTGCAGTTGTGCCTTTTAATATAATACCTCAATGCAAAGGAAAGATAGGAAGAATAGCGAGAGAGCAGTATGGCTCCCTCAACAGCTCTTTAGTGGTCTGAAAAATCAAAATAAATCCTAAAAAGTGGAACCATGGACAAATTAGCATAAGCATGTAGGGACAAAATCAGAAAGACTAAAGCACAAAATAAGTTGCATCTAGCGAGAGACAGAAAAGGCAACAAGAAGAGGATCTATATATACAGTAGGAGCAGGAGAAAGAAAAAGGAAAGCGTAGGTCCACTACGTAGCGGGGAAGGAGACCTAATAATGGATGTCACCAAGGAGGCTGAGTGTTTAATAACTATTTTACTTTAGCCTTCACTAAAAAGGTTGTGACCAGATGCTTAACAATTAATATTAACATGCAGGAAGAAACTCAAGCCAGAATAAAGAAGAGCAGGTTAAAGAATCTTTAGATGTATTGAAGTCAGCGGGGCCAATGAAATTCACCCTAGGGTGCTTAAGAAACTAGCTGAAGCAATATGGAACCGTTAGCTATGATCTTTAAGAACTCATGGAGGATGGGTGAGGTCACATAGGACTGGAGAAGGGCAAACATAGTATCTATTGTTAAAAAGGTGAACAAAGAGGACTCAGGAAATTATAGGTAATAAGTAATAGCCAGCATGGATTTATCAAGAAGAAATCATGTGACACAAACCCAGTTTCCTTCTTTAACAGAATTACTGTCCTAGTGAATAGGGGGGAAGCTGTAGATGTGATATCTAGATTACAGTAAGGCTTTTGATACAGTCACATGAGACATTCTCATAATGAAACTTGGGAAATGTGGTTTAGCTGAAACTATGATAAGGTGAGTGCAAAACTGGTTGAAAGACCATAATCAAAGAATAGTTATCTGTGGTTCACTGTTAAACGGAGGAGATATACCTAGTGAGGTCCTGATCCAGAAATATTCAATATTTTTATTAATGACAGATAATGGAGTGGAAAATATGGTTATAAAATTTGTGGATTACACCAGTCTAGAGGGGGTTGCAAGCACTTTGGAGGACAGGATTAGAATTCAAAATGGCCTTGATAAATTGGTCTGAAATCAATAAAGTATATTCAATAAAGATGAGTGCAAAGTACTTAACTTAGGAAAGAAAAAAAACAAATGCACAAATACAAAATGGGAAAAACTGGTTATGCAGAAGTACTTTTCTGCAGAAAAAGATCTGAGAGTTATAGCGGATCACAAATTGAATGTGAGCCAACAATGTTATGAGAAAGGATAATATTATTCTGCATTGAATTAACAGGAATATTGTATGTAAGACATGGGAGGTGATGGTTTTGCTCTACTTGGCACTGGTGAGGCCTCAGCTGGAGTAGTGTGTCCAGTTTTGGCACCACATCTTAGGAAAGATGTGGACAAATTGGACAGTGTCCAGAGGAAAGCAATAAAAGTGATAAAAGGTTTAGAAAACCTGACCTATGAGGAAAGATTAAAAAAAACCTGGGCATGTTTACCCTTGAGAAAAGAAGACTGAGGGGGGAAATCTGGTAACAGTCTTCAACTATGTTAAGAGCTATTATAAAGAAGATAGGGATCAATTTTTCTCCATATCCATATGTCATAAACAGATAGTTAAGGGTTAATGCCTCTTTTACCTGTAAAGGGTTAAGAAGTTCACCTAGCCTAGCTGACACCTGACCAGAGGAACCAATGGGAGGACAAGATGGTTCAAAAGGAAGGAGGGAAGTTCCCTTTGTCTGGGTCAGTTTTCACTTTTGATCGGAGGGAAAAGCTCCAGAATTCAGCCTCTTATCAAGTAGTGAGTATTAGCGAAGGAAATAAATAGGTTTATGTTTATTTCTTTGTAACCTGTCTTGTGCAATTAGAGGAATAATCAAATTGGGTATTTGGGTATTTTTTGTGTAAGTTTTTGCCCAGGGGAACATCTTCTGTGTTTGGAATCTGCTGTCTGTGAGAGTAGCTGGTATGCTAATCTCTCCCAGAGGGTTTTCTTTTACCTTTCTTTTCTTTAATTAAAAGCCTTTTTTAATAACCTGATTGATTTTTCCTTGTTTTTAGATCCAAGGGGTTGGATCTGGATCCACCAGGAGTTGGTGGGAGAAAGGAGGGGGGATGGTTAATTTCTCCTTGTTTTAAGATCCAAGGGGTTTGGATCTGCGGTCACCAGAAAATTGGTGAAGTCTCTCAAGGCTACCCAGGGAAGGGAATTAGTGCTTGGGAGTGGTGGCAGCCAGACCAGATCTAAGCTGTTAATTGAGCTTAGAGCTTCTCATGCAGGTCCCCCACATCTGTACCCTAAAGTTCAGAGTGGGGAAGGAACCTTGACACCGTAAAAGGTAGGACAGAAAGTAATCAGCTTAATCTGCAGCAAGACAGAGTTAGGTTAGATATTAGAAACGCTTTCTAATTATAAAGGACAGTTAAGTACTGAAATAGGTTACCCAGGAGGTTGTGGAATTGCCTTCATTGGAAGTTTTTTGGAACAGGTTAGACAAACATCTGTCATGGATGGTCAAGGTATACTTGGTCCTGCCTCATTGTGGGAGAGGTGGACTAGGTGACTCTTCCTTCCAGCTCTACTTGTCTTTGATTCTGTAGCCCCTTACCATAGCACACAACCCTCATTTGCCACCCACACAATGTTCCTAGCAGAACACAAATTCAATAAATAAACACAACCAGTATACAGAATGCCAATGAAGCCTTCAATGTTTACTGAGTCAGTGTGAAGCAATGGAGACAGCGACAAGCATGGTTGAGACTTTTTTTTTAAGTTGACAGCAATTTTTGCTTTAAGAACACATGACTTTACAACTTACGCCCATGCAACAGCACAGGTATAAATGCAACCCTCACCTCTAGGGTGCCCTCTTGTGCACAGACACAGCACTGCAGGGGACTTTGCCTCACACACCTCCTCTGGTGGCTACAGTGACTATTCAGCAACTTCTTCCCTAGACTCCCTCACTGGGTCTTCTGTGGCTCAGCCCGCTGGCCAAATCATGACAGTTCATTTTCCTTCTAGGAAACCAGAGACCCTTTGCACCCCTAGGTCCAACTCCACAAACAAAACGTCTTTCACCTCTCTAGGCTCAACTTCAATCCCCTCCCCTTGGAGTCTTCAACTCCAGGCTTCTTCACAGGAGCCTACTGTGTTCCCTGTGGGTCTCTCAGCCTGATTTCCTTAGGCTTTTCCCAGAGGCTAATTCCCCTTGTTCTTCCTTCCAGAATCTCTCTACCTCTCCTGAGTTCCCAGCTATGTTTAAGTAGCACTTGACCACCACAGATGGGGTTAGTCTTTCTAATTAAGCCACAGTACATGAAGCTGGGAGGTCACTAATTATCCTTTATATTGCCAGCTCATCAGTGAAGTTGAGGGATAGCTGCTAAGTCATGGGCAAGGCTGAACTCAGCTTGCCTCATAGGACCAGCCAGCCCCCAACAACAGATTCTCTGCTACTAGTTAAATCAATAAAGTGCATGGGCAGAATTCAGAAGTGACGTGTTAAGTGGTATACATTGCAAGATTTATTTTTGCAGAAGCAAAGCTTGATTAGCTTTTTTTACTCAGGATACCAATTCAACCATTTTTATGACAGATTCTACTTGTTTGTCTGTATTCAAAGAGGGACAGGGGATTATAGTTACAGGAATGCTCTATAAAAGAGAGATGTGTGTGTATATATATGTAAATAGTTAATTAATAGTAAAGGTGCCAGGAGTTGGCACTCAAGATTATGCAGCATTGTTCCTGGGTTTTGTAGGACTAATAAAAGATCTTCTTGTTGTGTACTGCCAGTGGCTTCTGCACTCAGCTGTTTAGATCTTAACAATTATGATCTCAAATATATAACAAGGATGAGTTACACTTCACTTCCCCATTACAGATTCTGTCTAAAGGATATTAATTCAATTTCATTTTTCTATGTACTATTACATTTCATAACATGCTGCATTATTTTGACATTCTCAGTACTCTCCTTTTTGACTGACTGATCCCTTTACCACTGATTTGGGATGCTAGAAAAAGAATGAAATGTAGACCAGCTATCCAAAAGTTATAGAAGATAGAAACGATGAGAGCTACATTACATTTTATTATTTTCAGATATAATGAAGCAATAAAACATGAATTCCATGTCTCATCCTTCTCAGGTAGCAACACCAAGAAAATAAGACATGATCAGGTAAATCTAAACCTTTGCCCGACTGGTATTTGCAGACTTTTGAATTTTGTAGCACAATAATAAAATACAGATACTGTGCATTAATCATAACTTACATTTTATTGTCTGCATAAGGCAAAAGTCCTGAGGCCCTTCATCAGTTCTCACCTAGTCAAACTCCCTCTGCTGGGTAAAAATTAAGTAAGGATCTCAGAATTTGGTGTGTCATGAGAGAAATGTACATGACACAGTACCAAGAGAGATTCTTTAAACCAATGGTTTTTCAACCTTTTTACAGTTGCAGACCCCTAAAAATTTTCTAATGGAGGTGTGGACCCTTTTGGAAACCACCTGTCTATGGTAACAACAACCTTTCGCAGACCTTACTGCCACTGAACTCAATGGCAAGACCCCCACTGTCTCCAAGGAGAGCAGTAAAGTGTTATCACTTTGGAGAAAAATCACTCTGAGGACCTCTTCTTGTTTTTTAATGGCCTAGTTATAGTTCCACTATCCATCAATAGAAGTGGGTATTTTGTTTTCTTTACTCTTAGGTTTACTTCTGAAAAGGAGCCAGGGCTTGTGTAAAAACAATAAGGGACAGATCCTTCTCTGATTGGAATCCATGATTAAGTTCCTACTACTTTCTTTGGGAGTATTGTAGCCCCTCCAATTTCCACAGCACAGCAATACTCAAGGATCAGTAAGATGAAGCTGTAAACATTTCCATGCCTTCAAACTCTGACCATTCATATAGTTCAATTACTCTCAATCTATGGAGAATTATCAAATACTAAAATTCCTGATTTCCACCGTTACATTTCATATTCATTCAACAAATCATAAAAAAGTTCAGGAACTTTGTTCAGGAGGTTTAGCTAAGGAATATTAAACATTTGCTTTCACATAGAATAGAATTTAATTTGTTAAGTCTGTTGAATGTTACGTCAAGGTAAAAACATTGGCCCAGATCCTCAAATACTATGGGTATTCACAGAGTAGAAGGTACACAAAGCAAGCTAGCCATCCAGCTGCTAGTTACATGCTCCACATCCTAGTCTCCATCCGTGCCAGAATTACACCACTGCGTTTTCCAGTTCTGAGTCCGAAACATGGGCAAGCTCTATCTTTGCAGCTGAGCCACCTCTGCCACTCATGGAACAAAGTGTCGAGCATGCTCATGTGTATTGTGGTAAGGAGCCACCTGTTCAGTCAGTGACATTTGAATTCTCTGCTGTGGTAATGGTGACTGAAAGGTCACCAACCAGGTGATTTGTGATTGCATCCTCAGCCCTCATTACTGTGTAAGGTAGAGTTTGATTGGCCATGCCCCCTTTTCTGCTAATACTCCTATTTCAGGTCACCTCAGGATCACAGAAGGCAACACGTTAATGTTTTTCAACTGGAATATGTCAACCATATACCTGCCATAGTTGAGCTAACAGGCTGCAAGGAGCTGAGCCATGAATCAATGTGGACACTGACTCCTGTCATATGATAGAGGTGTCATTTTTTGTAACCCTGGCCCACGTAATGTGTCTGAAACAAGGGAATAATGATCAGTCTATTACCAGTTCTCCTGTGCACCACACTTTTACTACATAGTAAAAGGGGTAGATTAGGTATGTGGTGTGTGTAACTGAAAGGAGAGGTTGACATTCAGTGCCTTTCAAACTGTGGCTTAACTCTCCCACTCCTGCATGCATTCTCAGAGATATTGTGGCTAAATCAACCAGAATTCCTGCACAGACTCTGGCCACAGGATGAAGATCCTTCTCATTCATTTTACAACATACCTAGTAGCTTCATATCACAATATGACCCTTATTCTGTATAAAGGAATTAATATAGATGCTTTTGAAAATCCCAAACTAAGTGATTTAGAAGCATAAATCTCATTGAAAGTCAATGGGACTTGTGTTCCTAAATCACGAAGGCATGTTTGAAAGTCCCACCCAAAATCTACTTTCTGTCAGGATTTATAGAATTTAATAATATAGAAAAGTGGTTGTAGATATAAACATCAAGGATAAGATAATTACAGAAAACAGCAGCCCAAAGACACTATCATGAATCAATACAAGTAATAAATAATAAAACCAAGCACTAATACACTTCAGTGCTAACAACTAAGCCATAACATTAGCTAATTCTAATTTATCTTACGTTTGTAGTTTTCCATCCTTCTCCTGGTACAGTATTTTATGCTTTAAATAAGACGTAGCACTCCAGAAATGCCAACAGGAATTTTTGTGGCTTCCCAAAGAATAGCCTTCACTGAAGGAAGTTTTGCTGTCCCCATTAATAAGCATTGTACAACCAGAAATGTTGTTCTACTGAGAGTTTGTTTTGTCTTCTGTGATAACTGTTGCCTATGTTTCTGTAGCCCTATCTCTCTGGTATGGTATGTGCTGTACCAGAATATCATAAACAACTTTTATGCATTTATTTAATCTAATTTAGTTAATCATGCTACCCAAGAAAATATAGTGAGAAATTTTGAAAGAAGTTTCTGAAAATTAATTACCTATTTACATAAATTTACATAAATCGAATGAGATTTTCAAGAATCCGCTTTGGCTTTTTGGTTTGTTTTGTTGCAGCTAGTAGTTCTTATTACCATCCACATTATATTAAAAACCAAGGTTTTCAGGGAATGAAGGGAAAGAGGGCCAAATTCATCCCTCTTGTTAGCTGCCTGAAAACAATCCAGGGAGGAATTTGGTCCACTGACTGTGTGGGATATTTCACTGTCCTTTTCTCTTCTCAGATTTTTTTCCCCCCAGAAGCAAGATTGGGACAGTTTGCAGGTCAGAGTGGTATCCATCCTCACCTTTTTTTCGATCAGAAGGGACTATGTCAGAAATGCAATTTTATGCATTGTAAGGGCAGCTCCTTGTAATGTAATAGGCTAGATCAACTTTTCCTATAGGCAGGGCCTAGGAAAACTCACAGGCAGGGCCTAGAAAAGCAGAAAACAGAGTTTCTCCTTTTTTAGTTTTCCATAGATTGTTCCATCAGCAGCACAGGTTTTGCCCATATGTGGAAATGACAAAGGATCCATCCTCCAGAATGTGCAATTCTTCTTAGAGTGATGGTCTCTATTGTATTCCACTAAGGGTTTACGCATGCGCATCATGCGTCCAGAGCTAAAGAATTTGAAAGTAGTAGTGGCCATTGATCCATGCATGCGCGCTTGGTCTGCCTCATGGTTTTGTCCGAGGCAATAAAGGGTGGGGTGGACCAACTGCATCCTCAGTTCCTTCTCACTGCCTCATGGTCTGAGTCCAAGCTGCTAGTGTCCTCTCGTGTCTGATGCACTTATTAAAAAAACCCTGTTTTTAGAGTTGCACATAGTTAGTTCTTTTTGTTGTTTTTACTGTAGTTTTAGAAATTAAGAGAATTTGGGAATTCCATTTTCTACAGTCCTTCCTACACGCTGACCCCCTCCCAGCACCCACGCCTGGAAACTGAATTATGCTGAAGATGCCAGGGTTCAAGATCTGCCCCTTCTACCTGTGTTCATAATGTCAGCATTGCCTTTACTGCTTGGGAGAAGCCCACATTTTATCCAGGTCAGTATCTGCCTCTCCTTCCGAAGCCAAACAAGGGAAGATTGGGCTCTCCATCTCAAGAAGCACAGCATGGAGGTCGTCATGAGGCCTCAGGCAAGTCTTGTCCCATATCACCAACTCTCCCAATGTTTCCACGGAGGCCTGGTCTACACTAGGAATTTACATCGGTATAGCTATGTCTCTCAAGGGTGTGAAAAATCCACATCCCTGAGCGACATAGCTATACCAACCTACAACCCCGGTGTAGATACATTATGTAGAGGAAAGAATACTTCTGTCAAACTAGCTACCATCTTTTAGGGATGTGGATTACCTATGCTGATGGGAGAATCTCTCCCATTGGCATAGGCAGTGTCTATACTGAAGTGTTGCCATGGTGCAGCTGCCGTGGTGCAGCGTTACTGCTGTAGCATTTTAAATGTAGACATCTTCCTATTATTTAACATCTATGGGTGAGATGACTGAGCATTATGGGACCCTACAGGTCAGGTCTTTG
Organism: Terrapene triunguis; assembly: GCF_002925995.2. Lineage (NCBI taxonomy): Eukaryota > Metazoa > Chordata > Testudines > Emydidae > Terrapene > Terrapene triunguis. The sequence goes on from NW_020664420.1 coordinate 20,928,781, forward strand.
GCAGTAGAGGAACAGTTGCCCATAACAACTCTGAGTTCAACATGAGAGGCAGGACTTCAGGCATGTCAGGGTATTTCCATTAGCCCTGCAGCTTTTTGGAGGCAGGGGAGCAGTATTTAGTTAGTGATCAGTGGTATCAAAGACTGCTGTAGAAATCCAACAGGATGACTAGGTCTGTAGTTTCCTTGTCTAGGGACAATGGAGGGTGTTGTTACGGGTTCCCCCGTGGTTTTACCTGGAACTAGGGTACCATTGAGCTCTCTGACTCCCCAGCCTGGGCTCCCTCTCACATTGTGCTGCTGTGACAAGCTGTAGACCGCTCCCGATCCTACACTCCCACCAGCATTCACACAGGCAGGGACACACCCCAGCCACTGCATGAACCAACAACAGAGAGGCTACAGCCAAGATAACCCCTAGCTCCCCAGCCTAAGACCCCAGAGCTGTACCGTCCTGGCCTGTTCAAAACCCCAACCAGTATGAATTTATTACTCAGTTCACCCCTCCCTTGGTGTGGAGAGGAATATGCAACAAGCCTGTGTTAACCAAGCTGAGATTTTCCCCCAGACACTTCCCTTAAAGATACACTGGTTTAGATAAAAAACCCCACAAGTTTATTACCTACAAAAAGATAGATTTTAAGTGATTATAAGTGATAGCAAACAGACCAAATCAGATTACCTATTACATAAACAAAGCCTCAAACTAAGCTTAAGATACTAGAAAGATTGGATATGAATTAGCAATTTCTCACCCTGGCTGATGATACATGCAGTCCACCAGTTTCCATACACAGGCTAAAAATCCCTTTATGCCTGGGTCCAGCACTTTCCCCAGTTCAGTCTTTGCTCCTCAGGTGTTTCCAGCAGTTCTCATGTGTGGGAAGTGAGGCCCCTGGATGATGGAATTCCCCACTTTACATAGCTTTAACATATGGCGGGATCCCTTTGTTCCAAACTCAGTTCCCAGACCAGTTTGTGGAAAAATACAGGTATCAAATTGGAGTTCAGTGTCATGTGATCTGGTCCCATGCCCTTGCTGAGTCATAGGAGCCATTACTTACAGGCTGTCTGGAACATTCTCAGGAAAGCTCACCAGATGGGGATAAGCTTCTCCTAAAGCCTATTGTTTTCCCTAATGGCCCATTACCCTGAATAGGACCTTCACAACCAACTGTCTAGACTGGAAGTCTTTTGACTAGTTATCCAGATGTAACCACATTTGAAATACAGATACATAGTCAATATTCATAACTTCAGATACAAAAATGATACATGCACACAAAGAGGATAATTATATTCAGCAAATCATAACTTTCCCCTAGACACCTGACAAGACATACCTTGTACAAAATGCATCATAATTATGTCATAATCATACAACTATGAAGAATATGGGGTGCAGTGTCACAGGTGTGATGGGGTGTTCACTCCACAACAGCCCTGAAAGGGTTAAGGAAGGTGAGAAAGGGCCAATTAGTCTGATAGGCACACATCAGGAGCTTAGGCCGGAGAAGCAGCCCTTGACTGGAAGAGGAAGTTCAGTTGACCAGGTGTGGGCAGGGCTAGTATAAAGCCAGGAAGCCACAAAAAGGGGTTGCAGTGAGGAAATCAGTGGTCATCTGTGCATTAGTGAGGGAAGGAGGGAACCGAGGAAAACAGCAGGACCCTGGCCCTGAGGGAAGGGTGTACCCTGAAGAGACAAGGGTGGAGAAGAAAGGTTGTGGGAGGCAAGTAGGAAGTAGCCCAGCAAGAAAGCATCATGGTTGGGGTTTGAGCAGATATTGGCTGCATGTTGTAGGGTCCGTGGGCTGGAACCTGGAGCGGTGGGCATGCCCCACTTCCCCTACCAGCCCCTGAGAGAATGGCATTGTATGGACAGCGGGTCCAGTAAGACTGTACCCCGGAAGGGGAAACCACCTAGGGCACACCTACGTAGAGATAAAAGACCCGCTGCATGGCCATGGCTGGCTGGGGTCAGATGAGTTGTACTTGGACTGTGGGGCTAAAAATTGCTGTGCAGATGCTCAGGCTTGAGCTGGAGCCTAAGCTCTTGGACCCTTCATGCTCATGGGCTTCCAGAGCTCAGGCTCCAGCCCAAGCCTGAGCATTTACACTACGATTTTTTCCTACTCCCAGAGACTGAGCCCAAGTCAGCTGATCTGGGCCAGCCACCGGCTTTTTATCTGTGTGTAGACATAGCCTGAGTGACCTGGCTCAGTCCTGCAGAGGAAGGTGTAGCTCGTGGAGTGAGAGAGGGGCCACAGAATGAGAGAAAGGACAATGGGTTGACAAACCACAAGAGGAGGTGTTGAACATGGAAGAGAGCTATTCCCCAGAGAAGCCAGAGCACCCCCTGTGGTGAGTGAGTACCCTGGGACATCCCCTAGACCCATATTTCTCAATCTTTTCAGGTTGGAGACTCCTTTGAAGTAAAAAATTTGTGCAACCCCCCCCCACCACCACCCCCAACATTCACTATAAAAGTAAGAACAAAAATATGTATCTGTGATAAGACTATATAATGTATTTGTGTTGAGAGGCTGACAGAGAATACTTGACCTCAAAGGGTGATGGCGGGAGGAGAGCTATGGAGTGAGATTTTCTTCGCTTTCGATGGTAATAAAATTTTCAATGCCTTGTGACCCTGAGTGCTCACTGAGAGCTGCCACCCACCAGTTGAGAAACACTGCACTATACCAATGCATTTTAGTACCTGACTGAGGAGGGTCCTGGAAGCTGGCACGGGAAGTTGTTTTTGTCAGCTTCTCACTTAGCTTGTTTCAAAAAGGGAGATTAGACTCTGGGCAGTAATTTGACGATTTAGTCCAAGCCAGGAGGCAGAGCTATACTAGAGGTGTGGTGAAAAGACGAGGCACAATGTGTGTCAGTTTGGTAGCTAAAGGGGTAGGGGGAACTACACCATCTGTCTGTGACCAGTACACTCAATAAAGAATTCCCTTTGCATTCAGTGCAACTGAGTCCTGTTTCTTCTCAACCACAAGTGAGGGCACCATGCTCTCTTTCACATGAAGACCATTAAAAGCAGTGATTTTTTTTAAATAGATCTTAATGCCTCTTAAAGGTACTTTTTGTAGGTGTAGTATTCATAAAACTTTATTTCAAACAAGCAGAAAGCAGTTTAGATTCTCCCTTCATTTACACCAGATGGTCAGTGAAAACCCTAACTGACATGTTCCCACAGTCTGTTTTGATTTCTTTGAATCTTCATTTTCCAATAAAAAACAAACAAAAATTTGTTCCTTTGGAAAAAAATTATTTCTAGCCAGATCTTAATCCAGGGCAGGCCTATTTTCCACTTGTGGCTGATTCATATGTGATGAAAATGGCTGATTCTGTCACCTTGGCCTGGGCCTATGCATTGTGGTATGTTCATCGTAGACAGAGTTAGGGTTTTGTGAGGTAAATGGGGCAAAACACTGTTTCTCAGGCTCATCCAAGAACACTGAGGCCAGTTCTGATGGTTCTGCTTTTGCTGGTGCCCTGTGAGATTAAACAAACAAAAGAGGAACATTCCTTTCTTCGGTTTCTCTGGGATTGCCAGGCCCCAGTGGATGAGAAACAGTGGTCTAAGGAATATTCAACATTAGCAGAAACACACACACAAAAAAACAGGATATTGCAGCTCTTATTTAAAGTAGCCAGTCTAACCTAATCAACCTTTACCTGAGCTCAAAAATCCTTTAAAACAAAACAAACAAACAAAAAAATCTGTGTGACTATGTAGATAAGGGTAAGATAATGAAAACAGCTGGCAGACTGGAAATCAGTTGCCAGTATAATTGCTTTTCCTGCTTGATGAAATCATGAAGGACCCTCAAGATATTACAGGGAGTCTGCTTCTTGCAGATTACTCAGCAAAAAGAAGAGAGGGGTTTCCGCCTCTCCTTGCTCTTTTGCTGGCCAAGCCTCATCCTACGTCAAAGAGAAAGATGCTAATATATTTTGAGACTGCTGTAAATTGTGCCTCCTGGAACAAAGCGTTGAAAGGTGCCAGAAAACCCCCTCCTTACCTAGGTGCACTAAGCATTCTTCAGAGGTACCTGAGGATCTAACCCAGATATTATTACACCTTTATTCACAATTTGAGCATAGTTCATTAGCACTGGTTTGAGAGGTTTTACACATCCATGTAATGGAACACTTATTTAATTGTAACTAAAACCTGTGTACAGAATCATATTATAGATAAAGTCATATAGGACCAGAAGCAAGTTATGGCCTCTTTGTGTCTGGAATGGTTTGGTTATAGTTCTGCCACCCATTATTATTTTTAAAATATGTTTTTCATCTGTTGTTCAGCTCAAGATCCTAAACCAGTCCAGAAACACTCATATACTGGTAATTAATCCCATAACTAACTCATGGAGCAGATGTAATCTTTCGCATCAGTGAAATAATCCCTCCAGACCTCTTGAAAGGATAGCTGGCTAGTCCCACACACAGTGTAGAAGAATGTTGTGCTGCTTTAATCTTTACCTTACTGTTGTATCCCCTCACTTTGATTTGATTTAACATCCCCAAATAGAACAGATTTAATTTTATAATAATCCTTAGCTAATTTAAGTACTTCAACCATGTCTCCTGTCAATTATCTACGTTAAAGATTTTGGGCCACATTGTGATCTTACGGTCATGGAATGGGATGTGGGCAGGCAGGCCAAGTAGTCAGAGTAGCGACAGACAGGCCTACTAGTTGGAGCAGCAGCAGACAGAACTGGAGTCAGGAACCAGGAGCCAAGCCAAAGGTCAGGCTGAAGTCAGGAACCAGGAACAGGGCTGGGACAAAGTGAAGGCAGGACTGGAGCAGTGCTGGGAGAAAGCCATATACAGGAGAAATCACAACTGCAGGTACATACATTAAGTAATCACTGGTGAAGTGCTGCTGCTGGGCATAAAAGGAGTCTTGGCAGTGCTGCTCAGTCCATCAGGTGATCTGGCTAATTAGGGGTGTCAGCTGCAGTTAGCCAGCTGCCCAAGGCCCAGCTGCAGGCCCGAAGTCCTGACATGGGGACTATGTCTTCACTAGAAGCACTGCAGAGGCAGAGTTGTAGCACTTCAGTGTAGTCACTCACTATAAGAATGGGAGGGGGTCTCCCATCGCTCTAGTTAATCCACCTCCCCAAGAGGTGGTAGTTACATCAATGGAACTGTTCTGTTGATTTAGCACTGTCTACACCAGGGTTAGGTCGGCTTAACTACATGGCTCAGGAGGGTGGATTTTTCACACCTCTGAGCAACGTTGCTGGGTTGACCTAACTTTTTAGTGTAGACCAGGCTTTACTTACTCAGGAATCAGTAGGACTAATTTTGTGAATAATTGTTTGCTGAGGTAATAAAGTAGTTCACAGTCTAGCCCTATGTAATCCTTATTTTGTTAGCTTTATAGGTAAAGTTTCTTCTTCCCAATCATCAGCTTGGTTGCCAGCTCTGTATTTTGTTCATCTTGCCTATGGGCCAGATCCTCAGTCCAGTAGAGCTACGCTGATTTACATCAGCTGACAGTCTGCCTATATATCTTCAAATGAGGTGACCAACAGTGGCCACTACACTCAATGATATTGTTGCCGGCACAGAGTGCCCGAGGACAGCAACAGCGGGGTTTGTTGCCCGGTGTGCTTTGCGCCAATAAACACACCAGGGGTGGAGAAACAAACAAAGTTTATTTGGGATTTCAAAGTGGTGCTAGGAGACAGGCACGTCTCAAATCAAGCACACTAACAGAAACAGGTTTTTTTATATATATATATATTTTGCAGTTAAGCCTTCCCTCCCCCCCCCCCCTTTTTTTTTTTTTTACTTTTTTTTTTTTTTTGGTAACAGTTACTAAGCAAATAACAATTATATTTAAGCAATTAAGTTATTCTTGGCAGCTATAAGCCTAGCTTGTTAGTAACTTTTTTAAACCGTTATTTTGTTTTTTGTTTTTTTAGCCAAAAACATGCAGGCCTTATTATTACCGCTTAATACCGGTGTAAGCAGGGGGTTGCACACAAATAACTGGTTGCTTACATATTTCAATTGCACCTAGCTTTTAAAATTAATTAAAGTTTAAACATAAAAAAAGTTTAGTTTATATAAGCCTAGTGCAAAAAGGCTTCATTGACACTTTGTGGCCTTCCACCCTCCCAAGTTACCTAGGGTTATGCCTAGTAACACCAACAATATGAATTCTCCAATTAGATATGAAGTTATTTAGCTTTAACCACTCTGCATACTAAATGGAACTCTACAATTCAGTTACCTTACTTTTCAAAGAATCCTTCTATAAGATGAACAAGCAATATTTGCAATGAACCAGAAAACAGTCTACGTTTGCCCACAGTTTTCATTTCTTGCCTTAAGACAATAAACAAGGCACACGCTCTGAGCTGCTAACATTTGAATACACACACAGCACTCAAGTTGACAGGATAAGTAGACTTATTGATAAGAAGAGTGAAAGCCTAGCATTTACATAGCTGTGGAATGAATCAAAGGAAAAGCAAATGGAGGAAGTGTTCCTGATCACAAGGAACTGATATAAAAATAAATAAAGTTCTGTGCAGCTAGCATCCTGTTTGAAAATCTAAACAAAGAGTGCATTTACCGTATCAGACAGGGTTTATGGCAGAATTGGCTCAGGAACACGGATATCACAATGATTAGCATGATATGAAAAGATGGTTCTGGAGTTCATCACCTTGGATTTAAAAGCTTTAAATAAATATAGTTGTGGTCAAGTTGTACCCGCCAGCAGAGAAACGTATTGAGATTGAGTGTCCTGGAGATTCTATGAAGTTCACTGTGTGGAATTTCCTTGGAATTCTTTTCTCAAGCAGGCAGTGTTTTCTAATTGCAGAAATTATTAAGGAGAATGAATTTCTTCTTCCTAGCAATCGAAGCAGAATTGTGTTGAAATGTGTAGCTACAGTAAAGTGCAATAAAACAAGTTCCACTCTTTACTCAATGGAGATATATATAAATTACTAGATACAGTAGAATCTGTGGAAAAGTAATTTGGCTATTTCAGTAAAACCAATGCTTGTTGCAGTGTTGTTATGTGTTTATGATATGTTTTATGATCTACAGTACGCAGGGGTCAGTTAATTATAAACCCGATGAAAAGGCTAGATCCTGAAGTGGGATAAATTGTGTGACCCTGGAATTTGGAATTTCAAGTCACACAGTGACATAGGTTATGTATAGAAATGTTTGAAGAGTGATAAAGCCTGACAGCAATTTGCTATCTGCAAAGTGTAAACCACCCACATAAAGTAGCTAAACAAGGAAGTAGACATTTAAAGAGATTAGTTTAATGGTGTGTTGGCCTCATTTTTAGGCCATCTGAAAATGTGAAATAAAGTATAAATAAATAAAAATATTCTTCAAAAAGTTATTCTATTGGTGATTCTTCTGTGATTGGTTGAAGCACTGAGGGGAAAAAAGCCAGAGATCACTGTTTGGAATTGTAGGTAATATTTGTGTCAGATATTTTGATGCCTTGGACTAGTTGAGCTCTGCAATGTAATTTTGGAAATCATTTGGCAAAGATTTTGGTTCCATCCCTGACTTTCCCAGTAAATAACTGTATTGCTATTTATCTTTGAGTGTTGAAAAAAATCTACTGATAACTTCGTACTGATGTTTCTGAGGGATATCCCTTGTAGCTAATGAGTTCTGATAGTACGGAAGATGGCTGGTGAGCAAGCTCTACTGAAATACAAGTAAATAATAATATATATAGGGAAGGAGACAACATGTGTGTTCAGGTAGTAGCTGACCAGAGGAAAAAGAAGATGGGAGAAAGTGGAAATGAAGAAAAGAGGAAATTTTCCAAAAGAGGTGATGTGGAAATCAAGGAATATTAGGTGTTAGAAGTCTGAGAGGAAAATCCTAGTCTTGCCTTCATTGACATGAACAGGAACGGAATTTGGGCTGTCTTTTCCATAGGAATCAGCAATGTGACAGAAAACATCTACCCCCGCTCCAAAAAGTCCACTGATTATTGACAAAGCTGAGAAGGAGGGAGCAGTGTCATTCTGTAAATTCTGTCTGGAGTCTCAAGGAAGACAGATTGAAATCTTGAGGAGAAGAAGAATCAAAGTGCTGGTAAAGGGGGAAGTTGCTCAAGGTCTGGAAAACTCATCCTGGAAGCTCTCACACTAACACAGTCTGAAATGTGGCCCTAGGAGCAGGGAAAGCCAAGGTTAACAGTGGATATTAATGAAGGCTCTGACCCTGATAGGTTTGTCCAGCCTGACATTCTTTGCTTGTTTGTTTTTTATTTTTTCATGGTTTTTGAATTAAGAGATAGACTTGTTTTGGAAAATAACTCACACATGGGGCAAATTTTGCTCTGTTGCACTGGTGTAAATCCAGAATAATTTCAAGGAAATCGGTGGATTTACTCTGGATTTATAGTGCTGTAGCTGAGAGCATGTGTTTTCATTTTGCAAGATTTGTTTTCTTATGGCAAAATATTAGTGCCTGTATGAAAACTACACAAATATAGGGCTGGGGATATTTTCAGTTCTCTCATCTCTGTTGTATTTAATGAAGTTAAGCCTGTGAGACTGAATTAAATATTTTGACAAGTTTTATTCTGTTGCACTGCTATGGTATTCTATTTGCAGCAATAGAGGTGGAAATTTTATGTACAAATTGTTCAGTAATTCATGTTTATCCTATTGTTGAGGGAGAAAAATCCACAAAAACATATGGAAGGAATAAACCCAGGAGGCGTAATCAACTGGAGTTTCAGTTCATTAACACCTAATCCTACCCAGATGATGTATAATTCTACACCGAATTCAATTCTGATGTAAATGAATGCAAATCTCATTGAAATTAATGGGAGTTGCCCCTGCTTACAAAAAAAGTGGAATTTGGCCATTTAGTTTTACAGAAGTAAGCAACCAAAGTGGTTTTTAGCTTAGCAGTGCTGCTCCATTGACCAGGTAGGGTAGCTGCTGTCTGATTCATGGTGCTGTTCAGGTGTTTACAATTTTCAGAATTTACAAGTAACACTGGCGAGAAAACTGCTAGCAGGAATATGTTGAAGTATTGAAATCCCCATTAACATTTGCCCATTGATAGAACTGAGCATGAGATGAACTATTTTTAAAGTTGGGCTGTGTTTAAACAAGAGTTTCACGTTTGAACCCAGCCTAGGTTCTTACATGCAGCGTTGAGCAGAGTGAGCTCAGTTTTCAAGTCAAAACAGGAGTACGTCAGGGGTGTGTCATGTCTGCAATCCTCTTCAGCATTGCCATTGACTGGGTAATGCAGTGCACAACAGAAGACATGCCAAGAGGCATTAAATGGACACCCTTCTCATCCCTGGACACCCTTCTCATCCCTTGAAAATCTCGCTCTCCCATCACATACCCAATGCCATACACAAGAAAAAAACAACTCAACTCAACGTATTCAGCCAGCAAATTGGATTGAAAATCAACTGCAATAAGACAGATATAATTACCTTTAATATTGCCTCACCATCGCCGGTACGGATAGAGGATTATGTTCTCACCAATGTAGAAACATTCACATACTTGGGCAGCACCATCAGCCAGGATGGTGGAACAAGCCACAACATCCGGAACAAAATCAATAAAGCCAGGAACACCTTCAGGTACTTAAATACAGTCTGGAAATCATCAACATACAAAACCAAAACCAAACTCAAGATTGATCAGAGCTGCATACTTTCAATATTACTTTATAGTGCAGAATGCTGGGGAATGAGAAAGTATGACATGTCCAAACTGTCTTCATTCCATACAACCTGCCTCAGAAAACTCCTCCATATCTTTTGGCCCAGAACAATCTCAAACCAAGATCTATTGACACAGTGCAGCCAAGCGGATATGAGTACCATCATTGCCAAGAGGCATTGGAGATGGCCTGGCCATGTGCTTTGGATGGAAACTGATTCTACCACCAAATTAGTAATGAGATGGGCACATGAAGGCAAGCAAAAATGAGGCCACCCGAAAACAACATGGTGAACGGCTGTGGAAGCTGAGCTGAAAAATCTGGGGCACAGTTGGGTAACCATTGAAAGACTTGCCAGAAACAGACAGGAGTGGAGGAGCTTCGTGGCTGCCCTAAATGCCAGGGGTGTAATGGGAACATGGTGATGATGATGAGGTCAGACTCAGAAGTGCCAGATTATTACAAAAGGACTGTTCTTGTAATATTTCCTACCGGGGCAAGAAATAGAAATTCTGGCAATCTTGTATGAAAGTCTTTTTAGAGAAAGTCTTCGATGTTGGCAGGGGATAACCAAATGGCCTATTACTCCCACCACCATCCTGGATCTTTGGAATCCAGGGTTGACAAGTAGGCCTGTTATCCCCCAATTTGTTAGGGTACTTTCTAGGGTTGGGGAAGGGAAGCTATAGATTCTTACCTACACTGATACATCCCTTACTTTCCCAAAAACTATGCTGGAAACACAGGAAATACATCTTGCTGCTGCTGCTGTCATCTCTACCCATTGTTTTATGTCTATAGAGCCTATGATGCCTCAGGGTGAACTTAAGCCTATAGGATTCCCCACAGAGCTAGACACGAGAAGCAATTAAAAGGTGGGGGAATGTAATAGAACTAGGCATGGGATATATTTACTGGTCCAACTGTTGCTTCATAATCAGAGGTGCAGGTGAATGGGCACGCATTCATCCCCTGACAAGATATTCTGGGTAACCAAGGGCCTAATTTTCCCCTCACACTTGCAATCCAGAATTGAGAAACAGGCCACTGGTCCCACCAGTGCTGATACAGGATGAGAAGACTGAAAGCCAAGATGGATGTAAGTGGTTCTCTCTCGGGAGTGGGTATGAGATATACTTCTAGCCTCTTTCAGCTGGGACAAGGGATGAAGGCTTATGGGAGGTTCTTTCTTCCCTCACCAGAGGGCTTGGAGTCATGGGTTATTTTATTCCTCCACAAGAGCCACTGGAGTCTGATGGATTCCCTTACCTCCCAATTCTCTGAAGTGTTCATCAGAGGGGAATTTAGGGGTCATTATTCCCTTCCCCCCCATCTTCCACATGATTTTGAAGAAAGATAGATGACCAGTCCCCCCCACACACACGGAAAGGAAGGAATCGGTAAGGAGGGGACTATTATGTCCCTATATTAATAAATAGAAATGGTCTTTAAAGGTCAAATTCAAATTCTGTGTAATTCATTTAAAAGAACAGCTCTGAAATGTGCATATTAAAATCTTATTAGCAACATTTATACTGGTCACAGGAAGTTTTATTGACGTACCAAAAAGAGACAGACTGAAGCATTGATTAAAAAGTGCTTACAGGGATGTTATTGATTTTTTTTTTACTGCGATATTAGTGAATGAAAGGATTATTTCAGGGCTTTTCTGTTTTAGTCTTTCAGAACAATGCTTTCTCTTTTAGTCTTTCAGAACAATTACCTCAGGGTTTTACACTAAAATTCATCAGAAGATCAGAAAAAAAATGCCTTCATCCTGGTTTCATTTATCACAAACATGGCACCTAAAATACATAAAGAGAGTTTCTTAAATATCACAAAGTATTTGTTGTATCGCCCTGTTGTACCAATCAGCCTTTACATCTCTCCTCAAAACAGAATTCTTCCGTGGGGCATTTAAAAAATGACAAGTGTGAGATTCCTACACTACATCCAGCATGTACCAGTTTACCATGTGCTTTGTGTATCTGAACTGGTTTCTCTTTCTTCTGAACTAGATTGTAAACCCATTGAAAAACAGTGCATGTCCCCTTGACTATAACAGGGTTCAAAAAAGAACTAGATAAATTCATAGAGGATAGGTCCATCAATGGCTATTAGCCAGGATGGGAAGGGACGGTGTCCCTAGCCTCTGTTTGCCAGAAGCTGGCAATGAGCTACAGGAGATGGATCACTTGATGATTACCTGTTCTGTTCATTTCCTCTGGGGCACCTGGCATTAGCCACTGTCAGAAGACAGGATACTGGGCTAGATGGACCTTTGGTCTGACCCAGTATGGCTGTTCTTATTTGTCATGGATGTGCCAAGCACACTGCTGGCACTCAAATACTCTGTATTTATAAACTTCTTCTCATGAGAGGATCTCAAATCACTGTACAAAGTTGGGCAAAACATTGTCATCCCCATCTTACCACTGGTGAAACTGAGGCACAGAGAAGTTAACTATCATCATCATAGCTGATCCCTCCAAAACCATAGTCAAGAGCTGGTGTTGTCACTTATCTCAAGTAGTTCCTTGGGAGTATGGGATACTGACAAGGGCACTGCATCAGGCAGTGTTCAATTGTTTTCCTAGGCTCTTTGTATTCACATTTAGGGTCACTCCTCAGCTTCCACTTGGTCATATTGTCACCAGTCTTTGCCACCATTTGGAGTATACCCGTGTTTTCATTTGAGGTTAGTGCCTTGAAGGAGATGTTATGAAGTAAACAGTGGTAGGTTGGGGTGAGGGATTTTCAGAGTCAGAGCTCCTTCTGGATTAAACTTGTTGGGTAATGGAATGTGTCTATACGATAGATGTCTTGGATCATGGACCTGTTTTTGTCTCTTTTTACTGAAGACATCCCACTTGACGGATGGTTGTGCAACCCCCAAGAGGCAGCATAGCAACAGTGTGGGAGCTGGTTTCAAAGTCCCTGTAATTATCCTACAAAATTGATTGAGCTCAGTATCAATTTTGTGTGCAGGGCTCAAGTGTGACCATTCTGGGGCACAGTGCTGTGCAACTGAGTAACACGGGGTGAGAGACTGATTGCTAGGAATGTTTTGGAGTCAACTCCCCATTCTGTGTTGGCCAGTTTCTGGAGTACACAATCCCTAGGGTTCATTTTCTTTATCAGCTTCTTGATGTGCTCTTTGTATGTTAGTCTACAGTCTAATGTGACCCCAAGATACACCAGTGCTCAAGGATTGTACCATCCCATGATATCTGGAGTTTTTGCTTGGCCTGATGGTCAGGACTGGCTCTAGGCACCAGCAAACCAAGCACGTGCTTGGGGCGGCACAATTCCAGGGGAGGCATTCCGGGAGTTTTTTTATTATTATTATTTTTGCTTAAGGCGGCAAAAAACCTAGAGCCGGCCCTGCTGATGGTGTTTCAGGTGGAGGGTGCACGTTTGTATCTTGCTAGGATAGGCACTCAGGAACCCTGTGCAATAGTAGTTTTCAAGTACACTCAGGGAACCAGTTAGAATGCAATCAGTGTCTTCAATTCTTTCTGATTAGGAGGCAATGCAAAGATTATCTGCATAAACATATTTTAACCTGTCAGGGAATTCGGGTTGGTTTGATGTAGACATTAAACACCAAGAGTGATAGCATGGAACTTTTGGGCAATTCTTTCCATTGACTTTTCTGACCACCTATCTCAACAAAGAAATGATTTTCAAGCAGGGAGATGACCTGGACCATCTTAAGATTTCTCAAAAGTATTGCTAGTTTCTGGATAAGGACATGATAGTTCACAAGTGTCATAAGCTGCTGACAGATCAACAAACCTGTAATTTTGCAGGTTTCAAAGCCCTCTTTGATGTATTGCATTAGGTTTGCAACTCGGCCACAGTATAAACATCCTGGGTAGAAAGCCAAGTCATCAGCTGCCCTTCCTTTACTGCTGCTATTCTATGCAATACAATCTGCTTATATAGCTTGTAGGTTGAACAGCGTAAGAATATTTGGTGGTACCTCTTTGCAGAGTTTGGGTCTTTATGTGATTTGAATACTGCAACCACTTTGGCCTGTCTTCACAACCTGGGAATCTGCATTGTCTCCATGCAATAGTTACAGAAATCAAGCCACCGCGTCTATGCTCTCATCCCAAAGTGCAGTAATAGTTCATTAGACATACCATTGAGTCCCACTGCCTTCCCACATTTTCAGGCTTTTCATGGCTATTGTCAGCTCCTCAACAGTGAGCTGCTCACTGGGGACTTTGCTGTCTCTGAGGAGTGAGCAAAGTTCCTGCTTGACTTGTGTTGTTCTGCACTTTGCTTTGTGAACTGGTTTACTATTTAGGATGAGTTGGTGTGGAACTTGGTTGGGAGAGACTGTGCTGATACACTTTGGTAGTTGTCCATCAGAGATCAGTTTGTGAATGGTGCCCCATTCTTTTTTTGCTATTATGGCTCGGCTTTATTGTTTCAATCGACTGCCTCCACCTATCGGCTCCCTCCGGCTCCCTCCAGCCCTGCCTTTCCTATTTGTCTCAAAGCATTTCCCCAAGCCCGGTCATTTTTGTCACCAAAGGGATCTGGGTTGAACAGCTCAGAATATCTCTTATACTGTTGACTTGTCTGTTCTGAAAGCCAAAGTACATCTAGTATCCAACGTTGCCCAGAGATGTACTTTTGGTCAATCTTCCACACCAGGGAGATAAATTCTCCATAGTGCTCCTGTCTCAGAGTAATAATACAGATGGATTCATCCAATTCAAAGGTAAAGCCTTCCCACTCAGCATTTCTGAAGTCAAATATCAGCCATCTGTCTCCTGCGGGGTCTGGTCGGCCCGGAGTCCGGGCCAGTCGTCTGCTTCCTGTGGGGCTGGGTCGTCCGGGGGTTCAGGCGGTCCGGGCCAGTCGTCTGCATTATGCGGGCCTGCTGACATCTCCCAGCATGAGTGCTCAGGGGACTCATCTGTCCCCTCCAGTGGCTGGGGTCCTACTGAGCTTCCGGGTCCCACCTTTATACTTCTGTCCCCACCCCTTGGCTTCCGGGGGGCAGAGCTAGGGGGTAGGGCTCCACCCATGAGGGGGGTGGAGCCACCCTCTTCCTCTGTGTCTGGGGAGGGCCAGTCCACCTCACTACAGACAGACTCATTATTTTTCAATGCTTGGGATAGCAATACTGCTATAGTAGTAATCAGCTATCAAGAAGTCAGACTTATCATATAAACAATTATTTGAAAATAAATGACTTGACTTATCTAGCATCAGCCCAAACGTCAATACAATTTGTGTTATGTCGAAATAAAATGTGATGTGTACACTTCAGGGCACTACCTAGTCCCCAGTACACAAAGGGTTAACTTCAGCTTCCCTGTCCCTTCATCTGTACCTAGGGTGACTAGATATCCTGATATTATCAAGACCATCCCAATATTAGGAGCTTTGTCTTATATACACAGCTATACTCTTCCCCTCCTCCCCTCAAAAAGTGTCCCATTTTTTCACACTTGCTATCTGGTCACTCTGTCCTCACAGATGCAGGGCTATAAAAAGGGCTGCTGGTGAGCCTTTGGCTGGAGCCATTTTTGTTAGTGTCTCTTTGCTTATATTGCTTTGTGTTTGAGACTCTCTCCTGCTGAGCAGACCTATTGCTGTGTTTAGCTTCTGCCCAGCCTTCCCACCAGCTTGCAAGTATGAGAAAGAGGAAATATTTAGTGACACAAAACATCTCCCTTAAGTTGACATTTAATTAAGTTTAGTCTCCTGGACATCTTAAAGTTGACAGTCATAGCGGATTGGTGTAATAATTTTTTTTGTTTTTTAGAACAGTGGCTTACCAATCCCCAAATAGCAGTTTCTATAATTAGATAATTTTATGACTCATTAAAAAGGGAAATTCCAGGAGGAGAAGGGAGAATTGAACTTGGTCTTCCACATCCCAGGTGAGTGCTCTAAACACCGGGCTAAATGTTATAAGGTGTGCACCTCCTCCTCAGGCCAATATAAAAATACAAAGTAAAAAAAATACAGTAAATAATACAATTTACCCAGACTATATATAAAATATATTTACAAATGTTTACTTCAATTTATTTTTTGCTATGAAACAATGAATTGTTGGCATTGTTCTTTTGCCATATTATAAAAATACAATGTATTATGCATACTACCTATAATAAAATATTATCTTGCATGCTCCAAACCCACCGAGCAGAAAATCTCAGTCTTTTTTCTAGGCAAACATCTCTCTTCGCATTCGTTTCTCTCCCCTAGGACCACTAATTAATCTCGAGTAAACAACTCGGACACACAGAGTGACAACAAGCTATATGTGCAAAAGAGAAAGAATTTACCATAAAAAAGACTGGTAATCTCTAGATAGGCATTGAGAAAGTGAGACAAAGTAGCCTATATTCAAGCAAATATAATGAATATTATAGGCTTTAATAGCCTACAAATCATATATGTACAGTTTGAAATAACTTGCTCACCAGGTACTCAGAATATTTTGATGTACATGTATATCTTCCTTCACTTCTCTTAAAACCTTCTATTTATCCTTTCATCAGCACTCTGATACATACTATGAAGTTTCCCGAAACTGATGGAGGGAAGCCAACACAAATTTATCCTTCTCAAGATCCATTCAACCCAATTCCATAAGACAATCACCTGCACACTCAGTCATATCAAGCATGGATAGTGCACTAAAAGACACAATTGTACATATGTATAGATCAAAAGAAGAAAGAACATGCTAACATACCAGTATGAGCTTGGCAGAATTGCTTATCGACACTGCTGTCTCAGACCTCACATTTTTCCCGATTTTATCGGCAGTGAAATTGTTTATTTATTCAAATAAGTTATGAAGGCACGGTCAGAATTTTACCAGTAGCAGCTGGCCAACAAAACGTAGCCTTAGGAGACTGATAGCAGACTTACTCATAGAAATACTAACTTTACAAGTGCAGTTATCGTTTTTTTCCCTCAGCCCTGGCCTCCCGTCTGTCAAAAATGAACAATTAGTGAAGGGCAAAGGTAGGCCAGAAGTATATATTTTTGTCATATTTGAACAAAAATGTTTATATTTAGAGAGAATCTTCTTTTCCCATATCTCCTTTATTTACCATCCAATTTTGATAAAATTTGAAATGGACTCAGTTTTTTTCTTTTGTAGAGGCTCATCGTATTGCGAGGCCCTAAACTGTAGCTTAGTTAGTTTATACTTTAATCTGGCACTGAATCCAGGTCTCCAGGTAGTGTCCTAACCACTGGATCATCCTTCCTCTTCTACTCTGATAAATACTCTTGGTCCTGCTTCTGTATTAGGCAGGGTCAATAGAAGCCAATCAGTCTCTCCTAGAGTAGAGTGGGTTGTCATAGATTGCTCCCTGCTCATTTTGGATAAGTCTGAATTGTCTCTGTCTCTCTGGCACACACGCTGTGTGTGTTTGGCTCTACTTCTGGAAAAGAAGACATCTGGGAGAAGCTTGGATTCTAGGTCGTAAATCTAAATGGCCTGTCCCAAATCCAAAGGCATTCAGATTCAAAGTTTTGTGATTCAGACATACTTCTACAAATAAATGGTGGCCTGCTACCACTGTAAAATATAACTAGAACAATTTGTCAGAGATTGTTTCCATAAGAGGATTCACTGCATTACCAGCCTTTAAAGTAAAACCTTAAGAAATTCACCCAGTAACTAAGATTTGTATCATTCAGTCACTGCTAAAATGAAAGTGAATAGCAGAAAGGCTGGAAGAACCAGACATAATATACAAGCTATATGACTGTATAGTATTTTTTATTTGCTCCTCTTGATGAGCTTTCTGTATCCAGGTAGTTATAGTGTGACATTTTTCTGAAGCATGTTAAAGGAGTGGTGACTTCCTATCACCATTCATCTGAATCCTTGTAAGTCTTGGATTTCCATTTGTGTGGCACTGGCTAAGAGATCAGTTTTCAAACTTTGAAAATGGGAAGGTGAAATCTAAAGAGATTCTTCTCATAATGAGCCAAGTACCAATCTACCTTGCTGGCTCCAAAATTCTGATGAAATATTCAAGTATGTTTGTATTCACATATTCTTTGCAACAATCAAAAAAACATGCTTACCTCATCATCTCCCTGATCCTCAAACCACCATCTGGCTCCCATTTCATTTCAGATTCTACTTCTAAATGTAGCACTTGTTGTTTCTAAATGAACCCATTGGTCTTTTTCACACACCCAGGATCCAGGTCTGCCCTTAGATATGCACACCAAACATCAGAGGAATCTCACAATTTTATTGGAGGACATAATTAGGTCTCTTTCTCCCTCTACTCCTGTGATACATTGGGGACCCACCCCATGTTAATTCATGCAGGAATGGCTGGGGTTAATTTCTTGCAAAGAGAGCCACTCTCTGGAGAACTTGCTTAGATTGTCAATCAGAAAGACTGCTCCTACCTGGCTATATTAGAGCACATAATTAAATAGGAAGAGGAAGGAGGTTTAGGTTTGCCAGAGGAAAGCAGTCTCCCTCTCTCACTGACTGACTGAAGAGACTACAGAGCAAAGGGGCTCCCACTCCTGGCCTCCTAAGGAAGCCTGGAGAAATGGGAGTGTTTGGAAGGCTTAACCCAGGCTTGCTGATTAAAGTTGGTGACCTCCTGGAGAAAGTTTATTTACTTTGGATTTTGTGTGCTTTTGGACTCACTACAAGACCAGTTGCAAGACATACTGGGGAGTGAACAACTGTACTGTGGGACTGTACCCCAAAAACTCCAAGAGCTCTGTAGCTCAAAAGCTTGTCAATCTCACCAACAGAATTTGGTCCAATAAAAATTATTACCTCACCTACCTTGTTTCTCTAATGTAAAATGTAGTAAGAGTTCAGTGGCAGAGAATCTTACGGTCTTCCTTGAAGTAGAACCACTGGAATAATTTCACAATTTTATTTTATTTTGACCTCTCA
Organism: Terrapene triunguis; assembly: GCF_002925995.2. Lineage (NCBI taxonomy): Eukaryota > Metazoa > Chordata > Testudines > Emydidae > Terrapene > Terrapene triunguis. The sequence goes on from NW_020664420.1 coordinate 20,947,426, forward strand.
ATACTTAAACAGGAAAATAGGATGCAAGTGAAGTTGCCAGTGAAACTGTTCTCCCTCTTCCCAACCCATTGCTCTGTCACTGAGCTAATAAAGCAATTTATTTATGCCAGAAACCGACATTCTTACAATCGTCTAGTTTCATACTAAATGGTTCATTCAGTAACTATTTTTTTAGCTCTAACCTGTTTCCTCCACTTCAGTTTGCTGTGTGTTTGAGGATGTAATTAAAAACTAACTTTCTTCTCTTTTCTAACACTAGCTGAGGCTAGCAAGCAATGCATTACCATCTGGATCCTTGTCTATTAAAAATGCCTGTCTAAAAAGAAATAGCATATTAATTGGAATTGTTATCCTGGTAATACACTTGGCCTGAAAGTTCTGGGCTGCAATTTAGGAGTAACTCCAACAGCTGTAGAATTACACTTATTCCAGGGCAGTCTGGAGAATAGCATCATGTACTTCCCAAAGTGGAAAATACACAAAGGAGGAAGATATATATCCTTAAAGTTACGTGCCTTTCTGCAGGAGCTTCTGCTATGGCCAACTGAGAGAGAATCAGAAACAAGTCTTTTCTCAGCTTGGTCAAAGGGGATAAGTCTAATGCCAAATAAGTAGGCTTGCTTTATCAAGTGGAAAACAAAATGATGGGAAAATAGCAGTGTTGAAAATTGTTGTGCCTAAGTTTCCCCATCTGTAAAATGAGGATAATGATACTGACTGCCTTTGTAAAGAGCATTGAGATCAATGTTGATAAATGCAAGGTAATGCACATTAGAAAACATAATCCCAACTATACATACAACATTATAGGGTCTAACTATATCAGGAAACTAATCAGGAAAGAGATCTTGGAGTCATGGTGGATAGTTCTCTGAAGACGTCCATGCAACAGGCAGCGGCAGTCAAACAAACAAACAAACAGGATCATTAAAAATCAAACAAACAAACAGGATCATTAAAAACGGGATAGAGAATCGGACGGAGAATATCTTATTGCCCTTATATAACTTCATGGTACGCCCATTCTTGAATATTGCATACAGATGTGGTCTCCTCATCTCAAAAAAAGATATACTGGCATTATAAAAGGTTCAGAGAAGGGCAACTAAAATGATTAGGGGGTTGGAATGGGCCCCATATGAGGAGAGATTAAAGAGGTTAGGACTTTTCAGCTTGGAAAAGAGGAGACTAAGGGGGGATATGATAGAGGTATATAAAATCATCAGTGGTGTGGAGAAAGTGAATAAGGAAAAGTTATTTACTTGTTCCCATAACATAAGAACTAGGGGCCATCAAATGAAATTAATGGGCAGCAGGTTTAAAACAAATAAAAGGAAGTTCTTCTTCACACAGCACACAGTCAACCTGTGGAACTCCTTGCCTGAGGAGGTTGTGAAGGCTAGGACTATAGCAGGGTTTAAAAGAGAAGTAGATAAATTCATGGAGGTTAAGTCTATTAATGGCTATTAGCCAGGATGGGTAAGGAATGGTGTCCCTAGCCTCTGTTTGTCAGAGCGTGGAGATGGATGGCAGGAGAGAGTTCACTTGATCATTACCTGTTAGGTTCACTCCCTCTGGGACACCTGGCATTGTCAGTAGACAGGATACTGGGCTAGATGGACTTTGGTCTGACCCAGTATGGCTGTTCTTATGTTCTTAAATTAGCTGTTATCACTGAAGAGATGTTGGAATCGTGGATATTTCTCAAAAAAGCTAAGAGAATGGTAGGAACCATTAGGTAAGGGATAGATAATAAGACAAAAAATATCATAATGCCTCTATATAAATCAATGGTACACCCACATCTTGAATACTGCGTGCAGATTTGGTCATCATGAGTCAAAAAAATATATTGGAATTGGAAAAGGTACAAAGAATGGCAATAAAAATGGTTAGGGCTATGGAACAGCTTCCGTATGAGGAGAGATTAAAAAGACTAGGACTTTTCAGTTTGGAAAAGAGAGAACTAAGGGGAGTTATGATAGAGATCTATAAAGTCTGGACTGGTGTAGAGAAAGTGAATAAGGAAATGTTATTTACTCCTTCACATAACACAAGAACTAAGGGTCACCAAATGAAATTAACAGGAAGCAGGTTTAAAACAAACAAAAGGAAGTACTTCTTCATACAACGCACAGTCAACCCCATGGAACTCCTTGCTAGAGGCTGTTGTGAAGGCCAAGACTATAACAGGGTTAAAAAAAGAACTAGCTAAGTTCATGGAGGATAGGTCCATCAATGGCTATTAGCCAGGATGGGCAGGGATGCAACCCCATGCTCTGAAGTGTCCCTCGCCTCTGTTTGCCAGAAGCTGGGAGTGGTTGGCAGGGGATGGATGACTAGATGATTGCCTGTTCTGTTCATTCCCTCTGAAGCACCTGGCATTGGCCACTGTCGGAAGACAGGATACTGGGCTAGATGGATCATTGGTCTGACCCAGTATGGCTGTTCTTATGTTCTTATCTAATGATGAAAAGTGTTGTATAAGAGCTAGGTTTTATTCTGAGCCTCAAGACACTTGGTTTGTTTCTTTAAATCTCCAACTTTTAGAGGAACATGATCAGGTAAGACCCTCAGTTTTAATTTTAAAAATGACAGTTTCTTGTCCTCATGGTTATGGAGGAAAGCCTGTAAACGTGACCTAAGTGCATGCTACTAGCTCAGAAATTAGAAGGCAGGCAAAAGAACACAAAATCTATTGCATATTTTTAAATTTCATAACTTTTTAGCCTAACTCAATTCTTTGTGGGCCTGATTCATGATTTTGAAGTGCTTGGGATTGACAGTAGTGAAATAGAGAGACAAGGTGGGTGAGGTAATCTCTCTTATTGGACAGAAGTTGGTCCGATAAAAGATATTACATCCTCCACCTTATCTCTCTAGTATGCTGGGACTGACCCGGCTACAACACTGTATACAATAGTGAAATAGGCAACCTTAACTCAGTCTTTGGTGAGAAATAGAGTCGTCCGGATCGACTAAAATAGTCAAATTCCCAAGCTCTTAATGTGTCCTGGCTCACCTTGATTAAAATGCAAGAGAAGAGCACTTTCTCCTTGTTTTTAAGAGCCCCAGGCTACTTCCTCTTCCTGATAACTGGCCCACCCTAATGATCCCTGCTGGGCAGCCTCTTTTTATAGCTAGTGGGCATAACAGCATCTCAGTGGTGGAGCTGGCCGTCTGCCTGGTTACCTTTGAAGTCAGTTAAACCCGTGAGTGCCTGGTATGTGAGGTATGGACAGGCCACAGGCGATATACTGATTTTAAACCAGCATAAGTGAGATTTTAATCTGCCAACCATGATTCTTCAAACTTAAGAACAGTCTTGTTGAAAAAAATTCATAGGAATTAAACCTCAAAGATTAAGGAGGCACAATACAATGTCAAAACACTTTCCTCCCATTTTAAACAAGACTATTCATGCAAGTAGGAGAAAATTAGTAATGCATCTCACATGTTTAATTCAGCTCCCAGGCAAAAATTCTATTAAACATACAAACTTTGCTTCTCTTAGTTGACTTTTTAATATTTTCCTCTCTATATTATCTCAAAAGTAGTAACTTCCCAGCATAGGGCACTGGGCTTGGAGAGCTTGGCTTTCCTATGAAGAAAGGGGTCTGCACCTCTGAGCTTCTCTGCAAGACCTTGAAAATGTATTGTTAAAAGGCAAGCAAATTAGCTGCTGCTCCCCATGAACAGAAGGTTTATTTTCAGCAGCCTTGTCAAGTTGGGAATTGTAACTACTGAAGTAGCAGTAAGTTTTCAGATCTTGTTCCAAAGACATGTAAATGAAGAAATGCCAGTTGCGACACATGCCTTACCATCCTGCTAAATATGATTGCCATCTTACTGGAGGCTACAGGACCAAGGAAGGGTTATGCTCCTCGTAAACAGATCGTAAACAGGCACTTACAATGAAGAGCAATGAACAGCAATAAAATAGGATAGTTTGTTTTTCTAATGTATTCTTTCTAAATATACAGGTACTCTGGAGGTCTCTTCAATGTATATTATGGGTGTATAGAAAATTCCTTCAGTAAGTTGCTTAGGTTTTTTTATTCTATATAAGGTGATTTAAAGAGTTTTACACTGTCATGCCCGGTAATGGATGGCAGTGGAAATAGGGCTGGCATTAGCCATACGTAGTAGGGATTACAATTCAGTATCAACACAGAGCCTAAAAGGCTTTACAGTAGATTCGTTCATTTTTCATACATCTATTTAGGTTGGCATCACATTTTTTTAATTAGCCACTTTGTAAGTGTCCATTCTTAATAGAGAGTCCGTCCACTGAATTGAAAACTTATCGAAGGATATGAAAAGAAAAATAATATTTTAAATATTTGTTTCACACAGTATAAAATGCTGGAAACTTTCTTGAGGCCGGGATATGTTTGCAATATCTCCTGAATCACCCTTCAGCCCAAGCATTCTTTCCACGCAGAAACCCTCTCTGTAGAGTTATTAAAAAGATCACTGCAGTATTACTGCTATTATTATTACTCTTTTATGGAAGCTATTCTATATCAAACACATTGATGTTCCTAAAATCTGTTCAGTTGCATGACTTTACCATCTATTCTGCATAGATCCATGGTCTATGGTAGTATAGACCCTCTCCTAGCCTGCCTTCTATATTGTACAGTTTTCTGTGATTACCTTTGTCAATAATGCATGAAATCTTAAGGAGATAATTAGCCAGAGAACTACTGAAATCCTAGGTCTGAGAAACTGAGTATCTCCTGTAAACATATATTTGGCAAGTAGACTTGTATGCTCAGAGATTCTAGTTTCCATTAAGTTTTTAACACGAGTGACATAGTATAATTAAAAGGAAAACATCAAAGTTGGGGATACAAATCTTTAATTATAACTAAACTTGTTTTCCTTTATACGGCTAAACTTCTGAATTTGCTTAGGTCAGAGTTTTCAACCTTTTTTCATTTGTGGACTCCTAAAAAATTTTGAATGGAGGTGTAGACTCCTTTGGAAATCTTAGGCATAGTCTCCAGACCCCCTGGGGTCCATGGACAACAGATTGAAAACCACTGCCCTAGGTGTTTAAAAAATCCTATCGCATGTATGACTTATTCTAGGGTCTAATAAAAACAAAATTGTAAATATGTGCTATGAGTGATCAAGAATGTGGTCTAATATGTCATATTAAGATTTGGTCTTGTTTGTATGGTTAGACTTCCAGATTGCCCTAGGTACTTCCTCTTATGGAAAAGCAGGAGTTCACAGAACAGCCAGCACCTTCTTTCCGCAGGTACTTAACATAAGAACATAAGAGCTGTCATACCAGGTCAGACCATGATCCATCTTGCCTAATATCTAGTCTCTGGCAGTGGCCCATACCAGAGCTTAAGGGGAGTGTACAAAGAAGGGCAATTATGGAGTGATCCATCCGGGCCTTCCACTCCGTCCTTCTGGTAGCCAGAGGTCTAGTGTTGCCCCGAGCATGGGGTGGCATTCCTGACCATCTTGGCTTATAGCCACCGATGGATTTGTCCTCTATGAATTTATCCAGTTCTTGTTTTGAATCAAGTTATACTTTTGGACATCACAGCATTGCATGACAATGAGTTCCATAGGTTAGTTGTGCATTGTGTGAAAAAGTACTTCCTCTTGTTTATATTAAACCTGCTACCTATTAATTTCATGGGGCTAGATGAAGACTGGCAGTCGGTTACTGAGGCAAGGTGGGCTTAGGGGGATTGGGGGTTCCCCAGGGAGGGGAGGACACCTGAGTGTGAGGTACTGCTAGGGGGCAGTGCCCGAGTGAAAGGGGCATTTCGGGCCGTGAGGGATGTGGGGCCTGAACTAAAGTGTGGTGGAGAAAAGGAAGAAGTAGGCGGCAACAAGGGAGACACTGGCTAGCAGGAGGCGTGCCGAAGCTGGAAGAGCTAATTCCCAGACCAACCAGCAGGAGGCGCCGTGCTGATGAGTGCTCTGCCTTGCTACATATAGACATAATGCCTTCCTTTACTCCACACAGATACTGGAGCCTTCCTCCTCTCCAGTTGTATTCCACTGACTCTCAACAACTGTAATGTATCCCTAAAATGCATTTCTTCAATGAAGCTTCCACATAAATGTATACCTCTAACTTGGTTCTAAAAGCTTAAACCAGACTCTTCTAATAAACATGGGATTAGTTCAAATCTGGTTAATACAATTGCTCTTTTACCAGAAGCCTAATGTAAGAAAAATGTGTTATAGTGTGTGCTGTTTAAATGGCATATCCATTAGCATGCTTGCCAAAGCAAAAGCTATTTCACAGACAGCACTCAGCCCAGAGCAAGCTGGTGGCCTGAATTTACTTGAGGCAGAAAAACATCTTCAAGATGATGTTTGATTGGCTTTTAGGAGCACAAGTGGATGCCGTATGTTTACATCATGATAATATATGCAAAAAAAAAGATGTGAAGCTGGCAGGGGTTGTGCTTCATTCTCTGTTACAGTACGTTTTAGTGAATGGGAAAGGTGCTTGGACATCTTCCACTAGGAAAATAACTAGCTCTAAATGTGGCTACTTGAAAGTGGGATGCTAAAACATTTTAAAGTGCAAATGACTTTGAGTGTGTTCAGGAACACTTCTTGCTTTCATTGCTACGTCAATGTTTAAGAAAGGAAAATCTCAAGAAAATGGAAATTGCTCAGTGTATAAAGTTACTCCTTTTTCAGTTTCAGCATACAAAGACAGCTACTGTTATAGTAGCTTATGCATTTCCATTCTAAAAGGGCTTCTTTAGATTGCTTATAATCTTAAACTTTCACCTTTTGGGGTGAATTTTCTAGGCTTGGTCTATGCCCAAAGTTTTATTATGGTAATGCCTAAGGATCATCCAAGTACAAGCCCTTATAGGCACTCCACAAATTCGGAACAATAAACAGTTCCTGAGTAAAGATAACTTCTGTATGGTTTGATCAAAATGTTCATCTGGTTTTGAGGTGAAGGTAGTGGAGCATACATTTTGATCTTACCAACTTTTGTCTATTATTAAGTTCTAGCCCTATAAAGGAAGGAAAGTTGAAATTTGCAATGGTCTAACTTACCAGCAGGGACTTGTGCCTGTCTTATGAAAATCTGTTTAGATTTATCTGGAGAGTTTATAAACATTGTGTATGTACACTAATATTTTTTTACTAACATTTAGTCACAAATTTTCACCAAAAATGTAACTTTAAAAAAAAGAACATTCAGAATTCTTCTATTTTCCAGCCCGCTTTACTAATGTTTAAAAATAACCATCTCCCATTGTTCTGCTGGCACTGCGCATGCATATGTGTGTGTAAGCAGAGTGGAACCTTCAGTGCTGGAGACTGTATATGTAATATGTAAAACTGAATGTTAAAGGAAACAGGGCTTGTCCATGTAACACCAGAACGTGGCAGACTCTGAGGTAGGAGGTCAGGGAGAATGAGAGGTAGACTGACTAAGGTCAGGAGAGTTTGGGGAGCTGCCAGGGAGATTATGAGACAGTGAAGAAAGTGTATGACAGGGTGGGATGCCATGACATTTTTAGTCAGGTATACAGTTCAAAATGCATGCACAATGGCATCTTCCATGCAGCGTGACCTCGAACATATGGTGCATGCGAGGTCACGCTTGTGAGGAGGCTTTCTTGTTCTACACAATGGTGTCTTCCAGGAGCATCCGAGAGCCAGATGGAATTGTCCTGGGGGCACAGCCAGTCCAGGGTATGCAATGCATGCCCTGCATACATAGACAGCACACCACTGGTGACAGGGTGGGAGAGTTTGGATTATTAATTTAGAACCACTGTCTGGATTTCTATTAAATATAAAAACAGTTCTCTTGATTAAACTTTTAACTTATTTTTCTTTTTAATATAAACCTCACAATAGACAACAAAAATGAAAATTATAAACTTAACACTGTGATGTATGTTATAGATAGTAATTTTAACATATATGCAAAAACCATTTTGAACATCCTTAATATTAAACTATAAAATCAAATGAATACTTTAGAACTAATGGAGGACTATAGAGGCAGGCAGGGGAAGTGTAAAAGTGATGTGTGGGAGTGAGAGAAGTGGGGAAAGAATGAACAGGGAAGAGGAAGGGAAAGGGGGAAGGAGGTCTGGACTCACCACTGAACATGTGGGTTTTCTTTAGTCAAACATTTCTCAAAATGGAGCCCAGATTTCTTCAAACCGATGTTGTTGACCCCTGTGACAGAAAATGACCCTTTCTTTGGCCACTAGATCAGAGGGATCCGTACCATAGTTCTGCTCTGTGCAGTCATCTACTTTTCCACATCTGTAAAGTCACTTGCTTCCGGATCATGGCTGCTCTCAGAAACAATGAACACTATCATATAATAATGAACACAATGAAAGACATAGCTATGCAGAGAAATATCCTAATATCTAGTATTTAACTCCTTTTTGATTGATAAAGCACAAAATCATTTTAATTCTAGTGTCAGCGTCTTAACACAAATGTTTAACTGAAGGACACGCTCTCAATATGTGAAGAGGTGTGCCCTCATCTTTACCAGAGCACCAGCATGTGGCCAAAGGAAGGACTTTAATCATATGTAGCTTTTGCAGTATCCAGTCGTTCTAAAGTTTTTGTTGAATTAAACATAAATCTATAGAAGCCTGGTTTGCATTGCATAATACAATTGACTATTGGGGAACCTATAAAGGATGCTTCAATTCTTTATCCCAGGTTTTAGTAATATCTTCAGGACATTGGTTGTACGTGGATAACATGGATCTGGGGAGTTTGTGGAGCATCTCTGCTACGAGATATACTTCAGGGGTGGGAGAGGTAATGTCTTTTGTTGGATGAACGTCTGTTGGTGAGAGAGACAAGCTTTAGAGCTATTCAGAGCTCTTCCTCAGACTGTGTAAGCTCAAAAGATTGTCTTTCTCACCAACAGAAGTTAGTCCAATAAAAGATATTACCTCATCCACATTGTCTCTCTAATATCCTGGTACTTTACCTGATTTCATGAATTTCAGGATGTTGGCAAACTCTAAAGTTAATGGGGCATCTAAACTCTCCTGCTCGGTGGCAGAGTTGGACCATATGTATTTAAACACAGTTTCCAGAGCCTCCTGTGAAGTGGCTCACCACTGCTGCTGAGCCCCCAGGTGGTACCAACATATTTCAAAATGTGCTAGATGGGGGCGGGGGGAATCCTGGTAGCTTGCCTGGAGCACTCAAGAGCTCAGTCTGCCATGTTCTGCACCTCCCTGATGTTTCCTTGTGCAGAAACACTTCTAATGGGCTCCAAATTTTATAAAATTTGATTACAAAATTTAAATTGTAGGTTAAATTAAAGGTCAGGCAGAGTTTATAGTGCATTTTGTAATGGTCATTTATATTTGAATGGAGTAAGAGTGAAAGGATTTGAAGTATGAAAAGAAGGTGTCCTGTAAAAACATGTAAAGCCATAAGGGTAGCAACTGATGAGTTTGCGTAACGGATACTAACAATTGGAGCTACTATCACATGAGGTAAAATGCGGCTCACCTTATTCATATCAATTGTCACAATTGTCAGGATTTGGCCTCTTGCTTTGGTACCTACTTCAGCCTGAATGCAGTAAGGAGCTGGTACTGGGCCTGACAGTGCGACCTAGGTCCCCTCTGTTGCAGTGTCCTCTGCCTTCCTCAGATGCTGCCCAGGGTAAGTGCAGTGAGGGTGGAGGGAGGGGCAGTTCTGTTTGGTGTGGAGTGGGCAGGCAGGAGAAGCTAGATGAGAGGCAGGCACAGTCTCCTTTAACCGTCTCCATGGAGATTCTGTTGGGCATGTAATATACCCTGAGGCTTTATTATATTTGTAGGACCACCTCTGCCCTTTAATGAAAGCCTGGGGTCCATTGCAGCATTCCTAGCAGCACTGGATATGTGCATGTTACTATGGAGTCATTTGGGCACTGTTAGGGACCTGGAGACATGGGGGACCTGCATGAATGGCCCTGCCACCGGCTGATCCCCGAGATCCTAGGGCATTCTTGGGGAGCCTCAAAAGGGAGCAATCAGGCCTTCTGTATCTATTGTACTTTAAACAGTGCTAGATCTTAGTTTTCTCAATGTCAAGCTGAAGTTAGCATCTGAACAAGGAGCTACATGGATGAAGCTAGTCTAAAGCTGACTCAAGGCAAGAATGAGACGACTGCTAAGTAGAAGAAAGTGCTGAAAAGAACTTAACTCCTCTATAACTGCTCCAACAATTGACGGGTTGTGAGCTAAAGTTCCATTAGTCCAAACCTTTGGGAGATTATGGACTCCTAAATCCTACGCTATGCCCAAATAGTTATGACAGCCAAACATGTGCACTTCCATTAGCAACTGACCAGAAGTCAGCATCCCATCTCATACAAGTGTGGCCATGGTAATCCACACAATATGACCACCAAGTTGAAATAATGAAACTCATCAAATCTAGAAATCAAGCCATATACTCTGAAAAGCTCCAAGTCATGCATAACAGAACAGCTCATTTGGTTAGCAGCATGCCTTGCTATGAAAATCTCGTGCTGAGGCTTGCTTCTCTGTCCTGGCTCCCTGTTTAATAGAATGCAGTTCAAGGTCTCTTTCCTGATATCCTAAACCGTCCATAGGATTGGCCCTCGCTACCTGAGAGAGAACACCTTTCCTTCAGGACCATGATCTCCCATGACTGCTACATGCCATTGATATAAAGTAGGTGTAAAGTCAATAAACTGCTGCAAAACCGAACAAAATAATTTTGTAGACAATAACTACAAATTGTAATAAGGCTATAAATCAGACATTCTTAGCAAAATGTTCTTAAAGTTGGCATGCTTAATTAAAAATTCAGAACAATGTGGTCTGGACAGTGAGGTACATGTTTGGTTTAAGTTGAATAATGTTATAGGGGGTTTTATAATAACCTTTTGAAATGGCAATAAATATCTTTGAAGGAAATACATATATAAATATCAGCTGTGCTTCAGCCAAGCTATGACTCTGGAAAACTAAATGTACAAAAGGAATTAAAAAAACTTGCAGAATAGCATCTCTGTAGCTGTTTGCTGTAAAATCACACATTCCACACTGAATGGGACTTTCCTTCACATCAAGAAGGATGTTGATAAATTGGAAAGGGTTCAGGGAAGAGCCATGAGAAAGGATTAGAAAACATGCCGTAGAGTGATAGACGCAAGGAGCTCAAAATATTTAGCTTAATAAAGAGAAGGTTAAGGGGTGACTCAATTAGTCTATAAGTACCTACATGGGGAACAAATATTTAATGATGGGCTCTTCAATTTAACCAGTAACCAGAAGTCTTAATCACTGACAATTTTTAAATCAAGATTGGATGTTTTTCTAAAAGATATGCTCTAGGAATTATTTTGGTGAAGTTCTATGGCTCGTGTTATACAGGAGGTCAGACTAGCTCACAACTGTCCCTTCTGGGCTTAGAATCTATGAAATGAATGTAATTAAGTTCCAGGGGTAAGCAGGACACCCCAAGCACACTGTGCAGAATTTTTGTATTCCACTCATTGCATTGGAGTGATACATACAGCATATGCTGATAAAACATCTTTGTTTGTCCTGCTAATCATCAATAAATAGTTCCTTCTCCATGCCCTTGTGGGATCTAGTGTTTAAATGCAATGTAGCGCTTTAACATGGCTTGTGTAGTCATGGCAGCGCTCTGGGAGACAGCTCTCCCAGCTCTCTTAAAAAAAACACACCTCCAGAGGCGTAGCTACCAGCTCTGGAAGTGCGGCTCCCAGCGCTGGTGCACTGTCTATACTGGCGCTTTACAATGCTGAAACTTGCTGCACTCAGGGGAGGTGTTTTTTCACGCCGCTGAGCGAGAAAGTTGCAGCGCTGTAAAGTGCCAATGTAGACAAGCCCCAGAAAGGAGAGGTGGAAGTAAGCAACCTATATTCTAATTTGTAATGTTTTATATTGATGTTTCAAATCACCAAAAGAATTTCTTTCACCAATTGGCCATATGCATTGATTCACTATGTCTTTTATCATATTTCACCATGAAATATTGTGTAACGCTATCCAAAACAGGCAGGAGGAGTTTGCAAAGGTCAATAAAGTACTAAATTGCAGCACTTTTTGGCTTATGTTGGAAGGGTGTTCCTGCTGGGGGAGTTCATGCCATATTGTTTTGACTGATTCACACTAATGTGAAAAATCTGTTGGAATTGTGGTGCCTGCTTTCTTACTGCCTAGCCTGACTTCCTAGCAGCTTGCTAAAAATAGGAGGACTTAGCTTTATTTATGGAAATACAAATTGCCTTGATGGCGGGAAATCTTTCAGGATTTGTATTGTTACTTTTAACAGATTATTTAACTAGTGTTTCCATCATAGCATAAACCAAAAGGAGACTCTGACTTCTATTTTATCTGAAGAAATAAATGGAAAATAATTGTTGATACTGTCTAAAACTACGTCAAGCTGTTTTCTAGAGGTTGAGGCCAAAACTGTTGAACTCAGGACTCAATGAGGCCAGTTTTCATGCTTGGGCACCTCAGTCAGTATTTAGGAGTCTATATTGGCACCTAATTACAGTTTTAGGCATTTTAGTAAGCAGCTTAGTCACTCAATTGTGTTGAGCACCTGCAACTCCCACTGAGGTAAAGAGAAGCTGCACCTCTAAAAATTGAGAATATTATGTAGATGACTAAATATGGACATTGACACTTGTTCTGGCTATAGGCAGATACCTATTATGGTGACTAGTCCCATGGCATCTACTAGGGGGAAAAAAGGTAATCTAAGCATTGATTTATAGTCAATCAGCTGAATATATCCTGCACTTATATATGTACATGTGTGTATATATATATATATCTGTGTACACATGCATACATTCACTTTTGCACAGAAGTCTAGAGAATCATTTGTTTCTTTCCATGTGTATGATAAAGTTAGCATTCAAAACAAATTGGAAAGAAGTTTAGGATTGTGTCTGCAGAGTGCAAATTATATCTCCCTTAATCTTAGACAAATTCTAGTGGAGAAAAAAATCAGAAGGCAGCCACATAAGATCTCTAGCACCAAAGTATGGTCAGTTGCTGCTTCCATAGGAAAATCATACAAGATGATGATTAGTTACAGATCAAGGATTTTTACAGTACATTAAAACCAGCTAACAACAAGCAACATCATACTGTAAAACACCCTATGTCTCCTCTAACATCCATAAGTCCCTTAAGATATCCTTTTGGAGAAAGCTGTTAACAACAGATTCCAGAGTTGTCGTCATATTGCACAACATAGCCACCCAGATGGCTTCTCAGTGAGCACCCATACTCTCCTGATCCCTAAAGCATAGGCCTTGCCACTTAAACTAAAGGATAATCTCTGATATCCTCAGCAGTGTTTGACTCCACCCAGTAGAACACAGAGGTGCACAAATACACAAGCAACTTCATTTCGATATTCCTTAAGGCTCCCAAGCATGAAAAATGACCTCTTTGGACACCCAAATTTCCTGATTTGTGGTCTACCACAGATAGGTCTAATTTTTTTACCTCATCATGTTAGTTAAATGCTCTTGTACAATAAAGCGATATCCAAAATAAGTAAAAAGACTGAGGCCAGTTTTCATGCTTGGGCATCTCAGTCAGTATTTAGGAGTCTATATTGTTAATTAGAGGCCTATACTGTTTCTCCTAGGATTGCTGGAAATTAGCAAGCTTAAACATCATGTAAAGTCTGTTGTTGTTCTGTATGTCTCTTTGGGAAGCATTTGAGTAGTTAAGAGAAAGAGGGAAACCCTTATTTGGGGGTGGGAAATGGGAGTTTCCTTGTGAGTTTGACTTTAAACATCAACCTCCAAGCAAAATAGGAAGGGATTGGTTCACTGACAGTTCCTATGCCAAACTCTACGGGGGTGTAGTTAACAATGGTGCTTGCAACTAGAACCCTGAAAACATAGCTCAGCCATAGAAAATACCCACACACACAAAAATGCAGTTAAGTGACAGATGTTTTTCAATGCCTTTTTTATGCAGTTCCTCCCTACTACCATGCGACTGTTATCAAGTTTCACACAGGATATCTCTTTTGAAATATAGTGGCATATTTTACTTTGTATGAAACCTCATACTCACTATATGCACATGCTGAGAAAATAGGCATTAAAAGCAACCTTTTGACTTTTCAGACCAGTTCTTCCACTGTATCTTAACAAACTAATAAATTATTGTTTAGTGGGCAATTGTTTTTGTTTTTGTTTTTTTGTGTCTCAAACAATGACCTCCAGAACCACTCTATATAAATTACAAATTAGGAACAGAGCTTTCAAACCTAATCCTCCGCTGTGCCCTATTTTATACCTTCTGATGATAAGATAAGAGAAGACGATTTCAGGCCAGTATAAGCACAGCGAAGATGTCTGTGAGCAGTTTAATTCAACAGTAGCTCGTTGTGCTGCTTTGTGAAATAGTTAGGTTCATTTTGTGGTAAGATGAGTAAGGATGTGCTTGCGAGGGGAACTGATCCTGGATGAGCCCCCAAAATGTAACCCTTCTCCGAGCTGGAGTTGGGAGCAACAAGGACCGGGTTCAAGATTTAGGGGTTCCTTGTCAACAATACAACACAAAACCATCTTGAGCCCCCACCCAGTAACCTGGGACAATTACATACCACCCCTGGGCGCCTCTAAGGGGCCATACTACCCCTCTTGCAAGCACAGAATCTGAGTGTAGAAAAACTTTTAATGAAAGGAGGGAAGTAACCCGGCATTCGTTTGGGGAAACGCCACAAGCATAAACATAAAACCATGAGCAAAAGACCCACCCCAGAGTACACTGGGCAATCTCCTTAAAATTCATACGAGAGTGAAGCTGGAGGGGTTGGTACATGTCACCAGAACGCTAAGGTAGGGCACAGGCATGCTGAAGATATCAAGTGACATATGCAGCATAAGATCCCAGAGACTGATAGATAGATAAGACCGTAAGTACACAGTTTTATCATAGCAGTTGCTGGTAGCTATCACTGTACATAAGACTGCAAAATACATAACTTTCTGAAATATTCTCATTTGGGCTGGATTTTTCCATGCTTGGTCTCTGCATTCCTTTATGAAGTTTTTTTTTTTTGGACACAATTTTTGAGCTGCTATGAGACCGAATGCAACACCTCTGGGAGCATGAGGGGAATACACAAAGCAGAATCCACTGAAGTTTCAGGATGTAGTGTGCACTACCTTAAGTTCCCAATACCACTTCAGATCCACTGACTGGTTCTGAGTGGCACCAGGCCATTGCCCTTCCATGCCTGTGCTTGGTAATTGGTGATGTTGAATGCTGCAGAAAGGGATGAGTGTGGTGTATTTTCCTGTTCTATAGACCAGAGGAGGCTATCCACCAGAGCAACAAGAGCAGTCTCAGTATAATGCTGTGTCCTGAAGTCTGGTTGTATCCAGGATAATAGCAGCTGAAAGTTAGTATCAGAGACTGTTTTATGCTGGCTTCCCAATATGCTTGCTCATAAAAGGGAAGTTACATGCTTGGGCGGGAATTTGCGGGGGTTTTACTGTCAAGTGAAGGCTTCTTCTTTAAGTTCCTGTTCATTAATACTACTTTTATACTTTTCAATGACTGTAGAATGTCTTCTCTACACATAGTAGGCTGGCTTGGAGCCAAAAGAGAAGGGAATAGAAAAATATAACTTTTGAACACAGTAGCTTTTTGAATAGGCTGATTATTAATTATATTTATTATGATTTTATTTTATTATATTATATTATGTGATGAATTTCTTCATACCGCATATGTTCCATCTTGTAGTCTAAATATGTTGCTATTGTACACACATCACGACAGAACTGCTTCCGTAGCTTAGAATTACTTTTATATTTATACCATTGTTATACATTGACAAGTTGCTGGGTGTCACAGTGGCATTTCATTTTATTTTACAGACAGTCATCCCCAGTGGGAATGAACTTAAAGGAGCCATTGGAAGAGAAAAAACGTGAATGTATTCAGGCCCGCCAGCAGCAATTCCAGGCCCCAGGGCAGAACAGAGCTGCCGGCTATGCTGCGGGGCGTGATCTTCTGGCATGGCCAGTGTTTCCACATGCCTGCCCAGCTGCCTTTGCCACTGCCGTTATCACCCCATGTGCACCATAGGTGCCAACTTCCAGATTTCCTCTGCTCTGTCCTAGGCACCTTCCCCCAATGCCCCACCCCTGTTCCGCCTCCTCCCCCGAGGGCGCCCCATGTACAACTGGTGCCTCCCCATAGTGGGGATCATGATCTAAAGGGCAGGTCATGTGTGTCATTTCCCCCCCCCCATCCACCCAGCCCAGGGCCACCGCGCTCTCCCCACCCCAAGTTACCTGCGGGGAGATGCTTTGTCCTCCCACTGTGCCTGCCCCCCCCAGCACGTTCTGCCACTCTCCCTGATGGGCAGGAGCCCAGATGGGGTGCAGGAGGGAGCCCCTTTTAACGCCAGCCCCTCCCGGTCGCTCTGCAGCCCCGTGCAGCGCCTGCCTGAGAGAGCCTGGCTGTGGAGGAGGCGGCTTCTACTCCCTGCCTGGCTTGGCTGCCGGGGACCTCAGCACCCAAGTCTGGGCAGGGAGCAAAAGTCACCTCCCCAGCCGGGCTCTCTCAGGCAGCCGCCGCGCAGGGCTTCAGAGTAACCTCTCAGCAGCTGGAAGGGGCTGTTCCTGCCCCTTCCACTCCCGGCATCTGGGCCACGCATCACCCAGGCCCACCCCCACCCTGCCTCTTCCTACCGTCCGCTCCTCTCTCTCCCCACAGTGCCTCCGGCACGCCACCAAACAGCTGACGGTGACGGGCAGGATGCAGTGGGGAGAACGGGGACGAGCTGATCGGTGGGGCCCGCCGTTGGCAGGAAGCACCGGGATGGTAGGAGGGGCTCACCGGTTCATGCTCAGCACCCACTTGACACCTATGCCTAAGAGCCCTGTGGCCCGCCCAGGTGATTGAAAAGGGCCTGGGGCTACCAGCCGCCGCTACCACAGCAGCAGCGGTGGCCATGGGTCTCGGGCCCTTTTCAATCGCCTGGGCCCCTGGGCAATTGACCCCTTTGCCCCTCCCTTGTCGGCGGGCCTGAATGTATTACCAAGCTCATCCAATAGCATTCTGGCAATGATCATAACCTATGGAAAATTAGAGTACAAGCTGCCAATTGCCAGGACTTGTATGAAGCTGCACTTTGAGGATTTTTTTTTTTTTTTAAGATTGAAAATGATTTTCCCTCTTGTTTTTTAGGATGAATCTTGGTGCTTATGGTAGCAACTAAGTAACTCAGGTAGTTCCCTGACTAGTAACACAGATTTTCTGTGGTCCTTAACTGAGCAAAACTCCCATTCAAAGGAGCATGCCAATTTACCGACTTGCTCTGCAACAAATCAGTGGAATATTTGTTCAATTAGGAACCAGAGAGTCTATTTAAAAATGAATTAATCAGGGAACTGCCTGATCTACTTGAGTTACTAGGTAACTACCAATCTCAATCAAGTTGGGAGTTTTGCTCAATTAAGGACCCCAACATATGATCTAAAAGAAACTGTGGGCCAAATTTTCAGATGGAATAAATCAGTGTTGCTCCATGGACTTCAACAGAGCTATGTTGATTTACACCAGCTGCGAAATAATGCTTTCTGTTTTCATAATGTTATGGGGGAACTGGTTCAGATAAAGTAAGAACCAATTCTTAAATTACCACCCAAATGTTCATTCTGATTTCCTTAGGCTGTCCCTGATGTTTGAAAATACCAGATTAAAGTTTTTCTTTTTGATTTTTCTTATATCTCTGCACTTCTGGTTTCATCGAGTTCAAAAAGTAGAAGCACCAAAATACCCTGGAATGCTAAATTTAGGACAGATGTGAAGTCCTGGAAGAATGCCTGCTCTCACAAGCTTTCTAAACTAAAGAGGTCTGGATAAATTCCCATAACTTTTGAATGTAGCCAAATTTGAGGATGTTTATCACGAACAAGCTGAAGCTCCAAATATTTTGATGTGTGCCCATCACAATAATGCAGTCCTGACCTACAAGGAACATTGTTTCAGCAAGAATTGTGCCAATTTCCCAACTGTTCATCATTCTATAATTGCATCTCTAGTGGCTTTCTTCTGAATACCAGGGAGGACAGAAACAAGAGGGCCTACAGTAGAGAGGTAGACATACCATACAGGATGGTAACAAATGAGTACCCAATCCCATAAACTCACATGATTATTTTTACACTGGGACTGATTGGGCAAAAAAAATTTATCAGTACTGGTTTTCAACCGAAAATTGTTTTGACTAAACAAAATTTTCACAGGAAATGTCTTCCTTCCAGAGAAATCTTTAACTTTGTTGAAAACCAAAACCCCTTTCACCCAAAAATATTTAAATCTTTCAATGAAAAATCAAGGTTCCATCCCTGTGGAAAATTTATCTTCTGACTAGCTCTATTTTACACATATAAGCAGTCCCATTGCATAAAGTTAAGCATATGCATAAGGTCTTTTTTAAGCATCAGAGGCTTAGATTGTAAACTCTTGGGGTAGAGACTATAATTTGCATAGCTCCCAGCAGAATGGGGACACAACCTGGCTTCTTCCTTTGGACACTATTGTGATATAAATAATATAATAAACCTACCTTGGCAAGGGGACGGAGGAGATGACCTAATGGATCTCTTCTATCTCAATTTTCTGATTTATTCTCTTTATTTACATTAGCATTTACAAGGCACTCAAGCAGATCACGAAATGTCTCTTAACACAAGCCAAAAACCAGAGAAGAAGAGGCTGAGCCATTAGCTGCATAACAGTAAATCTCTGTTCACAGTATTACAATTTATGAGGGGTTCTGCATAGATATGACACAAGCTTTTTCTTCAGAATTAGCTGTGATGCTCAGGGTTTCTTGCCCTTTAAATATTATTTGGCAAGTTGTTTGTTTTTCATTTTCAGCAGGAAGGCATGCCAGGGACATAAATTAATCTGACAAATTTGGTATTTCACGTTAGAGATATGCAAATACACCAATATTTCTGTCACACTAAATGGGCTTCATAAGGGGATGTTTAATAGATCTCATTTCATAATGCACAACACAATAAACTAGTCTAGACTGGAGTTTTATTCGCTAAGCTATCTCCTTTCATGGGGAAAGACTAGATACTTCAAAATAATTCTTCACAGACCTGGCTCAGGGTTTCTTTAGGCAATCAACAACAGTGGGTCCACCACAACATTACATACAATCCTTCAAATGAATTATAGGAGTGTCTACCAGATGGGAATAACATGGACAGAGTTCTAAATGATCCCTTGACACTAAATATAAAAGCAGTGTTGTTAAGAGCTTAATTGAATGTCTGACCCAAATAGAAAAATGGAAGGAGATTCAGAGTCAGTGCTTCCACTTCCTCCTGTGCTCGCATCATTAAACTCTTTCATTGATGGGATCTCTGAATAATGGATGATCTTGTGTGCTGAAATATTTAAATATAATGAGGTAAATGAAAGATGGAGGTGAAAGTTGGTAGGTAGCCTTTCTTTGGAATCTTCTTGCTTTTGTTAGTTTAAGTCAGTCCGATACCTGCACATACTCAAAGCATTATGTAAGATTTTAGCCGTGCGCTTCCCTTTGAAGTCAATGAATTTAATGCAAATGTACATTACCTATAACCTTGCTGGAGCCCTGTTCCTTCTTCTGCTTCTATTGATGTCAATGGAGTTTTGACACTGATTTAAATGGGAACTGGATTGGGACCAATATGTAATTCATCAGAATAAATTAATTACTGACTCCTGAGTTTGAACCCAGATTAATAAATCCACTCATTTACAGAAAGTGAGCTGGAGTTAGCAACAAGAATGAGTTCAGATCAATAGAAAATAGTTCTAAAAACAAACCAAAAAGGACCCAGCATCTCTGTGTCTACTGTGCCAGTAAATAGAGTTCAGGAGGCAAATTCTTCTGATTCCTCAAATGTAATTCAAAAACAATCTGGGCATGATCCAAAGCTATTTTGAAATCAATGGGATTCTTTCCATTAACTTTAATGGCTGTAAATCTCAGAACAGACTTTTTTCTGTGTAAACTGACACTTCAGCTTGCCTTCATAACTGGAACTCAGAACACCTAGATAGGCAAAACTTTAAGAGAGACAGAGAGAAAGGTGAATTAAATATTTTCAGATCCCTGAGGAGGTTCATTTCAGACTCTGGCTGAAGAGGGTGAAGGTTTGTGGAGGAAGCAGGTGCTTATATTATTTGAGCCCTTACGTCCAGTTCTGGGACTGCTACAATGCCAATGGACCTCATGTGATGTGACTCTTAACATATAAAGCTCAAAATCCTCTTCACCTTGTCCATCCAAGGAATCCCATCAATTCCAGTGGGACTGCTCATGTGAGTAAGGTGAGCAGGATTTACCTATATGAGGGAAGGGTAGATGCAAATGAAAAGAGCTGTGATCTGGGGGCATTCACCTGTAGTATCAAAACACGCTGAGTATGTGATACAGGTCCCTTTCTGTGCCCAATCCACAGGGGATGTGAGTCTCTTATAGCCCCAGTTAGGGAGGCTTGTTTCTTTAGCTCAAGCTGTACCAGCTCAGATTTTTAGCTATGAAGGCTCCTCAATTCATCCCCAGTGCATTGGCCGAAATGGCAGTCATCACAGTTGCATGCCAGGGAGGTTCCGAGACTGGGGGGTGAACTTAGGGAGCAGCAGGTATATGACCAATAGATCTGCAATTTCATCGATTGGTTTGCATGGGAGAGTGGCTACTTCAAACCTTAAGGCCTCCCTGCCTCAGACCATGGGGAAACCTTCCTGTGCAAAGCTTGGTTATCTGGGTTTTTATGTATCACAGAGGATTTAGCCCACAGAGACTGAAGAACCACAACAGATGTTCTTTGTGTCCTGCACATTGAAACTTGCCAAAACTTAAGGATACTGTTGGGAAGCACTAGTACTATTGACACATGATTTTATGATAGTTTATGCATCTGTGCTACTAGTTTTATTATCCCTGAATATGCCCTACTATATTTAGTGAACTCGTATGGTTAGACACATTAAATTTTGGGGGAGGACATGATATATCATGTTCTTTAGAAGGAAGATGTTAGAAAGGTCTTTTGAGCTTCTTCTGAGATTTTCCTTTGCCTTCTGAAACTTAAGTTTGCTTTCTGTTGAAACTGATGGGATCTCCCTATTAGCCGTAGTTGAAGAAGCTAAATTAAACACTAAACACTGAACATATATATTACAATACAAACTTAGAAAACTGTGGCATTTTTAAAACTCCTAAAATAGTTTTAAAGTGACTTCTAACAAATTTTGTTTTAAAAAGAACAAAAGAGAAAAGAAAAGTAGCTTCTTTAAATTTGGGCTGAGATGTTGATAGGCTCTAGTCCAATGTGAACTAAACCAGCTTTTCAGAAAGAGGCTTAATAACAAAAAACCTGACAGAGCCAGGTATCATTATAATTCACTCTAAGGTATAATAGAACATCAAAAGCAATATCTGGATCCTTCAACAGAAGTTTTGTTTTCAGTAATTTTTTTTAGGATGATCTTTTATAATTTATCAAGAACACAGATTTGGCCTCAGAAATATTTGGCAGAGGGTTTTGTTATCAGTTTAAACAACTGCACAACTGACATAAATTAGTTTGATAAATGTTCTCATAATTTCCCCTTTGGGTAGAGAGGAAAGAATCAAGCTTTTTGTTATGGCGTTGTTACATAAGAACGTTGGCGTCCTTTAACGGGTTATAAATTTGAAATTGGTATTTTAATATTTTGAAATGATGGTGCTACAACTTTCATAGCTAGACCCTGATTGTGCAGTCCTTGCACATTCAAAACTTCCACTGGCTTCAGCACAAGGCTTGGGTACACAAGGAATGCAAGATAGGTCCCATAATAACTTTTCCCTGTAATCAGTGGCACATGAGTTGATCTCTAACCAACCTGATTATGTAGTGGATGTTCCAAGTATTAAATGGTGGTGCTGATTTGCAGCTTGATTCTGCATGATTCTGACCACTCTGGTCCTGATCCAGCAAAGTATTTAAGCATGTGCTTAAAGATAAGCACATAAGTAGACTTGGTTCCTTCAGTTTAAGAATTTTGCTGGAGTAGGCCCAAAGTGCTAAGCAACTGGCAAGATTGAGACCATGGTAACTGGATGAAATAAGCAAAAGGAGCAATTAGGAAAAAGTTCATGTAGGGCACAGGTAATGGGGTTGAGGAGACGCGGAGTGGTTCACAGGTGAACACATGGATCTTGAACTGTATGCAGAAGAATTGGGGGCAGTGCAGTTATTTGTGAAGAGGGTAAATGTGGTCTGAGGGGAAAGGAAGAAGAATGACTGCCCCTGTTGTAGACACTGTGGTATCGATGTGCCACTTTCATAGATCCTAGACCCTGCCAATTTGGGGAGTAAGGGAGCGATAATGACTAAAGAATTAACCTATATTAAACTAGGTTTTAATTGTGATGGCACATTTGTGGCAAAGCCAAGTTGTGCCCCTTCTACTTTAATAACCTGATCTCTTATGTCTGATAATGCTGGTAGAGTGGAAAAACACATTTATAGCTCCATTTGTGGAACACAAAAATTATAAAAATTAGTGAGACCAAAAATTGAGAATTCACTTCACTAATTGTCATGAACCCTTTTATGTCTGGAGTTTTGGGTGAAGGAATTTTTATTCACAAGAATGTAAGTGGAAAGCAAAAGTACCTTGAATAATAGCATGTGCAAATATTCACAAGAGTATTTGCACTACCTGTACTCTCATAGCTATCTTGAAAGTCCTGTTTATTATTTTTACAATAAATTCACTTCTTAGCATATGTGCAACTTGCCTCAGGTGGCATGTGTCCAGGATTCATCAACGAATTTGGTCCGCTGGTTGGATCATTCGCTTCCCCGGCTTGGGCCAGATACTGATGTGCAGTGCAATATGAATGCTAATCCATGCCCCACAGAGAGTCAATGAAAAGTTATAAATGTTCTTATTTGGAAAAAGAAAAATGTATGTACAAATCTTAGGTTCTCAGAGAACAGAAACAATAACATGTAATGTAGATAACATGATATATGGCGTGAATAGCAAACATTTAAAGCACCATGCAACCTTTTTTGTTAATAAACGGACTAATGTAATTGGATATATTCTCCACAATTAATAATTCAACCTGCTCTAAATGCATTGTACTTGAAATTACAGAAGAATATACACATTATTGTACACATCACTGTTGGCACTGTATAGAGGAAAATGTGGTATTTATTTGGATTCTACTATCAGTTAACTTCTTATAAAAACTTAGTGTTAGACCAGGACAGAAAATGGAACTTCCATTCTGTAAGAAATTCTGAGTTTTTAAAAAAAAATCATTCTGAATTAGAACAAAAAAGAAATTTCCCACAAAAGACAAATTCTGAAATATTTCATTCAGAACCATCAAAATATTTTGTTTTGACTATGCTGAATTGTTTCATTTTGATAATATCAAGATATTATATACATACATATATATAGTACTATGATAGTTAAAACAAAAGTAATGGAAACAATAAGAACAAAATGAAATGTTTTTACCTTGTAAAATGAAACTTTCCTGTTAAAACAATTATCAAAATTGACATATTCCTGTGAAACATTTCAGTTTTAATGAAACTGTATTTTCTGAGAGAAAAACTGTTCCATCAAAAATTTCTCAACCAGCTCTACTTTGTACAAATTTAGAGATAATATATGGGTTGTATTAATTTAGAGATAATATATGGGTCTACAGAGTCAAAGGTGTTAACAAGACCCAGTCATTGCCCAACATTAAACAATGTTAAACAAGATTTGGTATTTGGTATACAGAATCATAGAATATTAGGATTGGAAGAGGCCTCAGGAGGTCATCTAGTCTAACGCCCTGTTCAAAGCAGGACCAACCCCAACTAAATAATCCCAGCCAAGCCTTTGTCCAGCCAGGCCTTAAAAACCTCTAAGGATGGAGATTCCACCACCTCCCTAGGTAACCCATTCCAATGCTTCACCACTCTCCTAGTGAAATAGTTTTTCCTAATATCCAACCTAGACTTCCCCAACTGCAACTTGAGACCATTGGTCTTAGTTCTGTCATCTGCCACCACGGAGAACAGCCTAGCTCCATCCTCTTTGGAACCTCCTTTCAGGTAGTCGAAGGCTGCTATCAAATCCCCCCCCCCCACTCTTCTCTTCTGCAGACTAAATAAGCCCAAGTCCCTCAGCTTCCCCTCATAAGTCATGTGACCTCAGTCTTAGTGCCATGTGCCATGGCAAACACTATTAACAATCTTTTAAACCCTATTTTAAAGATACAGAAAAAGAAGGGAAAACAGTTAAAACATTTGAAATGTCAAGTATTAAGTAAATCTTTAGTTTTAACAACATATTTTGTTCCTTAGCTGGAGAGAGTTATTAAAAGGAAAGAGACCCTTGCTTAACAGTCTCTTTTATGGCAATAATTGTCCCTTTTGGGGGGAAAAGAGAAAAAGTTAGTTGAGATGGGCTGGACCTTTTGTTAATATTCAATCCCATTTCTGAGAAGACAGAAGATGAAAGAAGAGAATAAAGATAGAAAATGCAGCTTCTGTCTCTAGTGTGGATTTTCACTTGCAACCTCACTGCTGGAAAACACAGGCACAGTACATGGGCTTATGAGACACTCTGAGACCTGTCAAACTTGTAGCAGTTTAGGGCATTGCTTTTAACTGCCTCTTTCTGGTCACAGGCTTATGGCAGTGTTACAAAATATACATTCTTGCCTGACTAGTCCAGACTCTTATAAACATAAGGCAAAAGGAGAGAGAGAGGAAACAGAAGAAAAAAGGTAGGGATGTTTTATTATTTTCTTTCACCTCTTTTGTTAGATAAAAGCATGTTCCTCTTGCTTTTATCCATGGTCAAGACCATGAATCCGCAGTGAAAACAAAGCAGTGAGACAGAGGGCCAGCTTTCAAAATTCAAAACAATTACTTTGCCTTCAAAAATTGGGAAGATGTAAGTGGCAATTCAGAAATCTGTGGGAGTCCTAATCATGATCTAGAATACATTTGCTGAAAACTGCGAGTGGAGAGAGAGAAAACTGAAGGTGATACTGAGACTCCCTAGGCGTATCATCTCTGCAGCCAAATTAGATGACCATCATGATTGTTTTAGTACTGACATTGTGGCTGGTAATATTGACATATAGAGGAAATCATGGTCCATGCCCTTAAGGGTTCCATGATTTGATTCAGACATGATTGTTCAGTCTAACCACAAATGGAGCAGTTTTAGGACATAATCTCATTGTGATACAGTTAATTGTTTTAATATAATTGTTCTCATGATTGATTTGGAATTATCACTGACAGGCTCAATGGAAGTGGGAGAGTTTGTTTAGCTCACATAGGTGGGTGTTCTGAGCATAAGGACACAAGAAGAAGAGTGGGAGAATGCACCTGTCGGGGGAGGTTTGTGAGGCACACAGGCAGCAAGGGGCAGGAGCAGGAGAAACTGAAAGCAGAGGCAGAGCCATGCAGGCCATTGAAGGAAAGAAGTTTAGATTTTGCTATGAAAAGGGAGAAGAACCCAGTCAAGTGATTCAAGCAGAATGACACGATCAGTTTAGCTGCAGCATTTTGTACAGGATGGTGGGGTGAAATTTTGTGGAGGATGAAATTTGACCTTGAAGTGACTGGCATGGGAATGACTGGCATAGGATAGTGGTGCTGTCAGTGAAAATGGCGAAAGAGAAGGAAGAGGTTGTCCCATACTGTACAGTGCCCACATGCACATTCCAGAAGTGGGAACTAAAGCAGAAGCAGTGGGATTTCACTGATTGCCACTGAAAGGCAAGTTGAGTATGCCTGTAATTAATGTCCATTTGCAGCCAAGGGGAGTCAGTGCTCCAGCTAAAACTTTGACTCAGAGCAGCTAGTGGAGTAACCTCACTACAGATCAACAGAGGGGGCCAAGGTTACCAACTTTTACAGGATGTTTCCCTCCATTCCTTTCTAGTAGAGAATTTCTCTTCAGGAGATTGGTCAAACATTTGTGACTGGCCCCAAAACTGGGAAAAATCATTTAACTGTATTTATATATATATATATATTGGCATTGCATTTACAGAATCTGCCCAACTTGTGGCAAATTCTTTTTAAAGAAATATTAGCTTGGAAGTTAAAATGTGGATTTGCCTCTGAGCATGTCCCAAAATTTGAGTTTCAAAAAACCAGGTGCTGGTGCTGGGTTCATCAGAACAGGTCTTTGTGGATTAAGGGCATTTTCATGAAATATATGTACTAGAATATTCTACAATTAATGAGCAGCTTAGGTTCCTAAATTGGCAAGAATTAATAGTGTGCCACTCCAAACACCTGAGGATATGTCATCAGACTGCCAGTCAGGAGACCTGGGTTCTACCTCTGACTCCACCATTGACTTGAACTGTGATCTAGGCAACTCAGTTAACCTCTCTGCTTCAGTTTGTAGCTCCTTTTGTTAAGTCCTCTGTGACTCAGATCTACAAAATGGGGATAATTAAGCCAACCTGTATAAATTGCTTTAAGATCTACAAACAAAAGCACAGTATAGATTTAACTGCTATTGTTTTATGTACAACTCCTTTTAATATTAATGGAAGGTACTGCAGACAGACATAAAAGGAAGCATGCATTCCATTCTGCTTTAAATTAAACACAATCACCAGCCAAGCTTAGAGTTTCTGTTCAAACCTGAACAACCCAATTTACAGACCATGTTAAAAACCATAAGTACTGATGTGGAGACTGAAAGTCAGTTCTTCTGCTGGTGCAAACTGGTGTAGCTCCATGTCCAGGGAAAGCTGTTTTTGATTATTGACTGGGATAACTGTGTCAGGACAGCTCATAGTACAGTAAAGGGAGCTGGATGCTTATGTTATAAATTCCTTGGAAGAAATTGCTAGAATCATTCAGACATGTTCTGGGAAGGTTGGCTATCGATCCAGGAATGGTAGTGAACGTTGATCATTATGTTGTGATAGCTGTGAATAAGTGCCAAATAAAGTATAGTCTTATTCCTATCAACTCTCCTGTCTTCGTGCCAGTTCTTTTGAAATGAATGAACAAAGAAACCATGCCAAATACAGAAATCCAAGGGCATGCAGAGGCAAAATACAGAGAGTAAGGTCTTCAACAGCACCAAGAATATGTACCTTGATATATCCCTTAAATCTGTTCAATACATATGTGGGGATGGGTGGTGGTGATCGGGGACTCCCTCCTAAGGGGAACAGAGTCATTCATCTGCCATCCAGACCGGGAAACTCCAGAAGTGTGCTGCTTACCTGGAGCTAGAATTCAGGATGTAAATGAGTGTCTGCCAAGACTGATCAAGCCCTTGGACGGCTACTCCTTCCTACTTCTCCATGTGGGCACCAATGATACTGCCAAGGATGACCTTGAGCGGGTCACTGGAGACTACGTGGCTCTGGGAAGAAGGATAAAGAAGTTTGAGGCACAAGTTGTGTTCTCGTCCTTCTTCCCTGTTGAAGGAAAAGGCCCAGGTAGGGACCATCGAATTGTGGAGGTAAATGCATGGTTGAGCAGATGCTGTTGGAGAGAGGGCTTTAGATTCTTCGACCATTGGATGTTGTTCCAGGAAGAAGGATTGCTAGGAAGAGATGGGATCTACCTAACAAAGAGAGGGAAGAGCATCTTTGCAGGCAGGCTTGCTAACCTAGTGAAGAGGGCTTTAAACTAGGTTCGCCAGGGGATGGAGACCTAAGCCCTGAGGTAAATGGGGAAGTGGGATGCCGGGAGGAAACACAAGGACAAGGGTGAAACAGAGGAGGCCTCCTGATTCATACTGAGAAAGTAGAGCAATCGGCTAGTTATCTTAGGTGTCTGTACACAAACACAAGAAGCCTGGGAAACAAGCAGAAAGAATTGGAAGTCCTGGCACAGTCAAGGAACTATGATGTAATTGGAATAACAGAGACTTGGTGGGGTAACTCACATGACTAGAGCACTGTCGTGGATGGGTATAAACTGTTCAGGAAGGACAGGCGGGGCAGAAAAGGTGGAGGAGTTGTTTGTAAGAGAGCAGTATGATTGCTCAGAGCTCAAGTATGAAACTGGAGAAAAGCCTGTTGAGAGTCTTTGGGTTAAGTTTAGAGGCGAGAACAACAAGGTTGATGTCATGGTGGGCATCTGCTATAGACCACCAGACCAGGAGGATGAGGTAGACGAGGGTTTCTTCGAACAACTAACAGAAGTTTCCAGATCACAGGCCCTGTTTCTCATGCGGGATTTCAATCACCCTGACATCTGCTGGGAGAGCAACATAGCAGTGCACAGACTATTCAGGAAGTTTTTGGAGAGTGTTCGGGACAACTTCCTGGTTCAAGTGCTGGAAGAACCAACCAGGGGCCATGCTCCTCTTGACCTGCTGCTCACAAACAGGGAAGAATTGGTAGGGGTAGTAGAAGTGGGTGACAACCTGGGCAGCAGTGACCATGAGATGGTTGAGTTCAGGATCCTGAAAAAAGGGAAAAAGGAGAGCAGCAGAATATGGACCCTGGACTTCAGAAAAGCAGACTTTGACTCCCTCAGGGAGGCTAATATGAGGAGGAAAGAAGACCAGGAGAGCTGTCTGTATTTTAAAGAAGTCTTATTGAGGGTGCAGGAACAAACCATCCCGATGTGCAGAAAGAATAATAAATATGGCAGGCAACCAGCTTGGCTTAACAGAGAAATCTTCAGTGAGCTAAAACACAGAAAGGAAACTTACAAGAAGTGGAAACTTGGACAGATGACTAGGGAGGAGTATGAAAATATTGCTCGAGTATGCAGGGGTGTAATCAGGAAGGCCAAAGCACAATTGGAGTTGCAGCTAGCAAGGGATGTGAAGGATAACAAGAAGGGTTTTTATAGGTAAGTTCGCAACAAGAAGAAGGTCAGGGAAAGTGTGGGACCCTTATTGAATGGGGGAGGCAACCTAGTGACAGATTTAAAAAAAGCTGAAGTACTCAATGCTTTTTTGCCTTGGTCTTCACTTTTTGCCTTGGTCAGCTCCCAAACTGCTGCACTGGGCAGCACAGTATAGGGAGGACGTGAGCAGTCCTCAGTGGTGAAAGGACTATTTAGAAAAGCTGGACATGCACAAGTTCAGGGGGGCGGATGCAATGCATTCGAGGGTGCTGAGGGAGTTGGCTGATGTGATTGCAGAACCATTGGCCATTATCTTTGAAAACTTGTGGCGATAGGGGGAGGTCCTGGATGACTGGAAAAAGGCAAATATAGTGCCCATCTTTAAAAAAGGGAAGAAGGAGAATCTGGTCAGCCTCACCTCAGTCCCTGGAAAAATCATGGAGTAGGTCCACCAGGAATCCATTGTGAAGCAATTGGAGTAGAGGAAGGTGATCAGGAACAGTCAACATGGATTCACTAATGGCAAGTCATGCCTGACCAATCTGATTGCCTTCTATGACGAGATGATTGGCTCTGTGGATATGGGGAAACCAGTGGATGTGATATATCTTGACTTTAGCAAAGCTTTTGATACAGTCTCCCACAGTATTCTTGCCAGCAAGTTAAAGAAGTATGGATTGGACGAATGGACTATAAGGTGGATAGAAAGCTGGCTAGATAGTCAGGCTCAACGGGTAGTGATCAACGGCTCGATGTCTAGTTGGCAGTCAGTATCAAGCAGAGTGCCCCAAGGGTCGGTCCTGGGGCCAGTTTTGTTCAATATCTTCATTAATGAAGATTAATGGATTGCACCCCCAGCAAGTTTGCGGATGACACTAAGCTGGGGGGAGAGGTAGATACGCTGGAGGGTAGGGGTAGAGTCCAGAGTGACCTAGACAAATTGGAGGATTGGGCCAAAAGAAATCTGATGAGGTTCAACAAGGACAAGTGCAGAGTCCTGCACTTAGGATGGAAGAATCCCATGCACCGCTACAGGCTGGGGACCGACTGGCTAAGCTGCAGTTCTGCAGAAAAGGACCTGAGAATTACAGTGGATGAGAAGCTGGATATGAGTTAACAGTGTGCCCTTGTTGCCAAGGAGGCTAACGGCATTTTGGGCTGCATTAGTAGGAGCATTGCCAGCAGATTGAGGGAAGTAATTATTCCCCTCTGTTCAGCACTGGTAAGGCCACATTTGGAGTATTGCTTCCAGTTTTGGGCCCCCCACTACAGAAATGATGTGGACAAATTGGAGAGTCCAGCGGAGGGCAACAAAAATTATTAGGGGGCTGTGGCACATGACTGAAGGGGGGTTCCAAAGAGGATGGAGCCAGGCTATTCTGAGTGGTGGCAGATGATAGAACAATGAGCAATGGTCTCAAGTTGCAGTGGGGGAGGTCTAGGTTGGAAATTAGGAAACACTATTTCACTAGGAGGGTGGTGAAGCACTGGAATGGGTTACCTAGAGAGGTGATGGAATCTCCATCCTTAGAGGTTTTTAAGACCCGGCTTGATAAAGCCCTGTCTGCGATGATTTAGTTCAGGTTGGTCCTGCTTTGAGCAGGGGATTGGACTAGATGACCTCAGGTCTCTTCCAAACCTAATCTTCTATGATTCTATCTTGGTTTAATAAATGATCACCTGGTATCTAAGCAATAAGAGCTAAATCTCAGCCAATGTGAATAGGCTGTGCGGAATTAGGTAGTGCAATCCAGGGCTGCAGTAGGATTTACTGACTACTATACATAGGATTAACCCCAACAGTCTGCAGAGTTGCAGCCATCACCCAACTATTCTGTGTCAAGATCTGTTGCCATGCCATGTAGAGAGTCCCCACATGGCTTCCAACCCACTCTTTATGCAACTGAACCCAAACGGTCCTTCTGCATTCAGGCCTTTTCATTGCCTTTAGCTGGGCTCAAGAATAATCAGGAAGGACAACTAAATGTGTTATTTCTGTGTATTAATTGAGTTCCTGCTTGTAAAATCCAGCTTTTTTCCAGCTACTTTATTAACAAATTACAGTAGCATTTAGAAGTTCAGCCCTAATTTAATCTCCTTGTCTGAATTAAATAAACATTACTTCCTGTTTCTCTCAAGCCTTCAGTCAGGAGCAGGTGTTGATTCTCTACAGGGGCTCATAGCCTACAATAATTCTTTGTTTTTTTTCCAACTGAAACAAGTATCTGCTTTAATTTGAAATAATTCACACAGCTCGAGGCAGTTCTGCTGATGTACAGGATCTGAACATTGTCTGGGTTTTGGCTGATACTAATTATTTGTTCTATTATTCTGGCATATTGCTCAGGATAATAAGGTGTTTACCTTGAATTCCCTGTTGGCTATGCTGAGAAAGGAGTAGGCACACAGACAGAGACACAGCAGTGGTAAAGGAAACCTGTCCATTCAACTATTTGTCATCACTGTCTTTCATTAGTATATTGAAATTACTATGACGCAAGCAGACATGGGCCTAAACTATAGAATTTGGATCTGGGTTTTAAAACTCAAAAATGTGTGGTTGTTCGGAACCAATATTTTGGTTCAGCCCATTCATAGAAGCAAAACGTGAAACCCAGAGCAGAACCTGGTTCCTATGTATCCCAGGTTTCAGTGGTGTCCAGATTTGGGATTCTAGTTTTGGGGACCATCTTACTTTGTTTATGAAAAGAAACAGTATTTTGCATGCATATGAATTTACTCTATAGGGTGACCATATTTCCCAAAGGGAAAAGAGGACACTGTGTGGGAAGTCCCAAGCTCTGACCACAGGGCTGGTCCAACCTCCTCACTTGAGCTCCCACCATGGAGTTGGCCCAAGCCAGTTGCCACTCATCCCCCCCCCCACCACCACCACGGGGCTGGCCCAAGCTCCCCTTTCCCCTGTGGGGCTGACGCTGGCATCACTGCTCACTTGAGCCCTGCCTAACCCCGCTTGAACCCTGCCTACCCCCCTGCGTGGGGCTGGCATTGCCACTCACCTCCCCATCCCTGCAC